>NC_071090.1:95472773-96146773 GCF_027358695.1 Spea bombifrons
TCTGAATAAATTATACTGTTTTTTTCTGATTTTATAAATTGTTAATGATTAAGGCACTGTTAATGTTATGTAAGTAACTGGTTATTCTTTGTTACTATTGTGATTCTTATTTCTTTCTTTCCTTTTCTGCAGAGCTGTTCTGAAAGCATTCCAGTTGATGGACCCAAAACAGACCAAATGGAAACGGGGTCAGTTAGCCATGATCAAGAAGGAAGGTTAAAACAGGAATGTGACCCAGGCCTGCTGAATAAGGGATGTGAAGAGCTTGAAAACGGGTTGTTAATGGAAGCCAATTCGTGGCTAAGCAATACCCCTGCGCCCCAGAATTCTAATGACAAAATCCACTGGGAAAACCCTCCTATCCCCAATCATGCTGCTGCTAACAGTTCTAACCTAGAAGATGCCAAAAACCTAGTAGCATTCTCTGCTGTGGCCGAGGCCATGTCCTCATATGGCATACCAGCATCAGGGACTCCTTCATTGGTATCATCAATGCAGCTATATGAAAAGTTCAACTATGAAATGAACAGGGACAACACTGGCCTTTCGGAAAACAAAGCCCCACAGTGTCCTGAGGACCTGAATACGTTACAGGCAGCTTTGACCCTAGCAAGGCACGGCATGAAGCCACCTAACTGCAACTGTGATGGGCCAGAGTGTCCAGACTACCTGGAGTGGTTGGAAAGCAAAATCAAGTCTGCTGCTGTTTGTCATCCGGAGAGCACACTCCACCCACTGAGCCAGGTCAACAAAGAAATGGTGCAGAAAAACTTTCCTAAAGAGCATGTGCTTGCTCTAGAAAATAAAATTGCAAAATGCCCCTCAGGCACTCTTCCCTTTTCTCAAAATGCTCTGAGCATTGCAAAAGAGAAGAACATAAGTCTGCAAACTGCAATCGCAATTGAAGCTCTTACGCAGCTGTCATCCGCACTTCCACAGTCAAACAAGGATTATCCTAATGGCTCAACCCAACCGATGTCAACACCACATGAGCAGCTACCACATTTCCCTGCTGCCAAAGGAGAACATGGCCAGGTTTTGCCAATGACTTGCAATGACCTATTCAACCAGCAGTCTCATCTATATACTGGCAAAAATGCACTTACTGTGTCACAACCTCCAAGGCAAACCTCTTGGGAGCAAGAGAAGGCAACTGGTTACCAAGAAGGACAATACATTCCAGGAAACAATATATCCCAAGGCTCTTCCTCTGTGCTACCCAACCATACAGCCACCCCACAAAAATCAGATTACATGGAACATTGGGGCACAGATTCAGGACATCCTAAATCTCCCTCGGATCCTATGACTGGATTGAAACAGTTGCTTGGGAATGCAGATGACTATGTAAAGTCTGTGTTCAAAAGCCCAGAGGCTGTACCCAATAGAGCAAAAAATGCTAAGTCTAAGCAAATCTCTGTACACTCCATTAAGAAGGAAGCATCTGATTTTTACAGAATGTCACCAGATCAGCAGCTGTCTCATATTCTTCAAGAGACAGACTTACACAGGAGTGCTCAGGCTGCACTTCAGCAGCATCTCCATCATAAACGAAACCTCTTTGTAGACTCAAACACGATCCAGGAATGCACCCAAGAACAGCCAAATTGGTGGGTTCCAAAAACACCAGCTTCGAAGTCACTGGAGAAGCCTGTAAAAGAGAGGAAGAAACGAGGGCAATCCCCTTCCCAAAAACAAGTTGAGCCAAAAATGAAACCTCCGCGCAAGCCGGTGCTCATAAAGAAACCCAAGCAGAAAGACACAAATGCTGTCTTCTTGCCAGTGAGTCAGATCAACTTAGAAGACGTCCGTCGAGTTGGAAACAATGAGAACCTGAACTCAATGTTAGTTGATCGTTCTTATCCTAATGATATCAAGCCACCTGGGCTTACATCCCTATCTGTACCACAGAATGTGATACCAACAGGTCTTGAAAATGGACACACGTTAAACACTCAGGAAATGTGCACTGTAAGTCAGCCAAGAGATGGTCAAATGAATGCACTTTGCATTCCTCAAGTGAACCCTCCCGTTCAGAAAGACATGTGTCCTACACCTTCCACCGAGGATACAAATTCCACCTCTGGCAGGGGTGAGTCCATCAACCAGCAGAGCAGTGCAGGCCATATCCCTGCCCAGAATGACCTCAACTCTATAGATGACAAGTTTGAAGACCTAATCAGGCAGTTTGAAGCAGAGTTTGGTGATGATTTCCCACTCCCCACTTCTGAGGTGCCTTCCCAAAATAGCGAAGGACTTACAAAACAGCAAGAGTCGGTAGATCCACAGGCCAAACTGCCCTACCCTACGCCAGTTTTATCTGCTGAAAGTTCAACGCAGTCATCCAGCCGTACCGGCTCTGCGCTTTCAAACGTCTCTTTGAAACCGGAAACGTCAGAGAAATCTGATGGCCTGTTTTCATCCAGGTCTCCGAAGCAGATCAAAATTGAATCTTCTGGTGCTATAACAGTGTTGTCTACCACATGCTTCTACTCAGAGGAAAATCAACGTCTTGATGAAACGCCTACAAAAAGCGAGATGCCTTTCAATCCTTCCCTCAGCGGGTTTTTGGAATCCCCGTTGAATTATCTAAGCTCTCCAACCAGGAGCTTATTGGACACTCCAGCTAAAAGGGCTCAAGCTGAATTTCCAACGTGCAACTGTGTCGGTAAGTTGTAGAGCTCAGGTACTGTGAATAACTTAAGCAATGGTGCCCTAGAACTTGTTTTAGCATCATTCATGACATCTGAAGCAGTGTGGCGGGCTTATTTTATTTAGGTTTTGGGAGCCTTGTAGAGGATTGATGACCCGCTGGGCTGCTGTCTACCATCAGGGGTTGGCATCATGGGTGCTTAGCAATTGTTTACCTCCCATATTCTTCTACCGTTCTTTGAGGCTTCGAGGGGGACTCGCCCTGTTTTATATTGATATTGTCAGTAGGGAAACCTAGCACTGGGTACTAAGAGGTGCTGCCGAAATGACGTGTATGTACAGGATGTGTAAGACTGATACAAAACAGGAAGAGCGTTTGATTACATGGGCATATTTCTCCAAATTCCAGATACATACATTTTTCAGATTCCTTCAGGCGCTTCTCCTCCAGACCCTAATAAACAGAGCCACCCACAATAACTATGCTTTAACAAGTTGGTCGTTATGAGTTGATATTTTTCTAGGGGGGGCGGGGGAGGAATAGGGCTACCGGATGGCTGTATACATTGCTGGAGCTGGAGACCCAAACCTCTCCCGCTGTTATTTTCCAAAGGCAGGAGATCCTGCTATCTGTCAGAGGCTGATAAGAGTTTGTCAGCATACGCAAACTAGGGTGTGTGTTCCAATGCCCCGTCTACTATAGGTGACTCAGGGTTCAGCGGTTCAGGGAGCTGGTGTCAAGTCCCCAGCACTCAATCACCCAATTGCGCCTGCCTTTCAGCAGCGTGATAAAAAGGTTATCTTAGGGTAGGTGGCAGAGCCTGGCCCAGCTCTTTTCACCCTAGTTGTAAATAACTTTAATGCTTTAACGGCCCTGGTTTTGTCGTTTTCTGTGCTGGCTATCGGTTTTGAGTGAGCTAAAGTTTAGAAAGCCTTGTATCTAACTCCGGGGTAATGAAAAGATTTGGAATATACTAAGAAACTCAATGCTCAGTCACATCTTTTCACATAAAAAAATGTAGTGATAAGGAATCCTTATGAAAAATATTTTTATGAATAAAAATACATGGTGACTTTGGCGTAATTGCAGATACCATATCGGTGCGCCTGTAGCTTATTATTGTATCTTTTTAAGGGAGCTGGATGTTGAGGCTAAAGGAGAGGGACTACTTGGGTGATGGCCTAGAGATCTCAATGGTGGGGTGGACAGACGGCGTCTTTAGGGTGCGTGCGGAGAGCATCAGAAGGATAGACTGTATGCTTATTGGAATAGGCTCTGAGAACTCCCGAATCTCCCGCAGAGACACGTTTGGGAAAGATCCCTCATTGTGCGTGGCTTACCCTTGAACTTGATCCTTTTAGAAATGTCTGCAGACAGGGCGTGTGTGGGTAAAACCATCCCTGACCGGATTTCTTCCCAGGAATGCTGCGGGAGACATCTGCTGTGTGTAAGACATTCCTTTAGCAGCTTTGGGGGTGGAGGGCAGGGTAGCATCGCTGCGTTACTATTCCAAAGCTAACCCTATCGCTCCACGCTATGAGATGAGTAACACTTCCTTAACACGGGGAATGCGCTGTGCAATGTGCCATCAGACACACAAGGGTGATCGGTAAAACATAGTTTGTGTCAAACATCCAAAGCTTCTTAGGGAAATTACCAATTTTAGCAGTTGGACAGCCGCAGGACCTCTTCCCTTACCGTCCGGTGAAAACAACTTTCTTGGCGCGGATGGCTTTCCCTTTCTCGCCAAGCTTGCAAGAGGATGGCGGGAAACAAATGTGTGGGGACACGTAAACATAGTGTAATACCAGCTGTATTTATTTTATGAAGATGGGTCTTCCCATGACACCTTCTGTGTACCGGCAGACTGAGCGGCACATACAAGGTCAGGCCGGGTGGCCTTTGGCATCAATTGCTCTCTACATTGTGATTTTCTGTTCAACAGATGAGGCTTCCTATGTTAGAGCTGACAATCCACACAATCTTTTTCCGTGGCTTGAGAATTTTTGATGGGGGTTTGATGGACCCAGTGGTCTAGATGACACCTCTGCTTGTAATCAGGGCAGGGCCAGATCTGCGGAGCTGGGCTATACCAAGAAGGGGAATCATTTACCAATAAGTCCTTAGAACTGGGATGCGGGGAGTTATGTTTCTGTTTCACAAATGGAGGTTTATGATCCTGTCATAATGCGGAATAAGGATAAACATCTGGATGGGTTGACTTGTCAGACTAATTGACTTGTCATTTGTAAACCGTGTCTGTTACGTCACCATCTTACCGAACACTGAAGGGTGAACTTTCTCAGACCTCCCCATTTGTCTAATAAAGTTGTGAATGGGGGAAGGGGTCTTGGTCGATTGATACAGAGTAATCTTTAGTTATCCAGAAAGTGCCTTCCAACAGTGGCCAACATCATTTTAATATTTATTAAAAAAAAAGTGTTTGCTCTTTGGGTTTAGCCGTGTATACACTTTATTGCTCAAGGTCACAAATGTAAAGTGTTCATACCCGTCTAAAGGTGGAATCACAAAGTCTGCCCATGTTTCCTGATTTTGACACTTGGACCATAATCAGTCCTTGTTCTTGCCTTCAATTCAGTATATCTTTATGCCTATTTCATGCGTATTTAAAGTCATGCGCAGCTTTATAGTCATTATATGCCTGAGGATGTCGAGACGCTTTGATCATATAATTTCTCTAAAAATACAACCTTTAGAATAATTAACTTGGACATTTTAATATATATAATATAGTAGCACAGCAAACGCTATGCTTACTTGTGTCCCACGTGTTTTTCATTATTGTCGGTATGATGTAAAAAATGCCGGTTCCTTTAAATCCAGTTCTGTCCTTTTTTTGGCCGGAATCCATTTTTTTTCAGCGGTGTTGCCTCTGCCGAGCCGGCTTGTTTGTTTTTCTTTCCATCGCCCAGCGTGAGTTCCTTCCCTGTTACCATGGTAACCAGCACGCATCTCGGGGCATAGCAAAGTACACTATATATAGATTGTGGGAACGCAGCCTCATTGCATGGATTCTTTAGAATAACTGAAAATGTATGCATTATATTTTATTTATCTTCAGGTGTATTATATTGAGGTGTGTGTGTGTGTGTATATGTATGTGTATGTATGTATGTATATATATATATATATATATATATATATATCAAATATATTATTAAAATATATTAATCCTTGATTAAGTAAACACCATAATTCGCCGACAGGAACTACCATATACCTCGACCAAACCCAGTGTTGGCTATGTTTGTTGTAAATCTTGGTGTTACTTCTGGTAGAGGTCATCCTGGGAACGTGCTAATCTGTGAAATGACTACTAAATATTGTTTTTAATTTACCGTGTCTTTCTCGCAGAACAAATTAATGAGAAGGATGAAGGACCGTATTACACTCATCTTGGCTCGGGGCCGTCAGTGGCGTCTATCAGAGAACTCATGGAAGAGCGGTGAGCAGCTCGCAGCATGTGCTGGGGGGGACGGGACGGACATTTTCATTGTTTTTGCTGAACCCTAAAACCTCAGTCCCCCTTTTATAAAATTTAAAAGACGCCTCGAACTTCTAAGTCGCGTCGTCTAAGGTCTTAATTACTTTGTCTTCATAGATTGCCATCCAGCTCCTGTCTGTAGCCGCCTCTCTGCTAACCTCTTGGCTACTATTTTTCCATGTCTCCTCTCATTTGTTTTCTGCCATCCTCTTGCAGGTTTGGTGAGAAAGGGAAAGCCATTCGCATCGAGAAGGTTGTTTACACCGGCCGAGAAGGGAAGAGCTCCCGTGGCTGTCCGATTGCTAAATGGGTAAGTTCTCTTCAAGCTACTCCCTGAATCTGACGGATTGCACGCTATAAATCAGACCGCCCGGGAAGTATGAAGAGATGCCCTGGAGACGTTTTTTACCCGTAGTATATAGCCCCTCGTCATTGTTTAGATCTGTGAGGCTGCTTCTATTCTGGAATGGCAGGAAACGGATGCGGAGAGGCAGGGCAGAGGTGATCCGAGGACAGCCGTGTTACGTTACACGCTTGTTACAGATATGTGTCTTCTCCTTGCGCTAGCTCTAAGCTGTCTGCCACCTGCGCCAAGGGAGGACATCGTAGAAAAGCCTTCATCCCTTATTATCCTTTGATTTAACCCCCACGCTGCTGCGAATGATTTGCCAGGTTTCTGAATATCTACAAATAGTGTAAATATTACTGTATGGCTACATCAGCCTTCATTTCTGTGTAAATAAAGCATACGATGCTGGGAGGGTTATATGCTTTGATATCCTGTATGATTTATTACCCAGAGGATTGTAAGTCCTGCTGTCTCCTGTGTTTACGGATGAATTTCATTCTGTTCAGAGCACATTTGTGAACCTCCTTACAGACAGTGTCCTTTTCCAATTTGCTTAACAGGATAAAGTATAACAATATATCTCTTTATTATTATTAAAAGCTGTCCGTGCTAGTGACATGATAGATCGCCTACAGCAAAATAAGACAATTCCAGTCTATTACTGGCATGGCATTCCCCGATATTCAGCGATGCTCTGATGCATAATCTCTTTTCTTGCTACAAGAATATTATAATCCTGTTTTTGGAAGCAGAATAATCCCCAGCATGTGTTTGCAGTACAAGTTTAACAAAAAAAAATGTTGGGTAAATTGTTGGCACTATGAACACATGAGAAAACATCACAACTAGTTTAACAAATAAGAATATCCATATTGTAAAGCCTAATCATGGCACTGCCATTATATTTTCTTTCTTTGCTCAGGTTGAGTTGTATAGCCGTGAGCTCTTTGGGTCACGCAGCTCTGTATTATAAAGGCATTGCTGTAGCTCGCTGTGTGCTGTCTGGACTCTGGCATCACACCACGAATTTCTGGCATTAATAATTAAAACACAATGCCAGTTCTCAGACTTACATCAACCGCTCTGGAAATAAATCGATCTGCTATGAGCTGGGATTCATATACTGATAGCAAGTCTTGCTGTTTAGGTAATCCGCAGGCAAAGCGAGGAGGAGAAGCTTCTGTGTTTGGTCCGACATCGGGCTGGCCATAGTTGTGAGGATGCGGTCATAATCATCCTAATCATGGCATGGGAGGGAATCCCACGTTCCTTGGGAGATACTCTCTATCAAGACCTCACAGAGACAATTACGAAGTATGGAAACCCAACATCGAGAAGATGTGGCCTCAACGATGAGTGAGTAAATGCTTTCTACAACAGAGAGTGACTGAGTATTTATTTTGCCACTTAGCCATTGCCATTACCAGTTTGGATCGTTTCAGATGTATTAGGTCAATAAATCACCTTTGCTTTGGGTTGCTTTGAGAAGTTCTATTGGGTGGCATCACACATCTCATGCAGATGGATGCTACAAAATACAAAGTCCATTTCCACTAAGTAAGTTGAGTTTTGTTGGAAGTACGAGTAACAGGGAAACTGTACTAGGTTTTAGGTTTTGTGCATTATCGTCTGTTCTGCAGATTATCACAGCAGAAGAGTTCTAATAATAAAGGTTAACAAGTTTTGGTTTCTTTTAGTCGAACGTGTGCATGCCAGGGTAAGGACCCCAACACCTGCGGTGCCTCTTTCTCCTTTGGATGTTCCTGGAGCATGTACTTCAACGGCTGCAAGTATGCACGTAGTAAGACCCCCCGGAAGTTCCGCCTGATCGGAGACAATCCCAAAGAGGTAGGGTAGACTTCGCTACGGACTTAATTAAATTAAAATTACAGATTTCATTTGGCAAGATTTCTTCTTACAAAATTGGTTAATCGGTCCGTGGACTGGTTCTTTAACCTTTTTAAAACAAAATTACTGAACACTAAATGCTTAAGCCAATAGTTCCGAATTTAAACTCAGGGACTCCTACTACCCGTGATGTATGCTGGCCTAGGCGGCCTCTTGGGTGATCAGGCCCCCCGATGTTCTGCACAAAGAGTCTGTTATGTGGAAGATCTTTGATCTCCTCGCCCGGCCGCCTTTCGCTATGGAGGCTGTGTGGGCTCGACCTTCGTAAATTGCAATAAAAGGCTCTGTGCGCCTTCAACACAGCAGCGTTTCTGACAGTACGTGTCTCTCAAGTCAAATACTACAAGTTTGTGCAACTTCATAAATTGCTAAATGAGTTGAGAGGTGCCTTTTTGTATGCCTAAATCGTTATAAACGGTTTCGGTATTGATAAATGATCCTATTAATATAATGGCGTGTATGATTGAGGAAAAGGTGTAGCTGTTTCATTTGGGTTTTAGTAGGTAACCGAATAGGGTGAGTTTGGTGTCATTTGGAAGAACAAAGGATAAGCAGAAGTTGTGCTCACGGGGAACGCATACCTTGAGTAGCCTTTCGCTAGAATGGGGCATCAGCATTAAGGAAAGTCATATTTACTGGGATTTTCCAAAACCAAGCACCGTGTTTTTAGATGTTCAGGCCAAATACAATGACTGTCAGTCTTCAGGGTAAAAATATTCTTGCACGGGTACGTATTAAGCCTGTATAACATGAATGTTTTGTTGGTCTCAAAGGAGGAATCTCTCAAGGACAGTTTCCAGGACCTGGCTACCCAGGTGGCTCCTGTTTACAAGATGCTGGCCCCACAGGCTTACACTAACCAGGTACTTGATAATATGCTATCCTAACTTAGAACATTTGTCGCTTCACAGCATTCGGAATCTACCTCTTTACCTTATGGCCGCATTCCTCTCAGCAAACCATACCTTGCCTCCATGAACAAACTTTTCTTGTGCTTTTTTGTTCTTTAGGTTAATAATGAGGATGTAGCAATCGACTGTCGGTTGGGTTTGAAGGAAGGTCGTCCGTTCTCTGGAGTGACAGCGTGCATGGATTTTTGTGCCCACGCACACAAGGACCAGCACAATTTGTACAATGGCTGCACTGTGGTAAGAACACTCATTGCACTCCACCTTTTCAGCGGTATATGACTCGGACCTAAACCAAAACTGTCCTCCACCGATATAGTGGAGCAAGTTGCAGCTATGCAGCTTCGTTACTCATATTGTATTGATGGAAATTGCTCATTAGATGGACGTCCAGCTCTGATACAGGGAAATAGGGTGTTGGTGGCTAATGCATTTCATCTGTGGGAATTAAGAACAGTGACTCCCCCATGCACATGCAATCAGATCACAGGATGGCATGCTAACAGAGTCAATAATGACAAAGGTGTAGATTATAATATTTACGATTAACAAGGAAATGGCAAAATATTGCCTCTTAGCACTGCTATAATGACTGCTATAAAGAGGTCATACCTTAAAAAATGCTAAACTATGTGGTCTTAATATATGCTTAACCAAAACACCTCTTAAGCTTAAATAAATGGTGGTCTGTTTGTGATTTACAAGTAGTAATATCAACTTGACCACGCAACAGGGACACCTGGTGGCCAGATAAGGGACTGCCTATTACTTGTAGCTTAATATTACTTGGATTGCAAGCCACTACTTGTGATTGGATGGAACCCCCAGGGTCTTGATCATCCACTGCCTCTGATGAGCTGGTTTCCCTCTGGAGATTACAGCGTGTCTTGTCACACAAACCACTTTGCATAGTTTTAGGTCACCGGTTTCTTTTATAGGCACAGGGTTCCTTACAGGTACCAAGTATAAAACTTGGTTAAACAGGCTTCTTTCTATGTGCATTGTTTCCTCTGGAGAACAGTACGGACTACAGACTAAAAAACTTTCTTTGATTGTGGATAGGCACACATTCCTCGGTTCCAATCCGCAGCATACTTATATGATTTTTTTTGTCCAGGTAACATCTAGTCTATCTATTTTATTGCTTGTCAATACCAAGGAATAAAATGCTTGACTCTCATCAATGATTGGGATTTGTATCTAGTTAGCAGTTGAGCAAATGAGTTTACCCATAAATGATAATTTTGAATCGCATCGTTTAAGGAGGGGGGTGCTGTTATTGGCAATATGTGTCTAGGTATTGCTCATTACATATGGGCACCCTCGCCCTTGGCCTATGTAGCGCCTCATTTAGTTGTGTATTGCCTTGTCTGTCATATTGAAAGCGACGAGGCTGTGCTGCATTTAAAATATTGAATTCAGATATTGCGTTTGAGATGTTGCACATTTTAATAGATATTGGTCCTAATATCTACAATGCCAATAATATGAAGTCATTTTTCACAAATTCTTCTAGGTCTGCACCCTCACTAAGGAAGATAATAGGACTGTTGGCAAGATTGCAGAAGATGAGCAGCTCCACGTTCTGCCGCTCTACAAGGTCTCCACCACAGATGAATTTGGAAGTGAGGAGGGCCAAGCCGAAAAGATCAGGAAAGGTGGAATTCAGGTGCTGACTTCCTTTCCCAGGGAGGTGCGTAAACTTTCGGAACCAGCCAAATCTTGTAGACAGCGGCAGATGGAGGCCAAGAAAGCAGCAGCTGAAAAGAAGAAGCTTCAAAAGGAGAAACTGACGACCCCAGATAAGACGAAGCAGGAGCCTGCAGAGCCACAGCCGTGTACCCAGAATCCAGGTAAACAAGCAATAAAAGTGGTTCATCAAGCTTTCAGGAATGTACCAAAAATAAATCCTTACCAGATGTGAACAACCACAGCTCCTTAAAAATTGTTTGTTTTTTTATTCAATTCAGTAATTCATCTTTAAGTGGATCTACCGCCACCACCTAAATAACCTTTTATTTAAATGTAAGAGTCACTAAACCTCCATCAAAATCTTCAAGATACAGAAAAGTCCTGTTTTGGGACAGGCATGTGTGTATAGACAAGGTGGTGTGTGTGTGTGTGTGTGTGTGTTTTAGTAGGTAGTGTTTTACTGTTTAAACACACGTTCTTAGTTTATGCTTCCCCGCTGTGCGCTTATGCATGTATGTGCTTTGTGTACCTGTGCATATGCCAGTACGTTTCACAGTCACACTTTGCAGAAGGCAGGGTAAATATCAAACTAATATAACTCCGAGAGTAAGTGAGTGTGGTACAAACTGCATAGCAGTTTTAGTCGCGCTGACAATGGTGGCCATACATTCATTCTAACTTCTCCGTGCTTTGCTTCTGCAGGTGTACCCCCACAACAGGTTAAGCCTTGTGTTAAAGTGGAGCCTTCTAATCACTACAATACCTTCAAATATAAAAGTAATGGAGTTGTTGAGAGCTACTCGGTACTTGGCAGCTGCAGGCCATCTGACCCATACAGCATGAACAGTGTATACTCCTATCACTCTTTCTATGCACAACCTAACATGCCTTCCATGAATGGCTTTCATTCAAAGTTTCCTCTTCCTCCCTTTGGATACTATGGCTTTCCCGGCAATCCTATGGTTCCCTCCCAGTTCATGAATTACGGTTCCACTGATGCGAGAACTGGTGGATGGATGAACAACAGATTTGAGAAGAAGCCAGAATTGCAGTCTTTGGCCGATGGCATGAATCATGGATATGGGAGCGACTTAACTGAGCAAAGCTATATGAGATCTAGTGACCCATCGCACCAGTACAGCCACCAAGATCCCACCGGTCAGAAATCCGCAGGCGTTTCCCATCGGACCACTCCTGCTCCCATGGACACCACTCCATTCTCCCAGAACCATCCTTGCTTCAACAAAGTAATCAAGAAGGAGCCTATTAGTGATCTGCCACATGTAGATCCTTTCCAGAGAGCATCAAGCGCCCACGCTCAAAGTCCAGGTCTAAATCTTGCATCGCAAAACAGCGATCAGGCCATGCCGTATAAAGCAAACGGAGCACTAACATCTTCTGAAAGGACTAACGCTGAAGGACCTTGTGGCATGTTTACATCCAGTGAGAAGGCAAATTTAACAAACGGACTGGAGAAGAGAGATTATTTTGGTGCTCATGTGAATGGCATAGGATTAAAGGGTGGGCACGGGCTGGGCAAGCAGTGGAGTGCATATGGAATGAATAATCAAACGGGTCAACATGATACACAGTCTTCAGGGAAGGTGTGGAGCTCATGCAAAATGAATGATACTTCAGCTGTCCTGCCGCCTCCTGCTAACACGCCGGAGAAAAACTGGAACGATGGACAAGCCGTGAAAGAGCCCATGTCATACCAAGAAAAGCTTTGGAATTCGGCTGCTTCCTACGACAGAGGCAACGTAACCCCAAATGCCGGGCCACAAGAGAGAGCCTGGAATCCGTATGCTAATCCACCTGTAAACAATTTGAAAACGGACCCCAATCAGACCCAGTGGGACCCTTACAGCCTAGATGACAACGTGGACAATGCTAGCATGAAGAGTGCGAAAGAGGAGGAGGACGAGGAGGAGGTCTGGTCTGACAGCGAGCACAACTTTCTGGATGAAAACATCGGTGGAGTTGCTGTAGCCCCGGCGCACGGCTCCATCCTCATTGAATGTGCGCGGAGGGAGCTTCATGCCACTACCCCCCTAAAAAGACCCAATCGATGTCACCCGACCCGCATCTCCTTGGTGTTCTACCAGCACAAAAACTTAAACCAACCCAATCACGGCCTGGCGTTGTGGGAAGCCAAAATGAAGCAGCTGGCCGAGAGGGCACGGGCGAGACAGGAGGAGGCTGCCAGGCTAGGCATCAAGCAGGAAAGCAAAGGCTTTGGTAAAAAGAGAAAGTGGGGAGGTGCTGCCACTCCAGAAACCCCACCGGTCGAGAAGAAAGACATTATCCCGACGAGGCAGGCAGCTACTCTATTAACAAACTCTGCTACCACTGCATCCTCCTATGCCTATACCAAGGTGACGGGACCATACAGTCGCTGGATATGAGATTAACACAGCCACGGATGGTGGCCACCGTACCTCAGCTACCCCCGAGCACTGTAATATATGGTGCTAGATTTTTGGTGCTTTTAACGTGTGTACAATGGGTGCGCCCTGCTTTTGTGCACATCTCCCCAGGACTCAACCCTCTCTGTAAGAGAACTTTTACTGTATAATTTTTATTTTGTTTTCATTAATCTTAAAAAGATTTATATATCTGCATTTTTAAAAAAAACAAACAAAACAAAACCTACTGTTGTACAAGAACAGGAATCAAGGCATCCTTTTAAGACACACAAAGATTTTTAATAACGTTCAAACATATATTTATTGGATTTTTTAAGAAAATGGTGCATAATCGCTAACCCACCCTTCTATTGAACAGGTGCTCTCAAGCAAATAGGAATCATTGCTGACGGATCACCAAAATGTTTTTTTTATTATTATTATTATTTTTTATTAAACCAGTTGGTAAAGACATACTTTTAATCATTCTTTGGCGGGGGTGTAAATAACAGTATCGCCCTCCTGATAATTCGTGTGTCGGCCTCCATGCAGCGTTTGGTATGGATATACAGAGAAATCTGTAGCCTAAGATGCAGTAATACAGATGTGTCCAACAAATATATGGTGGTTTCAGACGGACAACCAGCTCTGCCACTAAAACATTCGATCCAGGAAAATGCATTGAAAGCGTAAACTTTTCCATCTAAGGTGAGTGTCTGGCATGCAAACAGTTAAACAGGGACTCAAAAAATTCAACATGATGTGCATTGATCCTCGCATTTCTATAAAAACAAAATAAAAAAAAACACAGTTTTGGTTTCTACAAACTCTCCTTCCTTAACTGTTTAGAATGGGCAGCTCACCTTAGTGGAAACAGCGTCTCTAACAGCCTGATGCATCAATCGGCTTCCCATTATTAAAAGGTTAAAGCAACATTTTTTCGGTTTCAAGGAACCCAAATAGTGGACGGTGCTGCGTATTCCATTTTTCACTATTTCTAGTTGTAGAAATCGAGACCAGAATGTTTGCACATCTGCATTACTGCCCATTAGGTATAAAAAGAAAACAGATATATATATATATATATCTATAATGTGTGTTTACCAGCTGCACCGTAAATGGAGGATAAAAAAATGTAATAAAGTATGAATTGTAAAACCTGTTGACAAGGGGCTGCTGTATCTCCCGCCAGATCCAAACTGTGAATAGTCATCTTCTTGTATATATGGTGCTGGTGGGTTCTGGGGCATTCTCTGTTCCGTGTATATTAGTGGGACTGCAACACATTAAAAGAAACAGTCCTGTGTTTTTTCTCCATAATAACATTGTCCACCCGATCGATGCGTAGGATCATTGATTCTCCTCCGTCATTAGGTTTCATTTATTTGGGGGGGGTTTGGGTGGAGGACTTCAGGGTCTTTTGTGGGATGTATGGTTTGTTACCATAGCAAACCCAACAACTATTGCAAAACATTGGTGCTTATTCTATAACCGTAACGTGTATTTTTGGTATTTACGAAAAAAAAACTTTTCATTTTTTTTGGAGGGGGTGGTAAAGGTTGGCAAAGAGCTGCAGCGAAAGGCAAGGTGCTACATAACTAAAGGAATATAAAGAAAAGAGAAGTATTTTTATGAGTGTAGACAAAACTAAAGCTATCTAGATTTTTTAGGGAGGTCATTTTAACCGAAGCCGGGCAAAGAATGCCAGGCTGTGCCACAGAAAACGTGCTGCTTCGTCATTGTTAACCACTCAAGCTCTCGAGGGGTTAATGTCACGCAGAATGTAAATCCAGCATTAAGACCAGAAAGGTGGTTTTTATTTTATTTAAAGGACTCCTAAATGCACGGAGGTAAATTCCATGCACCTAAATATTTGAAACCGTCAATATGTAAATAGCTTTTTTTAAATTTTATTTTAAAGCACTTTTTATCCTGCTGCAAACATTTTGAAATAGATCATGGGAGAACTGTACATAGACTTAGAATATTTAACGCAGTGTGTCCGTCCTACCAATTACTATATCTGCATATATATATATATATAGAATCCACCCCCCCCAATTAGCTTAACGGTGCTCTGGTTTTGGCTAGGGTGGCCGATAGTGTAACAGACGAAGAACGCCACTTCTCCCCACCCTATCGATACTGAGTATCTGTACATTTGTAACGTGGGACAGGCCAAGGGTCCCAAGTCAAGTAACCATCTAGAAGTTGGTTTTCTAGAGTATCTTCTACAAAGTATTAACCCGTCGTTGGCAGATGTACCTTAATTACTGTGGTAGACTTACTGTAGAGACGGTCATACTCACTACCGCTTCAGGTTGTGGTTCCCCCCCCCTCCCCATAGAAAATCATTGCTTCCAGAAAGTGCTGCCTTAAACATATACCTTTTCACAAACACACGTAGGGACTCGCGTCGCACAGTCCTATCACACTATAATAAGATCGCGTAATGGATGCTGCCTTGAGAAGTTAAAGGGAATCTATAATTAAAGTATATTAATGGACTAATTAAATGTTTTTTTAAAATGCTAGTTACTGTTTCATATAGAGAGAGATATATAGGTATATAGACAGTCCGCCTAGGTTTTAAACGAATCGGAGTTATTTCAGATTTTATTCTTCGGCTGTTGTGATGTCATGGAGTCGTCGGTGTATAGCCGTGCCGCGCCTGCGCGTTGTTTGTAGATCTGAGTGACGGTTCCAGCCATACCAAGAACCCGGTCCTATGATGTGAAACCAGATCTTATACCCAGGTGTAACATCGTGTTAGGAAACCTGTAAACATGTCCGTGTGTGCAGGCTTTTTATATTTATGTACGAGTACCTTCTAATCAGCTGTTACCTGGTAGTGGAATATCATTTACTGGCCTTTGCTTCGATTTTCTCGTGTTCTGTGATATTATTACCCTTCATTCGTGTCTACCGCTTTTACTTGGTAATGTACTGAACAACCACACTACCCTGCCTTAAAAGCTGCACCAGGAATCCATTGTGGAGATTTGACTTTTTTATTCCCCATCAAGATAGGATTTGGAACTAGACCTCAAGTTGCCTCATATGGGGTGTTTGTTTGGTCCTATTTGATCGTTAACACATATGGTCAGCTAACGCACAAAGTTCCAAGCTTTATAGACAACATTGGGCTAACTTGTGGCGACGCATCGGGTGCTGGTGCAGGCGTCTGTCGCATTGAATATTAGACGGAGCCGTGCCGCTGATCTAGGCAGGACTCTACGGTGCTTTATACATCACCATGTGCTATGGAATTATTTAAGTAACTGCAGCTTTTCTTTTCTTAAGATCCTTAAAAATTGGGCAGTTTGACATCCAGTGTAGAGCAACAAGATCCATTCCTCCGCAGCGTCCGGTAAAGGTGCTGTTCCACCTACCCTGCTAAATGTATTGCATTCTTAACTAAATGCAACATTAGAGAAATCGTTCCTTGTCCTGTTAAATGCCTGAACCCATTGAGAAATTCTTTAATAGTGTAAAATTATTTTGCCCGGACCACTTGCCTTGTGATATCTATCTGTAGTAATCACAAGGTGTGTGTGCTGACTACTCGCATCTCACTAATTGTGTTATTCTGGTTCTTCCACCGGCCAGATGCGAGGGCTCTGGGTTTTTTTTTTGGGGGGGGTATATTAAAAAAAAAAATGAAACTAAGTAATGTTTAATATCTGTATGTAGTTTCTCTTTATTTTCATGAAATAAGCCGGGGGGGGGGACACCTTAGTGCAGTCTCATTTTTTCTTTATATGGTGCCTGCTTTTAAAAGCTTCAGGAGTTCATGTTGAGCCAGAGATGGCAATGAACTCCTAATAACGGTCAAACATATATTTATTGGATTTTTTTAAGAGAGCAAATCACGGTGCATAATCGCTAACCCACCCTTCTATTGAACAAATAGGAATCATTGTTGACAGGTCGGAAAAATGTTTTTTTTTTTTTTTTTTTTTTTACAGAAACCCTAGCTATTAGGGTCTCTGTAAAAACAAAAAAAAACAACCCACAAAAGTGGAAAATTGCGTTTGGTATAATTCGGAGTATTTTGGATCATTTGTTCCTGGGTGATATTATGCATGACTACACCAGGTGGTGGTTTAACTACTGGGTCATCTTACCAGGGTCTGTAGTTTAGGTTCAGTTGACCGTCATTTGTAAAAAATAAGTATTTACTTGCTCCGTATCTGTGGCTCGCGCGCTTGCCACTGTGTTTCTGAATGCAGAAGAGGCCGTAAATTGTATAAAAGTTCTTTACAGCCCCTCCAATAAATAAAATATCCGCTACTCATCACAATACAAAGTTTTTTTCTTTCACCCCCAAACAATGTGTAATCACATTGTAATTATTTCCACGAGGGTGATTTAGTCTATAGATCTCTATCAATCAGTATTTACATTGTTTTAAAATTTTAACCCCTTCAATGCCAAGTTGCACTCAGAGTATGAAACTACAATTTTTTTCCACTCAATTTATTTTGGTATCTCCCCCCCCCCCCCCGGCGTCTGACAATGTTAGCAGTACGAGTGGTTGGCGGGTGAGACTGGAATGGATACGGCGGGTATTTTTGGAATGGGAACTCTTTTAAACGATGCTTAACACTAAATCTAGCCTACCTCAAGTCAGGAATGAACCATAAAACTTGTGGAACTCAAAGGGGTTATAAATCTGCACGCTTGATGCGGTTGCCATGCGCAGCTCGTTCCCAGCTCGGCAGCTCATTTCCTACTTAGTATTTCTCATTTGATTTGTGGCTTTTATTTTCTCGCGAGCCGATCACTCTACCCGACACATACCAACGTGTGTTTATTCTGCGATGGGAAATGTGCTGCTTCTGGGGTCAAAAATGATTTGATTTGTGCTGAAACTGTTCAGATTTTCTCTCTGCTTGGTGTATGATTTTTTGATTGCTCTTGGCATAAATATTCTTTGTATTCTAGTAAATGTGGAGATATTAGTATTTCTGAGGATGATATTGTACATCACTGGCTGACTCGGAATGCTTTAGTTCAGAACATTTGAAGTACATCTCCTGTGAGTGTCCGTCAGCCATGGCCGACTGGAGATAGTTTGCCCACGTCTGCCGTAATCCTGTGTCTACCCAAACCCGTACTATTCAGACTCCTATATACATGGCGATATGTCAGTTTCTCAACAAAATACGGCCTTCCAAATATTCCTAAACTAAAAACAGACGATCCGCTAATAATGAAGTATTTTTGAGCATGATTAAGTAGCTGTAAATGTTTCTGCCATTTAAATGTAATTTATTGGGGGAGGGGGGTCCTTAGCATTTTTAAAACAATATCGGTGTCTCCTTTTGTAAGCAGAAGCGGCGCGGAAGCAAACAGATCTCCAATGGTGGCTTTTAATTAACCGATTAATCTGAAATCTCTGTAGAAGGCTGTTTTTTTTTATTCCTGTAAAACCAATTAAGCCGCCTAATTATGGCATTTCTCAATATAGAATGGCGTTTTTAAATGATTTGCGATGGTCTCCTTTTATTCCTTTACACTTCAGTTAGGTGAAGCTGGACGTTTATTAGCGATGCACAATTCCCTTTGCTGATTGAATTCCGCTGCTTGTTTTCGGTGCGTCGGCGTGGATAGTTCTGTTGCTTTGTAAGGCTGTGTAGAAAGATACGCGGCTTCTCCCCCGTTTACCTGGAGAAATGTAGCATGCGGGACGCAGGGGCTTTAACGTATACATGCCCTCTCCTCGTTTCTATTTAAAGGAAGATTTCTTAACCTAGATAAGCTATACAACACATTTTACAAATATTATATGGAACGGTAGTGAAACTAATGGGACATTGCATCAACAGCCTTATATATATATATATATATATATATATATATATATATATAATATATATATATATAACGCTTTTGTTTTGTTTTTTGCTTTTTCCCCCCAAAACGTATCCACTCTGTAATATATTTTATTGGGGTAAACTGTCTCAGTCGGATGTACAGGCCTTTTTATTTTATTTTTTTTATTTCACTGCTATCTTATATTTTTGTACAGATTTTTTTTTATTGTTTGTATAGATACTTTTCCTAAATTATACCTCAAAAACATTTGTGGTAGGCATTCATTGATGGGAATGATATCTAGGGTAAAAGTGTCCTATATTTTCGCTTGTGACACGTACTTACGTAATTTATATTTCCCCCCCGTATGTCCGTCTCTATACTGCACCTCCGCATATCTCCAAAATAATCCGGTGTGATGCCGCGTCTCGCGTTGTATTATATTGGGCATTTTTAAAACTTTTGTCTTGTGGCTAATGGGAAAAAAAAAACTTTTAAAGAATTTACCTATGGGGTCTAATTGATGAGAAACGGCCTAATGCCTGACTTGTGTGTTTGTATGTAAATGATTCCATTGTATTTAAATCAGTTTGTCACCTTTTATAAGAAGCTAAAATAAAATGTCATCGATTAACACCTTCTGTACAAACCCCCTCTGTTCAGGGCCGTCTGTAAGTAGAATGTTTTCTCACTGCAAATAGTTCTTGGTAGGACAATTGTGACATTTTTATATATATGTATTTTTTTTTTTCATTTTATTATTCCCTTGTATGTTAAAATTCTGCTACCAGGTTTAATTGAACTGAAATGTTACCACCTGGCACCATCACAACATCATTTCTTCAGGGATTCCTTTGTAAAACTCCACACACCTTCAATTAAAACCGTTCGGAACTTTGTCCGCTGTTATGCATTGTCAAATAATAATAATAATAAAAAATATATAAAACAATAAAAAAAAAATTCGGATATGTACATTTTAGGTATGGCTTGTCCACTTTCTCTTCTTTTGATGTATTTGTATCCTTTTCCGGGGCTGGATAGGACTGGTACATTCATGTGTTGTACATTCCAGCAGCAGTGGAGGAGGTTTGAAAGAAGTACGGGAAACAGGTTGGTTTTGTGGCATAAATAAATGCAGTATAGATAGTTAGAAACATAGGTGTTTGATGTATTTGATTTCATGTCTTTTAAATTCACTGGTTGCAAGATTCTCCAATGGAGCTAAGCTTGTACGCCACACTTGAATATATCTCAACTTGTGACTGTGGTTACTTGAAAATTCAGTTTATTTTGGGGTTGATCTGATGAATGGTAGATTTTACAATGTCTGAAGGCAGTAGGATTAATGTGTATTAAACTGCAGATTTAAATAGTGCAGTAAATTTATGCTGATAATTTTATTTTGTATAATTTTCCATGTTTTGTATTTTTTTCCCCCTTTCATTTCCTCCCCACCTATTCTGTGTTCTGTAATTTTTATTTTTAGGATGCCTAAAAAATTGCAAGTATGAATCTTTTTTTGTTTTGGTTTTTAATTTGTATTTTTTTTTTGTATTTTATTATAATTTTCACAAACAGCTTGTTTGTGAAATGTATTATTCCTGATAACTAAAATATTGTGGGTGTTTTAATAAATTTTATATTTATTTTTTGCACTCAAACTCTGTGTTGCTTTTTTAATTTCGTGAATTAGGGCAGAAAGGGTAATTTTATCTTTAATAACGCCGATATATAGGTACACCTACATACCTCCATTATCAATACAATGAACCAGTAAAGGCTTTAGGAGTGTTGGGTATGACATTTTGGTGTAAAGTTACGTGATCTTATCACCATCCTCTAGTTTCACTTATTTGAGCTATTTTCCCTGGCTTAAAAAAGGCACAGTTGACCTATGACTATAAATTAGAAGTCCAGTGTCATTAACTATGATGGTAATTTTGGAAGTATTTTTTTTGAAGCTAAGAAAATGCAAAGTACGCCTAAATATAACAGAAGGGGCTTTTCTTGTAAAAAATAAAAACTTTTAGTTTGAACATGGAGTCCCTGCTGCTAAACTCCTACAGTGTTTATTGGAGCCGTGTTTTACCTTGTAGTTCCCCTTTAAACTCCTGATGTCTCAACCTTTACGGATTTGTTTTCTCTGTAACAACACAAAGAAAAATATTCAAATGTAATAAGTTACAAACTGCAGAACTGGTTTATTAAAGGTAGTTATAAGTTAATAATGGCCATTGCCACTGTATCATTGGTACCAAGCGCTTAGGAGTGATACAGGCATGACAGCGGATGAGAGATTATAAAAAAGCTAATTTATATGGAAGCATTAGGGTAATATCCATTGGGTACGAATCATAAAGAGGTAAAACATTCAGGGGTAATTTTCACTAACCAACAGTGGTTTAATAGTAAAAAATCGGGAACAAGAATTTGTAATACACCAGAAATCTGTCACATGCGATGTCACTTGCTGTTAAATATGTTTGTTTCCCCTGGAGCTCTTGGCTGAGGATGTTTACTGTAACTGCCGCTCGCATACAGACAGGTGTTCTACTGGAGGAAATCTGCATCCACGCACACAATGCCCGTACGCCGCACATCACAATAGGTCATTCATGCCATTGTATTTCCTTAGTTTACCTTTCCTCATCTGCCGTCATCACTTAACATCATTGATGAAGTTGTCTAGGCTTCCCAAAATCACTGCTATTCGAATCCAATTTCATTCACTAGTGTCATTCATGACACTATATATATATATATATTTATTTATTTGTACTGTAGATGTGTCCTTTTCTTCTCACTAGCAGATACAGTATATACAGTATATTGTACTGTAAATAATGTGTCGAGAGAGAGAGAGAAAAACAAACAAGCTACGTGACTCGTGGGGTATTTAATCTTGTGATTCCCCCCTTCCTCGGTCAGTTTACACAGCGTTCTCCCTTTGTTATCATTGTTCTCTCTATTTGTTGAGCTACCCCCCCTCTACTATTCACCCACAGAGGCGACTTCATTAATGTTTACACACGGGAAGCTTCCGCTGACGTCACGACACTCGTGGCGCATTTCAATATACGTCACTGGCGCAACCTCTCTGCTTGCAAGGGACGCTATTAGAAAACAGGAGCAGGAGGAAAGACTTCCGGCGGAGGAAAATGACGCCGATGGTGTGACGTAACACCTATGCGACGCCGCACATAATATACACATGCCTCCTGTGCGTTGACATTGAGAATCCAGGCTGTGTATCCAAAAGCTCAGGACCATGTTTGCAGCCGGGCACTTGATGGCCAGGAGTAGGGTAAGCAGGACGCGCCGCTGGGGGAAGGATTTATCTGCAGCGCCGGTTCCCTTTCTCCCGGGGCTGAGGAGACATGCGTGCGGTGAATGGGGCTGCTTGGGTGGCAGTTCGATTAACATCAGTGTCTGTTATGCCCTGAGTGTCCGGGCTCTGCAGGCTCCTGGACACAGGTGAGCCGAAAACCTGGCCGGAAGTCTGCTTATATACAACGGAAGGGCAGCGGACCTGCTTTAAAGTGATGCATTGAAACGGCCATCAAAATATTCACCCGGCTTCTGACCTGCTTTTGGTCATATTTGTAGACGGCTCGAGTGGTTCCTGTACACCAGGTCACATGGGCAGACTAGAAGGGCCTAGGAGTCCCTATACATCAGGAAACATGGGCAGACTAGAAGGGCCTAGGGGTTCTTATACATCAGGACACTTGGGCAGACTAGACTCTTAAGTTACTGGCGCATAGACCCCTGTATACCCCTCTGCAGTGCTACTACCAAGAGGATGCTATAGTAGTAATATTATCTAGATAGCACTAACAATTTCCAGAGTGCTTCTTATAAGATATATATATATATATATATATATATATATATATATATATATATATATATATATATATATATATATATATATATATATATATATATATATTCAAAGGGTATGGGAAACCGCACTGCCCTGCCCCCGATCTTACAATCTGGAGGTATCTTAAAATATAAATGTGTAATACTCATATTGTGTTTAGACATAAAATCAAAGTATGGTTAAAGTGTTTGTGTCATCCCTGCAGTCATGCATTCTCTGCAAAATGAGAAGGTCCTTTGCATCCAAAACAGAAGGCGAGGACAGGATAACGGAAGTGCTGAAGACGAGGTTCCCTAAGGCTACTTCTGTCCGGGTAGTTGATATCTCAGGTAATGTAACTATGTAACTATGATTAAATGCTGTTAATACAATAAAGCACATGATGTCACAAGTTAATAGAAAATATTGAATTCTACATTCATGCTATTAAGTGATCTTTTAATCTGACGGTATATTAACTGGAAGCACATACCTAATGAATACTTAAGCTTTATATATTGAGTATGTGAGTAGATGAACAAAATATCATACATTTATAAATTGTTATGGAAACATATAACCCAGCCATGCATTTCTTTTATGCTTCATTTTAGAAATATGTACTTTTTCTATCCAAATGACGTTACTCCATACAGGGAGAAGTTAGGAACTGCTAAGAAATTTGTACCTGTTCATGGTAAAACCAAGGTTCCCTAGCGCCTTTGGGTTGAGGATATACAACCCAAAATATATATAAATATCCTCGTTTGGTTTCTTCAGTCAGTCAGACGGTGCGTCTTTGACAGCTTCACTTGTGCGGACGTGATGTGGTGCTGAAAACCTGAACTGTTGGGACCGTGAGAAGTGGCGCGGTGTAGATATTCTAAACTCATTTACACGGTTGGGCTCTTGCTCTCTCTGTGCTAATGTACCAAAGGACATCATACATTCAAGAGGAAGGTGCACCCACTTCCTGCAGGCCAAGTTCTAACCCATATTACCGGTGCATTTTCTGTAGCTCTCTTTTTCTCTTCCAGGAGGCTGCGGTGCAATGTATGAAGTTCACGTTGAATCTGAAGAATTTAAAGCAAAACGCACAGTACAGCAGCATCAGATGGTGAACGATGTAAGTTTAGGCATAGGGACATGTTCGTTAACCTGCTATGGTGGGTGCTTCACCATGCATTATGAAGCGCCCACATGAAATGGCCACCTCCTGCAAACTCGGGTTTTAATGAAGGCTGCCCATGTGCTACCCATAGGACTAAAACCTTATTTACCAAAATTATCAGAGAGCAGGTAAGGACACAGGTAGCCAGCAGGCTGCTCTCCAGGTGGTGCTGAATTAAAACTCCACTGATCCCCAACCTCTGCACTTAGGAAGCATAATATACTTACATTTATACAATTATCTATATCTCAACAAAGTTATAAAACATGTTGGCTTGATTTTTTTGTTTGTTTTTGTTTTTTTAAGCGGTATTAACTTAGAGCTAAATTATTACAAAAGGTAAATTCCTAACCAATGTTTTGATGGTTTAAGTTAATAGAATTTAAAGAATTATTTGCAACAATTTACACTATACTTTTAACATTATGGAAATGTTTTTCCCAGAAGAAAGGGTGAGGTGGCCCTACCTAAAACATGGTTCAAATAATGGCAAATTTAACTGTTATTCTGAATGCACTGTGAAATCAGTGAGTTAAAAGTTCAGGTGTGTGCTTTAGTGAATACCCTGGGTCAGTGAGGCAGTCCAGTCTGTCGCTCAGCCATTGAGAAGATCCAGCTTAACGTACCAAAAATCAGCCTGTGCATTTATGGGAATGTTTTGAAGCCCGGTATCGTCCACTATTATAGATTAGCAACATCTAATTTTGTTCTACAACAAATGACCCTTTATTCGCAAAATATCTGAAACAAAAACAAGTCAAAAAGCTAACTCTCTCTCTTTCTCTGTTAAGGCCCTGCAAGAAGAGATTAAAGTGATGCATGGACTGAGGATATTCACATCTTGTCCAAAACAATGAAAAAAGTATATATAGTGTTTATACACAGAAATATTTATCTTTTCCTAAACTATCTGAATTGCCAGAAACATGTTCCAGTGAAACCCATCAATACCTGGTCTTCCAATTAAGCAGTTGTGGAAATAACTCTACCCTGGGAAAAAGTCCACATGTGTATATTTTAGTTCTCTAAATGTTTATTAATAAAGAAAATCTATTACCCAGGAATTAATTCTGAGCAGCTTTTTTTTTATTACACAAACACCACCAAGTAAGGTTTCAGGTTTTACTGCATGTGGAGCAAGTAATATTGAAGTGAGGCAGGTGAATCCACATCTCTCAAATAGACGATGTTTGGAGAATAAACCCCTCTAAATACAAAAAGGCATAAAAAACACTGAAAAGATACATTTATTAATTAAACAAATGTTCACAAGCCTTTCATATGCTCCCAATGCACCTTCACTGGCGGCTGTGTCTGGGAACTCGTATGAAAGCCAGTAACGCGGGTCTGTAGAGTGAACCTTGCCTGTCATTTTACCATCACCTAATACTAGACATGCCAGTGTGCGCAGTGCTGGACTTAATCACCGTACATATCCGCTTACTGCCTTTTAATCTTATATGCACAGAAAATACACAAGGTAGACTATATAAATCAAAAGGTATTTATTACAATGCGCAAAAACAGGAAAATAACTAAACATAGAATGATCCTATATAGAAATAGCTATTTTCTGAAAGTATTTGAATATATGTAATTGATGAGCTGTTTCCCCAGTGGCACAATAGATGTGTTACGTTAAAAGCACATAAGGTGGAAAATTTAATTAAAGAAAAAAACCTTGACATTAGTCCAACCCGTACCAAAGGGCGTAATACTCATCGTAAACTCACGAAACTACACTTATTACCATCAGCTTTGTAGATGGACAATAGAAAGTATTCCTCATGCTTGGCAATTAGGTTGGTCTATTAATGGTTAATTTAAACAATGGGGGGAGTTCACTGTTTTGTTTAATTTGTGAATCTGCAATGAATGTATCAAGAAACAAAATGATTACACAACCACAGCAAGTATAGGGGGGCTATCAAAACTACAGCAGGACAGCCCAGCAGGGTGGTTTAAATGTATCTAATATGTAATACAAAGAGGATATCATTCAATGCATAATGCAAGGAGGCAGTACCTCAAGATCCAATTACATGCGTGTCCCATGCAATGCAGTTATGCCGCATAGTGCTTGTGTTTAGACGTTTCCTGAACACTAGTTACTACAGTCTGTAAGTAGTATTTGTAATAATCTCATCCTCTCCAGCCATTGCCAGGCAGCTGCTAGAGCTCTTGTAATAGTAATCTATGTGCGGCTATTTAAGGCTAATAAGCAAATTGCATCTGAAAAAGAAATCCACCCCACACAACAAAAAAAATAAAATAAAAAAAAAGCTACAAAAGAAAACAGACTATACCAAACATGACTGGAGTCCCGATACAGGAGATTTGCTTCAAATGCCTCACTCTATTTTTATGAAAAAGACCATCCCTTGGAAGCTTCTATAGCAAGAAAGGTCAAGCTTGCCCTGCATAATGTATAGTTCAATGAGTGAGGAGATTTATGGAATCTCAGCGGATTACCTATGCATTACAAAGGGCCACTCGAGCCCTTCTAGAAGTAGATCACTGGGGTTGGCTCCTTATGACTTAACAGGTTAAAAGTACAGCTTTCTTGCAAACTGTGACAACTCTATCTTTAGTGAATAAACTGCTATGCGTTTGCACCGAGTAAATAGGAAGTCAAATCAGATGACCTTCAACTGCAATGTAAAAAAAAAAAAAAAAAAAAAAAAAAAACAACTATAAAAATACCAATTTTTTTTTTTATATATAAAGACGAAAGTCCATGCTGTTCATATTTTCCCACGGTAACTGAAGAAAAATGTATTTTAAAAAAATATATTGTTATAAAATCCAGCACACGCTCCAGAAGAGTAACTAGAATAGGCAAGAAGCCAGAATTTATTATAAAGATCATATTATAAAATGTACTTTGGACATTAACGGATAAACCAAGATCATAAAAAAGTGGTCAAGCATTATTAGGGAATATATATTCATTCAAGAGTTAAATCCTCCCCTCCTGATATCCAATTGATCACATATCTTGGCTGTTAAGAAGAGCAAGCACATCAACATTAAAAACAACTCGGCTCCCCCAGATATGCATTTTCCTTTGTTACAGATCTCAGAAATTTGGGAGATCACAGATTAATTCTGACATATCATTTACTCTGTTCAATCTAAACAAGAGATGTATGTGTGAGGAATGTAGACTTCATTGGCAGTGGAAAAAGCTAAAGTAAGTGGTATATAAAAGGTCCAACCCCATTACTGCCTGAGGAGCACCAAAAATGAAGTCAAAATACAGCAGATGTTTAAGTCACATGTAAAAGCAGGTTTAGTGGAGTGTTCCTTTAAAGCATTCCTATAAAAGAGTTCATACAAAAATAATGCAAGGCAATCTGTCACTTAGTCTACGTAAAAAGGCAAGACCCCTTCAGTGGTATCTGAATCTTCTCTCTGGTCATCGGCAGTCACACGACGGAGCGCACAGCAGGTAACATGCGCGAGGCGAGACCATGTTCTGACCGGACAAAGGGGCTTCACAGACCAGAAGATCTATCTGTCTTTGGATCCCAGCTTTTCAATGAGCTCCTGCAGGGGAGCCAGTTCTCTGCGGTCTATCAGATTAAATTCCTAAGAGACCAAAAGAACCAGAAAGAAAAAAAGTCAATAAGGAGAATTCACCCCAGCCAGTGAGACATATGGCTAATGTGGGGAAATATTACATTGCAGTATACTAAATGAGGCTACAACTCGCATCACTATACATTATGATGGGCCATCTTTTGTATATTACTCCTGCAAGAAACCTCAGTCACCACCCCCCAGGGCAGTATGTATGCCAACTCATTTTAAAACATTGTTGGAAATAGGAGACAATCAGGTATTCGCTGAATCAAGCGGAACAGTGCAGTTTGCGAGAGGCGCGCTCGCAGTCCATGGACGTCATTTAGCATTACGAAGGGCCAAGCCCAGCAAGCATTTAGTAAAAGCGTAAGCTTCGGTTAGGAAACGGCAGAAGTCTCCCAGCGTGGATACATAGATAACTGGACTAACACTGATCCAATGTACAACACGGTCCTCACATCTCCTTCTGGAGAAGAAGGACTGATTTAGGTCTCTATAACATAATAAAAGTGAAGCTCATCTAATCTATCAAATTCGGTCTCTAATTATTCCTTGCAGAAGCTCGCATGGAGCGACCCATAACAGTGTATTGTGATAATAGGGTGCCAAGAGTGTAACTCTTATGCAAAACGCATCAGAAACCCCCCCCCCCCGATTTGTCCATCAATGTAATAAATAGGAGTTTATTTATTCAATAATTAATTGAAGTCCAAATAATTCATACAAGTTAAAGCATTGTTTACCAGAAGTATAATCTGGTCAGCTTCCTCACCTGTACAAAGAAAATGAAATGCTTGAATGATGTGTTGAGATGAGCTTCTTCCTGCAGCTGCATCACGGAGTCAAAGTGCTGGTGGTAGATGTGCGCGTAGACTCGGAACAGGCGCTTCAGGATGGTCTTGGCCACGGACATAAAGTTCTTGGGGAAAGGGACACCTGGAAGACAAAGAGACCTTTTCTTTCAAACAAACGTTAAACGTCAATGGAGTCTGAGAGTGTTTCAATGAGAAGATACTGAAGGAGAGATGTTAAAACTGCTTTAAAAACTTTGTAGCGGAATTACTTTTTTTTTTTCTCTCTCTTTATCACCAAAGGCAAGTCACGGAACAGTCCAGTCAGCATAAAAGTCATGGAACGGTCCAATCAGGATAAGAGATATATATATATATATATATATATATATATATATATATATATATATATATATATATCATAAGTCACTTTAGGAAACTGTACCAGGATCATTTTAAATATAACACACAATCTCGACCAACAATCAGAAACCACGTATGTACAACCAGAATTACCATCCCCAACTTTCATAACCGAAGTCACGCGAAACACACATGACTCATTTGGAGATTTGAAGGGGCAAAAAAATGCCCTCGCCCAATAAGAGTTCACTTAAGATATATAAAGAAAGTCTTCTTCCGTTTGTGTATTTCTATGCAGCAGCACAATGCGTAGAACAAGATTTGTGCTTAAAAACCAAGCCAGACAGATGCAAATGTCTACGAGACAAGACTGAAGGGCCTGGGGCTTTATTCACCAAGGTGGGAGTTTGCATGAGAAACATGTCAGGGACAACCTTCCGTGATAGAGTAATGATAGTGGACAGAAACCCCAATTCTCTTACAGCCACCTTAGTACATACAGCACTCTGCGTTCAAACCGCTGCCAGGACAGACACACAGCAGAGCCGATGAGGAGACCGATCGGTCCTTAGCTTGTGAAACGACACTCAGTCCCAGTTTGCTGCTGGTACGAGCGCAGAGGTGAGAAAAAAACCAATAAATTCTAACAACTACAATTAAAATAAAAGAAGGCTGAAGCTTGGAGGTCTCCGCTGGTCGAGGAAAGAATCTTCTAACCAAGTTCCTCCTGTGAAGGACGTGTTTGCAGGAGGCTTCATTTCGCTATACATTATAAAGGGTCAACCCCAGTGAGCTTCTCTGTAGAAGGAGCTTGGGTGCACCAGCATGTTATTGCTCTCCATCCAATGATATGTTTGATGCATACGCTCTTCCAGCCTTAGATTCTGGAGGTGATCTTATTAATGCTTATTACCCAACATAGGACAGCATATCTTGTCCGCCCCCCCCCGTTAGGACTGGGTCCCCTTAACACGACCGCATATACCCAGAGCTGAAGTCTGCATTCTATAAAGCCTGTGAGTGCATGCGCTAAACAAACAAGACAACTCCCTCGCATGTCAGATACGAAAGGTTACAGCACATTTACTGTCGACGGAGTGGAGACGATAAAAGTAGAACGTATAATGCAGCGAGCACAACAAGTAACACCAATACCCAGCAAATCGAATGATTGAAAAACACGGCTCAGCTTACTATCAATTTCAATGACCCCATCACATTAAAACAAGGGGTGGGCACAGGGTCTGCGCCCCTGGGTAATAAAGTACTGCTTCTCGGGGCACATTCACTCTGCAGGAGAACATCAACAACCAACCGTGACTGCATTCCGCCCAAGGTCCCATTCACAAAATCCTAAAACATCAGCCGACTGAGTGGAGAATGATCTTCCGGCTATCTTTCAGTAAGGTAATGGAATAAAAAAGTTGCTCCAAATAACCGAACTCTACTCGCATAGTCACTGCTTTCTAGGAACAGGAAGCCAACCTCAATTATCGAACCAAATACAAAGTATACAGGATCAGGTAGGAGGGCAGCAAACTCTTGGCCATATTGTTAAAGATCCCCGGTTACATTTAGAAGAGGTATAGTGCGTTTTGGAATTAAATGCAGAGTCTGCCATCGCTCCCCCGATAAGCACATACACAGCACTATATACATCGCAGGTCAACCGGCTCCTTTGGGCTTTGATATTCTGTATCTCAAAAGGAAGCTCAAACAGGATCACGCCGGGAGCCATAAACCAAGAACAGCCTGAAGCTGCCGGCTGCCAGCAGAAGCTAACCCTGGCGTTTCATTACATCTACCCAGCCCGTGGCTGAGCAAACAGGTGGCTAAACGACAAACACCAACGGCTGGGGCTGAACCGACGGGGCCTCATTTTACTTTCTGGCGGATAGAATAAAACAGGAACCAAACTTACCAAAGTAAAGACAATTTCTTTCTAAAACAGCTGACCAAACAATGTTCTAAATGCCACCGTGAGGTATTAATGCAAAGCAGTGCACACTTCCTTGTCCCTCAAAGGGTTAAATTCATGGTTTCTAAGCCACAAGGCCAGGTGGCTAACCGAGCAGAAATATCATTGTCAGCTGACAGTCCAGTGACAACATGTGACCTTAAATGTCATTAAAAGGGAACCGTTAGCCAACAAACTCAGTTAGGAGAAGTAGGGTAGTCAGGCGGTCACAAAGTTAGAAATACTGCAGACACGGAGACCTTACTCCGAACGTACGCACAGATTTCAGATCTTAAACCATAAAAACGTCAAACCGACGAACCGGATTAAAAAGTAATCTAAAATCATATATAACTAGGCGCAGTACAGTTACCCCGCTGGCGCCAAAAGAGCTCTTTGAATGATTTCTTCCAAGACTGACATTTCAGCTACTAAGATCTAACGGGTCACTCAAATCACCGGAGGGCATGAAAAGAAAAAATGAAAGCCAGCATGACATGGCATTACATCACATGTAAAAACCGCAGACACGCAGCCGGTAATGTGAAAGAAGAAAAGCAGAAGCACTCAACTCACCAATCTTTGACGGGAAGAGGGTCTCATCGTCAAGCTGGTCCTGGACCCACGTCATCAAGTAATCAATATACTTTGGAGCCGAACATTTGATGGGCTTCTTTATGTTGGTGCCATCTGCCCAGTGGTACTCATACCTGCAAAACGTGTAAGCTTTTAGTGGAACCGGAACATGCATGAGAAACTACGCAAGCAACCCGAACCTCTAGAATAATGGAACTTTACATTTAACATAAGTGTTGATTATTTTTTGGTCACTGAAACAACGTATTAAAGTTAATCGCACCCACCTAGTGTAAGACAAACACTATTTATACGATGTTCCTAGGTATAATACCATCTTATAACCCAATTGAATATATTTAAAGTCATCATCCAGTGTTCTGTTTTTATATCACTTATCCTGAATATTTTCAAATGGAATGTTTTTTATCGCTGTATCCAAAGCCAGATTTCTGGATAGCGGAAGCTATGGAGGAGTTCTCCATCACACCTTTTGTTGACTTTAATGAAAGATGACAAACGTTCTTAAACCCGAGACTTAGCAACAGCAGATTAGAGCTAGCTGGGACATCCTGCTTGAACAGGGACATCCTACTTGAATATGCTTTAAGATGAATGGATTTAATTAGTGAACATGAAGTCGATAAGTCAATGACAGATGAGAAACTAACACAGAAATCTGATCAGATCACAAAAGGTTCAACTAACCAGAAATACATTGAAACAGAATACAGATCTATTTTAAATTGAATAAAAATATTGCAAACATCAGAAGTATCAAAAGGATAACGAGGATTTTCCATCAAGGAAGTTTTTTTCTTTAGACAGAAAAAAAAGGAACAAGTCAACATCTGACTTTAAAACCAATACAGGGGGCTAGTCTTTCAGTCTGGACAGAACACCACAGATGGGATTTAAAAATGTTTAAGTTTTGTTTTTGTTTTTTTAAGAGCAAACTCAAGCCGCAAGGAGGAAAGACAGCACATCCAACACCAGGTGAAGAAGAAACTTAAGGACAGTGACAGAGAAATGGTTAACTAGTCAAAAGTCATGCCAGACCAAGGCCCCTGCTGGAATAAGTTCGATGGGGTTAAAGATATTCATTTGGCCCTGATCAAAGAATGACCGTTTTACTTTTCTGGTAGATTTATATAAAGAAATTGAGATTGTGGAAGAAAGCGTAACGCGTACCAAGCTAGACTCCAATAGCACATTTACCAAGGATACCGCCCTTCGCCAACAGGTTTGTCACATTAGTGGAGGATGAGATAGAAAAGTTAGATAAATTAAGATTTCTCCCTTCAATCTATCCAGAAAACAATCTCAGGCCCTAAAGGAACTAAAAGACCAACAAGGGAGGAAACATGGATGAGGACAAGCATATCACATATGCAATAAAATTCTTTGGGATAGAAGATTATTGAATATTAGACTCCGATCCAACAAATCAATATCCGAGGGAACTGAATATAATTCTATGAGAAGATCAAATAAGCTCAGACACCAATATTGTACAAACACTTAAAGGTGTTACAGTCCCAGAGAATGTATCTCTAGAACGCCTGGATGTCGTCGTACAACAATGCCCACCATAGATGTGTGTCTGCCGGCCCGTCAGCGGCTAAGATCGTACATTGTAGAGCCGGAGTATCTTTTTAGAGAGGGAGTTTAGTATAATACGAGACACACGGGGTACACAGAGATCGCAGGCAGACGCAAGAGTGTTTGACAGGCTGGCAATTCTCACAACCTTCTCTCGTAGCAGTGTTGTCATTACCGCCAGATTTGGATACAACTCCTTCTTACAATGACAGGTTTTGTGTTTATTTAGCAGCCTTATGCTTCCTAAAAGCAGGTTATTAGGAAAACATTGATTTTAATTGGAATCGTTAACCTTTTGGGATTTGATTCTTGCCCAGATGAACTAGAATATATTAGGTTATCCCCTATAGAAGGGATGTATCAATATTTCGGGGATTTCATTAATGGAGACATCTGTAAGCAAACTTCCGTTTACGGGAATTGACTTTGCAATGCTTGTTCAGAAATAGACTCTTCAGCCAAAAAGTGTTAAATACATCAAGGACTGGCTTTTTTTTTTTTTTTTTTTTTTTTTTTTTAACAAAACTAGGAAGGCAACAGTTACTCTATGCCATAAATGTACAGGCGAGTAGAGGGCTGCTCGGCAACCAGAATTTAGATTGGCAGCAAAAGGAAACACTGGCAAGCTAAAGATTTAAAAAGCCGGCAAGCCCTCTCACTTAAACACGCGATGATTGCCAAAGCCTTGTTTTTCTATTTCTGTAAGGTTCGGTTAATTGTTTACTTAAGAAAAAAAAGCTGCGGCATTTGCCATTCTGCTGATCATTTCCTACCACATTCTGCCACTAACTGTACGGAAAAAAAAAACACACACACACACACAACAGGAAGTGAAAATGCCGCTGTCTATACAAATTTCTAACAAGTGCATTTTGTATTGTTTTGTGTTAATACAAATCTACCAATGAGCTCAATGTTAGTGTTTGTAGTAAAACCTCTCTGCTACTTAACATGGAAGTATTTACAGACATTTACAATCATCAAAATATAAAAGCATATAATATATATATTAAAGCATGAAACCATACACAGTAATGTCTATTTGATAAAAAGACGTTTGATGGCTCTAACAGTTACTGGTTTCCGTACAGGCAGGGGTTTACCTCCAGCACTGCAGGCCAGCTGCGATGTCGCCGTTTGCTACAGAATACATAGCGCCATTCCTGGACGGTATTACAGAGAATCTCACTAGAAATCCAAGTAAACCCACTGATTTGGTTAAAAGGATGCATTCAAAACTTCTCTCCTCAACTTTGAACTGTCCCCACTTACCGTGCACCTGTTCAGATTGCTGGCGTTTTTATGGTCGCCAAAAGGTATATAAATAAACATGATATTTTTAACACTACACGTGAGCTCCTTAGTTTTATATTTGCTGCATGGTAGGCAAGAAAATGCCCAAATGTGTTTTGCAAAGAGAGGGGGAAATTAATTCCTCATTAATTCCTCACAAACATCTTTTTATATAAAAGAACTATTAAAAATCACAGTAGATTAAAGCAGATCATATTTCACTGGCACCATCCCCTTAAACTCCAGTTTCCAAGATGCCAATTCAGAAGATATCGACTGTTTCTACTTGCCCTACCCTAGCCTGCACGGGGCATGTTGGATCTTGAATCTCTCACCACGCAAAACCATCTCCTTTGTCTCACCTCAACCACTTACTGACATCTTTTCTGCTTCAGGCTAAAACATCTTCCCTAGAAGACTGATACAACCTACTTATTTTATATATAAAAAAATAAAATAAAGACAAACCCAAATGCAGCATTTAAAAAAAAAATCCCTCAGCCAGAACTTACCGTGGCCCAGCAGACATTACTGGACAGCTGCTTTCTGTGCAGAATTCTGTAATGGTCCCATACAACATGTTGATCTGATTGAAGAAGTCCACAGCTAGAGAGAAACATACGCTGAATGAACAGGCTCCAAAACTCTGATCTACATTTCAACTGCTGCTTCAAGAAAATTGCCCGTTATAGAGACAAAATATCCTTAATACGATCAAAATTAATATTGGAAAAAAACAACTTCTACTTTGTTGGAAGAGAGGGATTGCTTCTTTGGGTTCAATGACAAAGTCTCAGCTGGAGACTAAATGATTTCTCAATTGTTTACCATGACTGATTCCATGAAATAAATCATTGCTGGCAGGAAATTTACTATTTTTCAGTGTATCACATGAAATATAGCATTGTAGTAAATTTCTAAATCATAATGCACATAATTCACAATGCACACTCCCAAAGGATGCCTCACATGTAGACAGGCTCATAAAACTCCAGGGCTGTCCTTTCTGTTACCGACAGAGAATCCTGGGAGACAGAGCGGTAGATAAATGGAACAGCATCCGACCCGAAGTGGTAGAAGCTGATACAGTAAGGGAGTTTAAACATACATGCGATAGGCATAAAGTTAACTTGAGTCTAAGACAAGCCAGAGGACTGATTAAGATCTGATTCCCTACATCTGCCATCTGCCATTTAGTTCCATGTTTCTAGACAGAACAGGCTCCGTCAAATAGATGAAGCTTGCCAGACTCAGAAAAGTTGATAAACTACAATAAAATCAGTTGGTTATCTGCATTTATATAGTAAATATGCAGAGGCAGATTTAAGGTGCCAACTTCTTTTTAAAACAGGCTATGCAAACGTTGGAGACCATCACAACACTACACAAGCCAAACACAGTGCACTTATCTGCATACATAACATAACATCACGATGGAGAATTCAACAGCTAGCGACTGCCAGATCATATAACAGATAGGAAAACTACTCACTGTTCACAGCAATCCACTCGTTTAGATCCTCTCCCTCTGGCAGCATAACTGCCTGCCTGAGGTTGCCACTTCCGAGCGTGGCTTCCGCATGCTTCAGCAGCTCGTACTGGTGGGATCCCTCCGGGATATTCTTCTTTGGCTTGAAGGTTTTTGAAGATCGACTACTGCTGGGGAAGAGAAATTCAAGCCCACCATTATTCCAAAATGCTCTGCAACATTCCCATCATACAAAACAACAATACAAATACAATAATTAACCCATCCTCTGCCACAAACCACCTACACAACACTTTGATCATCTCCCTATCTTCTAACACTCATGTATCAGATGAGCACCAACATAGAGTTATCATCAGTACTGTACCGAATATATTACAGTCACAGTACGTCCCAGCACACCTTCACAAACTTATAGAGAGGAAAACGTGTATAAAGCTCCAAAAGGTGGAGCAATCCCTATGGAAACCTATGCAATGCTCCAGGTGATTGCCCGATGCTGGTCTTTATAAACACGGCCCAATGTTCTTAGGCCTGACAGCCTTTCTTCACTTCCTCTTATCACGCTTCTGCTTTCTACTCCGTTCTACCTTCGCTCGCCTGCTCCCCTCCAAACTTTCGCCCCAATCTCTATCACAAAACTCACAAGAGGAAGCTCATGTTGCCGGGGAAGGAGAGTCGACTTCTCCGACCCGGTCACCGTCCGCTGTTTCTTCTCACTGTCTGACGGGCGGACACGAACACCAAACTCCAAAATACCCACTTCCGGCCGAGCCCTCTCTGAAACAAGATCTCGCGGGACGCAAGGAGGCGCTAGTCCATAAACCACGCCCACACCCAGGCAGGCCGTCCACCTCTCTTCATGTAGACCGTCGAACTTGACGTCAGTGCCCGTGGGCGGGGTTTCCGCCAGAAGGCTGGGCTGCTTTTTAACAGTGGGCTGCAAGCGGAGGGAGTTTCACGGGTTGTCCTGTCGCTTGTTTATTGCTTTTACCCCTCAGATCGCTCCTCGGGCTGGGAAGTAATACTAAAAAGAAGGAGCCAACCGCCTCCGGTCCGAATAATGGGGGAAATAAGGAGCCATATTAGATACAAGGATAAGGAGTAATATGCGATAACCGGTTCTAATAATAGTCCAGTGGTTAGAGAGCAATGCTAAAATAACATGTAGCACACAGTGACAGGTAAAGGGGGTGGCAGTCCCTCCACCGCAAAACTGAGGGGAAACTCAAGCCCCCCAGTGTGTTGCTGCTCATTGGGCCTGTTACAGGGAGGCTCTCCCCAACAGGCCTGTTTACACTATGGAGGCTCAGCCTCTATACGCTGCATTAAAAGCCTATTTAAGACACAGCACCGGGATATGACATCATAAACCGGTGCCCTGTAGTGAAGATGGTGGCTGCGAAGGAGGCCTGGGGCAGCAAAGATAAATGCACTGTTGGTAGCAACTACTGACACTGAGTCATTAGCCAGGTCAGGAAGCTAGGTAGCGAGTAGAGTACCGTCACTAGTCATTACGTAAAGAAAAGCAGAATTTCACAGCAGATAAGACACATTCGGCCATCTAGTCTGCCCATTACTCCTGATGTAAGACTCAGACCTTAATCAGACCTTCATCAAACCTTAGATTCAAGAAAGTAATACATATATAGCCATATATCATGCATGTTTGAATCCCCTCACTATATTAGCCTTTACCACTTACAACCATTTATTTACTCTTATCGATAATCAAGTTTCTTTAGAGTCTCTTTTTATCTCCGGACAGCTAAACTGGATTACTTTGTAGACACTGCCCCGGTGATCTTTTCTGGTGGAAAGTGGTTTGAAGTAGATAAAAATAAATACAAATAAATAACTGCAGAATTAGCAGGAACTCCAGGGTGTATATACGCGACAGTCTGTTATCTGTGAAGGCAGATGCTTAGTGTTGTATTCCTGTCCAAACATCATGCGCATACAGGCAACACAGGAGCTAATTATAGAGACAAGCCTTATTAGGGTTTACACCGGGGATAGTGATTAAAGCCGTAGCTTATAGGATAGAATGTCCGAACTAACCGATCAATTCACCAGGTTTTGTCCCAAATAACAGGTGTTCCGTACGTCAGGCAGAAAATAATCCCGAGTCATTATAATCTAAGAAGCATTTATTGTATGGGCCGATATGAGAGCTGCAGTAACACAATATATGAATATACTGGGCATTTTAAAGGGGTAACTTCAGCCGTGTGTGAATCAATTGCTCGGTTACATTCCATGTACTGCAGGGTAGAACTGCACGTGTGTTGCTTAATGAAAATGTACCGGAAAAGATGATTATTCCGAACGTCACTACAGATGATGACATCAGAAGCAGGAGAGTAGGAACGCTTAACATAAAGCTTTTCTAAAGAGCGTTCCTTAGTTCCTGTTTTCCCAATGCGATTTATACACAGGTGAGTGTCGCCTTTTCAAGCAGGACTTCAGACTCTAATGGGAAGAACTAGCATTAAAGAGTTTGGGGCCCTTAAGCAATTATACAGGAAGGGCCCCTTCTCTGGATTTCCTGCCTTTAGCAAGCTTTTTTCCCCTTGTTTCTCTGCTTTCTGCTTCGTGCAGTCTTTTTCCTTCTTTCTTTTGCACCTCACTTTATAACATCTTTTCCTCACTTTTTTCGATCTTTCCCTTTTTTCTTTTGCTTGTCTGCCTTTTACAGTTTTCATCCTTTAACTTCTATTCTGCTCCCCCACATGCATATATATATATATATGATTATTATTTATTGTTTTATATAGCGCCATTAAATTCCGTAGCGCTGTACAATGGGTAGACAGGACATAGCAAGTAGTATGTAACATAACAAATTGACTTACAGAAACAACAGGTGAGGAGGGCCCTGCTCAAACGAGTTTACAGTCTAGAGGGAGGTAGGGTGTATTACACAAGTGCACTAGTAAAAGTATTGCAGGAGAGGGACTAGGAAAGGTGAGCTAAAGGAATATGCGGGGTGTTAATGTGCTATGTTGTAAGCATCCTTAAAGAATTGGGTCTTGAGGGATTTGTTTAAGGAATAAAGGCAGGTGGAGAGGCGGATAGACCGGGGGAGAGCATTCCAGAGGATAGGGGCAGCCCTTGAGAAATCTTGTAAGCGGGCATGAGAGCTAGAAATCAGAGGAGAGGATAGAAGGAGATCATTGGATGAGCGGAGAGACCGGTTAGGAGTGTATTTAGAGATGAGTGAGGAGATGTAGAGAGGGTAATGGCTGTGAAGGGCTTTGAAAGTAAGAGTGAGGATTTTGAAATGAATCCTGAAGCGCACAGGCAGCCAGTGAAGAGACTGACAGAGGGGAGAGGAAGATAAGTCTGGCAGCAGCATTCATGGTGTATTGTAGAGGGGTGAGACGACGGTTAAGAGGGAGACCAGCTAAAACAGAGTTACAGTAGTCAAGACGGGACATAATCAGGGCATGGACAAGAGCCTTAGTGGCATGCTGTGTTAGGAAAGGACGGATGCGGGCAATGTTTTTAAGATGGAGGCTACAGTTTTTAGAGACAGACTGAATATGGGGTGTGAACGAAAGGTCGGAGTCAAGGGTGACACCAAGACAGCGTGCATGAGTAGACGGGGAGATGATGGCACCATTAACATTGAGGGAGATAGATGGGGGAATCTTAGAGTTGGAGGGAGGGAAGATGAGGCGTTCAGTTTTGGAAAGGTTAAGTTTCAAGAAACGTGCAGACATCCAGGTAAAGACAGATGCAAGGCAGTTAGTTACATGATCTAAGACAGAGGGAGAGAGATCAGGGGAGGATAGATAGATCTGGGTGTTATGAGCGTACAGGTGTTATTGAAAGCCATAGGATGAGATCAGTTTGCCAAGGGAGGAAGTGTAAAGAGAGAACAGAAGGGGTCCTAAAACTGAGCCTTGGGGTACCCCAACTGAGAGAGTGAGGGGGGGTGTTACTGGAGACAGAGACGCGGAAGGTACGATCAGAGAGGTAGGAAGTGAGCCATGAGAGAGCAGTATCACGAAGGCCAAGATCATAAAGCATTTGAAGAAGAAGAGGGTTGTCCACAGTGTCAAAAGCAGCATAAAGATCCAGTAGGATATATATACACACATAGAATGTGTCGGCAGATAAGAACCATTCGGTCCACTTAATCTGCCCATAAACACTTTCGCTGTATTAACCTCTTCCAAAACTACAAAAATTGGTCTAGCCTCCCAGGCCACCCCCCACAAAGCTCAAAGGGTTAAATCGGGCCCAGGCTGGGCATCTGGCACAGCATCTGGCACAGCAGGCAATGTGAACAGGGCATTAAACACAGTGATATTGCGACTAATGGGTCAGATCGCTGGCTGTATACACACTGAGAATATACCAAGTACAAAAAAGAACGTCAGGGCTGTTTTTCAATAACCCCTCAGCCTCATATTCAATACTTTTAAGGCCCATAGGGGACTCAGCCTGCCATTTCTAACTGTCTAAGACTCTCTCAAGTTTTGATTTAATTAAGACCATTAATTTAACCAGTCCATTAATTTTGACCCCCTTTCTTCTATCCATTGGTCTCAAATTCCCTATTGAACTTCTTCCACGTGTTTATTTCTCATTTCCATGGCAACCGGGCCAACAAATAGGATTTCCAAAAACAAAAACCTTTCCCCCCAAAAAACAAACAGGAACTTTCTGCTGGCTCAATTTTGTCAAACTGGGAGGTGGATGGCTGGGGGTAATACACATGGCAGTGGGGGCATCAATAGACAAGAGGATGGTTGGGTATCACATAAATCAATAAAAAAAGGGGGGGTTCACATTAACCACTACAAAAGGTGTGGGGCATCATTACACAAGGAAGGGCAATACACAAGGTTGTGGGGGGGAACGCATTAATCAATACTAAAGGGGAGGCTGGCTGGGCAATAATACACAAGGGGCAAAAATATAAAAGGGGGGTTAATGATAACGGTCGTGGCTTAGCCTGTCCTGGTGAGTGTGTTTGGGTGTTGGTGTGGCAGAGCCTGTCCTGGTCTGTGCGTTTGGTGTGTCGGTGTGGCAGAGCCTGTCCTGGTGTGTTTGGGTGTCGGTGTGGCAGAGCCTGTCCTGGTGTGTTTGGGTGTCGGTGTGGCAGAGCCTGTCCTGGTGTGTTTGGGTGTCTGTGTGGCAGAGCCTGTCCTGGTGTGTGTTTTTGGGTGTCGGTGTGGCGGAGCCTATCCTGGTGTGTGTGTGTTTGGGTGTCGGTGTGGCAGAGCCTGTCCTGGTGTGTATTTGGTTATCTGTTTCCTGGCACTTTATTTTCTGTAGGAATAAATTTAAGTATTTAGTGTTTACTTATCCAGAGATAAAAAGCCCTCCTGAATTTGTAGTCACTTCAGAGGACAACATTTTCTAGGCCCAGAAATCAGTGAGAGAAAAAGTAAAGGTTTTGTGTTATTTACTGTATTTCAATCTGCATATTTTTTTTAAAGGATTAGTGGCGCTAAATTGTGGCTTCAGGCGTCCCGTGTATGATGACTTTTTTAGTGTACTGATGAACTCCCATCACATTACATCAATATGCATTAGAAAATCAGGAAAAGATGGGCATGGATGGTGGGCTGATTCGGCTTTAGGCTGCCAGCCCTCCCCTGGGCACAATGAAAAATCGCCATCTGCCGCTGCTCGCTATACAATCAATTACTTTGGGCTTGTCGCGGCTGCCCTACTGTAAAACTTACGTGCGCATCATATTGCGCAGCGGACAGAACGGGGTGCTGCATAGGAAGGCTGTGTCTTCAATAAAGTTTTCCACACTGCGTTTTTTTTTTCTGTTTGGCGGCAACAGCAAAGAAGGAGGACAGGCAGCCAGAGAAGGAGCAGCTTTACTTTACAAGTTTTAGATTTAAACACAGCCAGGAATGGAGTGCTGTGGAGTATTATATATAATAGAAAATGTATTAATAATAATAGATAATAATAAATATATTATTATTAATAATAATAGAAGTAAAATGCACAATAAATGTAATGCACTTGAATCAAACCCAAAACACCCCGCCCCCAGTCCGTGGAAAAATTATCTTGGACAAAACCGGTCCCTGGTGCCAAAAAGGTTGGGGACCGCTGTGTTATGGAACTAGCTGGCAGAGACTAGAAGTGTTGCTAAGCTTTATGGGAGAAGCCGGCCTCCCATCCAATAAGAGTTTTCTGTGAGGCTGCAAGGAGGTGGAGGAGCTTAGCTTTGATTAATAAAGGCTCAGTTTTTGGTGGGGAAGGTTGACACGCCTTTTGGCTGCGATCTCCTTTTAAATATTCAGTGGTTCACCTTTTTCAAAAAGGCTCAAGGAGATCTGGCAGTTTGGACAAGCAGGGAATGAGAGTGGATCCTGAAGAAGAAGTCTGGGGATCTGGTGGCCACAGTGGCCTTATATTGGTGTATTTGCCCCCATTTTCTTGAAGGACAATAGTAAAGCACCATATCTTGGCCTTCAAACAAATGTTAAACCAAAAAATGGGGTTCGTAAAATATGATTTAGGTGAGCATCTTTAAAGTTCTGGACTTTATATGCAAACTTTATACTAAGAATTAAGTTTGATATGTATTATATACATTATTATTTGTAACCCTTTTGCAATAATGTATCGAAAACATATACTTGAAACCTTGCACATATGAGGCAGACTAGGTATGTGTTTGGAGCTCCATGCTTTTATGGGCAACCTAGGTAGCAAAACAGGAGGGGTTAAATGGTAGCTCTACCCACAAGCACAAGCTTAGCCCACTTTCCACCCATTTCTCTTATACAGCACCTATATTTTTGGTATATCAGTCTTTTGCCTATGGGTGCCTGAAATGCTTGACCCTTATTTTACATGAATTTTAAACAGCATTTCCACTCATGCGGAATAGTAGGTCCATATTTTCATTCTGAAAACCTTGGAAGACCTGTGAAACTATAGCAACCACAGGCCATTTCTTCCATTCATAACAGCAAAATCACCAAGCAAATGTTTGACAACCAGTTATATTCAGATGCTCCCAAAACACTCCCATTTTGTCAGGTTAGAGGCCAAAAAATGTAAAAAGGTGACTAAATGCATTGCTTGTTGAAAGAAGCCAGCTACTAAGGATTAGCTCTGTTGATGATATATCATGTAATCAGGGTGAGACTGACGGGGTGGCCCTGGTACTTTAACGCCAGCGGCTGTCTGATGATGTATGTGCGGCCCACGCCTGAATAAACGTGGGCCACACACTACCTTTTTATGGTCACGTAGCATTCCCCGCCGCACCTTCATCATTAGGCTGGCAGGTTGGGTGATTGACATATCTTTGAACTTTCTGACTCCGGCCACCCGGTGATCACCTTGCGGGATGTGGGTATGATGTCCCTCTGATGTCAGTGTGCGGCTCTGCTGACATGGTGAGGCGCACTCCATTGTTGGAAGGGAAGTAGGTGGGGAGTGAGCGTGCCACAATGGCGCTCTTGCGACCCAGAGTTTCCCCGTAGTAACCGGAAAAGCAGCACTTCACCAGAAGTCTCCGGGACAAACCTGGGGAGTTCCCAGCTATGGGATTTAAGTGCGTGGTGCTATCAGCCAGCAGCCTACCAGGCATTTGCCCAGCAGGCCAGATGACCAATCCAGGCCTGCATGCCATGGAATATTATGACTGAAGATTCTCATTTTCAGAGTATCTATGTGAAAAACAACATTTGGAAATGAACTAGCATATTTATTTACCTTCAATAATGTTGCCTTCATTCTGCAAATACAATGTATTCACAAACTCAATTATTCACCAAAATAATCTCTGGCCAAATGTGTGTCAGCATATGTACCGTATTTGCTCGATTATAAGACGAGGTTTTTTTCAGAGCAAATGCTCTGAAAAATACCCCTCGTCTTATAATCGGGGTCGTCTTCTAATCAGACCTCAAATAGAGGTCTGATTAGGAGACTAAGATCCAGATCCCCCGCACCGCTGCAGGGGACCTGGATCCTCCTGTCGTCGCCCCCCCCACACACACACTTACCGGTGCTTCCGGATGTGAAGTTGGCAGCGGGGGTTTGTATGCGTCCGTCGCAAATACCTTCCCCGACTGTCAGAGATCAGAGTTCCAGAGTTCCTGATCCCTGACAGCCGGGGAAGGTATTTGCGACGGACGCATACAAACCCCCGCTGCCAACTCCACCTCCTTCCGGCTGCCGCGGAATGAGACGTCAACCCGCTGCCCCGGCAATACAGCAGGAAATTGGAAGCACCGGTAAGTAAGTGTGTGTGTGTGTGTGTGTGTAGGGCATTTCTGGAATGCCTTACACCCCTATATGCCACTCTGGCACTTAGGGGGTTAAAAGGCATATTATGGGGCAGAGTGGCATATAGGGAGGTATAAGGCATTTCAGGAGGCAGAGTGGCGTTAAGGGGGCATTTAATAGTGCACTCTGCCTCCTGAAATGCCTTATACCTCCCTATATGCCACTCTGCCCCATAATATGCCTTTTAACCCCCTAAATGCCAGAGTGGCATATAGGGGTATAAGGCATTTCTGGAGGCAGAGTGCTCTATATAATGCCTTTTAACTCCCTTAATGCCACTCTGCCTCCTTGAATGCCTTATACCTCCCTATATGCCACTCTGCCCCATAATATGCATTTTAACCCCCTAAATGCCAGAATGGGATATAGGGGTATAAGGCATTTCTGGAGGCAGAGTGGCACATAGGGGGTCAAAAGGCATACCATGGGGCACAGTGGCATATAGAGGGTTAAAAGGCATATCATGGGCCACAGTGCCATATTGGTGTGGCAAGCCTGGGGGCAGATGTGTGTAACTGGGGGACAGGTTGGAAAATACAAGAAATAAAAACAAAAAAAAAATATTTTTCTCAATCATAGCTTTTATTAAAAAAAATAGTTTACATGAATTAACATTTACTGGTAAAACTTTTTTCCTTTAGGGTCGTCTTATATTCAGGCTTTTTCTTTTTTTCCTAAGTTAATATTCAGATTTTGGGGGGTCGTCTTATAATCAGGGTCGTCTTATAATCGAGCAAATACGGTATTTGTCCACATGCATTCCTTTAGTGAGCCTGTCAGCATGCAATGTCTGCTGGTCAGGGGCGTACCTAGAGTATTTGGCCCCCGGGGCAGATCCTGTATGTGGCACCCCCCCCCCCCCCCACACACACACGGAAAAATTAATGTTGGCCAGGATATTTATTTCACAAATTTTTATCTGTATGGCAACTGGAAAAAAATTTGAAATCTGGAAAAATAAATTAAATAAGATTAATTACATAACATTTTCTGAACAGATATGGTACAGCATAATCCCCACCACTATACACTGAGTGAGCCAGACATTGCAAGTAGTGCAGCATAACCCCTATTATTATACACTAAGCCAGACATTGATGTGGTAGGCCTCTGCCCCAAAACAGTCTGCCTGTGCCACCTCTGCCCCTGAAGCAGTCTGCCTGTGCACCTCTGCCCCTAAAGCAGCCTGTCTGTGCCACTTCTGCCCCCCTAATCAACTTGCCTGTGCCACCTCTGTCCCCCAATCCACCTGCCTGTGCCACCTCTGCCCCCCTAATTAGCCTGCTTGTGACATTTCTGCCCCCAAACAATTAAAAGCAATGGGAGTGTTTTCTAAGCCAGAGCATGGGGTTTTTGTTAGATTCCCCCACAGCATTCGCAGAGCCACACTGGTGCTGAATAGCGGTATGTGTGTGGCACTGTCGGCCCGCACCCCACCGGCCATTTGATGGTGTGCCAGATGGCCTGTCTGGGCCTGAAACAAGCTCTTCTTAACGGGAAGTTTGGTAAGCAAAGTAATGTTACTTTTGTTTGGGACATTATAACCAAATTAACATGGCAGCCACCAACTCCATTATATGTCCACTACTTGTTAGACAGAGAGGGGCAGTGACACCAGTTTCCCTCTGCATCACAGGACTCCGAACCGTACGCGCGTATCCGTGCGATGCAATACCCGCTATTAGCCGGTCAACCCCCCGCAAAGCCACACACAGCTCATTATCCGCATAGCCTTCAAGCGTTCCACCCACAGCAGGGACAGTCAGCCAATAGGAAATCCGCTCCACACTGACGTCCTCTGTGCCGGGTTGGGAAATTCTAAGCCTGGGCGTGGAGCTCGCGAATATTCCGTGACGTCCCCGAGTCTATATAAAGTGCGCGCTCCCGCATAACTCCCCCCTTCTGGCTTAGCTGTTGTCGTGTAGGTGTTGTACTGTGAAGCTGTCCCTGCACTTACACCATGGTAACCATCGCCACCCTGCGCTCCATCTGTTATGTCGCTAGAGCCCATGTCCGGGCTTTCCACGCTACACCCTGCCGGTGAGTATGGGGTTATGACCCGCTCGGACACACCGATACTACGCTCGCTTGCATGGGTTATGTACCTTGGGCTCGGTAACTGAGACCCGGCAGCACCGGCAATGTCTCGGTTCGGTCATAGGGTTAAGTAATTGATGGCTAATTCCTGCCTCGTTGCCGGCAGAAATAATGTCACGGTAACGGGTGTACGTTGAGCTATGCTACACGAAGCCTTAAGGGGGCTGATGTCAGTTGGGTCACTTGGGAGGGTGAATACACTTTGGGCATCTATTGACTAAAGGGCGCGTTAACTCTTCTTGCGCTGCTCATTATGAAGGTTTGACACTGGCAGGCTTCTTCAGCTAGAAGGGCTAAGCTGGCCCTGTATAATTCATTAAGTGAGGGGACTTTTTAAGTACAGTGAAAACTGTACAGTAAGTACAGTGAAATTGTGCATTAACTCCTTAGTTGTCTACAGAGCTTGCACTCTATCGAGCCGGGCGCGCACACGGTTAGGCTGGCGGGGTTTAGTTATATGGCCCGTGTTATGGCGGAGAGCCCCTTGGTCACGCTGCTCTGTCACACACCGGTCTGTATGTCCAGGCGGCGAACACAGCTCCACCCGGGGAACACATGGGGGTTTGTGCGTGTGTCGGTGTGCTTTGTATGTACACACGTTGGTGACCGGCGTTGGATGCCGGAAGTGCAGGCTGGCTGATGAAATCTCTCTCACTGGTTGCATTCATGTCCCTCCCCCTCCTCGCTCCTGAATGCATCTTTCATATAACGATTTAATGCTTCCAGCATGCTCTCCGAGCTCTATGTATTCCATTAATGACTGTATCCGTTATTCATCCGGAGATCGGTATGAGGGAAGGCTGAGGGAGATATATATATATATATATATATATTATTGTAGATATATGTATTGTGGTAGAATTTCCATGTACTTCTATACCTTGGGGTTCAAAATTATATAGCGGACAGAGGTGTATGTATAATAAGATCTGTTTATTACGGTGCATTGTCGATGTGTATATGTATACACTTAACACACGAACCGGAAATAACGCTCTATTCTAATCCAATCATTTTACATAAAATAGCAGTTTGCCCATATTAATCAAATGAAAGGGAGAAGAGGGTGGGCAGCAGATACTTGCTGTAGCTTCCAAAATGACTTTGCACCTGGTTTCAACCGGTTTTATCTGGAATACCGTGGTCCTGCAAATTTGGAAGAACCACCAAAAGTGGGACAAAGTTCATCCTGTATTCCTTCACTATATATATATATATATATATATATATATATATATATATATATATATATATATATATATATATAATTTAACCTAGAGGAGTGAAGAGAGATGTGATGGAAACGTTTAAATACATGAAGGGTTTTAACAAAGTAAATTTTTCAAAGTAACTGAAATGTTAGAAAGGGGCCATAATCTAAAACTAGAGGTTTAGATGTAATTTGAGGAAGTTTTTTTACTCAGAGGGTTGTAGATGAATAGAACAGCCTCCCATCAGACGTGGTAGAAGTGTCTAATGGAATTTAGGCACGTGGATAGGCACAAAGCTGTCTTGAAGACCAAAGACTGGTTAAGGAGAAGCGTGCGGACTAGATGGGCCGAATGCTTATCTGCAGCCAGATTCTATATTTTCTATGTTTTGTTTTGACTTTATACTCCCCAGCGTTTTTGAGAAATTGTTTTATTTTCATTTTAATATCTATTTTTGTTCTGCTTCTGCAAGGTGCCACCAAATAGTGAGAAAAGGGGTTGTCTTACCCTCAATATTGAAAGCCGTATGAATGGTTAGATAAATCCATACTAATTATGCTAATCTTGGCTCAAGATGATACTGGCCATTATTATTTTGATGCCGTCTTTAAGTTAGAAATTCAACCTGATTTCAGTTTTGTGTGTGACGGCAGTTTCTCACTATTAAGTGACAGAAGTAGAACCAACATATATGAATAAGAAGCCAGCTTCAGCCTCGTAACATCATGAGCCCACCTCAAGAAAGCCACCTAACGCATTTCGCTCGTAGTTCTGTGATCTAGATGTCTGTATAACACGATGAAAGATCGCCGATAGCGCCCAAGTATATACGCTGCATTCTCCCGTACCGTGTCACCGTGTGCAGCACCCCGTGCGGCCCTTGCAAGGAACTACCGGTATCTACTTACCATTGCAGTGGGCCTCTTCGGTCGTCTGAGAATTACTAGTTCAGATTAATAATAATAATAAAATTATTCTCACAATACAGCGGTGTAGGTAGGATTTATGTCATGAGAAAGTTAAAGATCATCTGGGAAACAATACGACACAAAAATATCCACATTGTAGTAATCTTGCAGCTTGCTACAAAAAATGCAGATGAACTTGATGGATGGTATGAGAGCAATCTATATGAGATTTAGCTTCTAATTAAATGTATTTACAGCTTGCATTCTTTAAACTGCCAATATACTTATTCAGGGTGTTTCCCACCCGATTAACTTCTGACACGCGGGGAGGGAACAGGTCGTCTAAGGCTATAAACCCGATAATTAATCAGAAGCAGTAATCACTGCCGGCGTTTTCAGTTGTACTCTTTATTAAGTAATGTGATGTTTGCGTTATGTAATTAATTTCATGCTTAGTCATACTGCAGCGTTAATGCCGTTGCTGCTGACAGCGAGACGGGCGATACAGTGCAGCCTCCCTCGGTGTCATTAAAAGGTTAGTCTTAGCCTTCCGATCGAGTGTCCGTGGAAGCCAAGCGTGTCGTGCCTGTATCTTAAACAAACAATTTCATTCCCAAGTAAATGCTATGAATAAGAGTCCTTACTCATTCTGACGCAAGCTTTCTGCTCGTAATGCCGTTACCTCCGTGTGGAAGGAGCGAGGACGTGAGCCGCGAGGATGACGCGGACGTATGTGCTGTACGTGCGGGAGCTTGTGTGGAAAATGCCCAGTTCATTGAATTGGGAAGTGATTGCCGGATACCAGCCCTATGATAGAAACAACCTGTCCTGTTTTAGGTGAAAGGGGCCATATGTCTGGGACGTTATTAAAGACCTGTCCTCAGCAGAGAACAGAGTACCATGGGCTCCTGTGGCCCCTTCTAATGCCATTGACCTGTTATAATGAGGGCATATATTAAGAAAAAAACCCCTCTGAAAATGACTCTGCTGATGTGAAGCTGAGTGTCATATGTTTTTCTGTATGAAATCCCCGGTGTTTCCTCTCGTCGCTTCCTCTTAATTTTGTGTTTTCACAGAATTGTGTTGCAAGGCTCGCCTCGGAACGTGTCGCTAAGCGTTCATGACGTTGTGGTCATCTTACAGGGGCAGAAGGCTACAGGGCCACACAAACCTATCCACACTGTTTACCGAGCCTTGTTACCTTGCCTTGGCGAGCAAAGCTTGTTATAAGATGGCCATCTCTTTAGATTGTCTGTGGGTTGATGAATAAAAATATCAGTGAATGAGATATCGGATCACTGCACTCATCACGCTAGGGCATAATCTACTGATATTATAAATTAGTGGTTCCCACATAATAATAAATATAAAAATATGGAAACTCTAAAATACATGTTAATTGAGGTCGCTGGCGCTGTGTGATGTGAATACTTGGATGGAAACGTATAATTTTGCTTATTCCGGAAGCTGAAAATGACAGGTTACCCTCCACGTCTTAAATTTGTGTGCCGCTTATGTATCCATGCATTGGGCAGGGTTATGGTGTTAGACCGAGGTTTGCAGTTGAATCTGGGTTCAGTAATGTTTCTAGGAGCAGTAACACAAGCAGTCGTGACCTTGCCGGTTCAGTCTATTATTAGTCTGTGACTTGGTTATATACTCGGTGACTAGCAGAATGATCTTCTCTGCCTCCTTTCTGAGAAGACACGTGATAACCACCGTAACTTAAACCAAACTAAATATGTCTGTCTGAAATGGCATGGGTAAGGAGAAAAAAATAAGCCTTCCTCTTCCCTGCCCACCCAGCCGCATGCAATGCTTATTTTTTAATTATTTTAATCTAGCCCTGTAACTACAACCTCTTCTGGAGCACATGTTTGTCCTTCCTAGTTTTCTCTGGCCTGGAAATTCTAGGAAACTCCAAAACAGGACAAATAATTTCATGCATCTTTGGTCTTTTGCCTTTACGAACATGACACCTATGTGAAATACTTTTAGGCTGTTGGACAGCTGACTAAACATTTGCTGGGGATGCTTTGTGCTGTTGGGTTACGTTGTGTGCTCAAGCATAGTTTTTTGGTGTAGAGTTTGAAAGTGTCCCTGTAATCCACTGTTGATTTTGACATGTTGACCTTAGCGAAACGCTTAATGACTCCTTTTTTTTTTTTTTTTCTTGCCCAGAAACGAAGCAGTTGTCATATCCGGCAGGAAGCTTGCCAGGCAGATTCGGCTGGAGGCTCGGCATGAAGTAGAACATTGGGTAGCAGCTGGTAACAAACGGCCACACCTCAGCGTTGTTCTGGTTGGAGACAACCCAGCTAGCCATTCCTACGTCCTAAACAAGACCAAAGCTGCTGCTGACGTGGGTATGTATACACTGATGATGGCGCTAAAGAACCAGTTGACCCATTTGGTGTGCTGCTGTTGAGGATTGCTGAAGCTTCGTAGTAGGCTTGACTTACATGAACGTCTCCTACTCTTGCATTGCAGAATTTTTTATCCCCGCAAATGCTAGCTCAGAGATAAGGGAGATTGAAATCAGCAATGGCTGTTGAGCTGCATTTTGGCAATCACTGCTTCATATGGTATAGCAATAATAAAAGCTGTCCCTTGATATATGGAATGCCATATAATCTTATTGACCCTAGCATTCTTATTTAAAAAATGTAGCCAATTTATACAAATGACTATCCGTGTCTAATGCGTTATTGTTGCAGTCGGTCTGTGACTATTGACTGAAATGAGCCGCTCTCGCCTTGATACATTTTTTTCATTCATTATTTCATAAACCTGTCAGTTTTATTCTGCACTCTGATGTTTCAATGGCCATTTTTATTAGTTGTCAGTCTGCTCTGCATCTTAATTTTTATCGGTACTTTTTGTGGTTTCAGGGATTAGCAGTGAAACAATCCTCAAGCCTTCGTCCATCACAGAGGAGGAGCTGCTTGATCTGATTAGCAAGTTAAATAATGACCAAAACGTGGACGGTCTTCTGGTCCAACTACCACTGCCAGGTACTTATGTTATAATCGGCTATCCGAGTAGGTTTCTCAAGTTGTGGGAGGCTTTTTTTTTTATTTAAAAAAGTTTTATAATGTTGGGTAGACTAGGTAGTGTTACCAAAAAGTTAAATCTTGTCTTGAAGGACCTTATGTAAGAACCTTATATAAAATAACCCCAACCTCCATCTAATGCAGAGACCTGGTTGGGTTAAAACACCCTGCCCTGAAAGCCCTTATGTAATATGTGTGATCTATCTATTTAGTGTTCTGAGACTGTAAATACATCTTACCAAAGGTGTTACCTTTATTGACATAATCTTATTTTATACATATAGTAATATATGCTTGTATTTTAATACAAAGATGGGTTGGCTCTCCATATAAAGCAGCTTTATTTTTATTTAATTTCCCTAACTATGGTAAATATACAATATAAAGTAATCAAACATTTTTTTATATACATACGTTTTCATGCTAAACCGTTTGGCCAAAACAGCGTATTAAGTATTGTGAGTTTTACACAAAGCTATATAACCAGTAAGAGAACATGTGATTCCCAGCAATTCTTTAGCTGCAGTATTTTTTCTAAAACTATCAATACTGGTATTTTTCTTAGAGCACATCGATGAGAGGGCAATCTGCAATGCTGTGATCCCGGAGAAGGATGTGGATGGATTCCATGTAGTGAATGTGGGCAAGATGTGTCTGGACCAGTACTCCATGTTACCTGCTACCCCCTGGGGAGTATGGGAAATTATCAAGCGAACAGGTAAGCGCTAAGCATGGCTCACCCATGTATAATATATAATATAGTATATATATATATATATATATCTCTATCTGGGTTCACCCTCCCCAGCTAGCAGGAGGAAATCAGCAGAATATTCTGTGTTCTAACACACCGTGCGTTTGCCTCATAGATGACTCGTGTTACCCAAGCACATACTAGAAATAGAAAGTATATTTTTTTTTATATATCCTTTACACATGGCAGTATCGCTTAGGCTAATCTCTGAAATTGGGAAAAGAAAAATCTTACTGGATGTGGACAAATATGCACTTAAGATGTAACGGTGAAATAACACATTCGCTTATGTTGTCACAGGAATCCCCACTCTGGGTAAGAACGTTGTAGTAGCTGGAAGATCCAAGAACGTAGGGATGCCCATTGCGATGCTACTCCACACAGATGGGAAGCACGAGCGCCCTGGAGGTTAGTATTTTTTATCCGACGTTTTTAGCTGTGTGCAGTCTTAACCTTTGCGGTCCTGTCGAAATGTATCCGGCAAAATATTTTACCCCTTGTGGTCCAATGTCTGATTTACTAGTGACTGCTAGATGTAGCCAGACTATTAGAACAGAATGATTTTCAATGTGATTTTAGTGATGGCAATTAGGGATGCACTGAAATGAACATTCTGGACCGAAACCGAAAATGACCTCCCCCACCATCACATTGCGAACAGCAATCACACTCCTATCATGCCCAGGCAAGCCAGTACATGCTAGAACCTGGGCATGATGGGAGTGTGATTACAGCCTTCTTATGCCATGCTACGCCCCCACACTCATTCACAAACATTCATTCACTTATTCGCATACTCATCATTCCCTTAATCACGCATACTTTCCTTCTGTTGATATGAGCCAAACTTTAATGCCGTTTCCTTATATTTCAGGTGATGCCACTGTGACAATATCTCACCGGTACACTCCCAAAGAACAGCTGAAGATGCACACCAAATTAGCAGATATTGTTGTTGCAGCAGCAGGTAGGTTGTGCAGAACTCTACTTTAGAAACCATCAGTTTCTTTTGCATAGTATTTGTCCAAAACCAGGGCTTAGACTGCTATAAAGCAAAGTATATAAAAGCAAAGTTCGAGATGCCATTAGTGACCTAATGTTCCTTGCAAACATATTCTGAAGGCTTCATCTGATTAGGACTACGTGCAGTCCTAGTTATTTTCCACCATGTTTAGTGTTAAATATATTCTTCACTTCTCCATTCAAAGGCATTCCCAACCTCATCACAGCCGATATGATCAAGGAAGGAGCTGCTGTTATTGATGTTGGAATCAACAGAGTGGAGGACCCCGTCACCGGCAAAGCAAAACTTGTTGGAGATGTTGATTTTGAAGGTAAGGAAAGAGAATATGAAACAAGTTGTCGGGAATTGACATGGTTACATCTAGGGCTGAAACAACTAATCGATAAAATCGATAATAATCGATTATGAAAATCGTTGTCAACGAATTTCATCATCGATTAATCGGATCGATTTTTATCGATTATAAAAAGAGGTTTTTTTCAGAGCAAATGCTCTGAAAAACTCCTCTCTTTATATAATCCGACCTCAAACAGAGATCGGATTATAACACCGGAATCCAGATCCCCCGCAACGCTGCAGGGGACCTGGATTCTCCTCACTGTCGGCCGGTCTCTCACTTCCGTCTCTCTCCCCCCTCCCATAGACCCCTCTGACTCCTCCCCCCTCCCATACGTCACTCTGCCTCTCTACCCGGCACCGTTACTGAAGGCACTTTCCCTGCAGCTTCATAGAAGCCTCAGTGTAAGTGAAGGTGAGTAACGGAGTCTGTCTGTGCGATGCAGACCCCCACCGGCTAACAGAGAATCATCCTCTCTGATGGCCGGTGAGGGTCTGCATCGCACAGACAGACTCCGTTACTGCACTTCACTTACACTGTGGCTTCTATGAAGCTGCAATGAAAGTGCCTTCAGTAACGGAGCCGGGTAGAGAGGCAGAGCGGTGTATGGGAGGGGGGAGGAGTCAGAGGGGTGTATGGGAGCCACCCTCCAATACACCACTCTGGCTCCTCCCCCTCTCATACGCCACTCTGCCTCTCTACCCGGCACCCTTACTGACAAGCACTTTCCCTGCAGCTTCATAGAAGCCTCAGTGTAAGTGAAGGTGAGTAACGGAGTCTGTCTGTGCGATGCAGACCCCCACCGGCTGACAGAGAATCATCCTCTCTGATGGCCGGTGAGGGTCTGCATCGCACAGACAGACTCCGTTACTGCACTTCACTTACACTGTGGCTTCTATGAAGCTGCAATGAAAGTGCCTTCAGTAACGGAGCCGGGTAGAGAGGCAGAGCGGTGTATGGGAGGGGGGAGGAGTCAGAGGGGTGTATGGGAGCCACCCTCCAATACACCACTCTGGCTCCTCCCCCTCTCATACGCCACTCTGCCTCTCTACCCGGCTCCCTGGTGTCTTGTCAGAAACGGAGGTTCACAGGAGGCAGAGTGGAGTATGGGAGGGGGGAGGAGGCAAAGTGATGTATGGGAGGGGGAGGAGCCAACGTGATGTATGGGAGGAGGCAGAGTGGAGTATGGGAGGAGCCAGAGTGATGTATGGGGGGGAGGAGGCAGAGTGGTATATGGGAGGGGGAGGAGGCAAAGTGATGTATGGGAGGGGAGGAGCCAAAGTGATGTATGGGAGGGGGAGGAGCCAGAGTGGTGTATGGGAGGGGAGGAGCCAGAGTGGTGTATGGGAGGGGGAGGAGCCAGAGTGGTGTATGGGTGAGTTATAGTGGTGTATGGGGGGTATTATGAATTTTTAGGGCATATAGGGGTATAAGGCATATGGATATTAGGCATATCAGGGGGCATAAACATATCTGGGGGTAAAAGGTATATCAGGGGGCTCAGTGGCATATAGGGGGTATAAGACATCGATATTAGGCATATCAGGGGGGCATAAAACAAATCTGGGGGTAAAAGGTATATCAGGGGGCTCAGTTGCATATCACTGGCATATAAGGAGTATAAGGCATATCAGGGGCACAGTGGCATATCAGGGGGCACAGTGGAATCTGGCATATAAGAGGTATAAGGCATATATGGGGGCAGAGTGGCAAGCTGGGGGTCAGATGTGCATAACTGGGGGCAGTTTGGTAAATAAAAAAAATTTAAACAAGGCTTTTTTCTCAGTTTTTATTAAATATGAAAAATAGTTAACATATGAATTAATATTTACTAATAACTTTGTATTAAAACCTAGTTTGAGAAACACCTTGTTTGGGTTCTTGTAGCTTTTATTATTATGTCAGTAAAATAAGAAGTTGAATAGAGAGAGGCCATTGCAATAAAGAGATGAAAGTGTAAATTGTACGTTTTTTATTGCAATTTTTCTTCAATTTAAAATAATGTATTTTTTTATCCGATTAATCGATTAATCGAAAAAATAATCGGCCAACTAATCGATTATTAAAATAATCGTTAGTTGCAGCCCTAGTTACATCGTCTTAGAGTATGATGCAATAGGTGTTTGTATAATACGACATTAAGCCATACTTCATTAACAGAATCGATGTTGCTTCTAATTCTCGTATCCTGTTGTCTTGCTCACTCCAGGTGTTAGAAAGAAAGCCAGTTACATCACTCCAGTCCCAGGAGGAGTTGGTCCCATGACAGTCGCCATGCTGATGAAGAACACAATTATTGCCGCCAAAAGAATACTAAAGCCCACAGAGCTGCAAGCTGTTGCCATTTAACGTCTATCCCCATCTTAATGCTGACTTTACATTCCAAAATCCACTCCTAAGAACAGGCCGAAGATAAAATGCAATATTTATTGTAGACAAGCCGCCTGGCGTGGCGATGGAACTTATTTATTCAGAGCACCGTTCTTGCTAGACTCACAGGGAAATTTGTGGCTTTCTGTAGTCTTTTTTTTTTTCCTGTGTGTTGCATTGAAAGTTGTGTGCTGTGTAGTGACTGTTACCAGTTACTGTTACAGGTAAATGGTTATGCCAAAGGTGATGCTGTTTTGCATCCATCATTTTAACAGGGCTTGGGGTAAATTTAAACACTGCTTTCTGTGCTGGAGGGTCATGGGAAACCATGCAAGGCTCTTCACCTGAGGAGGCTTAAACTGTTACATTAAGTGAACTTGGGAAACTTGCAAGATAGGTCATACCAGTTATCCTCCCCCATTTTAACTTGTCTAGGGCTTTCCTGACTACAAGCCCTGTTTGCTGTCCACAATCCCACCGAGTCAAAAACATTGGTTGCGCACCAGGCCCTTGGATCGTAAAAAAATAAGGTTGTATAAGTGGCATAATGGAAAAGTCATTGTGTACCATACGAAGGAGATGTTAAAATGCTAAAGTGTTGGACAGGAGTATGATGTGGGTTGAGATGTGATTTCAAACTACGGCTGATTTTTCAGAATGGCTGTAGATAGTTGGAATGCAATTGATATACGGAACAGATCAAACCAGAGTTGGCCATGTATGACAGTAGGACCATGGCTCCTGCCAATTATGCAGGTAGCTAAAGGATCCTAAAGAGCACCTAGGTATAAAAGATTGCTCATGTTTGCGTATGTGGGCCTTATGGGTTTTTAAAAAGAAAAAGTCTATGCGTATCGATTACAATTTTTACATGTTTTTATTATTTTGCCAAGAAATGGCGTCTATTTTTTTGGCACACCAGTAGCTGAGATTGGGTTGGCAGTGCTGTGCTAGAGTCAGGGAGATTCATGCAAATCCGAGAAGGAAGAATGAAAGTTTGATAAGATACCTACTTCCATTTGTACCATGACATGTTAATGAGATAAAGGAACAATTTTGGCATCAATTAAATTTTTCTTCCTTATTTGTGTGTGAAATGTGTTTTTGTGTTTCAAAATAATTTAGTCGTGTCAGATCAGGGTTACCCACGGTTCACATATTAAAAGGGAACTCCCACCATCCTGTACAAAAATGTCTAGTAAAGTTTTAAGTATGTAAGTAATTCATACATAATGCTTTAACTGAAACTGCCATCATTTTCACTTGTCTGTTTCATGTGGGTTCTCCCCCACTCACCTGTCCTAATGACCTGCGTACATCAGAACGCTGCGGCAGTTACATCCAGCTACACAAGTCACGGATTGCAGAAAAGGTTGGATTATCTTTGACAAAAAGTGGTATCTTGTATGCAAAATACTAACATCCCTGTAAAGTCCAAAATCTGGCGAAAACCAGTGATGCTAGAACTGTGAGGCCTATGCACAGGGAGGGAACAAACCAAGTACACCCATGAAAAGCTGCCACGTTTTGGACCACTGTCACATAATGCTTGTCTGCTAAGCACACATTTCCAAGCTTACAAAAAATTGTTTCCCTAAATCGTAGGAGTTATGTATGTGAGAACCCTGCATAAAGCACTTTGCCTTAAATGTTGTTGGTCATACTGAGAATTTACAAATTTCAATACTTGGTGACACCCCGATGTCACTGTTACGCAAGGTCAGCCCATCAGAGTTCCTAATGCAACCCCTGTGATAATGAATAATGATATAGGGGAATTCAAAAGCATTTAAAACACTTCAATCTCGTGAGTCAATGAATAGATTTCAGCCGTTAGAACTATTTATTTGGCTGGTCAAACTGCTAGCTTAGGTATAGGTTTCTACTTTAGGTCTATTAACTAAAAGGGGAGTTGTGGTTTTAATTCACTTCACTTTTTTGGTTATAAAAGTCCAACACTGGCAGGTTTCTCCAGCAAAGCCTTTCTGAAAAGTTTGGCACTTTCAGATGCATGCCTCCAAATTCCCATCTTTCATGATCATCAGAGTGGTTTTCCTAGGTTCCCGAAGGAATGAGAGATTTTCAGCTCAAGACCCTGTCGTTCCGTCTGGTGAAAACATGAGGAAGCTGAAACCAAAGTCCTAGTGGTAGTAGTTTCTCATCAGGCATGGGTGGGGATTACAGTGGTAATCTTCAGTTCAGCTCCTGCAAGGTTGTTTTTCCTTCACTCTAAACATTGGAGCACCTATGTGCAAAAGCCTTCCTTGGAGCCCTGTCAGAAGCATCCTGTGGAAGAAGACAGCAAGGCTTAACAGTCTTTACACAGTCACGTAAGAAAAGCTTAATACGTTTCCCCTTCATAAAGCTCGTTCCATATCATCATGAATGAGTGGAAATATCCAGAGGAAAAAGCTCAGTATGCCATAGAATTCTTGCAAGATGATTCCCTTTGGAAAGTAGTTTGAGCTTTGATAGATACCTAAAGTAGATGTCGCTAAAGCCACTTATTGTAGTACCCTAAGTTTGGAGATTGCTTCTCGTTTTCCAAACTGGAAGGGGCCATTAGATGAGCCTTTAAGGCAGTTGCTGCTAATCTGTGTCCAAGTAGAACCTCAGCCCCTGTCATGAAATCTATGAAGATTTAGCTGAAACAGAGGAGGACCTGTTCTTTGGGGGTACACCTGGATGAAGGTCCCAATGATTTGGTGGCCATCTGCTCTGCAGTTAATTTATGTGATGCCCCTATGTGCTTTAGTGCTGAGCCAGGAGGGCTATCTCCTTGAAACCATGATCTGCAGACACCACTTCTAAAATCAGACTCTTTAGCATGGCTGTCTTTGTTAAGGATTTATTTGGCCAGGAACTGAAGACTGGATAAAGCTTATGGTCCCAGATATGGGCCTGTAGGGGAAGGGGCAGATGCAATAACTCTTCCTCTTGATTTTGATGCCAGGTCCATTCCTATCGGGGAGAGGCTACATTTATTTTATGTAAACATGGGGAAACATTTACTCACAGTGTTGGATGCTAGCTAACAGTGTTTTCTTGTGTCACCTTCCCAAAGTGCCCCAAAACAGATGCAAGAGTTCAAAACAGGCCTTGATACCCTTCTACTGACTGGGGGAAGGGTGCTTTCCTCCCCATATTTATGACCTCCAAGTCTTCCAACAAAAAGATCTTCTTTTGCTCAAGCTCTTCATACACCACGTTGACTTGAAGATGGAAAGTGTTCGGTCGACAGTAGAAATTCTTTCGTTTTTATGGCTACTCTAGATTTAAAGGATGCAGATGCCAATTTCTCCTCTTCACTAGCAGTTTCTGAGGGTGGCAGTTCCCAGGTCCTTTGAGACTTCTACATTCTAATCCTCGATCTCTGAAATTGACAGTCTGAAGACTAAACAGAAATTGCTCCGAGCAAAAGGCCTGTCCTCTACAGTCATAGAAACCATGCTACATAGAGTGTGAAACTCTCCTTTTATAATATGATCCGGGAGCTGTTCTCCTCCTTTCCTTGCTCACAAACAAGAATTCAAGATGGATCCAAGTCTTTGCCTTGTGCATCTTTCAGGACACCAGACTGGCCAAACATCCTTGAGTGAAGCGCTTTCTGATCTCGAGCCTGAGACATAAATCTAGCCTTGCATCAATTGACTCTTCCTCCATGTGAGCCACTGCAGGACACTTCCTTTTACCTTCTAAGCCTAAAGACAGCCTTCCTGGTCGCTAGCACTTCCTCCAGAAGGGTGAGCGAGCTGCAAGCTTTGCCTGTTTTTGATTTTCCATGAGGATAATATAGTGAAAACCCAATGTATTGTCCTTCTTTTATATATTTTAGGAGATTGTCCCACCTATATTTTCCCAACATACAGTGGCAGTACGATGGGTAATGTTCTTTTCTCGGGACAAGCTGATCTAAAGATAAAAAACAATTAAGTGCCCCGGAAGCCCTCCTCCTTACACATAAAAACCGGGGCCGAACCGGAGGTAGACAGTTCTTTTCTTGTCCCTTTCAGGGACGGACAGGTGTTTCATCGGTCCGGACAGGAGTTCGGCATCTCGGCAGCTGGTGAGGCGCACAGGTTGCTGCCTGGGGGTCTTCGTTGCCTCCGATTGCTCCCCGGGTGGTGAGCAGAGAGAGGCTTCCCTCCGTAGCGGTCCGCGTTACGGAGGATGTACTGATTTCTTCCTTTTCTGAGCAAGGAAGTGGGAGCATGCGCAGTGTAGGTGGAACGCACGCCCGGGTGGCGTTGCGTTCCACTGAAGATCCGATCGCGCTACTGAGCATGCGCGAATCGGATCTTCCGGAGGGCGGCAATTTTGCCTGTCTGACTGCTGGAGCTTTCGTCAGTACAGTGCAGCCGTGTCACCAGCCCCCCCACACGGTTCAGAGGAGGTTAGGGTAAGATATTTTCTTTATCTTTACTCTTTCTTATCCTCTTCCCTCCTAAAAAAAAAAAAAAAAAAATATTTTTCTTTTTACTATACATTTTTTATTTTTTATCAGATGTCTAGTCCGTTACCATCAGAGAATCCGGATAAGGATAAAAGACCTGCTTCCGCTCCCAAAAAGGCCACTTCCAAAGCTAAGCATTTGTCCTGTGCTGAATGTGCTACTCCTCTGCCTGATGGCTGCAGGAAAAAAGTGTGCAACGCCTGCTCTGCTGAACAGCTTGCTGCTGAGAAGCGCAAAGACCTTCAATCCTTCCTCGGGTGGTTCCAGGAAAATTTGGCGCAAACTTTTGAAGCTTTTCAATTTTCGGCAGCTCAATCTCAGGAGAGAGTCAAGTTGGATTCCACGCACAAGCGCAAGAGATCCAGGTCTTCCTCTCATTCAGACCTTTCCTCGGGTGAGGTCTCCCAGTCCTCTAGTTCTTCTAGTGATAGTTCGGAGGAAGAGATGATTTTCCCCTCCCAGGATCTCCGTAAGTTCACCAAGGAGGTGACTCGTATGCTCCTAGTATGTGACGTGGGGAAGGTTAAAGGTTTTCCTGTACTCCCTAAAGTGGATGACCTTATCGCCAGGGAATGGAAGCACCCTGAAAAAAGAGCCTTCATTTCTAAACGCTTTAAGCAGTTGTTCAGGCTTCAGGGGGAATATTCTTGGGAAGATCCCCCCAAAGTGGACATACAGGTGGCCCAGCTCTCCAAAAAGACTACTCTCCCCATCGGTGAAGTGTCCGGGCTCAAAGACCCTATGGACAGGAGAGCAGAGACTTCTTGCAGGCGGGTGTTCCAGGCGGCAGGAGCTCAATGCAAGGTGGCAGTGTCGAGTGCTGCAGTGGCTAGGGCCCAGCACATGTGGCTTCAACTTTTGCAAGATCGTCTTGCGGATGATGCTGATTCTGAGATCAATAAGCTGTTGAAAAATTTAAAGCTTTCCAACGATTTTCTTGTGGATTCAGCTCAGGAGTCCCTTAAACTCTCAGCCAAGAACATGGCTTTGTCATCTGTGTCACGCAGAGCCCTTTGGTTACGGTCCTGGACGGCGGATTCAGCTTCTAAATCTGCGCTTTGTGAATTACCTTTGGAGAGTAAGAAGTTGTTTGGTGCTCCGTTGGAGGATCTTATTAAGCAGATCTCGGATACTAAAAGAGCTTTGCCTCAGGATCGAAGGCCAAGGTGGAACCGCAGATATCCTTATAGGAACCCGAGACCCGTCTTCCAATCCTCCAGATCTCAGAATTTTCGTGGGCCTTTTGGAGATAAAAAATTCCAAGAGCGGCCGAAAAAGCAGGATAAAAGAAAGTTCTGACTGCAAAGTGGGAGGACGCCTACGACTCTTCAGCCTATCCTGGGAACAGACCACACAAAATCCGTGGGTTCGTCAGATTATTTCGGAGGGTTACAGGATAGAGTTCTTTCGGCCTCCGGTCCGCCAGTTTCTGATTTCGTCCTACCCTTTGGAAAGGAAAAATTGGACTCTCTTTTCCGAAAGCATGAAACTTCTGGGAAAAGCGGTGATAGAGAAAGTTCCTGTTCACCAAAGATTTCAAGGAGTCTATTCCCGGTTGTTTCTGGTACCAAAGCCGGATGGCTCCTTGCGTCCGGTTCTGGACCTGAAGTCAGTAAACCGCTGTATCCCCTACCAGCATTTCCGGATGGAGAGTATCACCTCGGTCACTCAGGTACTAAAGGAGGGAGATTTTATGGTCACCTTAGACCTGAAAGACGCTTATCTTCATGTACCGATTGCCGAAGCGTCCAGGAAGTTTCTGAGGTTTGCCTTGCGCGTCAATCACAGGGTGCATCATTTCCAGTTCAAGGCCCTTCCATTCGGTCTGGCATCAGCCCCAAGAGTTTTTACAAAAATCCTTTGTCCTTTGACAGCTCATCTCAGAGAACAGGATATCTCGATAATTCCTTACCTGGACGATTGGCTGATCATGGCGGCCTCCCGGGAGAAACTTTTGTCAGACCTTTCCACTACTATGAAGTTCCTGGAACTCCACGGATGGTTAATCAACAAGAAAAAATCTTGCCTCATTCCCGCTTCCAGGACTCTTTTTCTGGGGTTTTTGGTGGACTCAATGTCCCTTTGCGTTTATCTTCCGCGTTCCAAGCGCCTCAAGATAAAACAAGAGATCTCGTCGCTGCAAAGAAATCCAATTTGCTCTGTCAGGAAGGCTATGAGCGTTCTGGGTCTTCTCACCGCTGCCATCCCAGCGGTTCCTTGGGCAAGGTGTCAACTGCGTCCCTTGCAATGGCAGATCCTCTCGAACTGGTCCAGGCAAGAAGAAGATCTGGAAACGTCCTTCACTATAAGCGGCCAGGTTCTCTCCCAGTTGAATTGGTGGAAGCAGTCGTCCCATCTCGCCAGAGGACTCTCTTTCCGTCCCAGAACTTGGATTATTATTACCACGGATGCCTCCGGCCGAGGATGGGGAGCCCATTTGGGCTCCCTTTTTCGAAGAGGAGATTGGGCTCCAGTAGATGCTGTCCGCTCTTCAAATTTCCTAGAGCTAAAAGCAATTCTTCAGGCTCTCCTGGCCTTCAGATCGTTTATAGAGGGTCAAGCTGTCAAGATCCAATCAGACAACGCAGCGGCCGTCGCATATATCAACAAGCAGGGCGGCATGCGGATCCAGAGTCTTCAGATCCTGTGCTCAGTTATTATGGAGTGGGCCCAACTTCATTTGACGGACATTTCGGCGACACACATCAGAGGCCGCTACAATGTAATCGCGGACAATTTAAGCAGAGCAAGATGGTCGCAGACAGAATGGTCTTTGACCCCTCAAACCTTCTCCACTCTGGTGTCACTCTTCGGTCTTCCGGAAGTAGATTTGATGGCGACTCGCAAGAACCGCAAGGTCCCGGTGTTCGCATCCCTCAACCGATGGGATCTTCCACAATTTTTGGACGGTCTTTCCATGGTGTGGAATTTCCGGTTGGCCTACATCTTCCCGCCAGTGGCATTGATTCCTCGAGTTCTGCTGAAAATCCGACACGACAAGGCCAGGGTCTTGGCCATCCTTCCATACTGGCCCAACAGGGGTTGGTTTGTCCTCCTCCGGCAGTTGACCATCACCTTTTGGGAGCTTCCAATTTCTCCACATCTTCTCGAGAACATCGACCTTCGCCTGGAACTTCTTCAGATGTTCCGTTTGACAGCCTGGCTGTTGCAAGGCTGATCTTGAGTGACCAGGGTTTGGACGAGGACGTCGCAGACTTTCTGTTGACTTCAGTCAGGAGTTCAACTTCCAAAATTTATTTTCGGGTATGGACCAAGTTCCTCCGATGGTGCACCGCTAGGCACCTCCCCATTTTCCCTCCTGCCATCAATTCCGTCATTTGTTTCTTACGGGAAGGTCTGACTTTGGGCCTGAGTGTCTCGACCCTAAAAGGGCAGATCTCGGCCCTTAGTCATTTTTTTCTTTCGGATCTGGCCTCTCACGTGCTTATTAGACGTTTTTTTAAGGCCGTCCTCCTAGGAGGTCCTTGTTTCCATCATGGGATCTTGCCGTTGTACTTCGAGCCTTATGTTCAGCTCCCTTTGAACCTCTGGAGGAGGTATCCATGAAGTTTCTGTCGCTGAAAACAGTTTTTTTAGTGGCTATTACATCGGCTAGGAGAGTTGGGGAAATCCAGGCGCTTTCGTCCTCTCCGGAGTTCACGATTTTTCATGACGATAAAGTGGTTCTCCATGTTAAACCTTCTTTTCTCCCCAAGGTCATTTCCCGTTCCAGTATTAGTCAGCCCTTGGTTCTTCCTACTTTTTTTCCGTGTCCTTCTTCTCCGGATGAATTGATTTGGCACACGTTAGATGTCAAGAGGGCTTTGGAGATTTATATTGCTCGTACCTCCTCCATCCGTTCTTCGGACCAGCTATTTATAAAATTTTTTGGACGGTCGGCCGGGTCAGCAGTTTCTAAAGCTTCTATTTCTCGTTGGCTAGTGGACGCCATCCGCATGGCTTACCACTCTAGTGGTCTCACTCTACAATGGCCTATCAGGGCACATTCTACTCGGGCTATGGCGGCCTCCTGGGCTGAAAGAGCTGCAGCTTCTCCTGAGGACATTTGTACGGCTGCTACCTGGTCCTCATTTTCCACTTTCGTGCACCATTATCGGCTAGACATCTTTTCCTCCTCTGCGGCGGATTTTGGGCGTAAGGTGCTCCAGGCAGTGGTCTCTTAAGATGGCCCCCCCATTTCTGGGATCTTGCTATATCCCATCGTACTGCCACTGTATGTTGGGAAAAACGGAAATTTTTACTCACCGTAAATTCCTTTTTCCTTAATACAGTGGCAGTACCAGTTTCCCTCCCTTATTTAATAAATTATGTTTGGCAAGCTATTTGGTGTCTGTCTTGTTACTTACTGTCTACCTCCGGTTCGGCCCCGGTTTTTATGGGTAAGGAGGAGGGCTTCCGGGGCACTTAATTGTTTTTTATCTTTAGATCAGCTTGTCCCGAGAAAAGAACATTACCCATCGTACTGCCATTAAGGAAAAAGGAATTTACGGTGAGTAAAAATTTCCGTTTTTGCCCATCTATTTTCTAGGACTCGACCCTGACGACCGTCTTTCAGCTTTTTTGTTGCCTTCTCAGGATCTAGAAGGAGTCTCAGGATCTGTAAGCCCACTATTGCGACATGAATCGCTCAAGATATTTGTGAAGCTTACAAGTCAAGTCTGCAGGCAAACAGCAGCCCCCCAAACCTAAAAACTCATTCCACTCGGACTCTGGTGGCTTAGTCAAATGAAACCAACACTTTTTTTGTCTGCGTCGCATTACAAGTAAGTGTTCCTTGGCAATAATAATGAATGAGGCAAGCTTTTACACAAACTAAATTACAACACTGTATTTATGGGAAAGGTTTGGAGGTAGATGACCATTATCTTTTGTACACATTTTACGTGCTGAGGAACCAGGATTGGCTGTGCACAGCCCCATGGCAGCGCTATTAATGCTGTTTTGCTAACAAGTATTTGTAAATGTTTATGCAGATTTCTTCAGAAATACCATCAAAATAATGCAGCTAACAGAACTGGTTGTTCCACATAGTTTTGCGCCTGCCAATTAACCTGGTGAAGTTTAAGGACATACAGAACATGCACTGTGTTACCAAACATGCTGGTGAATATATACAATTATTTGTGAAGTACCCTCACTGCCCTGAGTGTGGACTGGGTCAGTTTAAAAGTCTGGAAAGATTATTTATTTATTTATTTAACTCATTAGGTACTCATTTACTCATTATGTCTCTCGTTTGGTATATACAAATGTATAAACTTTTGACAATCTATGAACTTTTGATATTTTCATGTTATGCAAAATCCTAATCAATCTGGCCTAGGGTACCAGTTTGCCTTATTTAGTGATCTGGCTACACAGCAGCCAACGTTCAATGGGCCAATTTGGAAAATCATAGATTTCCCTAGTACTCCTGGTAACCAGCCCATATACACTATGGAGGAAATTGGTGAGAGAAGTTGGGGTAATGAGTCAGACCTAGGGCAGCACTCAAAATACCCCACTGACTCTAGCTGTTAAACTATAACCTCAGTGATCCTACTATGCAAATAGGACCTTTAACAAAAGCTGGATGATTTCAAGTTGTATAGCCCTACTCTTTTTTTTTTTACAGTATGTCCTTCCAAAAAAAATATGCAACCCCAAAGATGTATGTAGCAGATGTAGATTACTGTCTATTGTTACTGCATACTCCCATACCTTCCAAACATCCAGTTTTCTGCAGGGCAGTCACAATTTTCGAGGAGATCCTCTGATATTGCTGGCCATCCCAGGGAGCTGTTGCACCTCCCTGCAGCTATCTTCAGGTAGGGCCAGACTGGGACGATGAGAATCCGTACCGTAGAGGTATGGACTCTATATTTGTATGCTCATGTAGGGCTGAGCTTGCATATCCAGTTGGTGTCCACACACTGCAGCACCCAATCTGCCTCTGGAGTGGCAGATCTGGTGTTTATGGAATGATGTTGGCCAGCGGAGATTTACCTGGTGCCAAATAGCCAGCCCAGACTTTCTCCAGGTGAGATAGGCTGGCAGTCCCAATTTGGCCCCACAACCCTGCTTCCAGCCCCTTCCCTCCATGACAGATAGGTGTTTTACTGTATACCCTGCATACCCTCGTTTTCAAGGAACATGTTGGAAGCAGGTTCTGAATCGCTCCAGAGAGAGCTGCTCATCCAAGCCTCAGAAGAGAATTTCTAGCCTTTCCTGCTAGCACAATAATACAAAAAAGCATTACACAGGCTTTGTGATTAACACATTTTTATGTACAACAAAAGCACAATAATGACAATTTTGTTTCCCAGTAGAACGATATTTATAGAATACCAACACATACACAAATCATTTCACTGAGATTGGGGTGTGCAGATTATTTCACTCAGGGATAATATATAGAATTTTACCTTAAGACGGGTACATGTATGTACAATAACACGTTCGGTTCTTTCACCAGCCAAAAAAAGATCAGTAAGATATAACTTAATAATTACAATGAGCTGTCTGAAACTGTAAACAGTTCATATAGCAGACACTGTGATATATGCAAAATGTTTGAACTTTTCATGTTCGGGATCGTTCAGGTAGGCGAGGATATCATATAAAAGCTCAGATGACTTCTTCAGGCCTCTGATGATCTATGCATTTCCATTACAAGATGAAGGAGGCAGGGCTTTATTTTTAATATTTAAGGAATACATGGGCACATTTATATATATATATTGGATTCCTTATGTGATCCAGATTTAAATCCATGCTCATTCTGGTTTCTAAACTTGATTTTTTTTCCAAGCTACTTTTAATATACTGAACAGTGTTAAGGTAAATGTATGACTTTGGGTTTATTCACTAAGGCTTGGGTTTGCAGAAAATGTGGCGCTTAACTCCCTGATATCACTGTGCTTTATAAAGGGCAAACAGTAATGGATATTCCATGAACACCAGCTGCTGTGGGCTCCAAAGGATGGTCAGCCAGCCAAACAATGGCTTCGTGTTAGACTCCTTAGGGACTTAGCTATTCTAGACTACATATTCAGGGTGCTCAGTCAGACATCCCCATAATGCGCATCTGGCCAAATGGCCTGCACAAGATGAGCTATCACTGCTATGATGTTATACAGAATATGAGCTGTTTGTTTATTGACTTTATTCTTAAGTCAGGGGCAGTTAGAAGTCAGATACCTCCTAAATTTATAGGACCTATAGGTACCTACCTACCTACTTTAAAGCCAGACTTCATTGCATAATTTTTTTTCATGGCATACAGGATATTAACCTGTTTTGTCTCATAATGGCCTGTTTTGCAACGTGCATCCCATCAGACATTCAAAAAAGTTAAAAGCTAAAACTATAAAGTAGTTTCACTGCCCCTGTCACGAGGATTTTTGTCTACGTCTGAGTCTTCGTATTCAGAATCAATCTCAATTTTCACTTGAGGGACGGCACTCGTTGTGCTTCTGGGGTAGCTGATGGCGGGTGAGGACGGGCACGAGATCTTCAGGTGCAGTGTAATGCTGCAAAGAGAAGGAAGACACAACGGCAATTTAAGTTGTTTACGTGTGTAACGTTACATAAGCACCAGAACAACTTGCAGGGCTAGACAAGATTGTAAGCTTGCGAGCCGGGCTTTCTCCACCCAATGTATCGGTTTGTCTTAGTCTGTCAATTCTCGTCTTGTCAGACCCCTTGAATATATGTATTGTATTAAGCGCTGGGTAGATTGTTGCCACTATATAAATAAAGGATAATAATAATAATAATAGACTCCCTGAATTGCTGCCCAGGCCCAAGTCTGCAGTGAAGCCCTGGTTATGGTGGCCAGTGAGCCTGTTGGGTTCCAGTCATGGGCATTACAGGAGTATCAGACATCGGCCCAAACCAACACCAGTAATATCTCTCTCACCACTCCAAGAGTGTTGTCTCTGAGGAACCGGTGGGATAAGGTGTCATGTCCCATGCTGTGCTTCATCAGACAGCACCAGATTCCAGCAGTTGTGGTAAAGTGTCATGGAGGCACAGATTTTGCACTACAGATTCTACCTCCTCCATTAGCAAGAATGGGGTGGAGATCAGATTGTTTATGTGACAATGAGGAAGGAGTATCTTCTCACTTCAAAGATTTACGTTAGACAAGGCTAGGCACACTGATATCCCAAACATGCTTTGTGTTTCTTGCTGTTAGCACAAGCAGGTTATTCCTTGATAAATATTCATTTTTTCTTTATTCCATACAGATCTCAGAGTATGTGTTTAATTTATTTTCCCTAACTTAAGAAATCTATGAGGGACACTACACTTCACGTGACATATAGATTAAAGGTGACTGCTAATATTAAGGGAGAGAGACACACAGATTATACACTAGAGTGGTTACCCACCTGCGGTCCACATCAGACCCATTGGCAGAGGAGTCTGAATTTAAAGCACCAGAATGGCAGCCTCTATCCTGCAATGGAAACAAATATGAAGCTTGTATACCACCATAACAGCAGCACCATTCAGTTGGCTTCTACATTGATAAAAAAAAACACCTTTCAAGCGTTGCAGCAGAGTCACATCTTAGTTCCGACAATTTAAAAAGTGATTTCAATTGATATGCTAAGCAGACAATAAAGATTAGTATTAGTAAGTAGTTTAAAAGAACTACATTTTAAAGACTCACCCACAGGATGTATATGATGGCTCCAAATAATATAATATTTATATATTAATACTATGCAAAAGTTTTGGGCAGGTGAGAAACAATGCAGTAAAGTAAGCTTTGGAAAATAGACATGTTAGTAGTATTTGCATCATTTAACACAATGTAAAGAGAGTGAACAAGAGAGAAATATCTAAATCAAACCAATATTGGGTGTGACCAGCCTTTGCCTTTAAAACAGCATAGGAAGAAAACTGGGTGATGAAGAAAACTGGATGAGGAACAGCCAAACTCACTAACAAGATGAAGTTGCTGAAGACAGTTTAATGTCAAAAGTCATACATCATGGCAAGGCTGAGCAAAGCAACAAGACACAAGGAAGTTATACTGCATCAGCAAGGTCTCTCCCAGGTAGAAATTTCAAGGTTTCCAGATGCTCTGTCTAAGATCTTTGTAAAAAGCACAAAGTATGGGCAATGTTGAGGATGGAGTGTTTGGCAAAGGAAACACATGCAACACATCATGCTTAAATGCCTTTGCAATGGGAAGATCTCCAAAATGCAGTCTGTTCACCGGAGGGCTGGAGAACGGTACAAGAATGAGTGTTTGCAGGCAACATTAAAGCATGGTGGAAATTCCTTGCAAGTTTAGGGCTTCATTTCTGCAAATGGAGTTGGGCATTCGGTCAGAATTAATGGTCTCCTCAATGTACAGGCAGATACTTATCCATCATGCAATACCATCAGGGAGGCATCTGATCGGCCCCAAATTTATTCTACAGCACATCAATGACCCAAACATACAGCCAAAGTCATTAAGAACTTAATTCAGTATAAGAACAAGGAGTCCTGGAAGTGGTGGTACGGTCCCTGACCTCAACATCATCAAGTCTGTCTGGGACAAAGAGCGGGAAGAAACTGACGCTGCCTAAATCCACAGAAGAACTGTGGTTAGCGCTCCAAGATAGAAACATAGTGACGGATAGAAAACACGTGACGGCAGATAAGAACCATTAGGCCCATCCAGTCTGCCCAACAATGTTTGACAATCCACCTGACAAGGTTTCTTAAAATCTACCTAGATGAATTGATGCTGTTTTTAAGGCAAAGGGTAGTCACACTAAATATTGGTTTGATTTAGATGCATTATGTTTAAAGATAAAAATAAACTATTAACATGTCTGTTTTGAAAGCATGCTTAATTTACAAAATTGTTTCACACTTGCCTAACAATTTTGCACAGTACTGTATATATCTTCACTCCACATCCTTATGGCTTCTCTATACATGAATGTGGGCACCATTAACTCCATTATTCAGTCTCCATGTGTGGTGTATGTCTTTTACCTCATCACTGTCTGCGTCTTCTTTGCCTTTCTTCTTCTTGGTCTTGTCTTCCTGCTTTTTCTTGTCTTTTTCTGGCAAAATATCATCCAACCAAGCGAGATCATGCTGGCTGAACACCCAGTCCAGCATTTTCCTAACCATTATAAGACCGAGAATCTCCAGAAGAAAAAACATAACTCAGTGCATGTCCACTCCACATGTACAATGCTATCAACGATACATCTCCACATACTGTACAAAAGACCCTGAAACCTCAGACCACTTTTGTTAATGAATCAAGAACCATTTAAACCACATCTATGCTTCTAAAGTAAGATAGATGGTGTGCACACAAATGCCTAGTAGCAAATAATCTACCAGAAGGATGACAATACATTCTCTTGCGAGGTCACGGGGGGGCCTACTGGCATCTTATTCTACTCCTGGTGACCTATGTAGAAGTGCTTGAATAAAAGAGTTAAAGTTCTAGCCTTAAATAAAGGAGCCCATGGAAAATTATTACTTGCCTCCACACCACTGCACCAATGATATTCAATTTAGAACCTTCTGAACCATTATATTAACTTATTAATGGTTAATTTTACTTTTTTTCAACACATTATCCTCACCATAACTGGGAAAATGATTGCTGCTACCGTAGACTTCAGTATCCACAGAACTGCAAGGCAGACTATCTGAACAAGAGTGAAAAGATGGACTCGCCGTAGTGGTACGTGCCGAAGATATGCATAGTCTGGCTGGTGCTTTGCTGGCATCAAGAAGAGTTTACAGCGATCCCAGAACTGGAAAAGAAGAGGACAACACAAGTCAAGTCCAGCTAGAAACAAAATCTAATGTTTAATGGCAGGTATGCATGGAGTCTCAACAATCTAACAAACTATTGAACCTATAATTCTTGCAGTGCAGGAGCTAATTGCTTACAATAAGGGGATCTGAAACTGATCTACAGCCAGTTATTTTACTATTCATTTGTCAGGTCTCTAGATGTTGATCAACTACAGCTCCCAGCAATCTCATCCAATAGCTGAAGTACCCAATATGGCCAACTATGAATGGAATTCTGGCATGAGGTGAATTCACAGTTGCCCACCCAAATAAACAGCGCAGAACACACATCCTTCAAATGTTGGAGTATTAAATTTTCTCATGAACTCAAAATAATTAATTTGTAGAGGAAAGGTTAGGTTGTCTCACCTGAATTCCATTAAGTGACGCCACTCCCATGTACAGAAAGACGCCATAGAGGACCGGCATAGGAATATACTAGGGAAAAATATCACAAAAGGCTTCAGTAATAATAGTTAAGGAGGGATAGGCGGGAGGAGGAATTAACCTGTCGCTTTAGAGTTTTCCCTAACAAGGGACAGCCCTTGAGAAGTCTTGCGTACGAACATGACAAGTAGAGATTAAGGTAGTGGACAGGCAAATATCTTTAGATGAGCTGGTCGTGTATTTGGATCAAAGTTATCTACAATGCATATGTCCTAAGTGTCCTTCGAAGGAGGGATCCAAATCCCATTTTCCTCTAGTCATTTCTAGAAGCGCAGAATGTCTGGTGGGTATGTCAATAAATTATATATCAATATATATATATATATCAAGTGTACCTCTTTGTCTACTTCATATGTTGGGAGGTACAAAAATGCTCCAGTCCATTCAAGGTAGGACAAGCCGGAATGTGGCCACGGTTAAACGATTTTGCTAATTAACATGTAACTCTCCAATTAGCATACATTTTTTTCTTCATCTGCTATGAATTATGAAATCCTGATATTTTGGCACCTCTGCTTTAAGCATGTCAAACTACAAAAAACATTGCACATTTGCAAAACAGGGCTAGATGATGTTGGTAATTTGATATGAAAGAGCCAGCCTGTGTGTACATGTGATTTATGTAGTATTAAATGCACACACAACAACACGCAAAGCAATCCAACACCGCCTGTTGTACTACCTTAGGCATCATTGGAAAAGCAAAAGCATATTACAAAAAAATCCAAAAATGTACATTTCCTTTGTTGTGTTATGTTTTATATCAACTTTCTTGCAATGTGCAGTGTTATTATACCTTCAATACAGGAGCCAGAAAGACAGAGATCCCAGTCAGGACAAACACTATAATCCCGGTTACTCTCTGTTCCCTGATAAATACAAAAATACAATAGACGAACGTTAATTTGGCTTCTTCCATTTTTAAACTGAAAACAAGCATTACAGCAGAAGTGGAAATAAAATATGCATGGGACAGGTATGTGGCTATATAAATAAAATATAATAATAATAATAATAATAATGATAATATGGCTAAGGTAAGACAAGTCCAGGGACCAATTACGGTTTTAGTTATGGCAGCAACAATGAGAAGACTGGATGCTCTGAATGGTTCTAATCTGCTGTCAAAGTCTATGTTTGATTAAATCAACTTAATACATTCACCAAAATATACTAGCATTAGCAGAGTACTGAAACGGCCCCATGAGCAGACATACTTGGGGGTCCTGTGCACCGCACCCCTATGTGCCTTTGGTAAATGGACCTAGATCAAAGGGTAAGTATGTGCCTCCGTGGGATGTATGTGTCGTAAATCAAATGGTAAAAATCTCCAATAAATCCGTTAAGTCTCAGTTTGTAAGCAAAGCATTGTATGTACCGCGAGTGCCTACCTTACACCCAGAAATTGCGGCTGCTCCCCAGGAGCGCTGGTCTCTGTCTCCATCTTCAAGCTGTCAATGTGTGCGATGGAGATTACGGTGGCTGCTACATACCACGGCAGTCCCATGAAGGAGCAAACAGCCAGCAGAACCCCCACCCAGAAGAGGTCCAGGTGGTAGCCGCAGGCTTTCTGCAGCAGAAAAGTTAGGGAAAACAGAGCCATTAGACTTCTGCCGAGGAATCTAAAGATATACTCAGAGGAGCTCATCCCTGTCGTTCCTACCAAGGCAGGTCTCCATTGAACGCAAACTATTATAGGGTGAGTTAGGTGTTTCTAACTAAGCCGATTAATAATAAAGGATTCAATGACCCTTTATTTGTTAACTGGTTTTAATGGAGGTGAATGGCACATGGTTTACGATTAAATTACCTGCCTAAACAAAAAGGGTTACATAATTACAACCCAATTGCAATAAGGGCAATGCATAATACATTCTAAACATAATTTATTTTAATAACTACCAATAATTATAACAATTACTCATGCATTTAAGGGACGCTCAAGTGTCCCCGGCAGCCTCCTGAACAAAGAGTGCATATTAAAGTACTTTGTAATATGCATTCATCAAACCCTGGAAAAAGGTAAAGTAGTTAGATATCCAAGGGCCACTACTTTATGCTATAAATCCAAGGGCCACTACTCAATGCTAATCCTACTGGACCTCTCTGCTGCTTTTGACACTGCGGACCACCCTCTTCTCCTTCAAACTCTTCATGCTCTTGGTCTCCGTGATACCGCTCTCTCATGGCTCACTTCCTACCTCTCTGATCGTACCTTCAGCGTCTCTGTCTCCAGTAACACCTCCCCTCCCCCTCTCAGTGGGGGTACCCCAAGGCTCTGTTCTAGGACCCCTTCTGTTCTCTCCTTACACTTCCTCCCTTGGCAAACTAATCTCATCCTTTGGCTCCCAATACCACCTGTATGCCGATGACACCCATATCTATCTATCCTCTCCTGATCTCTCTCTCTTTCTTAGATCGTGTAACTAACTGTCTCGCCTCTGTCTCTGGACCTGGATGTCTGCACATTTCCTGAAACTCAGTCTCTCCAAAACCGAACTTCTCATCTTCCCTCCAACGCTAAGATTCCCCCATCAGTTTTCCTCAATGTTAATGGTGCTATCATCTCCCCGTCTCCTCATGCACGCTGTCTTGGTGTCACCCTTGACTCCGACCTTTCGTTCAACCCACACATTTTAAAAATTGGAAAAAGTTTGCCCCTCACAGCGCCATGTAAAGATGTGAGCAGAATTCCCTTGGCTTTTGTTTTGGAAAACAGACAGTATAAAGATGGTTATTTATTGCAAAAAAACATATTGTGAACCTTTAACTCAGGCACTTTATATAGTTGGCCTATTCTCTGGCGAAGGCCACTGGACTGCCATGACTTTGGTTAAACATACTTTTTGCTCTGGGCAAAGAATCATACCCTCAGTTTGTGCTCCTTTCTGTTGACTATGACCGCTGTAATCTGTTCATCCATGAAGATCAGGATTGTCACCAACAAGGCAGGTAGCGCACTGGCGAGGTAAATCCACCAAGGATTCTTACCAAAGGGGAATACAAACCATCCGCGATCAGGGCGTGTGGGCTTATGCGAGGAGAAGACATCCGAGATTAGGTCAAGTTAAATACAACATCTCAAGGAATGAATCACAACATTAAAAAATAAACTGTTAAATCAATTAAACACTTGGAGTAAAAATATGGGTCTTTGGAAACGTTCCATCCAAATTATGCAATTATGGATAAGCATAACGCACGTCACACTCCTAGAGTGTGGTTATCAGTCCTTATTACATTAGTTAACAGAGATCTTAAAAGGTGTTGTAATTTTAACAACTTTTTAACTAAACACAGCAATAGAAATACCATTCTTAGACCCATTGAGTGCCCAACCAAGTCCTATAAATAACATGTTATTCAAGTAAAATGTTTGCATCATTCATATTTTTTGAAAGGAGCTCCTAATTGTTTGTTTTTTTGGTTTGGTTGCGTTTCAGCTCCTTGACTGCTAAAGAGTGTGTTTAATGTTTTGTGGAACAGCACCTTTGATACATTTGGTTCTAAAGGTAGACTACTCTTATTACACTGGGTTCTAGTCCTGGTCTGTTCTTAGCACAAAGCTTGGTTCCCACCAAATTCTAGGGGTTGCTCAGTCTTTATGACATCAGGTTATAATGGTACTATATCACTAATAAATGAGTACAGCAGTAATGTTACTAAACTGTATTGTTACTAATCAACAGAAGCACTGCTCTTTTAAAGGTTCCCATAGGCTTCCATCATGACCCATGGTGTCAGTAGCCAAATGTTTCTTTGTGTCGAGCACTATATCATCTTAAAATATAACTTTTTCTTTAATGATTCCAAGTGTTCTCCCAATAGCAGACAATTAACTGATTGATGCACCATCTATACTCCAATATACTATCATGCAAATGAATGAAAAGCTAGATGCACCCAGCTTGCATCATCACAATGAATCCTTCTTTACCTTAAATTCAGTAGGCACATGCAGTTTGGGAGTATTTAATCCACAGAGTATGTCAAGACCAACAAAGATTAGAATGGACATGAAGATTGAGAAGTCACTAATAAGTTTACGCAGCTAAGAAGGCAGCATGTAGAAGAGAGAAGGAGGACAGGTTTAAGAAGCAGGTTAACAAGCATTAACATATAAATAACGAAAACACTCTGCATGTCCTGAATATACATATGTAACATGAATATGCTGCTAGCATTATATATGTATTTTTCAAATGGGTCATCCTCCTCCATGCTTTTCTCTGCGTGTCCTATATTTTAAAACATCTTGGTTTAAATATGAACTGGCAGAGGGTATAAATATTATAAGAAGCTCTCCTATCCTGCCTTAACAACATGAAAAATGAACTTAAGTCATTCCTGGCCTGAGAACATCTTATGATCACAAATGTATTGAACTTGAATGGAATGGCACAACTGTATGGGTGTGCAGTCTACTAGGATGCTTATAGATTCCTAAAAGCTTTCGTAACGTGGATAGCATTGACATATATGGCGACCATTGGTTAACAACAATGCATGCTGCTAGTCTCTATAGATGAAATAAAAGAGGATAGAAAGATGGGAGGAATACACTAGGGCTGACCTTTATATTACTAGGAACATGCAATTTTGGTGTCTCCAACTCAAAATATGCATCCACACCACAGAAGACTAGGATAACGATGACAATGGAAAAATCAGCCACCAGGGCACGCAGCTGTGGGGAAACAGGGAGAACACAGAGGTCAAAGGATGGTTTTGGAGACAAGAGGCTCTCTGGCAAGCAACAGGGACTTGGATTTGAAGTTGAAGTCTGCATCATACTAAACACAAGTTAAAAGACGCCATATCTTTTGTTGGTCAACCTAAAACACAACCTTACACACAGTATATGACAACTGAATAGAACCCAGATGCATCGCTGAGGCTAAATGTATAAAAGTATATAAAATGTATAAAAGTATAAAAGATTCATACTTTGATCTTTCCATTAAATGTAATAAGTACAATCTATTTCTTTGTTAGTAGAAGCTTAACGACATTATTGTCGTCTTCAGCTGCACCATGTATAACTGCAGCATGCACAGAACATGGGTGACATTAAACATACATAACAGCCACATGGGAATTAAAGTTCACACCACACCGCTCTAGACACTGGTGACCTGGCACATCTTTGTTTAGACAACCATCACCAACAATCTGTTTGGAAGAGATTTTTATAATTGAGTTGTTTTTTTATTACCTTAGTGGGAAAGTAACGACTGAATTTGAACTTCTTCAGTGTCAAGGTCATGGAGTAGGTTCCGAAGAATAGTATGAAGGACATGAGCGCTAGGTCGGGCACATAGTTACACGAGTTACCAAGAAGGCTGCCGCCATATTTCAGACACTCCTTCATGCTCAGCTGACTCCAGTCCAAAGCTGTATTGTTCATGGCATTGTACTTGGAATTCATGTAGGGAAGATAATAACCAAAATATTTTCAGAACAGAGCTGATCTCTTCCTTTATTTCCTATACCTAGAAACCACCAAGCGACGACGAACTGAAATACGTTACTTGATACAATATGTCACTGGAGAAAAGCCCAGTATAAGCAGCAATAAACGCATAGCAGCACTCACCCTTCACTCGGGTATGTAATGCAATCAGTAGATCCAGGCTTGTTACATGAAGCAGCCACTTCAACAAAGGAGGCAAAGAAAAAATCCACAGAAGGTAAAAGCCATCCACAGGCCTTACCCAAGGATACCGTAAGAGTTCAGCTAAAAATGAGCTTCATTTCATTGTAACTTATTGAGTGATGGGATACGGACAGAAAGGCAACCGCCTCGGATGTCATAATCATACGGGACATCAACCAACGTATTTATCATTAAAAGTTACTAAGTGTCTTATTTGTTTTCTATTCATTATCCTTTGCTGGACAAGCCCTTTAAATGATCCCAGTACTTTTTGTCTCATAATACTTGCTAAAAGGCAAAGGCTATAAACCCTACGGTTTATTATAGTATTTTTCATATTATGGTAGTCTAGTTTTATAGTATTCTTTTCTACTATTTTAGGGTTACAGCTTATTGTGGATTTGTCCTTAAGTATTTCTGTCTCACTTGAATGTATTACATTTTTTGTTGCTTGTTTCCTTGCACATGTCTCTCATTGATATATGTTAACCCTCTCTTTACCAGACGGGAAGTGTTACACACGCATGTCTCATTCTTACTAATTGTAACGTTTTTTGTAAATGTCTAGTGTCTATTCTTTAGCCAGCCAATGATTAGGTGACATCTGAGGCAAGAAACATGTTATTCGGTTGCCTTTATGTCCATATCCATTCGCTCTCAATAATTTACTTTTGAATGAGCTAATTTTTTAGCTGAACACCCAGTCTTATGAAAGCCTTGGATAGGGGATGTGGATGGCTTTTACCATCTCTGGATTTTTTTCTTTGAAATATGTTAAACCTTCTAAAAAAACATCACCATTGTGTTCTAATCATTATCATACCTTATTTAGTTGGATCCTTTAACACGACAAACATCACCTAAAAGGCGTTCCATTTTATTTTTTTTGGTAGAAATTCCGACTTTATAAACATTTTATAACTTTAGAAGCATGTATGTATGTGTTACATGATGGACTGTGGGTTTTTTTCAATGCTTGGTGTGGAAAAACTGATAGAAATATTCTCCAAAACTACAGGAGAGTGATGTGATTTAAAACTATAGTGTAAATGAATGGCTTGTACGTTAGAGGTGGTACAGACAGGTCTTGAACATTTTTTTTAGAGCTTCATTTATAATTGACACTCCAAGTTACACTATAATTAAGGATGGAGGAAAGGAAACAATTTACTAGGAAAGTAGCCAGACATCTGTGGCTTTCCTTATGTCTGAATGCAATGGACACAAATGATGACCAGGTTAGAACACAATATTGCCACCGTACATTACTTACCAAAGAGATGTTAGTGTTGTTTGGTGCAAATGGAGCTGAAGCATTGAATAAAGTCACATTCACTGCAAAAACAGAGATAGTTTTCTTTATAGATCTGCTCATAGGGCTAAACACAGTTTGATATTTCCTTATAAGCTCTGCAGCCTAAGGTAAGTACATGTTTATTTTCAATTTTGAACAATGCATATGTAAGTACTTGCATATACATTGATTTTTTAGCCCCCCCTTCAATGAGGAGGAATAATCATGTAGGTGCTATAAAATGTAGTAAAGTCATACATATCTCTACAAGGTAAGATTTGGGGAAATTAAAATATTTGCTTCAAAAATGTATGAGCAATAGTGTTATGGATGAGAATGCGGAGTCTTATCAATACAAACATTGCAGTATTTACAGAGCTGCACCCATCACACACCAGTATCCCACTAGCCCTATACACACACCAGACCATGTACACCAGTCTAAACAGGCTTCAACACAAACCACTCAGTACAGACACAGATAAACGAGAGGCGACCATTACATACTTCACATTAATACTCACTTGGTGAAAAGGACAGGAAGAGATATGCAAGAAATAAGAAGAAATGTGGCAGATATCAGTTACAATAGTCTCTCTCAACAAGAATTCACAACACTGTTCTTTAGGGGACAGGTATCCACTATTATTCTGGTTCCTGAAAACGTCCATTATGATCATGGGCGCATGGGGCTTTAATTAGCCTGGCTTAACGGGAGTTCAGGATCAGGAGCGGCTGAAGTGACAAACATTGACTAGACTCTCGGACGTGGTAAACTATAGCGCTTCTGAGAAGGATGTTGGCTAATGGGGAAGATTTCCATCGAGATATCTTCATATTAGGCAAAACTAGCCCAGAAATTCTACCGTCTTGTACTTCCTCTCTTTGTCTACAACTTGTAAATATTTTCAAATGGATGCATCATAGAGTTGATCCTTTGACACTGACAGGCACGCTGGCACTATCAGCATGTGTTATAAGTCCAGCCAAATGCATATCTGTGTATGTTCCATCCTACACATTCCATCACCTACCAACAATGGGTACATATTGGGGTGTATTCACTAAAAAGAGACTTGTGGTTTTAACCGTGTCACTTTACTATTCATTATGAAGGGCCAACACAGGCATATTTTTTCAGCAATTGGGGCTGAGCCGGCCCTGTATAATGTATAATTCAACAGATGATGTCAGCCCTGATCTTACTGCAGCAGAATCCAACTGGGGTTAGACCAAAACTCTGCCACCTTTCCATTTAGTGAATAAACCCCATAGAAAGGCCACATGAGGAACAAACGAGAGATCCAATCACAGGGAAATCTCTGAGAATATGACTGCACTAAGGTGCATCTAAAATTTCATTTTTAGGAGCATTATACAATTAAAGCTTATGTCATACATAAACAGACCTATAGCCTGATTGCATTAAACCTTGACTACCCTCATGTGGCCATATCTGGAACTGCAGGTCAAAAAAAGTAAAAATAAATAAATAATATGTACAAGGGTTTAGGAGGGCAAAGTACCTTTCGAACCTTTTGGCTCTATTAACAACTATTTGCTCACTTTCCACTGGTGCTAAAGGGTAAGCTACTTTCTGTGATTTCAGTTAATTTAGGAGGATTTTAATTGTTTTGGTAACCCTTGAAGGCTAAGCAGGACATATATTGATTAAAATAAAGTAAAATGTTTTATTGTTAAACAAAATCAGTTATAGATAATTATTTATATATTATTTTATTGTTCCTAGGTAGACTGATTCTAGGTGCACAAACAGGTTAGGGTTCCCCATATGGCAGACTATGCGTTCGTTTTAGTAGTTTCGCCCACTTCTTGTATGTTCCATGACATTGTTTATGTCCCACCTACCTGCAGTTTGGCAGGACCAGAGATTGTTGTGGCAAGAAACATAAAAATGTAAAATGTAACCATTTGGCAAATCAAATTTGCTCATCTTTCTTGATGAGCAAGTTTTGGACCATGGTCTTGCCTTTTTTAGGGGCAGATTTATGACTACCCCATGACATGCATGTTTAGATTCCCAGACATCCCAACAAGAAAAAAATAATTTCAGGGAAGTGGCTTTACCGGCCCCTGACCTCCTGCCACCAAACATGTATGATGGTCCTCCGGTGCCCTGTGCCCTGGTCCTCCTCTTTTTTAGATGGGCTCTGGAGAAACCAGGAGAGCGAGTGACACAGCGCGTGACCTGATTGGTCTCTCTTGTGCTAAAAACTCTCTCAGTTTTGTCGGTAGGTGGGCTTAAAGGTTCGTTAGCACAAAGAGACCAATCAGGACGCGCCACAGAGGAAGACTAGAGCACAAGCACACCTGAGAGGGAGCAGGAGAGAGCGTTCAATGGTCTCTTTCGCACTTGCTCTATTTCAGGGATGTCTGTTGCAGTTTGCAGGGGCCCGGGACCCACTATTAAAATGCGTGAGACCCCCCACACTTCCCAGGAGAGTAGGGATGTCTGGACTCCCTCTCTACATTAACCTTCTACCATTTCTGCAAGGAGGCTGTTCCACTGGCTTCTATCTTCTCAATAAAGTAAATTTTTCCAACATTACTCGAACAAAACAGCCTACTGTAAAATTAAGGCCTCTGAAAAATGATGTACTCATTCTGAAATATACATGAATGATGTATATGAATTATTTGCTTCACTTTCTGACTGTATCATTCATCTGTTGCATGGAAATCACTCTTGTAAATACTTTAGTAAATAACGCTCCAACTAATGGTGCGTGCACTGAAGATATTGATACTTTCCACCTCTGTGTATTGATCATCATTTCCCGCTTCTATATATACAAAATAAAACAGCAGCCAACGTATCCCCATATGTTTCCACTCACCTGGGTCAGGAGCCACACACTCGCATCTGTACAAGGTAACGTAGTCCGGTTTGAAGTCAGAATTGATGGGGTAGTACTTGAAGGCCCCAATCATCTTTTTGATGGCATCATAGATGAAGATGAAGCTTATAAGCGTTGAGAATCCCTCCTCTGTAAACCGTGTTATATACTTTATAATGAAGCTGGCATCAGTGGCGACCAAAATAAGGCACTGAAGGGCTGAGTGGAGACCGATCCACAGACGGAACTCCATGTAATCTATATCATTACTCCTACAAAGAGGTTTAAATACTATTAGTAACTATACTAATAAGATGCAACATAGACAGACAAAAAAACGATGACATGCTATATACTTTCAAGCACATATCTATTTTCTTCTTCTTTTTTTATTTTATAATAAGTTAGTTAATATAGTTAACTTGTTAATTGAAATTTCAGCTTGTGGCCTGTTGTCCATACTGGAAACTATGTTTAAAATGTCTGAGGCTGTGAAGGTTACGGTAGAAATTCCAAGCGATGGTGGCTGGGAGAAAATAAATTAGAGGTGATTTGCTTTAGGAAAAAGAAGCTGGCTTTTCTAGGGTTGCTAGAAAATACTTACTTGCTGAAATCAAAGAGAAGCTTCTCAAAGATGAGGATTGGCCCAGTGCTGCTTAGGATAATAAGAGGTTGGCCGGCAAAGAGACAAAACACTGAGCCTGTCATTGCCGTACCAAGAAAGCTCTCCATTACACCCTGAAATTCAAAGCGGTGCAGTTAGGGTTGAGCCATAAAGGTAGAGTAGCCACCTAGCCTGTATTTAACCATAAAAACATCAACGCTGGATCAATAATAACCCTATGAAGCAAGCCAAAAGCTTAAAATCTTATAGGGAATCATTGATCAGATGTTATTATTATAAACAGAGCCATAGGTAGAGAGAGAGTGAAGAGAAAAGGAAAGAGTCTGAATGCACTAAGGTGCTACATTTTATCAGAACAAATATACTGGTTAGACTTACATACACCGAGAGCCTTTTGCAACGCTACGTACCTGGTAGTTGTCTGTGGCATCTCCAAGCAGGCCCCCAAATGTTATGGCATTAGTTATACACCCGAGGTAGATGAAGAGAATGGCAGAAATTGACTGGATATGGAAAGCTTCGTAGAAATCACTCAGAAACCAGGGCAGCTTCCTCTTAATATCGAGATACAGCCCACCACAGAATCTGCGGGGAAAATAGAAGATGGTGGTCTACAGAATTCTTGAACTCTGAAAGTGTGGAATACACAAAAAGTGACTCTAAAATGAATGATCTGCGATGTGAATTTTCAATGAACAAACATAAAAAAGTAACTTTAACATGGATAAAATGACATGTACGCATTTGAAGAGAAAAATCAACATTACATAAAAACCCACTTTCAGGTGAGGTTTATTTTCTAGCAGTTTAACAAAGGTTGATGTCAACGACAACATAATATTTTCACCCTTCCTTGCTTTTCCATCAGGGTACTAAGAAGTCTGGAAAGCATCATTTAACCCTTTAGTAACAGGAACTGAAGTAAACGGGTATTAACAGAAAAAAATGGAAATTAATGTTATCTCTACTCACCTCCCAGTCCATGCCAGCTCTTCTCCAACTTCATGGGCAGAAGGCATCTCTCCATCTTCACTTCCTCCACCACCACTCCCCCCACCTCCAGCTGAACCATTCATTTGTCCAGCCTCATTTACAGAGAACACAGATTTTCTATTAAGAAAATAAGAGATTTATATATAATACCAAGAAACATGATTACATATATATTATATATTTACACGCACACACACACATATACACACTATATGTCATCACATCTTAGGATAACGTTTTCGTGGGGATCAGTTATTTAATTTACCACCACAGTTTGGCTTTTTAAGACAGATTCTTATATATATATTTTGCAACAGGTGTACAGGTGTGAAACGGCTTTGCACGCAGTACCTACCTCTGATCAGCTGATGGGATTTTCTTGGGAGGCTCTATTCGAATGGTTGGATCCCATTCACCAGGAGGTAGAACAATTACTTCATCCAGGAACTCATCAATTCCTGCGATAAGGTCCTCCCTATCTCTTGCTTTGTAAGCAACATCGCTAAACAGCTGGAGGAAACACATAAAAAAGCTAGATTATGCAAATAATCCGATGAGAATTTGTTCAATGCTTTGAGGCATCTTCATAACAATATGTAAAAAAGGCTGGAGCACAGTATTTAGCGGGGAGTAAGCAGTTCTTTGATTTTTCATATGTGTTCTAGGCCCTTTTTTCTGTATGTTTTCACTTATTGTTGTGGCTTCTTTGTTTCTTCTGGACTGGACTTGTTGACTGGATCACTGTGACCACCACTTTTGGACTTAATTATCCTTACAGGATATGCGAACATCAGAGGAGTGAGCCAAAGTTAATGAGAAGGGATTACCCTGTTTGTGTTTACACGTTACTTATAATTTACTTTTAAATAATATATTAAATAAATGCTTTTTTGCATTTAATTTTTTCAACTCTTATATTATTTATGTTTGCTGTTATTTTTGTATTTTTCAGTGACGTTAAGCCTCCACTGAGTAGCAAAGTGTCCAGGTATACAGAGGACTATGTAGGGTTATGGTAGAAATTGAATTAAAAAAAAGTATTTGATATAATATGATTTAGTCACTAAAGGCAGAGTTTACAGATCTGTGATTTCAACTACAGTAGAAGCTCACTGGGATTGGAAATTCATAAAGTATATTAAAGTCAAATGGGTCTGTTCACTAACAAGTCGAGTGGTCAGCTGACTCAAGTTTAGTCACATGCCCTTGCAAGCTAACACTCACAAAACAAGTGACATATTCACTTATCAGTAAGTTGTTTGTGAGGGCGTGCGAATGCCTGCATTTTTTTTCATGCATACGCTCGCCTCGCCTGAACGTAAAGTGCATGCAAATTGTTTTTTTTTTTTTTTTTTGCAAGAGCTTATGTGCGTTTGCTTTAGTAAACTTGTGAGTTGGAATTTTGTGGAGTTTTGCTGCCGCAAACACGTATTTTTGCCAGCTCGTAAGCACTCGCTGAATATCAATCAATGAAAATCTCACCAGTTGATATTGAATGTTAAAATCAAATAAATAATGTTACAAAATAATAATTTAGTGATGTCAGAGAGGTAATCCTAGTCATAACCATACGATATATATTATGAATACTGTATCATAAATATAAGTAATAACTAATAATAATTACTTACATCGTCAACCATTAGGGTTGCAATTGCTCTTCCGATCTCAGTGTAAGATTTGGCTTTTCCCAGAGGACCCAACAAAATAAACAGGAACCTGGTGGAAAGAGTTGATACAAAAAATAGAATTTAACTGATTCAAGGTATGATCTAAAAAAACTATTCACATGCTCTTCTACTAGAAACACTGATTATCATTACATAGAAACATAGAATTCCACAACAGATCAGCCTCTTTCGGACCATATAGTCTGCCCATTTTTCCTGATGTAATGACTCAAACTTTAATCAGTTTTTGGTCTTGTCATAGAGTCATGATAGCTTTAAGCTGACCCCAGGCGTATTTACATTCCATCAACGTATTAGCTTCTACCACTTCTGCTAAGAGACTGTTCTATCTATCTACTACCTTCTCAGTAAAGTAAAACTCTCTTACATTACATCGAGCCCTCTGATCCTAGTTATAAATTATGATCTCTGGTTCTAACATTTTTCCTACAGTTCTTGACATACATGTATTAAAAGCGCAGTAGATGATAATTAATTAATTTTTAGTGTAATATGATGCGTTGATTAGGTAATGTTGCAGTTTGATGTCTTGTATACAAAATGTTATGGTAGTACAGGTAAATATGTATAATTTAATAGTGTGAGGCAGGCATAATATATAATTTTGAATGTATGACAACGCAAATTACCCAGTAAGGCCTGAGGGTTTACATTAGGTTAAAAAGTGGGTAAACTATATGGTCAGAATGGCTATATTGGACATATCATTGAAATTCTTTAAACTTACCTAGTGGGCACAGGGACCTCCGTGACCCCTCCGAGCATTATAGACTGGACCAGCCGAACAAACGCAACAAATGGTTTGTCCAAAAAATCCACTTCTCCAACCAATACATTGGATGCCTCTGCATCCCGGGGAATCTTCTTAATAAATTTATTCCTGAGCTGGAAAGGGTATGGAGTGATATTTACAGCTTGTAAAGTCAGTGGTAATTTTGTGAACCGATGTAATGAACAGGCTAAATAAAAATCAACTTTTTCAGCAAATTTCGGCAAATATACATGCTTCATAAACTAACCCTCTAAGTGCCATTGGAGTTATACAAAATTAATAGCTTTTCATACCATTTTGGCATTGCCTTTTAAATAAATTTGTTCCTAATCTGAGTCTTTTCTGGCATTGTTTCATGAATTTACATATATGTAAAAACATTCTCAATGACACACAACCCCTGCATGCATTTCATCATCCATAAGCTATAGTATTATTAGTCAACTGATGTCAGTACTGTCCAAGAGCTGCGGACAAACTGGTCTGATATGTAACAGGCATGTGCATTGCGTGTAATAGTGTTTAAAAGCACTGATTGTTTAGGAATTACATAACTGCAGGTACAACAATTTCTATAACATGTCAGCAAGAAGTTTCCCCTGCCAACGAATATATAATAAACATACTGTATGTATTTCTGTCACTACAAACAGACCAGCAGGGATTTTACTTTAAAGAGACATTATCTGTCGCAAATTTAAAGGTGGAGTAGTATAGCATAGTATAGTAGTATAAATGTCAGCTGTTGATGCAATCACGTAAGTCATTAAAGAGAAGAAGAATCATTTTATTTAAATAGTTTAATTAAAAAAGCATGTTTTTTTTTAAGTTATAAAGACAATAACTAACACCATAGTTCTAATCTACAACAAGAGATATTCCATGATTTCATAAACATTCTGTAAAGATGCCTTGCTGGGAATACATAAAGTTGCTGTTAAGGAAACAGCCTAGTGTAGATCCTTTTAGTCTCACAAAGACGATAACAAACAAAATGAATTCTCACCATGAAATTCGAATATACTGTGTATAAACTGGGGATCTGTCAGTAGAGGGGGCTGTATGGCTTATACAAATCTTACTGCTCATAAAGATCACTGGTAGTATGTATTGTAAGCGTGAGGCACAACCAGGACACTTTCGGCACTAGGACTAGTGGAACACCCAGAATCTCGGGAGCTTGACAATGGTGCAAAATCCTCCCTATTACCAGGACAAGGTAAGTAGATCACTAGATGTCATGCTTCTCCTGTTGAAGTCCTTTGTAAATAACGATTGTACCTTGTAGGCTAAAGAAATGCCACCTTTGTTGTCATGCAACCTTTAATTTAATATTCTTATTAGTTACTGGCAAGTGTGTTTCTATGAAAATGTGGAGAAGAAAATACAATTTTACAGCGATGGAGCCTGTTCTTCAGGTAGAACATAAGGAGTTGTAGTATCAAATAAGTGTCAGTGGTGTATGTAGCAGAATATAGCATATACAGTACAAAGGATTTTCCTTTCATAAGGAAAATGAATGAAGAAGGAATGAAGATTAGTTTTACAAAAATGAATATTTGGTGTATAGAATATGATGATTACTTCCCTGCGTTACAACTAATAAAAGAATAAATACTCCTAATAATTCCCAATGGATTTTGGACTTATTACCTGGTCTGAACTTGGCGCGTCTGAAATGTCATTCATACTCCTGCTCTGAGCATGACCTAGAGAGAAACAATGAATCTGGACTGTAACAATGTGTAACTTAACGTTACTATAAATCACAACAACATAAAGCATTCTATAACAAAGTATATTTGTTGTGATAAACAAATATACTGAGCAACTTTTATCCCCTCTCTTAGACTGCCAGAATACATGTGAACAAGAAGCAATAGGAGCCCCCTTTTAAAAAGATGGTAGACAGTTTGGATATGGTTCTCTTGCACAAATAGCTCACAGTAAGGGGATCTTTAAAGCAGAGAGATCTACCTCTCACAATGACAGCACAAATTATGGGATCCGGTAGCATACACACAAAGCATACAGTAATGCGAACACTTCTTAGTATGCACAAAGGCTTCTCTTGTCTTTCCTTAAATGTTATACAGTACCAGGATGTTTCTCTTTTACATAGAATGCATAACATATATAATAAACAAATCTCACACACTTGATATCATCTTCATAGAGCTGCTACTCATGAAACAATGAAACTTACGCAGTCTTCCATAGTTTGAACTCTGTCTCACTCTTAGGTCTTCTGTGGAGCGATGAAACTGACTTCCAACAGGAGCGCTTGGAACTGGAATGCGGTCTAGAAGAAACAAAAAATACATTGATGCACCACAAAGGTGTTTCTGTCTTTAACATGAAAGATTGAAAATAATATTCTTATTCAAGTCTTTCATAAATATATGTTACCTTTAAACTAAAACTACTTGAACTGTTTGCAGGATCTACTGCAATCATGTAATTCACTCACTTGTGCTGGAAGAGACAGACTTTCCGATGTCTGCCAGTGACCTATGGATGGGCTTCTTGGTTTGGTGCCTATGTTTTCTCAGCAGGACATGACTTATTTTCTCCCTGAGTTCTGGCTTTAGCATTCCATCCTCTACCTGCTTCTCAATGATGTCATCTATAGAAGAAATATTGGCATAGGTTTACCTTAATATAAGTCAAAGTTGTTAGGGTTACGGCTAATCTATGCTCAACGAACAGTCTCACAAATGGACCTTTCCCACAAAACCATGTCAAATATGTCATCCTATCACAACAGGGCCTCTCTATGGACTACTTTATAAAGGGTGGAAACCCAGCACCCTGTACCCTACAATCTAATAAAGGTTGTAGAACTACCCTAAAGTAACATTCATGTTTCTCACACCACATAGAAAAGCATGGGTAATTCACAACCCGTAATGGTATTGTGCTCTATATAAAATATTATGCCCACTATTATTTTTTAATCTGATCAATCCCATGTTACACTTTGTTAGGAATATAGGACAAAACAGATGAATTGTGGGCAGCACATTATGCGCCTGTTCATTTATATCTGATGTGTATTTTGTTCCTAATAACAGCTGTTATTATAATTAACACAAGACAAACAATTCCAACAAACAGAAATATTGTATTATGTGCACTGGAAGTGATAAATTAATCCTTTGACTATTTAAATATTGCGGTCAGATTGGTCTCTTTGTGACTTTTGCAGAAAACTAGGCTTTGTGTCTTCATTTGACCACTTTTCATTTAATGATTTTTAAAAAGTTAACATTTAAAGGGTCATTTCATAGATGCCAAATATGCTTCTGTTTAAAAATATGTTGATTTTAGGACTGGCATAGTCCGCCAATATCAACATCAGTCCCTCGACCTGTCTATGATGTCAATCCCCAAGGTGTTCATTCCTTCTTTCCTGAGACTCTCCATAAATAAAGCATTCTCCCACACAGCCGTTACCTTGAAAATAATGTATGGACATTCAGGGTGATGATGTTTGGGTTTACACCAATGTAGGACCCCAGTGCCCCTTCATTGGCTGGACCTCAGATGGGTATAGCCTCCCCATATGGGGAAAGACTGTTCCCATTGATGGTGGCCTAACCGTTGGTGATCAGGTCCGTGGGTAAAACATTACTGAAGGAAGAAACGTTTAAAGTGCTTTCCAAGAATTCCAGGGGCGTTTTGCAAATGAAAAGCAAAAAAACTTTGCTTCATCAAAAGCAGGCAAAGGTGTTTTAAAGCCTTCGTGTGGCAGTGGAGGTGAAAGTTCTTAAGGCAGGCGTACATGCTGGAAATATTCCACACACACTAAATATGTGAGATATTATGCAAACTGATTATTACGATTTCACGGAAATTAGTGAACCATATTTTAAAGGGTAATATGTCATATATACGTAGTTTTAGGCTCTATTTTAAGGTTGTCCTGCCCTCGGTTCTCCTTTTTTCCAAAACAAACAGTTTTTGCAACCCTGGAAGTCTTCAGGGTAAAGTAGCTTGATTCATACCTACAATCTGTGGTAGAGAAAAGCCATCTAAATCCAACATGACAGTTCCCGTCTGGAGACACGTCCTTAGCTCAAATAGACTATGCAAAGACAGAGTAGATACATGTGGCTTGCTCCACCTTTCTCCTCCCTCTTCCACCTTCTCTTCAAACTTTATCCACCTGCACAATGACAAAGACGTCAAAAACTTGAAAAGAAAGAGCACAAGTTGAACAGTCTAAAGTGAATATCATTTTATAAAATCTTATACAATTCAAAGTGATGTTTCCTAAACTAGTTTACAGAAGCTAGATATTTTAAATATGTTTTACCATTAATATATGTATACCATATGTTATATGAACATTAACTAAAAACATAAGTTTTTTTTAAGTCCCTTTACACTATATACAGTATATCATTTTATTTAATAGTAAAAGGGAAAATGTGTGAATGATATGGGTCTATTCTCAAGTTTTAGTTAGATGACCCCCTCCTTTAATACATCTATCATTACTTTTCCTAGTTAATTTCTGGTTAGTAAGGTATTCAGTCACTACTGCCACCATATTCTTTGCTGAGTGCCGGGATACGATGATGTCGTATCCTGATGCCCAATCTCTGAAAGGTGTGTGGCCCCCAGTAAAGTGCTATGGAGGCTGTGTTGACTCCATAGTGTAAACGGGCCAGTTGGAGACATCAGAGATTTGTCTTGTAACCAGTCCACTGACCAGCGGCAGAAGAGCCCTGAAGCTGCTGCCCTAGGCTTAAGCCTAGTCTAGGCCTGAATGTGGACTTCATCAAGACTCATCTTGGGGAAAACTTTGAGTTTCCTTTTCATTCATTTTTCCATGGAAAGCTGCAATACACATTGAATTGACTGACGGTGTGAAACGATCAACCTGATGTTCTCACTCAAAACTGGCTTAGAACAGAAAATTCTATATGGGTCACAACCAGTGAAAAACTGTATAGTGCTCGTTCACTGTCAATTACTACACAGCTTGCACCATTGAAAGAGGCCTGGAGCAATGTCTGTGCTGAATAACCCCGGTATATAACATATCCTAAATGAAAAGTCAAGTGTGTTTAGATTTGCACGTAATTGAGCTTAGTTACCATTAAGAAGAGTACTTCGATCTGTATTATGTTGTAAACAATAAGGATTTTAATAGTAATATGGAATCGAGGCCTGTGCAGCCACCCAACTAATCTGCATCCTGGGGAGAATATGACCAATTTCTTCATACAATGCTAATCCTGCTAAAATTGTTTTTCTCGTTCCCGATTTGTAGAAATTGCGTGACTTGCATTATGGATTATTATAGGACTAGCAACGATTGAGGGGCTGAAGAAACTTTTTTTCTCAGAAAACTAATTTCTAAGCAGAGGCACCAAGTAGCAACATAATCCTAATCCCACTAAACAATTCATGGCTGTTCTCATTCGGTGTTATGGTTTCTGACTTTTTTGCCCCCCCCTTTCAAATAAGAAAACACTATATGAATACAATATCATGACATACTTCTTGTTAGCACGGTGTGGCAATGTGTTCCACACTTGATTGGAATACAAAAGGGTTAAATCACTGCTCTATTACAGTAAAGGAGCTGTTCCACAAAACATGAATTGCTCTTTCTACTGTGCCAAACAAATAAACCTTCACAGAGCTGACATGTTATTATTTTCTATGAGGGGTTAATTGGATAGCACTTAAAAAAAAAGAATTCAGTTTCTATGGCAACCTGTCAGTGTCTGTTTTTAGTGTCACATGACAATTAAAACCTTCCAGAAAAGAAAAAAAAATGAATGAGGAGAAATTTTACTCAATTAAAGAATAATTAGTTTGAAAGGTTTGAGCATTTATCACTACAAGGAATGACGTTTCTAAAAGGGTTTGGTAGAGTAGGCCGAAAACACCAACAAAATACACAGTCACATTAGAGGACACTTTTGTGTTTTTTTTTTGCTGTGTAGACGACACTTTTTTCAGTGAAGCTCGTCAGATGTGCGTAACCTGTCACTTCTTTTTTTGGTTTCATGAGAAATTATTATATTCTTAAAAATATGGCTGCATTTATCGAAAATTATGGCTCTTTATGATAATTTGGAAGTTAAAATAATGTATTAATGGGGGATAATGGGGCAGGGGAGCAATTTTCCTCTAAGCTGCTCTGAGTTAAAACATTTCTCCAGTAGAAGAAGCTTTTCGTGTGTTTTAATACTACATACAATCACTAGGCTTTCTAGAGTAACAATACATTTACTCCAGGCCATTTCTATGCATTTCCATCAGCAAATATGAGCTTGATCTACAAAGTATGCCCTAATTGTGCTATCAACCGAATATCATTAGGGCTTTAGGCCGTCTTTGCCAGAGGGCAAAAAGGGGCAGCTTCCCAGGGCCCAAACATCATCAAGGGCCAATGCACAGTTTCCTCATTGATTATCTTTCAATGACTTGGTTGAACCCTGCGTGCAAGAATAGAGGCAGGCAAACTGCTATGGAAGTTACGTAAAACTGAGGAGGAGAATACATTCTACACCCCCTCCCAGCGTCTGGCTATTGGTTCGTTCCATGAGCACTTCCTTTCTAGGGAATAAGCACAGGTTGTGCTTCCTGTTGCACTGTGTGTATGAATGTGTCTGATTGGGTAAGACAAAAGTTGCCTGCTTTGTGGGAATGCCCCATTTTGTGTGTGAGGGAGGGAAATTCAGTCTCACTCTCCTGAGTGAGTGCATTATACTTTCATTACATTCATGAGCTTGATACATTTTAGTTGGTTTATAATATCTATTTATATTTATATTATAATATTTATAACAGCTAGCAATATCTGGAATATTGGGAATGTTCATAACAAATGCAAATGCTTCATTTTATTAATCTGTAAAATATCCCTAAATACACACAAAGCTGTGACTTTTTTGTATCTGATATAGTTTAAGCCCAGTAGAGTACATGCCAGGGGCCCAGCAGCATAGCTTTGTCCAGGGTCCACATTAGACTTAAGATGGCCCCGTTACTGGATCACTTGGCTGAATGAATCATACTGAATACCTAACATTAACTCTTTAATAGCCCATTGTGAACGTTATATGTAGCTCATCACCAAATGTGTTAACCAAATGGCTCTAATTCCAGTGCTTCTGGAAAGCTTGACTTGTTATTACTTAAAGATATGCTGATTTCAGTCACCTGCATTCAAGCAGGGATATCAACCATATCATACTGGCAGCAAAAGCACCAACTGGGAGCCTTATATATAATTACGTCAGAGTAGAATGAGAAGAAGTCAGCACCAGACCCTGAGAATCTCCCCTTCTCCCTGAGACTCAAGGTCAAACCCCAAGGGTTCCAAGGTATGCGAATGATGTCCTCCTTGTCCTGTTTCAAATAACTTCTACATAAACACCCCCCTAATATAGAAGTCTGCTGTCAGACAGGCCGATGGAAGCTCAGCTCCTGAGGGTGACATTCTGGACGGGGAATAAGAAGGTATTACTTGCCGGGTAAGTGTCCTAGAGAGAAAATTCCTTGTGGATTTTAGATTTTGACTTGTTAATCTCCCTGTTTAATAAAGTAAACCTTTCTCTGGGTTCATTTAATACTTTCATTACAGTTTAAAGCAGGATTTGTGCCATTTTAGCACTGAATGTATGCTTTTGTTTCATTAGTATGCTAATTTGTTTTCAGACGCCACAAATTACTTATTGATTTAACTCCTCCTCTAATTACTTTGCTCCACAGTCACTGTAATTAAAAAAATAACTATGACTTTTAATACATATCTGTTTATAATTCTTCGTATTACAACTTTTCTTTACTTTTTTCTATTTGACCTGCCCTAACCTTTTTTCTTTTTTTTTCTTTTTCTAAACAGTTGTCACCTAACTCTCCATTACGGGTTAAGAATCATGGGAAATGTAGTCCAAAAACAGCTGGTGGGCATCTCTACTGTCCGCTGGCTATTTTCATGAGGACTGCAGTGATATGTGTACGGTGTATATCAATGGAAGGATCAGTTCTTCACATAATGTTAACATTTATCAAATATGCGATTTAAGTTTATTATATATATATATTATATATATCCATGGAAAAAATAGGAGCATTAGCAGGACTTCATATTAAAGTGCAAAAAGATTTCTTAGTTTAGGTCATATTGACGTTTCTCCTATACAGAGCCTTCATCAGGACATACCATCATTCTGGGGACATTTTATATATATATATATATATATATATATATATATATAGATACATAGATACGCACACACACATATATATAAAGCATGTTCAATACGATATACATAATTTTACGGCAGGTACAAAGTAAATACAAAATTCCTATTATTAGAAAAGCCTGTTTATAGCATTCACATACATAAATATATAAATATTCTGGCTGGGATGTATATTTCATATTTAGGTTTCATGGAAGAAACTAAACATTTGTAAAAAGGAATCCACTGGATGTCAGCAGAGGGTCAAAATATCAATTTCTGTCAAGGTAGACAATATTTTATTCCACTGGATATCGATAACAACATCATTTGGATGATATTCATGTTTACAAATAGATGTAAAGGTGTCTCGTTACCTTGCAGTCTCCTTCCACTCAAGTTCATCCCCATCATGCTGCAAGGTATCCATCTCTGTGAACAAGGTGGGATTTGGGGTCTCATCATCTCCTAAGATGTACCGCAGGCGCTCCGCTGCAGGAGACACTAAGAAAACAAGAGAAGATGCCACGGAGAGTCAGCATATGGATTCAGAAAGCTTTTATGTTTCCATAAAATGGACAATAAGTAGGGGTCTTTGAACAGTCAACAGTAACCACAGCTGTAATGTGAGTAAAAACCAGTCATATCCACAATAGGTATATGCCACCATATGTTCCAGTATCACCTGAAGACACAGTCCTCTAGGGTGGGGATAATTCATACACAGGTGATTTTATTGGTTTTCATGTGGTCAAAATCCTTGTTCTGCTGAGCACTCGCTGAGCAGTTCTTTTCTCCAGCCTCTGCTTGAGTGGCTTTCCGTTTTCCCAGACCCAATTTATGAGATGCAGCTTAATCAAATCAAGAAATGTTGGAACTCATGTCTTGAAATCTTCACTTACCCTATATGAACAACAATTAAAATTTGGAGTGAAGCCGTTGCCCACCCTATGTGCCACCACAGGGACCAAAATTAATTAAAAAAAACATGGCGCGTGTTACTATGTTACTATGCTCACTTCCGATAATTGCTGCCAGGATTATCGTTAATCTTAACAAGGGTCTGGTCTCAGTCAACCAGTTCTGGTTTGAGCCTACTCAACAATGGTAACCGTAAAGATTGGGTTATAACAATACCCAGTCTGTGTGACTGCATTCATTTTCATATGGTCCACTGTGCCATGATCTAAAAATGTAACCTTTATTATGATGAGAATCCTTTTCAATTTCTGGTCCATAATAAACTAACATTGACACTGGCTTGATGACTGAGACATTAATTAATTAAAAATTATTTCAAAAGCTTACGGGCTCCCTCCACGTAGCTCGGGGACCGCCATTGAAATGTTCTTTCTCTGCAGTGGCCATTTTTACTCACGTACCGGAATGTGGATAAGATGAATGTTGAGTGCTAGGCTGATCCGCTTGGGTGAGTTTAGTACTTAATGTTTACAGTTGCATGCCAGCCTCCCTCTTTTCGAAACAAAGTTTTATCATTCCGTTTTCATTTGCAACAAGCCGTCCTACTACCAAGCTGACACTTGGTTTTGCACGACAATTTAAGTGAGTTCTTTATACCATTGTTTAACAATATTCTTATTTCTAATGAACAATACAAGCTGCTATGAAAAATACATTGAATTCTCTTTTCTTAAGAAAGATTAATGTTTCTAAAATACAATAAGTATTTTGTTATTAATAGTTGAAAATTAAAAATTAACATCCAAATCTAGAAAAACCGAGAATCTCATTAAACTATTAAAATAAAACAATTTAACTCAGCACTCAGTGAATTGATGCATTTGTGAGATTTAACCTGCGTGTTTGACTTTGCTGGTCAGAAATGCTTTTGACTTCATAAAAGGGGAAGACTCCCGAAAGCTCATCATTACAAAATACTATAATAAATAATAAAAAGTATTACAAGATTCAGCAACATTCTGTTACTTTGCTCCGAACGGATTAATTCATACTTATTTACTCTCGGTAGGTGACGGTACTGCTACAAGAAAAACACAAATACAAAACCCATCTAGCAGGGGGTCATAATATTTCAAAGAAGCCATTAAGAACACAACTAACAGTCTCCTCTTTGTTTCTCTCGCTGGCTCAGTCCAAAAATGCAGTTTTCTCGCATTGTATGTCAAAAGTTAATCCTACATTATTTCTGTGGAAGAATTCCTTCTTGTTTTATACTTGCATTCTGTACGAGCTTAACTACTGAGCAGAACCAAAAAGAAAATAAATTACAATAACAGAAATGACACTTTATCTATCTAATGTCTCGTATTAACCCTTAAAACGTACAGAAAACATGGACCTTATCTACATTATATTTTTTATTTTGTAGCTCTTTACCTGGCTGTCCATTGAATTTAATGACATAGCAGGCGCTATAAAATGTAAGCCTTACATGGGTTAAATTCTGTCTCTAGTTTGTACTGTAGGAAGGTCTACGTTATATGTCCGACATTTAATCAAATATTTAATCCAATATTTGTTACTATCTGTGTCAACTAATCGTGAAGGTAAGTAAACGGATGCATTTAAAGCATGGTTAGCCTATCTCAACCGTTTGCTATATTGCTATACTGACCAACTAGTTTAAGACAAATGATGGCAAACCCCTCCATTTACTAATAATGGGCTTAATTGTTCCTTTAATTCATTTTTTAATTGAATTCATTAATTTGTTTAGTACCAAGTATTTGGTATTATATGCTAAAGAAAAAAAAGATCTCATAGATCAAACAATAATAATCTAATCTGTGAGCAGAAAGTTATCCAGAAAGCAGAAACACAAAACAATCATTTTTCACACATACACCAGAGACGTTATTGAAAACTAAGTAATGCAAAAAGAAAATAGCAAATGAATAATCAGGTAGCCGACACAGAAGGTAGAACAAACCGGGGGCAACTAAGAACACAAAGGTGACATTTCTCAGTGTGTGACGGGTCACCGGGGCAGTGAGGTGTAAGAAGGATCACGGGGTCCTACCTGACGAATGTGACTGCATACTGGGTCCCCTGCCCTTCTCACTGGGGGACTGGAAGTTTCCGGAGCACGGCTCCACAGGTTAATGAGCAGATTACAGGGAATTTCAAGTGTTTTAAGCCCGACAGGGGCTTCCAGTGTGTGAGGTCACAAAATCCTGCTTAACATTGGGCAGTTACCCATAACTACTATGATTGTATTATTATTATTAGGTGTTCTGCACACCTTCACAATATCGTATATAACCCTTATTTACATAATGTTGTATACAATTATATATTTAAGGGCAGTGCTCCTCTTGTCCTTGCCTTGATGCCATTTTCAGGTGCCCTCTCCTGCTCCAATGACAGCGATCTGGGCTAGAAACAGTACAGATCTCCACAACTGGTGAAAAGGGCAGCAGTGGGCAGCGAGTCTGTTCCCAGGCTAAAATACATCCCTGGTTTTGAGTCTCTTGCCAGCACGCTTCTTTTTTTTCTTTCTTAAATTCCCTATGCTCAAAAATCCAGACTATGAGGGCAATGTTCATAGACTGCTTTGAATGATTCCCAGTTCCTCTTGCACTGGCAGATTTTATTGGGTACCTGGTGTGAAAGCTTTCTTGGGCATCAACTGATACAGATGACCTCTGCCCATCAACCACTAGGTGCTGTTAATAATTAAGCAAAAATGTCATGTGAATGCGTTATGGGTGATAAAAAAAAATGGTGGGAGAAGAACACAAAGCCATTTTTTTAACGGGCACTGTACTTAGGCCTCTTCCCATAGGCCTCTTCCCATTGGCCCCCTGTAGCACCCATAAAAAGAAAGGGGCACATACCTAGCCTGGATTATGGAAAATGTGTCCTTGCACTTTCCTCAAGGTCAAAAGCGCAAGGCCAGGAAATTATGTTCCTATGTCAATAGGAATTATTCTGGATTCCAACCAATTCAGAAAATGATCTTTATGGTATTCGTAGAAGTACTTGGAATACACTGACACTTGATAATCAGCATAACAGGGAACTCTTTGTCACAATGCCGTGGGGATCAGAGGTGATTACTGGAGCTCAGGGGCATGGGCGTTTGCAGGAGGGGGCTCTTGGCCTCCCCTAGAAATATAATGAGTGGTGTTTGCCACCGCCCACTTCATGCTCACGTTCCGCCTACTTTCAATGCTATTGTGAACTAGCTCCACCCCCACATGACTGGTCATGTCTCCTCAACTGAGCCCCCCTCTCACCTCCCAGGAAGACCTCCAGCAGACCAGTAATCCCAGGTATAATTGGTTTTATAATGTATGGGAGTGTCAGGGTTCCACCCTGCTACCCTGGAATCTGTATTTAGTTCTAGGTGTCATATCTGTGGCAGCCTCTAGAGGCCGCCTGTCTGATCACAGCACTGGATCGCTGGGCATGACTGCAGGTGCTAGCGGGTTCCCATAATCTCAGAGCAGGGGATTTGCCAGGGTTTGCTCTTGTTTCTGCTTTAAACTGCTGTCTAATACACGTCTCCTGGCCTGGAGTTTGTCAGCAAGGGTTGAGGGGGAGTAACTTACTTGTTCTGCTAATACTGTAGTTCTCATTATCGAAGTTGAGTCTTCCTCCCTCATCTGTGTCAGAATGTTCTCCCCTGCCATAATGTTTCTCGTTCTCACTGCTCCGATCCCGGCTCGATAGAGACCTTCTCCTTCGCCTTTTTCTCCTGTAGCTCCTGGGAGCTGGCACCCCGATGTAGATGGAGTGATAATCTGGAGAGACACAAACTATGGTGACATATGTGCACTGGGCCAGATCCTCTACATGCCAACACCTATAAGTGGAGAGAAAGGTGGTGTGTGCCTTTTGGCTCCCACTGCCCCTTAACGATGTCTACCTTAAAATCACAGTACAGAAATTATAAGTAGTTTGTGCAAAGAAGCCATTAGGTGTGTAAATATTGATGAAATTCTGTTTCTTGAACTTGGAACATCAATGGTAACTATGCCACAAACAGTTCCTAGTCTATTAACCAAATGTTTTCTTTGAATTAAATCGCCTGCATCTCATGATAAAACTGTGTTCTATAAACTTGGTTGCCATGGATGGTTTGATGGAACATGAGGATGGACAAAAGGGTGACCCAAGTGGCAAAAAGGCTGACCTAGGTGATTTTGACTCTTGACAGTTGTCTGCATTTATTGACATCAGTGTCCTAGTGGAGTTTACAGATATTATAAAATTGTGTTGGGGATGTGAAAGTGACTTTCCCCATACTTCATATTAAGAGCTTGTGGGAGGGCGAGGAACAAGCTTAGTGTTAATATCTGCAAAAGTTATATGCCTCCCAGATGAAAGCTACATTCTAAATATGCAGCATCAACTAAACCATGTGTAGCAATACAATGTACATTCTAAACACGTACACAGACTGCCCTTTTCTTCCTTATATGAGCTCTTACCGTCCTCATCTTCATATCTTTTCCTGGAGCCGATGACATCATCATCCATCATCTCCTGAAAGCAAAAAACAAACGATTTCAATAGTTTCAGGGTGATTCATAGCCTGCTGTGTCTTATTTCTTTGATTAACAATCCTTTAGTTAGTTCTTGTCGCAAATAAAATCTTTTTTAATGTTGAAGTTAAAAACATAAAGAGAACCACAGTGGCTTTGTTTTCTAAAGTTATGCCCCAAAAAGTTCTTAGTTTATGCAAATTTAACAACTAAAATGTTCCAGCCTTTAACTTCATCAAAAGATAATGAAGCAGCTGTGCTTTCAAGAATTAAGCATTCATCACACAGACCAACATTTCACATGGCCAAAGAGTAACATTTTTGTTGTAGAGGGTATGGTTACAAGCACAATTTAATTACAGTAATAATTTAATTTCTAAGTGTACTCATATTATGTGTTCCCTTAACCTTCCCTAACCTTCCTTAATGCTTTTGCATTTTTACCATACCTGCCAAACAACTGATCTTCTTCTGGATCTTTAAGATTGTAGACAAAGAACCCCGTCTACCAACATGTGATGGTTATAAGACTGGATAATTGAATGCCTTGAAATAGTGACACCTAAAAAAAACACAAGTGTTAAAATAGTTGAAGAGGCATACTTTCAAAAGGAAATCAAACAATATATAATTATAACTCCAGCAATATGTGTTGCGGCCAAAATGCAGCCATCAGTTCTTTGGATCTTTGAAGGGATCTTCTGAATGTTCTTCAGAAGGAAACATGGGATAGCCACAGCAGCAACAATGTTATCAACAGTGGTAAGGCTACCAATTTTACTTTATGTACAATGTACCAATGTAGCTTGGAATCTTTGTCATTGCTGACCATGAGTTGCCTCAAAAAATGGAAATAGTTGTAAACAAATGTTTCTACTGTGGGTCTTCTAGGACATTCTAATTTGCCAGAAGTTAAAGATAGCCTTAATTAAGTTGTTAGTACTCAACTAGGGTATCCAACTATGACGAAGTCGTATGGATAGAACAAACTGTATACTATGTATGTGTGTCAGCTCCAAGCTTTTTCATAGATATTGTGAGGAAAACCTGAGATAAGCCTAATATCTACTGCAAAATATTGTGCAACCACTTACAAATAGCTATAAGGAGTAGTGATTTTCTAAACACAAAGACTGACCTGTCATTCAGGTTTATATGGTACCCACTTGCATTGTTGCATTCAACAAGATATGGGTGATGTCACTGATGTCCCATGGTTGTTAAGTTTACAGTAGAGCTTTAGGAACTACTATAAAAGAACCAGGGGATTAACCTGGTGTTTAACAACACAATACAACAACCATGGAGCGCATATAGATGGAGAGAGAAAAAACCCCAACAATAATAGTGCAATATGTACACACAATTAAAGGATAAATAGGGTATCAGATCCACTCACAAACAAGCTGGATAAAGCAGGCTCATCAAGGGTTCAGTAGAATATCAGCAGAATTTAATGGCTTCTAAAATCTATAAAAACAAGGAGACCAAAAATGGTGCAATATCATCACAAAACAGGAGTCAGGAGGTCTGGATACACTTACAGTTGGAGAAGGCACAGCTATGTATAGATAGTGTGCAAAAACGCAATGTAAACAAAGACAGTCCCAAGTCAGCTGCTGTGATGATGATGAAGCTCTCTCTACGCGTTTCGCCAATAGTCCGTTGGCTTCTTCAGGCTTCTTGTGTGTACATATTGCACTATTATTGTCGTTTTTTTTCTCCCCCCATCTATATGCGCTCCATGGTTGTTGTATTGTGTTGTTAAACACCCCGAGGAAGAGTGTTTTAGGAAGCTGCTTTTGACTGGGGAGTATTTATTATTATTATTATTTCTATAACTCCACACGTGGAATTTGGGTTGTTTTACCTTTGATTAACCTGGTGTTACTGCTAAATAGGCAATAATATAGGTTTGGTTCCATGTATATTTGAGGTCTTCATACTTTACTCATTGATTCATATGTCTTTCCAAGCACAAACTATTGAGCTTATCTCGCTAGCCTTAAAGCAAAGCTCACAAATGTAAATATGCAGCATATGGCTGGATAGATTCTTTATCTATTATGTGCTCATGATAATGGAAGAACCGGCGTGTGAATATGTGAATGTATCATCCTAAAAATCAATGTAGCCCACAATCCGGGTGTGCTCATATGTTTGTTTATTTATTTTTTTCTATTATTTTTTGCATTAAGGATGGTAATTAGTTTGTAGAAAATGGGATATAACCTTCACACTTGACTGCTGTCATATAACGGTGAACTATTGTGGCAGAATAATCAATATATCCCAGGGTGACTTTGGAAGATCCACCCTCTCTACAGAACGTCACATGCAAGATTTTCTTTGCAGAGGAGAACATTATAGTTCTATGATAAATAACCTTGCTAGTGAAACAGCAGAAAGAAAATGTCATGCCCTGCGTCTAAAGACTGTAATCTGACCAAGATAATACGCAATGACTTTACAGAAACAATGGTTGAATCGTGGAATGGTTTCCATGAAGTGTTAGACAACGTGATTTCCAAAATACTCCTTTTATCAGCTGCTAGTACTTTCTATAGTGGGGTTCTTGAACATTGTGGGAGCTGCCTTGAACATGTCGTGTAGGGTTTAAGGATATATTATTTAATATTTTGGGGTTTTGAACTTATCAAATAATTGTATTTATGTCCAAGTTATGTTATAAGGCAAATGCCCTTCTACTCTCCACAGGTCAGGGAGTGTGCAAGTCTCTCTGGTGGCGTGGTGGCAGAATTGCAAGACTTATTTAATGGCTGGACCACCAATCAACAGAACATTCAAATTTTATTTTACAAAAATTATGTAGTACAGAGTTTGACACCCTTTACCCCCATATAACTGCAGTTACATTTTTCCTATTTTATATACCACCGGAATATTACACATTACTCTACAAGTCTACAAAACCTTTAGCAGTAAATATCTCCCTTAGTGACAATTGGCTACATACAAGCCAACACCTAGACCTACAATGTATCACAACCATGGAAAGACCAGACATATTCAAACTAACAAAACGCAAATTACTGTATACTGTATGTCTCTCCAGTGTTGTCGACTTTAACTACAGTCATTTTTTACCCCTTAATGACAAAGGCCGTACATGTACGGGCTCAAAATGCATTGTTTTCAATGGGTTTAGGGACTGCCCATTGTCCTTAATAGGGTTAACTACCTCTTGGTTGGATTAGCCCATGAGCAGGGCATACGGTAAATGAATAAAATAAATACATGAAAAGATATTGCATTTGGAAAGTCCAAACTGGATTGGAGAGGTATTTATAAAGGAATTGCCCAAATCTAGAAGACGTCTCTATGAGAGGCCTAATCGTTTTTTTTTTCCTGATCTTACATTCTTTGTCTTAAAATTGGTCCACAAAATATATACCAGGGTTCCCAAAACTGTAACGAACTCTGAGCTAACAAAAAGCAAGTGGTGGTAGTAAAAGTGTAACTGCTGTTATCGGGTATAATGTTAAATTGGCATTACGGCACATGGGCAAGTTGAAGAAAAGCATCCAGAGATGCTAGAACCTCTCGACTCTCCTGGCATAAATAAACAACAGGAGGAAAGCTATCCCCGTGAGCACTATTGGTACAAGATAACCCATAAATTCCTTTATTTATATCTTCATATACAATTAGAAAACTAGACTGATAACAGTTCTTCTCCAAATATGATCATTTAATTGACAGAGAACAAATTTGCTTCATAAAAATAATACTATAAAAAATAAATTTAAAAGAGACATCTGCCCCCCTCGCCGCATGTTTAGAAAAAAAGATGATTTCCCTCTAGGGTCCTTTGCCGATTTCATCCAATAAAGGCGTATGAATAAAATGCTATGTCAGAAGTAGACAAAGCAACCTACACTTATTAGGCTTGATTCAATGAGCCAAACTAATGGACAAAAAGCGAGGGGGTGAGTTCTTCTGCATAGTCCTGTGATAAAGGAGACCTAAACACATCTCAAAATATCTAAAATCCATTTACAAAAATAGAATGCATAGCAAAGGCATAAAAGGAGCACGGAAATGATCCAGATGCGATCTAAAGCCATAGTTACCCTTATGTGGAATTGCTGTTCCATTTATCTTCCACCCTCTTGATAAAGTAAAACTTCTTTACATTACTTCTAAACCTCAGTCTGGTCTTTGGCAAGTCCCCTTACTTCCATGTAGAAGCCTACACTGTTTTGTGTTTAAACAAAGAGGCCATCAGGTAACACCATAGCTGTTCTTGAACTGTATCGCCCATAACGCTTGGCTGAGCAGCATGTTGCTTCATACAACCAAGGGAATCTTTGTATCACAGTGGATCTTTCATCCTTGGCCATTGTGAGAAATAATCTCCCTAAATAAATTCATTCAGTATCACAATGAATGCATTGAATGCATGAAATGTCATGAATAATTTAGTAGCCGGATTCACACTGAACAGGTAATGGTAATAGGACTGAGTGGGAGCACCTATGACATCTCTTGCAACTTCCACCCCAAAAAATGCTAAATCACGTAACAAATATGGCTATATAAAATTTCCGTACATATTATATTCAGAAATGTTAATGTTAAAACATGCATCACTTGTAGTCAACCCGTCAGTATGTGTAGGAGATGTCCCCTTACCTTTGCGATGAAGATGTGGGATGGTCAGCAAGTTGGCATGGATGATCTCTGAGTGTATACTGCAGGGAGATGCTGGGAGGCAGTGATGACAGTAGACTAGGGGAATGAGAGAATTGAATGCTGATGCCAAAGGTCTTTCACAGCCCAGAATACAATTTGGTTTTGGGGCATTGACTTTCAGAATGTATCCCATCATGCCTCTGGTGGCATCACATTCAGAGAGATGGGAAAAAAACCAGTGTTCCTGACACAATTAATCACAACCAGGGAGAGGGTTGGATTTGGAGGGGGTCTGTGACATCCCTGAGGCTACAAAACATAGTTAAATAGTAATAATGTAGTGGTAGATAATACATTAAATTCTACATTTATTCTTAATAAAGGCCTACATTATATTGGTTCTGTGCTAGGTATCTCCAACCGTAACAACAACAATTGGAAATATAAGGATGTGTGATAACATACTGGAGATAAGTAATTATGCTGATCATGAGAGTATACATTCAGTGTACCTACAGGAAGATTTTGATCAAACCATCCAATTTACTATAAAAACATTATATTAAATTAAAAATATTTTTTCTGAATTATATTTGAAAAATCTTTTACTCAAATCTTTTTTTTTTACAAAAGCTAATGAAAAAACTTGCTAAATAGATTATAATATTTGTTCTGAGTTAAGAAAAACCCACATTAATATATATATTATAAGACAAGGTTTTCAATGCTCTGAAAAATACCCCTCGTCTTATAACCGGGGTCGTCTTATAATCAGACCTGCAGGGGACCTGGATCCTCCTGTCTCCCCCCCCGGCCCCACTTACCGGTGCTTCTGAGTCCCCGGTGTGCTGCCGGGGCAGCGTGTACGCTGCAGCCGGAAGGAGGTGTGGCTAGTAGCGGGGGTTGTCTGCGTCCATCGCGCAGTCCTTCCCCGGCTGTCAGAGATCAGAGTTCCCCGTACCGGCTACATGACAGGGGAGTCAGAAGCACCAGTAAGTTTGGAGGAGGGAGGGGGAGGGACTGGTAAATGGGGGGCATAAGGCATTTCTGGAGGCAGAGTGTTCTATGAAATGCCTTTTAACCCACTTTGCCTCCAGAAATGCCTTTTTAACTCTCTATACGCCACTCTGCCTCTTGATATGCCTTAAACCTCCCTATATGCCACTCTGCCCCATAATATGCCTTTTAACCCCCTTAATGCCAGTGGCATATAGGGGTATAAGGCATTTCTGGAGGCAGAGTGGCACATAGGGGGTCAAAAGGCATATCATGAGGCACAGTGGCATATAGGGTTAAAAGGCATATCATGGGGCACAGTGGCATTAAGAGGGTTAAAAGGGATATCATGGGGCACAGTGGCATATAGGGGGTATAAGGCATTTCTGGGGCAGATTTGCATAACTGGGGGGGGGCAGGTTGGGAAATAGAAGGAAATAAAACCAAAATATTTTTCTCAATCTTAGCTTTTATTAAAAAAAAATAGTTTACATGAATTAACATTTACTGGTAAAACTTTTTTTCCTATAGGGTCGTCTTATATTCAGGCTTTTTCTTTTTTTCCTAAATTAATATTTAGATTTGGGGGGTTGTCTTATAATCGAGCAAATACGGTATTTTGCATAGATTTGTTAGGTTGTTTGGGGGCTAATAAAGCCACATTGGGAGGCGTGCATTTAAAAAAGATATATATATATATATATATATATATATATATATTTTGACATCTGGTAGGACTTCACCCATGTCCTACTCAGCCTGTTTTTTTACTGTATTTTAACTATTTCCATGCCAGAATGTTTGGGGAGATACAGTGCCAATTTTAGGACGTTTTTTTTCACAGGAGTGGTGTTTGAGCAACAAAATAAAAAGGTCTGCAGATATAGAAAATGTATTGGAACAAAAGAAGAAACATTTTTTGTCATTCCCAACCTACAATACTGAACACAGTGTTGTATTTGATGGGCTTACTTTTTGTATAGAACTGTAAAATATAGCATTCAGTAATATTCTAGATCTAGTTTAATTACACAATTTTATTTATCAATATAACGAATCTCATAAATCAAATGTGAAACACTTATGTAAACCTTATGCTTAGATCCACTGGTAATTGTTTTAAACAAAATTTCTAATAAACAAGTGGAGGTTTTAAACACATCCTTACATTTGCAGGAGATCCAATCAAAATGATTGTAAAGACAAAGCCCTGGACCTAAGAGGACATGATAAGGGTAAAATAGTAACAGTATACGTTCATTATTTTACATATTCTGTTTTAGAATCTTGAAGTTTATTTCCCTAAAACACCTCTAGATGGCGCCAGCTACATGCCAGTTGCTGATTTCACTTCTTTTGGCTATACTGAAGAAGCAAGTGTACTCAATACTTAAAGCTTTACACATTTTAGACCACATGGGGTAATGCCACCTTGGGATAAGTAGTTTTATTTAACAAAAATAACGGTGATAACAAGTAATTAACTGTAGATACAGGTATAATCTGATTATTAATATTAGGATTCCTTGTATGTGCTGCCACTATCCAAGATCCCATTGATATTGCTTCTGCTAACTTGTTGATGTGGAGGGGGTATAAGGTCACATTACTGTCAAAGTGAAATAAGACAATCCAAAGTGGATTCACCGACTAAACCGAACCTGGATGCTTCACCAACAGCCTGTGACAAAACAATGTGTAAGAAATGGTCATGGATATAACCTTGTCACCAGAATTAGGAATCTGCACTCACTCCCCACAGGAACTCAGGTGCTTAGCTGTGCCAGGAAGGGCCAGCTCCCCAGTAAATCAAAAATAGAAGAAGGCTCCAGGCACGCAGGGGTTCCATCAGACAGATTTATTGTAGGAAACAGACAACAACGTTTCGACCTCACAATGAGGTCTTTATCAAGTTGATAAAGACCTCATTGTGAGGTCGAAACGTTGTTGTCTGTTTCCTACAATAAATCTGTCTGATGGAACCCCTGCGTGCCTGGAGCCTTCTTCTATTATGGATATAACCTTGACACATACAACAAAACATTATGACCACTGACAGGTGAAGTGAATAACACTGATAATCTTGTTATCATGGCACCTGGGTGGGATATATTAGGCAGCACGTGAACATTTCCTCTTTAAAGTTGATGTGTTAGAAGCAGGAAGAATGGGTCAGGATCTGAGTGACTTTGACAAGGGCCAAATTGTGATGGCTAGACGACTGGTTTAGCGCATCTCCAAAACTGCAGCTCTTGTAGGGGGTTCCTGGTCTGCAGCGGTCACTGTACACTGCTGAAAGCACCTACAATTGGTACGTGAGCATTAGAACTGGACCACGGAGTAAATCACGTTTTCTTTTACATCACGTGGATGGCCAGGTGCGTGTGCGTCACTTACCTTGAGAACAGATGACACCAGGATGCACTATGGGAAAAAGGCAAGCCGGTGGATGCAGTGTGATGCTTTGGTCGATGTTCTGCTGGGAAACCTTGAGTCCTGCCATTCATGTGGATGTTACTTTGACATGTATCACCTACCTAAGCATTGTTGCAGACCAGGTACACCCTTTCATGAACACAGTATTCCCTGATGGCATTGGACTCTTTCAGCAGGATAATGCACCCTCCCACAAACCAAAAATGGTTCAGGAATGGTTTGAAGAACCCAGATCTCAATCCAATCGAGCATCTGTGGGATGTACGGGACTAACAAGTTAGGCCATTGAGACCCCACCTAGCAACTTACAGGACTTAAATCATCTGCTGCTAAAGTATTGGTGCCAGATACCACAGCACACCTTCAGAGGTCTAGTGGAGTTCATGCCTCAGGGGGTCTGGGCTATTCTGGCAGCAAAAGGGGACCTACACAACAGTATATTAACCATTTGATAGAGCATTCAGATATTCTATTGTAGTGTGTCTGTAGTGGTGTTAACCAAATGGTTTAAATAACAATTCTTATAAATACTAATGAAATCTATTTGATTTGGGGCCACTTAAGCAGCATTTACATCTTTTCTGGATCCTTTGTGCTCATTTTAGCAATTTTCTATATACTCCCTTTTAGTGTGTATGTTGGACAGGACTGGATAACATGTTTTCTGCCAAATGCCTTTTGTGTCACTATGTTATTGGGGCATTTGGAGGGGCTTTTCCCTATGCTAGGTGTTGCCAGCCTTTTACTAAAACAAATATTTTGCAACCCCAAGTGTGCGTGTGTGTGTGTGTGTGTGGGGGGGGGTGGCGAGTATGTGGCTCTTACCTCTCCCTACTGTTTCTTTTTTTCTAAAACTGACCGTATCTTTACTAATCTTTTTCCGGCAGGTTGCTCTGTTGTTATTTATTATATCCAGCTAAATAGATACATATTATATAAAAGATGAACCAAATTAGTTTTTAATAAATCTAAATAATTGACCTTCCTTTTTGTCTTATATTCACCAGCTCTGAATAACGCCTCATTACCTCCTCACCAAGAGAATATTAATTCTACCATCACACTGCAATTACCACACGTTCATGGATGGGACAACCTCATTTTCAATTTTTTTCTATCCCAATGACTGTTCTTTTATACATGTTGCAGGGTCCACGGGCATATATGATTATCGTTATCCCTGCTGCAAGGTGGCTGGCAGATTCTCACTGATGAAGCCTTTAGTCAGCAGGTTATTACAATTTAGATGTCACCTTTTTTTCACCTCTGTGTAATTTTCAGGGTCCCTTCACCCTGTTTTAAGGAAAAGAATAATAGCCGCTTTACTTCTGCTTGAATGAGCATTGATCCGCATTAACGTCAGCGCCACGATAGGAAATATTTTTGTTGCCCATTTCAGTTTAATTCCCCATAAATAAAGCTCTCAATAGGAAAGACGAAACACACTGCCATATGTTCTGTTTGGATTGTATATTTTTTTATAAACAAAAGAACAAAATTACGTAAAAACACAACATGTATTAAATAAAAAAGGCAAACCGCACATCATACCAATTGACGTATGAAATTTGCTACTCTACATACCTGAATAGACGTAAAAAAGGCCACCCCAAATAAAGCCCTTGAACTACTCTATCACTGTTAAATGCATTAACAGCCCCTACGGGAGCAAAGAGACACCTACGTTTCTTAATCCCAGGACACATTTTATGTGCCCAATTTGTAAACATTTTTATTTTGCTGTTCCACTTATAGATGTGGGAGAAATGCTTTAAAAACGTGATTCTTAGTAATGCTGAGTGCCCAAACTCTTCTCGGAATCATTTAATCACGTAAAAGTTTACCTACTTGCATGAAACTCTTAATTATCATGTGGCACAAAAGCAGAAGGTAATAGGTTGTTGCCATAGCCGTCTTGTTTATTTGCTTCACATACTAGAAAGTGGAATAGCACCTTTAAAATGTCCACAGTTAGTAGGTGCTGCTTGGTATTGCATTGATACTTGTATGTCTCTATACCAGTGACATTATACAGTAACAAAAAAAAAAAAAAAGGAAAATTGCTGTATTAAAAGTTTGTTCTGGTAGTTTAAATGAGGCCGTCAAACATGCAATTCGTGCCCTTCCAGTGCATTGCTGTAGTCCCAGGATTTGATCCCACATTTGTGTACTATTCAATGATATCATCATTAGCCGGAAAAGCTTCCCATGTCCAATTAAATCAACGGAAATTTACTTTGCCTGGAAATTAAAAATAAACATAAAAAGTATCCAGGACTGTAGTCTGCATAACGAAAAAGGAACTTTTTTAGGCTTAAATGCTTTCTTTTTTTGAACAGAATTTGATGCATAATGTTTATGTCCAAAAAGTCATACCGACGAGAGTCCAAATTGTATCACAGTATTATTGCTGAAGCGGATATCATTTAAAATGGGGTCAGGCAAGTGAACGTCCTTTTAAGCAAGGTTCATCTCATCACTGTCTGGATTGATTGGGATATAGCCTTCTTCTCGGGGTAAGCAGAGACAACACCCTGCCCCAGTCAGGTCTAGCTCGTTGAACTTGAAGTCTTTTGGCGTCAGAGATCGGAAATCGACTGTATCGAAAGCTCTGCAGATGTGTTTGAGTTTCCTCCAGAAAACATAAGCCAGCCCAATGCCTAATGCCTGTAACACAATGTTTGGGCAAGCAATGTAAGAAAACCAGAGTAATCAACATTCTATACCGAATCCATGCCACCCCCCCAAAAAAAAAATGACACAAGAATATAAAGAAAGACAATGAATGATACCTGGGGAAAAGGTTATTTGCCGGTGTATAAATGAATGCTATATTTGAGACGATCAATGTGTAATTGATGCAATGCACTGGATTATGGATCAGTAATATGCATGAATACATTGTGTAATAATTCCCAAGACATAGATTCCTGAATATAACGGTACATGTGATGAGATTTATTAGTGGGTAATATACACTAAATGGACAAAACTATTGGGGCACCTGACCATTACAACAACAGGGACTTTGATGACATCACATTCTAAATACATAGATATTAATATGTGGTTGGTCCCCCATTTGCAGTTAGAACAGCTGGAGAGTTTCTGTGCGACTTTTTGCCCATTCATCCAGTTGAGTATTTGTGAGGTCAGACACTGATGTTGGACGGGAAAGCCTGGCTCGCAATCTGTGTTCCAATTCATCCCAAAGGTGTTCGATGGGGTTAAGGTCAGGGCTCTGTCCATTCAGTCAAGTTCTTCCACACCAAACTCCTCCAACCATGTCTTTATGGACCTTGCTTTGTGCACTGGGGCATTGTCATGCTGGAATAGAAAAGAGCCTTCCCCAAACTGTTCACACAAAGTTGGAAGCAAAGCATTGTCCAAAATGTCTTGGTATGCTGAGGGGACATTTGGGACAATGCTATGCAAAGGGGGGACCAACTACATATTAATATCCATGTATTTAGAATGCAATGTCACAAAAGTCTTTGTTGGTGTAATGGTCAGGTGTCAATATTTTTGTCTATATAGTGTATATGTTTTGCTTAAATTATACATTATTTTGTAGGTTATATACGTTTGTCACAGTGACTTCTGTTTAAAGTGAGGTGGTAATTGTTTGCTGCAGATCTTTGGAACATCATCTATTTAAAAAAAAAAAAAAAAAACGTGTGAAACTTTGTGGTCAAGGAATTTATGAAAAAATTTGGGTTATCCTAAGTCTTCTTAGCTACATACTGCTATAAAGAGTTATTTTTCCATGAAGGAAGTATAATCTTAAAATTACCTTCAAAAGAGGACCACATTATCAGTAACTTTCAACTGCAGGTTACACTTTTCTGAAACTAAACAGTTATTGAAGGACCCTGGCCTTGAGGCTCATGAAAAAATATGGACCATAGATGCAAAGAATACCATCTTCATTGATCCACTTAGTGTTGCATAGTCCGTTTATCACAAATAACCTTTGTCCATACAGATTTGTGCAGGTTTTCAGTTTAAGCAGATACACATATAAATTATTATGTGCAAGTGACCTTTACCAGGTAGATATATTAATGTATATTACAGCAGATGGAAATCAATAAATGTATAATAAATTATTAAACTATTGAAATTCAGGGCAAAATGTATATGGAAATGAACGAAAGACTGACATGCGATTGGAAAATGGATGATGGATGAAAGAATGCCTCCATCCTTGGGTAGATATAGGAAAGATGAAAAAGTCTAAATAGGTAATACATACCTGAGGAGCCAACAGACCTATTGCTATACCAAATGTTATTGCAAAGTTATCGTTTAGCCACAAGCCCACAGCATGGATACAGCCTCTCACATGTATAATGTGAATAACATCAAGTCTCTATGAAGAAAACGGAAAAAGGGGACAGTATTATGAGAACAAAACACATATAGTGACATCATTAACAAAACGATTTCCACAGCCAATGATTACCCCAGCGACCACAGGCAACATACAACCCTTTGCCCAATGTCTTGTTACATTATTATTATTATTTATTGTTTTATATAGCACCATCAAATTCCGTAGCGCTGACATTAAGTAAGGTCAAGGTACATCATCAGTAATAATGGTTATATTTATAGTTCTAAAAACACCTGCTTTGTTTTTGGGGAACTCAGAAGTGAGCCTTGACGGCAGAATTTGTTTGCACCTCTTGTTTCTGCCTGTGGATATCAATGGATGCCACAATCACTACCAATTCCTGACTTGGTGGAGTCTGTATAAAACAAGTACATTTTTAAAATTAGGGTATGTGAATGAAGCACTTGTGGTAAGTAATTCCAAGACCTCCCCAGTGGCCAAGCTTTCACAGAACAGAGTGATTAAAAGTCAGCCATTAAGTAATTGTTTTTTTTTTATTGGACAATAACGTTAACTCATTATGTACCATTCCTGTTAGGAGCGGCAGGGAGGTAAAGGGAGTTTACTTTTCTATGATGGGAGCATTAGGGTAAGCATAGGGTCATCACAAAAGTATGGAAAGATTTTTCATCCATACGAGTTGTTTGCCCAAGAGAAATATAATGGCTATTACGGGTGTTTTGATGGATCATGTCTGCCTTGATTAATGATTTCCTGGGACCACTGCTCACTCACTGATAAATGCAAATAAATGTATTTTAATCCAGGAACATTTGCCTAATGCTACAAGGTGACCCTTGGAAATGACTTCTAAGTAGCTAATCAGCCTTTTGCATCATCTTCCAAGAACATTCCAAGGCTGCTTCAATCGTAACCTTTGGCATACTCTGACTTTTATCAGATGTAATACTAATCTCAAATGCTTGAAGGACCCTATATCCCTTCCAAATAGCAGTAGTATTAATGGTGAATCAGCATATCAGTTTGCCAAGGTTGGCTTCTCCTTATGAAAAATTGAAGCGGAAAACCACACAAATCTGCATGCAAGCGCCAAACTAGGGGATGACCCAGATCTAAATCCTGCAACACCTACTAAAATATACTCATAATATGCATAAACTCAACAATTATTATTTATATGTGGATAATGTGATTACAATTTAAAAGACATAAAGGACACAAACTTTAGGGCTTATTCGCACCTCAAACATGACTAACTACAAAAAGCAGTAATGAGAAGTCTAGCCGGTAATCTTCAGAAAATGACTGTTAAGTGTCATCTGTGAGATTGAAGCACTCTACTAAGTGAGTTCAGCAAAAGTTGATTCTCAGTCCTATCAACTGCAGAAGGAGATACTCCAGGAACACAATCACCAGAAAAAAAAATAGAATACAAAAATGAACCCATGTTTCATTTAATGCATGCGCTTTCTCAATTGCACCATTTCTTAAAAGGTTCTACCCGATCCGTAGCCACAGCTCAATGACATATGTCTACAGCATGTCTTATTTTTTCTACCAAAGATGGTCTTAATCAGAATACTAGTATCTATTTAGATGTGCTAAGAGTACTAGTGGAAAAACTCCCAACATATGTGAGAAATAAAAAAAAAAAAGCAATTCCGAAATTACGTGAAATACAGAAAGCCCCAAGTACTTCCCTTGCCAGCTTGGGTGTGGAAGCACTATATATTATGTCATATGATTTGGCCTTTCAATAAAAAGAATTAACTTTCTATGTACGTAACACAATTGCTTTGGGCATTTTTTTCCCCTCATACAATGTTTCCTCGTTCAACTACAAGATTTATGAACACAGCAATGGGCACATGCTGTGCCCAAATTATACCATCATATTTCTAGGTTGACGGGAAGGCACAATTTTGACTCATGGTGTATTGAACACAGTGTTTTCTGAAAGCGATATATTGATGACTTATTTCTGATCTGGAATTAGAACAGTGTAACTAAATTATAACAGATATAAATGTTAATAAGACTGGACTTAAACACAAGAGGCTTGGATCATCATGGTCTACTTCTGACTGACTTCTGGGGCCTTGGAAATCAAAGTTTATATACGTCTGTAAAGAAAATCTACAGCAACATACAGTTTGACAGATATATCCTCAATTAGAGCATTTCTTATCAGTCAGTGTGTGAAACCAAGTCAGAATTGTACCAACACTGAGGAGTCTCAAACTGAGTTTCAAAGTGTAAACCTGTCTTTCGGGCGACAGGATATCCCCATAGAGATTTCAAAGCGGCTTATCATTGAGCTGTGTTTACTCAGCAGCTCAGGATCCCAAGTAAATGATCCACTTCTTAAGAAATTTATTTTGTTTTCAAGATGTGACAAATGCAATCTATTCCTGGCGTGCCAAATTTGCATATCTCCACCCAACAGGAAAATGGTCCTGCATAGGGCAGCTCTGTATGTAAATTCAGCTTTTTCTTGTTGCCATTGTCCGATCAAAACTTAAAACTATAACGCAAGCACGTCTGATACCTCTTTATCGAGTGTCTGGTACCCACACAATGTGTTCTTCACTCCTCCATCATTCTGTAAAAGAAAACGATAGTGTGCTGTTAATGATGTTTCTCTATGCACGCAGAATTGAAGACAAATCAATCCATTTCGCAGCATGGAGCTATAAGCCGCCTTTTCAGAGAGATAGACTCATTCTGCCTCTGTGCACAGTCAGGGCCTTGGGATAAACGGAAGATGAACAATCATTATGAAAGGAGTTAATGCTACAGGGCAAAACTTCATAAAAACATTAGAGCTGAATAAAACACGTACAAAAAGTTATTCTATTCCATGGTTAAAAATCTATATTTTTTTATTTGTTTATATGGAACACTTGGTGCAGCTTTCTAATCAACAAAAATACTGTTAAGCCATTGAAAATTTAGAAAAAGTTAAACCACAGGAGGATTATGAAGCAACTGCTTTCATATATTCAAAACCAGCATTAAATATATATATACACACACATACATACATATGCACACATACAAAGATATACACCGATCAGTCATACGATTATGACCACCTGCCTAATACTATGTACTGTAGGTCCTGCTTTTGCTTCCAAAACAGCCCTGTCAGTTGAGGCATGGACTCCACTAGATCTCGTAAGGTGTGCTGTGATATCTGGCACCAAGATGTTAGCACCAGATCCTTTAAGTCCTGTAAATTGCGAGGTTGGGCCTCCATGGATCCAGCACATCCCATAGATGCTCATTCGGATTGAGATCTGGGGAATTCGAAGTCAACACCTTAAACTCGTTGTGTTCCTCAAACCATTCCTGAACCAATTTTGCGGGAATACCAGCAGAACATTGCCCAAAGAAACACACTGCCTCCGCCGGCTTGCCTTCTTTCTATAGTGCATCCTGGTGCCATATGTTCTCCAGGTAAGCAACGCACACGCATGCGGCCATCCACATGATGTAAAAGAAAATGTGATTCATCAGACCAGGCCATCTTCTTTCGTTGCTCTGTGGTCCAGTTCTTATGCTCACGTGCCTGTTGCTGGTGCTTTCGGCAGTGGACAGGGGTCAGCATGGGCTCCATCACTGGTCCCAATACACAAGAAACTGCGATGCACTGCATGTTCTGACACCTTTCTATCAGAACCAGCATTAACTTGAACCACTTGAACAATTTGAGCTACAGTAGCTTGTCTGTTGGATTTGACGGCACGTGGCAGCGTTCACCACCCCCATGATCCTGTTGCCGGTTCACCACTTTTCCTTCCTTGGACCACTTTTGGAAGGTTCTGACCACTGCAGACCGGGAACACCCCACAAGAGCTGCAGTTTTGGAGATGCTCTGACCCAATCATCTAGCCATCACAATTTGGCCCTTCTCATTTTTCCTGCTTCTAACACATCAACTTTGAGGACAAAATGTTCACTTTGTGCGTGATTTATCCCACCCAGTGGTCATAATGTTTGGGCTGATCAATGTATGTATATATAGAAACATAAGTTGCCCAGCAAGTTAAATTAATTCATTAATTACATTTGCTAAACCACTACCCAGCTGCAACATAAGCAAATAAGAATTTCTTCTATGCAATAACAAGATTATACAGTGTTCTAATACAAAATGAAACATGAGACATAGGGCTGAGTGTACTAAATAATGAGATTACATTTTTATCATACATTATCCCTTCTGGATTAGGGCCCATCTTCTCATTGGAAACCCCACTGAGGCTCTGTTGGGAGCTTTTCGGAGGTCTTGCTTTACAAAGTGACAGTTTCCAATATTCTCTCTTCAAAAGCAATTTTAATATTGAAATTATTTCTTCTAGGTCTGTGTTAACTTAATGAACTATGAAACAATCTGAAATCTGCATTTCAAAAAGCTTTTTCCTCCTTCAAAAAAAAAACCCTTTACTATATAGTGAAAGCAAGTATGTTAATAAAATATATTAAGTATATTATTTTTACTATTATCTACTTAAATGAAACGGTCGTTTTAGGCAAAAAATGTTTGGTTATATTTAGTTGGCTAATTATCAATTATTAACAATGTTAACTAGGAAAAAAAATATTTCTTACAGAAAAATCCTGTTGGTTAAAAATGATAAAAGTTGCGCAGATTAAAAGTCAACATTTTGTTTTAAACTGTCAAGCTATTATTTTAGATATTTCTAATAAAAAAATACATTTGTCATAAAAGATCATCATTCAGTTATTCATTTATTATGCATGTCACTTGTGAAATATTGATATGTATAAACTGAATGATTTGCCCTTGACTATGTTAATATGTTACTAAGTGAAGCTAATACAGTTTGCTGCACTGAGCCCTGCCTGCAAAGTAAAAAAATAGGCATTATTGTCCCCTTTAAATGGTATATGAGTAAACTTGTCAGACACCAGATAAATGTGTGCAGCAATGAAATAATGTTTCTGTTCTTTTGAAGTGAAAAGAAAAAAAGATACCCTTTTTTTTTAGGCAGCAACTGATTTACGATGTCCGTGTGTCAGCGGTGCAAAATTGATGTCGGGGAACCTGATGTTCCCATCAATAACGCTGGCTCCATTCCCCACTGCTACAACGGATTAAATGGTTATTTTTGGGAGAATTTGAAATAATTGTTTGTATTGTACAGGGGCGAGCCTACGCTCTCTGACACCTGGGTGCAAGAATATTTATGGGGCCCCCATAAGGGTGTGGTTATATTGCAAACTCCTCCCCCTAACATAATACCTGTAACCACACCCATTTTTATGGCAACCACTCCACTGACTTCACCAGGTAACATGTCACCACATTCTACAGTGCCAGCTTTGCCGCCCCAAAACTTTTTGCTCCAAAATAGCTTGTCAGTGCCATCTGTGCCCCAAACAGCTTTTAAGTGCCATATTTGAGCCCCAAACAGCTCATCAGTGTTATTTTTATTTATATAGTGCCACTGTATTGATTGTTACCATAGGGTACATCTAAAAACTAGTCATTACATATTGACGCAGCTCTGTGTCCAAGAAGTGAAGGCTTATTTCTAGGTTATAATAAAGGTTTAGATGGTGAACCCTGCATCCACCAGGTGTTTATTGGAGATTTACTACTATTTGTAGCATTTTGAAGCCCATATAATTTAACAAGTCTCATAATTGGCAACCAGTGTAAGAATCACTGAAAAAATTAATTCAACAACGGATGGAGACCTATCTGTTATTTACCCCTGACCCAAGTATACATTTGAATATCACACAAATATTTTCTGTAACAAAATGTTATAAATTCATTTGAATATGTCACCAGTGCATTTGGCAGGGATTTTCTGAGTGACACTTCAGTATTCTGGAAGCATATAAGACAGGCAAACAGCAGATAAAGTCTCATCCTCCGTGTCCACATGAGAGATGAAGCAGAACACAACTTCATTTGTAGCTCAGAATACAAGCCACAGAGTCATTTTTTATCCGTTGCCTGGAAGGAAAGGAATTTTGAATCACAAGAGCCTTTTTGGGTACATTTAAATAATTTAGCGATTTCTCATCCAGTGCTCTCAGCAGTCGACTGCTGCTTAAAACTAGTCCTACAGAAAGATGCAATGTTTTGATTATCCCTATTCTGTTCATGACTGTATACATAAAATGTTCCTTTTAATGTAAGTTGAGACGCGTATTACTTTTTTTAAAGTGCACACGGATCAGATGACAGCTGACCCATACCCTATTTCTGATTTCAGGCACGCCACAAATCCAGAAGAGTGACTAGATTGGCCAAATGGTTCATATTTGTGGTCAGATTCTATGATTCTATGTTCTTACCAACTGTGCAGCTAATCAGCAGGATCGTCTCGTTGGCTACGTTCCAAATTTTGCACTAGAATAACTTTATATATAACATTTTATAATTCCCAATATTATTATGGTACAGTAGTTTTCTTAACCTGTTTTGCAATTCACAAGTTGGGGAACAGAGTGCAAGACAAAAAAAGGACAATATGTGTAACAGAACACAATGGAAGGTAGCACTCAAAAAGACATATAGCTAGTGAGCGGGAAGTAAAAGATTAATAAAAAACATCACTGAACATATATAAAAACACAACTATAAAATATATAAGAATATGGTAAAACACGCAACCATATAATACATGAAGCACATAAGCAAACATGTATAGCCCTGTAAATCTCCAGCAGTATCCAGCAGATGCAACATGTGGCTATAGGTGGTGGAATATATGGTATAGTTGTGATAATATTCCAAAAAATCATTACATTCTATCAAAAGCTCCACAGCTTCCAAGTTCTATTTTTGTGATCAATTATCCAGTTCACAGGGTATGCTGCTCAGAGACACGGCCCCCTTCAGCACAGCGTTATGCTGCTTCACGTATGTGACAGTTGCAGGCATAAGTATGAATGTATAAGTCATGAGTATACGGTGGCAGATCAGCACATTTATTAATATGTTTTGAATTGTAAATAAGAGTTAAAAATAATCATAATTGTCAATCACAGCACTTACTGAGTACACCTGCTGTTTGACAGGGAAACAAAATAGGGGAAGGGAAGGACTTTACATCATTAAAGGTGATATGAGCCAGTCTGGTAAAAAAAGAAACCAAGAAAAGGCGCCTTCTTCAGTAAGAGTTCTGTTATGGTAAGAATGTCCATTTTTTACATTAAATATGTAAAGAAGGGTTATAAGGAGGACTTAAAGGCCGATGTTGTACAAGAGCAATAAGTGTTTTCCAGAGATCACAGTAAAATAAAGTGACACACGGGGGGCGTGGCTTGCCTTGCTGAGAGATGGCTGCTTGAGCTCTTCGCTCCGCGGTTTACTCACTTCAATCCGCATCCATCCACCGTCTTCCCGCAATATGGGCAGACTAAAACGGCTATCTCAGAGACAAGAACCCCCAGACACCCAGACAAGACAATCGGGGCAATCGCTCCGCTCTTATTTTCACACGCCGGCGGCCTTGGGCCCCCAACCACCATCTCCTAACATGGCGCCCTCTCCAGCCAGCACGGCCTCATCCGAGGAGGCTCCACGTTCGCCACGTCTGCCAGAGTCAGCTTCGTCCTCTGCCGACCTTCAGGAACTGTTCCGCTCACTGCCGACTAAAGCAGACCTCAGCAACCTCGTGGCTGAAGTTAAACTGGCCCTACATGAGGAAGTTGCGGCCCTTCGGGCGGACATCACAGGGGTTGAACGGCGCACCGCACATCTGGAAGCATCTCAGGCCAGTGCCGCACATCACCTCTCTGAACTCCGTCAGTCCTCCACTCACCTCACTGGACTTGCCTCGGAACTGCTCCGATCAGTCGAAGACCTCGAAAATAGAGGTAGGAGAAACAACGTGAGGGTGCGGGGCCTAGGGGAATCTGAAGGCCCAGAAGATCTCAGGGCCTTATTACAGCGGCTTTTTAATACCATACTGGGCCGCTCGCTTGATTCCCCAATCCGTCTGGACAGAGCACATCGCGCCTTGCGTCCCCGTGGCAACCCCGCCGACCCCCCCAGGGATGTCATATGCTGCTTTCAAGATTTCCTCCTGAAGGAAGAAGTTATGGCTAAAGCCCGGGGTTCGCGTACATTTGCTTTCGAGGGCCACGCTATAGCGCTCTTTCAAGATTTGTCACCTATTACACTTCGGAATAGGCGGCTATTGCGACCACTCACTTCCATACTACAAGACAGAGGTATAAGGTACCGCTGGGGCTTTCCCTTTCAGCTTCTTATAACACATGGGGGCTATACTCATATTATACGCCGACACAGCGATGTCGCGGAAGTCACACGTGCCTTGGGCCTGCCTGCCCTTCAAGTAGACGACTGGCAGAATCCATCCCTTCTGACAGGGAATGTCCCCCTGCGCGGCTCATTGCCCAGACGTCGGGGACCGGGACGCAGGGAAGACGCTATCGAGAGAATCCACTCCTTGCACGCACATGAAGAGTAACATCTCCAGTTATCCCTCTTGACACTTCGCCATAAGGGAAAGAGACGGTGAAAAATTTATATAGATATTTCAATATTTTTTTTTTTTTTTTTTTTATATTATTATTTTTTGATTATTTTCTTGCTCCGTTATCTAAATAAGCGACCGTCATCACTCGAAACTTTTTGAGACTCTTTGTCCTCACGGCTTCTCTTTCATGTCAGGGCAACCTTTTACATATGCTCATTTGGATCTGCATGGGTCAGAAGTACAATTGCTTTTGCCTGGATTGACAGGCCTACCTTGCTGAGTCTCGACGCCGCATTCCTGAGCGATGTCCACACGCCTGAGGTTATGACGTACTTCTATTCTTCTGCCTCCTGCGACCGCTACCACTCGATATTGTTTGTGGCTCTTTGTCTTCATGGACAGTCTCATACGTCAAGGCTGATCACCCTCTTGTCACGGTGCCTTCTCCTCTCCACGCCTTTGGATCCGCAGGTGATTGAGGTATATTTGCTCCTGCCAGCATTGTCGCATCTACCTTACTGACCTTCATCACCACTCTGCTCATACATGACGTCCACTCGCCTGATATAGTAGGACTATTGTTATTCTTTCGCCGCCTGGTATTTGAGGTCTGTACAATCAGGTTGTTCGGTCTTCACCGTACGGTCTATATACCGCTCGCACGTTCTTTCACATGCACTTTCAGTCACATTTGGCCGATATCTTATTTTAGTCTAGTCAAACACCAGCACCTCTCTATACACCACAACAGGGTGTTTTTTTTTTTTGTTTTTTTTTTTCCTCTGGACCGCGACTGCCCTCTAGTCTGTCTTGCGCGTTTGGCATTCGCTGCCTGACCGGTCCTACGACACGTCATCGCCTCCAAGCACATATAGCATCGCTCTCGCTTGCGATTTACAGGTAGTGGAGAGCGGGACTTATCTGTGTCGGTATATTTACTTAGGGTTTTTTTTTTTTTTTTTTCCTCTACATGTTTGCTAACTTCCACACTGTCACGGGATCATATACCGCTGTCTTACTGTTTATTGGAGTCTGTTGCTCTACGTACTATAGCATTGTTTCTTCCCGGTATGCTGCTCTGTAGGGGAAATGTGTTGGGAGGTTTTCTGCCACGCTAGCATTACATGGTGGATGGTAATATACATTGTTTTACCTAAGTGAGTTTTGACTGCGAAGTTACTGTGATTTATTTTTTGTTTACCTTGTTAGAAACTTTGTTTCTAGACTGCTGTTCTCTCTAGTGGGGTTTCCACTCTCCTTAGCAACTCGGGTTTGCCCTGGGCGTCGGACTTCGGTGTGTTACCGGAGTTAACGGGGTCGCCCATCCCGATTATTGCTGTAGTGTCCATCACCTGGGGTTCCCCGCCCTCTCGGTTCCACTAATTATATATTTGTGTATGTATATATATCTCTATATATATATCTAGGTTTTTTTTTTTTTTTTTCCTTTTTCTCTGTTCCCCTCTCTCCCCCTCCCTCATTCTCTCCCTTCCTCTGCTACTTCTTCTTGTCTTCCCCACCGCCCTCCGGCATGTCTCGAATTGATCCGCCCTTCCGCTCCTCACCCCTGGCAGTAGTGAGCTATAATGTTCGCGGCCTCAATATTCCAGAGAAGAGGACCCGGCTGGTCCGGGAACTCTGCCGGGACAAGGTGTCCGTGGCTCTCTTACAGGAGACCCACTTCAAGGGGTCGACCGGCCCTGCTTTGCGGAGCTCCGCTTTCCCTTTAATTTACGCCAGCAATTACTCGGCCTCGAGATCACGAGGGACTGCCATACTGTTTTCCCGCCACACGCCTTTCCATATGTCTGAGATGAAAAGTGATCCTGACGGTAGGTTCACTTTCGTCAAGGGTACCATAAATGACCAGACCTTTACGTTCGCCTCCATCTACCTCCCCAATTCGGGACAATGTGCTTCTCTTTCCCGTATTCTCCGCTCTCTCATGGAATTTAAACAAGGTGTCCTGGTTTTAGGGGGGGACCTTAACATGCCACCGGATCCCAGGGTAGACACCTCTTCTGGTTCCTCTCGCGTCCCGCCCTCTCAGATCAAACGACTCAACGCTATCCTGCACAAACACAGATTAGTTGATTGCTGGAGAGCTTCTCACCCAGCTGACAGGGACTACACATGCTATTCCCCTCCTCATAGATCATACTCCAGAATTGATCTCCTCCTAATGGAGTATTATCATCTCAACTTACTGTCGGCTTGCACCATAGGGATGGCAGGGTTGTCGGATCACTCTCCGGTCACTTTGCAACTCCGAGCTCAGTTGTTTCAACCTTGCACTACATCTTGGCGCCTCAATGAGACGTTACTGTCCGACGATGAAACGGTACAGGCTGTCAATGATCAGCTGGCACATTTCTTTCGGGAAAATGCAGATTCTGGGGTGGGTCCCTCCTCCACTTGGGAAGCCCATAAATGCACTATTCGGGGAATCTTCATTAGTAGGGCCACTCATCTGAAACGCTTAAGGTCTCAGGAAATTATACTACTTTCTAATCAGATAGCATCCATGGAACAACTCCATAAACATACTTGCGACGAGCGCACTTATCTAGAACTGACGGAACTTAGGCGTCGGTTAAGCACCCTTCTTAACTACAAAATTCAACGCTCCTTTCTGCACACCAAAGCACTTTACTATGAACACGGTAACAAAAGCGGGCGTTTATTGGCTAAAGCACTGCGGGCAAAACAGCATTCAATGTACATTTGCAAAATTAAAACACAACACGGCTGGACCTCTTGCTCCCCCTCCGACATTTCTAATTCCTTTCTGCACTATTACCGATCGCTATATGGCCTTCAGGGCGATTACGCCGGGGAGCACCGGAGTTCTCTCATTAGGGAATATTTACAATCTCATGTTTGTCGTAAGTTGACGAGTGATCAGGCGGAGGCGTTAGAGGGGGAAATTACTGAGGTGGAACTCTCGGCCGCCATGAAATCCATGGCCGCTGGTAAAGCGCCAGGTCCCGATGGGTTTCCCCTTAGATACTACAGGGCCTTTTGGGAACACTTGAAGGATCCCTTTCTGACCCTGCTCAACGCACTGCGGACTGGCGAGCAGCTACACCCTCACTCCCTTATGGCTACCATAACTGTACTGCCTAAAGACGGGAAAGATCCTCAGCTGTGCCAAAGCTATAGGCCTATTTCGCTCCTGAATTCGGACCTAAAAATATTCGCAAAAATCCTGGCGACCAGGCTTCAGCGTGTAATGGGAGTCTTGGTTCACCCTGACCAGTCTGGCTTTCTTGCCGGTAGGGAGGGTCGTGATAGCACATATAGGGCGCTTAACACCATTCATGTCGCACAGCAGACTGCACAGCAGGTCCTTCTCCTGTCCACGGATGCGGAGAAGGCATTTGATAGGGTGGCTTGGGATTTTATGTTCCAGGCCCTCCGTACTATGGGCTTCGGCTACTCTTGGATGCATTGGGTTTCAGCTTTGTACTCGCTGCCCTCTGCTCGCATACGTGTGAATGGCGCGCTTACGGAGCCATTCCAGATTCGTAATGGAACGCGCCAAGGTTGCCCCCTATCCCCCCTACTGTTTGCCCTCACCCTTGAACCCCTTCTCCAGGCCGTCCGAGATAATCCTGACATCCATGGCCTCCACTGTACGGGTCATTCGCTGAAAGTCTCCGCATATGCGGACGATCTTTTATTCGCTGTGTCGCAGCCTCTCATATCTCTACCGGTCATTCATGAAGAGTTGCGAGCCTATGGCTCCCTCTCCAATTTTAGAATAAACATGGATAAATCCGAGGTCCTGGATATTTCTCTGCCCCCCGATGTAAAGCGGACACTCCAGAGTTCGTTTCCCTACCGATGGTGTCTGCGCAGCATTAAGTACTTGGGGGTTTGGGTGCCAAGGGACCTCACGACGATATATGATGAGAACTTTCCCAGATTACTGGCGCAGCTAAAGAGGGATCTACAACGCTGGTCACTATCCCATGTGTCGTAGCATGGCAGAACCAATGTCATCAAAATGAACATACTCCCAAGGGTTCTGTACCTTTTTCAAACCCTTCCCATTTCCATTCCAAGGTCTTTCTTTGGGGAACTCCGTTCCCTTACGCTCCGTTACGTTTGGAGGGGCCGCAGTCCTAGGTTGCGATACGCCGTTCTTACCCGCTCCAAAGACATGGGTGGCCTGGCATTGCCCGATTTTCTCGCTTATTACCGTGCCTCCCACTTACAGCGCCTTCTCGAGTGGAAATTCCAACCGCCATCGAAATTATGGATCACTCTGGAGCAAGCTACCGCACACTTCTCCCTCTCCTCCTGCATGTGGCTTCGCCCGGGAGCCCTGTTGACCCCACTCTGTACTAATCCGTTTGTTCGTGCCACTCTAACTGTCTGGAAATCCCGTTGGGTTGGGGGGGTCCTTTCCTCTTTCCCCTCTCCATTGACGCCGGTCGCAGGCAACTTAGATTTTGCTCCGGGGATGGAGGACGGGTATCTTTCCTCGATGGGCTTGAACCCTAAGGCCTGCATTTCTGACTTCTGGGACAGTGGTGCTCCCCGGTCTGCTGAGAGGGTTTTCCCGCCTCCTGGCCCTGGTATACTCCAAAGATATCGCTTTTCACAAATCACGCACTACATCCACACACTTCCTGGTAAACATAACCTCACAAGGGACCTCACAGCTTTTGAGCGGATCCTTCAATTGGATAAGATACCTCGGGGTGGGGTCTCGATCACATACCAGCTTTTGAACGTGGGTACCCCTGCTGCCCCCCCCTCATTTATGGGTGCTTGGGAGGAAGCCCTAGGGGAAGTCCTCACTGACAGCCAGTGGGAGAAGGTTTGTGTTTTAACTCACAAAGGTTCTGTAGCCTCAAAATACCAGGAGACGGCATATAAGATTCTCACTATGTGGTACAGGACTCCAGTCTACATTGCTAAGATTAGCCCGGGGAGTGATCCGTCATGCTGGAGGTGTGGGGAGGAGATTGGTACATTTTTGCATATTTGGTGGGATTGCGAGAGGATCAGACCCTTTTGGAAGGGCGTGCTGCGTGGTGTGGGGGAGGTGTCGGGTCATGAGGTGCCATATTCCCCTGGTCTTTGCCTCATTTCCCTCACGGGTGAATCTCTGACTTCCATGAAACGTTCTGTTTCTAGACACCTTCTTAATGCTGCCCGTTCCCTGATCCCCCGCTACTGGAAACGCACTGAAGCCCCGTCCCTTCGTCAATGGGTTACTCAGGTTGAGGAGATTAGAGAGATGGAGGAATTAGTCCACCTGTCCTCTGACAGGATGGAAGCATTTACTAAGGTCTGGGCAAGTTGGCTTTCATTCCTGTCATCCCCGGTTCTAGCTGCGCTCTTGAGGTGATGCGGTTTGGCGGTTCCCTTCCTTACTCTCTGGTCTCTACCCTCTTCATATCCTTGTCCCCCACTCTCTTTCCCCTTCCATCTCTATTATTCCATCTCTCCACCCCCCCCTTTTTTTTTTTTTTTTTTTTTTTTGTGTGGCCCGGGCGGGTGTCGGATGCCACTAGGGACGATGTGTTTCGGTGGCCTGAACCACCGTAATCCCTCGTGTGTCTCCATTGTTCTGTCCTGTCTGATTTGATTGTATTCATTTGTCTTCCCATTTTTGTCCCCCTCTTGTTTATGCATGTTTTGAATTACGATGTGAGATTACTTGACCATGCACCATAGGTTGTGCTCTGTGATACTGGAGACATTTATACTCACCTGTCATCCACTGTTTTATTTTCTCTCTTTGATTGTTACATAAGCCGCCCCACGATTGTCAATTTGTTAGACCTCTTTAGCAGCCCCAGCGTGGGTTTTAACGTGATTTACTCTGCATTGTCCGACGCATGTTTAAGTGGCTCCTTCTCAGTTTTGACATTTATATGTATCTCATTGTCCGAGTGATCTTTATTGTACTGCCTTGTGTTGTACCCCATATGTGTCAATAAAAACGTTATTTACCTAAAATAAAGTGACACATTATATGGAATTATAATATATTTGACGAGGGTGCATTATGTTATACATATATATATATATATATATACATACATGAAAGTCATACGTATATGAATATAAATAATAGAATGATTAGCACAATAAATTATGGGAATATGGGGGTATGGGATTTAAAAGTACTTTTAGATATACTGGAAGGTTTGTAAACCAGGTGGATTTATACGTTAGTAGAGACACTGGTCTCTATTAAAAACATATGCCCAAACTACAAAAAATGCCAAGAGTTGAAGTACTGTGTGAACTCACCATTCTCACCATGTTCCATTAATTACCACCAGTTCAGTCCCCATCAGTACCAACAAGTGACTTGTCTCAACTTGCAGGAATGGTGAAGAGGTAATTTAGCAGATTTATATAAATGTAACAAAAAAATGCAGGGCTAAAGGTCCAAGGGAAGATAAACTGATGAGTCCACTCGAGGTCCACTTTAAATTACCGAACTTTCAAGTTTATAACTTTCCAGTTCTCATTTTATGCATTTTTATGTTTTATTGAGAATCTGGAGCTTGGCGAAAAGAATTTGCTCTTACTTTACAAAGGAGATCAAAAGTTACAAAATTTTAATTGTACAAAATAATGTGTGATATAGGACATAACTACTACCTGGGCACCAAAAAATGTTTAACTACACTTAAAAAAAGTTCCATAGTCAGCAGAATTGTAAAAGCTCTTTATAGCTATAAAATATCTGCTGTTCCTTACTTTATTCCTCCGTCCCAAAGGAAAGCGGAGACGAATTTCAGAAATCAAACTTTCTTTACAAATAATTGGTGACTTTATAACCTTTTTCCAATGATACATAGAAATGACCGGAAACAATTAGCAAAGGAATGATATCTGAATATCATCTAACATTCTCGTACTGACCTTTGGGCTCCCTGTGAATTAACTACCTAGGCCATAACAGCACTATTATATGGAGGGTAGAAAGCAAGACTGGGGCGGAAAGATGCTCATTCTTCTCAATACCAGAAGAGAACATTATATTCAAAACTCCAGCACATTAAAGGTTGATTAATAATGTCATACAGTATAATTTAGGTTTCTATGATAGTCATGGATAATATGTAGGCTGGCAGCTGTAGACCACACCACTGAGTACTGGCCGGTCCCTGGCTTTATCATACCCACAGGGGCAGCTAGTATTATTATCATATAAATGTGTTTCCACAGCAGTGTGTGCTTCTACAGTATTCCGTTTAATAAACATAATCCCTTTCAATTCTCTGTCAAAACAATTTAATGCTACATATACTGAATCCATATTCCATGTAAAGTGGTCCTCATTTTTGGATTAATACTCCAAATATAAATGCAGGATCAACTAAAGAAATGCCCTCCAATGATGTCACTTTCTAAGTATTAACAAGTTGCTATATTTTAACATTATATCTGTAAAATAATAAGAGATGATTCTTTACTGGCACATATACTAAAAAAATTGTACTTCGTTAGCAATTATAGTTGTTTTAATACATCTTAAAAAAAATCATTCCAACATCATGATAAAAACACACTGTTTGAAGGGTCCCCACATCATGTTTCTTCCTTATTTTCTGCCTAGTGTTGTTTCTTGAGAAAGCTGATTTATTAAATACAGTAATGTAAATAAAATATTTTTTTTCCCGGTCACACTCCAGGGATTATTGAAATGAGATTTCCTTGTATCTGTTTTTCAGACGTGAATCTCCAATAGACTCTTTTCATGGGGTCCTAATATGGGCTTCTTTCTCCCTGTTTTTCGTTTGCCATTTTCATAATTTGATAATATAGTTACTGATTATTAAAACATGAAAACAAGTCTCAAAGGACTCTCTTAGGACTCTTCTAGAGGCTTGAGTTTCAGAAACACATAACCCCTTCCACTCTGGAGTACCAGTGTGCTGTAGATGAGCGATGCAAAGTCTCAGCAATTGTTGCAGATTAATGGCCTGGATTCTATTATTGGAGGTCAATCCCATACTCCAAATCAGACAGCTGTGTTGGAGAGTGTGGCATGAGCCCTCGTGGGACATGACCAGCCCAATAAGTGGATAGGATACTTCCAACTATCCCATGCTCCCTACTGCCCAACCAAACAGGACTTGGTCAAAAATCAGTCAAAACTATCCCATGAATATCAGTACAGTTGGGAGGTATGAAATCCTAAACACTGTCACTAAAGAAAAACCTCTGTGAGTTGCTTGCACATACACAGTACTCCCAGTGGAACTGCCTGCTAAAGGGTAGGCAGCAGCCATCGCTATGCTAAAGGAGTATGCTCATTCTTACTTAGACTGATATTGAAAAATGGCAAATCTTTGTGTATGAAATATAACCACCGCTCACCATCTGATGTATGTTTGTTTAAGTAGTTAAGTAACCAATCTCTCTAACATCTGCACACCATTGGTTTAACCTCCCTTTTTTGTTTCATGGCCATAATCGCCAAAATACATGAATGCTTTGTGTGAATACGTTGCGGTTACTAATCACAAACTTGGTGCATAGGCATTTGATCTTTTCGGACATTTGGTACGGACATCATTTTCTATGCTGGGCAAATAAAAGGTATCAACTTTGACTAAAGACTCTAGCCTAAGGAGTGCGTTAAATAGTCTACCTGCAGCTTATCATGTATCAGAACGCTTATGCTGGATCTCTGTTGCCCAAATGAGCTTGCTATAAAACATTTAAATATGCATTTTATCCTTACTGTTCCAGTTATACAGCATGTATACGGCACTCCGCAGGAGAGGGGTCCCGTGCCGTTGCAGGAATGGTACTGATTCACCCTCCAGTCGCTGAACTCATCACCTCCGCAACATGAGAACTGCACGAAGAAAATGGTACACTGTGTCATAAGGCCAGTTGGATTCAGTATGCCAGCAAGTGCTTCTAAAAGTGCACCATTATACACACACACATATCTATATCACTTAAGAGTGGATAATATAAGAGACCATCTGAACGTTATCTGCAACTGGCCTTAACACAGTTTATATGTATGAGATTCAGTGCTGACACTTGGTAAGATCAGCAGCCCAACCAATTTTAGGGATTATTTCTTTGAATACATTTCCAGCATTACACTGGAATAATCACTTGACTTTAAAGCGACACACCAGCCAGCATGTGCACTTTAATACCCCCTGTACATTTGCCTCTTAACCCCCCCCACCGCAAAACACACGATAGACCGATAAAGACTTATTTTGGGAGTCAGCATCTTGAGTATTTACAGAGTAAATTGTATATGCCGTCTGTATTCATGGGACTGTATGAGACAATAAATTGTTGTTTAACACTTTTTGGCAACACTAAAAGCATAATTAAGCATAATTAATTTTGCTTTACAAAAAAAATTATCAGTTTGAGGCAGATTAAGCCTTAATTATTCTGTGTTTCTACACATATTCACACACATTTACAGTATATATATATACACACATACAGATCTCTCTCTCTCTTACCCTGTTTCTATCTCCCTCACTTTCCTCTTTCTTTATAGCTCTCCGGTGACACGCAACACCACCCTGCTATCCCCACAACACTACCTGGTAGAGCTGTACTTTCAGATTTGTACAGAATTCAATTTTAACAAGTTTTTTCTAATTCATGTACTTTTACAAATATCTGAAAGCGAGGAGGAACCCCTAAAGAAGGAAGCAAAAACTAAGCATTGAGATGTAAGTTAATGTTCCTTCCTCAATGAAAATGTTTTGTTTTGAAACTAAAAAAACTAAAAAAACTCCAAACTTTCTCCAATCTGAAATGTCAGAAACCTCTCTGCACACAACACTAGAATGCGACCCCTCCCATACACAAAACATGTGACAATAATATGTATTTTTGCACAAACACCATCATCGAGCAGCCCTACTATTTCCCGCATACAGCGTGATCTGCAGCCCCCTACTCTGAAATAGAGAGAGAGAGAAGAAAAGAGAATTTAGGGAAAGAGGGAGAAACAAGAAGGCAAAACATGGCTTCAGGACTGCTTGCATTCTCCAACATACTGCTAAAGTAGCCAGGCTGAACTATACGAACATGGGAAAGCACAAAAAGGAGACAATCAGAGTGCATATGTACCAACCTTTTCTTGCACAAAATCTAGTATATTCTTGAAGTCCAAATCATCATAATACTGCCTGATTCCTACCAGGATATTTGCATGTGCAAACTTTTTCATCTGCAAAAATGAAAACAGTTATTTTAGCGTATTTAATGAACAAAACTATTTGCAACCAAATACTTTAGTTTAGAACCACCGATCTAATCTATAGCAATGTTAGAAGAAGAGGTCATATTATATAAAACTAGAGGGTCAGAGGTTTAGATGAAATGAAAGGAAGTTTTACTGTACTGAGATAAATGGAATGGCCTCCCATCACAAGTAAGGTAAACATTAATGAGATAGGCATAAAACTATCCTGAATCTAAGATAAGATCAAGGACTGATTGAGAACTTTGTCTTACTTCAGGAAAAATGGGCAGACTAGATGGCCGAATGGCTCTTATCTGCTGTTTCTACGTTACATTTTCATCTATCATGGATTTATTTAGCTGGTTTACAATATTATAGAATTCTACAGACTTATTATGAATTATATGTTCAAAATATATGTTCAAAATAAATACATCAATGAATGTTTGTACTTCAAAATATCATCCAGATATCGGGTACTAACATATTAGCTCTTCTATTAAATGATGTAAAACAACAGAGGCTGTTACATTAAAAAAAAAAAATTCTGCATACAGAATAATATATTCTTGAAGGGCAAATTATAAAATAATTTTAAAAGAGGAAGCCTAAATGAGATAAATGGGACAGATGTATTATTCTAAGTCTAATAAATACATTTGGATTTGTATGCAGTAAAAAAATAGACTCCAATGTGCATTTAACATGTAAAACCATAATCTCTGATGCAAATGGACCACCGTTTGGCCAATGGAAGTGTTGGGAGGTGTGTAAAAATAATAATAAAAAAAAACCATAATAAAACAGCAGACGTAACATTCATGACATTTAAATATGCAGGTAAATGAGGATTGTGTCTGCATTTGCCAACCCACTTAAATGAATAATTATACAGCTATGCGTTAATTCACGGCAATGTAATCATTTTACAAATCCAATCACAATTTGTTAAATTTGGTAATTGTATTTTTTTTCAGTTTAAAGACACCATAAACCATAAATAAAATGATGTGCTGTATGGTTAAAAAGATGGCCCTTTCCTATATATAAGCATGTCTTGGAGTAAGTTATTAATTTATTATGTTGCTGGTGGTATGGATCTCTGACAAACCTTACTCTAATTTACTTTAGAAACTGGCTGAATACTATTAGGAAATTAATAGGAAAACTGAATTTCCTTTAGCAAAAAATGGAAACAGCATTGATCAAATATAAATTATCACAAAAATGGAAACTATATATCAAAACACGTAACCCAAACTTTTTCCAACAATAACACAAACCCATTTTAAAACTTTCTATTGGCTAACATGATGCCATCGTGGAAAGTAAATTAGTTGTTCAAAAGTGAATGGACCAAAAATGAAAAAATGAAATTTCGAATCCTTTGGTCCATTTGCACAAGACTGTTATTCAGAATATATCACTGATTCTCCTTAAAACTTTTCAAACCGATCTCCTAACTAAAAAAACAACAGGAGTTTGCCAAGCTTTTTGTTTCGTCAAGGGAGAAAGAGAGAGACGGAGCACAACATGGCTGCTGTATTAATCTGTGAATAAGAAATGAGCTGGGTGTTTCTGCAAGATCAATAATGTAAAATGTTTAGTTAACAAAGCAGAGCTTACTAAATCTGTGCCCAATTCCATGGGGTTTTAATACATGGTCGCTCTCCACAAAAAGCCTGGACTATAAATTCCCTAACAGACAACTTCACGGATGCCAAATATCGAACCCATTATTACTTTATTAAAAATCCTTTGAATACAGTACTTCCAAAAAAACATTTTAACAGTATACTTAATCATAATAGTTTGCTGTGTGATTTGTATGGCAATCATTTTTATAGTCAATTTGACTATTTTTATTTACAATCGGCTTAAGTGAATCGTTACAGCCTGGTTACAGGAAATGGTTATTATTAACTATATAAAAAAACCCAGAAAGTCAATTTTAGGATGAGTTGCTAGGTTATCCACCAGTATTTTTTATTAAATACCCAGTACAGCTGGTTTACTTCTCCTGAGAGAGTTAATTTAAAAATAGCCAGATTCTGTGCTGTATAAATTGCGAAAAACATATGCGGGATTTTTAGTGTCTGATTCTAGATGTAATCGCAAGCCTCAGGGTGAGTGGCATTTGTCCCAGCTCCTGGCTTTATCTAGATTTTAATATTTCACTCTACCTCTTGTTATTGTATCGACAGGCACACACAAAATAGGATTTTATTGTTTTTTTTTTTTTTTTAACATTTTCCACAACATACAGAATAACTATACACGGAAGGGTGGTATATTAATACTCAGTGACAGAAAATGTTATATCTACAGAAATACAATGGCAAGCAGGCCCAATAAAAAGTAAAAGGGTGATTCACAGGAGGTGCTCAGCCCTTCTAGCTGGAAGAACCTGTCAGTATTGGCCCTTTATAATGAATAGGGAAGACAAAGTCTTCTGACTATTCTTCCTTCGGTGAATAGAGCCCCTTGTCCTGTCATAATAATTAAAGCGGCCTTTTTTTAAGTGCGTAAAGGCTGAGTATACTATGATGCCGAGTACCTGAGTTAACCTACTCCATGGTGCCGGAAGGATTAATAAAGAATCCTTTGACCAAACTCTACCAAGAACGTTTCTCAATATATTAAGAAATCCTCTGTAAAAGTAGTAATCGTCACTGTTCATGATATGTTTTTCGCTACCATAGAGGCATTCCCTTAAATGTTTCCAATAAACCCTTTGTTCAGCTCAGTAGTTGCGTGTATAATTTATTAAAGGCTGTTAAAATGTCTATCTGTACCCGCTACCATAACCTCCCTTTGTAATATTTGCCTATAATAGTTGCCCTAGATCACCTCAACTGCTCATTTAAAACGCCACTTCGTTGCCAACCTGACTACCTAACCACCAACAACTAGACCTCCTGTAAGTAACCCTATAAAATCTCTCTATAAACTTGTACCAAGGTTGCACTCTAGCTTTTGCACCAACCACACTGGGCATATCCCCGAGTGTCCCTTTAACTCCTGTCTCGTCTTATAATACCTCACCTCAGCCTTGACCTTGCAAGTTCTTCCTTCAACCCCTACTTTATAACTGGATCCACAACCTCAACGTTCATTGCCCTAGTCAGTGAGAGGAGTTACTTCATCCACCACATTCCATCCCCTATAGTTTCTCGTGAGAGCGGCTTCTTTAGTACTCCCTCAGGCTTCCATATTTGTTATTACATTTTTATCTTTTGGTGCCACTTTGTTACCAATCCTTTCTCTCATTCTGACTGAAACTTTCGAGCCGACGTGGGTTTGACGCCGGGCTCTTTCATGCGCTGTTAATAAGCGGCGCAAAAGGAAATTGTCTCTTCTGAAGCGGCACTGCGAGGATCTCCAGGCACATTTCTTAATGTTTAACGGCAAATCTGAAGGATGCTGGAAATGACAACTTTATGATTCACACACTCTTAACAAAATAGCAATTAACCCCTCAGGTCTTTATGCAAAAATAGCACAGCACCCGATACAACAGTTACAGACTTTAAATCCTTCATTGCCAGTAAGAAGCATCAAAGAAAGCTCACATAAAAGGGATTTATAAATATATCCACTGTATATGTTAGGAACAGATATGTGTGACAATACAAGTCAAGCTGCTGAGTGTCCTAATTCATGTTTTATTTAAATAAAATGATATATAAAAGCTCCAGTAGTTAACCATCAGGCGGACGTGGCTAACAATACTGCTGTGAGTAAAGAAAAGTAAAAGGAAATTAACAATTAGTCTTATGAAGCTGTGTGGGGTTCCTGTATAAAAACTGATACCTATAGATTAAAGGCATTGTTCCACTTCTTTTGCTAAACTGAACACTGTTTAAACTGATTTTATTGCTTCTTTCACTTAATGAGGGGTCGGATCAGGACACAGAAGATATCAGTTATGCGTGTATATCCAGAATGCCACTGAAATTGGTTCTGCTGAAGTGATACGATTCTAGGCTTTTAGTGCAAATATCTGTAAATCAATTAATACACAAGTGGGTGTCTATACATGCCCTTTAGAATGAGGATAGCATTTGCATAAGTGATGCATCCACTTTAACAGCGAAACAGCCAAAAGGTACATTTTACATTGTTACATAGGCTAAAAAAAGACATGCGTCCATCAAGTTCAGCCTTTCCCATATCTGTTAATTTGTTGCTGTTGATCCAAAAGAAGGCAAAAAACCCCCCAGTTGTGGCTCTTTCCAATTTTGCACAAACTAGGGGGAAAAAATCCTTCTTGACCCCAAAATGATCTCTCCTTGGATCAAGAAGCTGTTTCCCCATAATTTAAAGATTATATCCCTGAATATTATGTTTTTCCAGGTATCCATCCAGTTGCTGTTTAAACGTCTGTACAGACTCCGATAAAACTACCTCTGCAGGCAGAGAATTTCACATCCTTATTGTCCTTACTGTAAAAAACCCTTTCCTCTGCTTTAGTCTAAATCTCCTTTCTTCCAGTCTAAATGCATGACCACGCGTCCTATGCATAGTCCTGTTTATGAATAGATTTCCACACAATGGTTTGTATTATTTTTTTTTTATTGTTTGCCAAGATGTGAAATGTATACGCAACAACTTTGTTATTTTGCATTGCTTTGACAAGTGACATTGGACCTGTGACATCGAGTGTGTGATGTCACTAAGAGACTGGGCATCCAACCCTGTCCCATTTAAAGTGTTCTGATTAAGACTTTTCTTTATGCATTGAAGGAAGAATTAAAAAAAATAGCATAAAAACAGCTTATAGAAAATGAATGCTATCCTGTTACTATAAAAACGTGGCATCTTAAACCCAAAACAACTATAAGGATTATAGTTTGTCACCTAATGGCAGATTTCAAGTTATAGGATGATTACCTGATCTTCAAACACCAGCTCGATAATAATTAGCAGTACCTCGATGCCGAAGATGACAACAAGAACCCAGAAGAACTGAAATTAAACAGAGGTATGCAGTCAGAGCAGTGAGAGGGTCAACATTAATCAGTGGTAAGTTAATTATACAGTAAAGCAGAGGATTCTCCAACACGGCACTGAAAGAAAAAACCACCCCATTTACATGCGCAGAAGCAATTATAGCACTCGGAAACAAACGAGAAACCCATTGCGTTGATACATGTTCAGCCATGGAGGTCAAATTTAAGACATATACACATAAATAGATATATATCGAGAAAATGAATAGAGGTGGGTAAATCAGCTGACTGATCGTAGAGACGAGGAGCTAATCAAGGAAGAGGAGGAAGCTTGATATAACTGTTCTCCTACATTCTTCACCCAGATCTCAAGATTGTAAGCTTGCGAGCCGGGCTCTCTCTACCTAATGTATCGGTTTGTCTTAGTCTGTCAATTCTCTTCTTGTCATACCCCTTGTATATATGTATTGTAGATTGTTGGCATACCAGCTCGCCTTCATTTACCAATTAACAGTATAAAACGGCACCTAAGCCGCTGTAAATGCAGCAAGGTTTGTTCAATAAACAGTGAATTGGGATAAAACTGAACTATGCATTATGAAGGGCCAACCCAATGACTTTCTCCCTGCAGAAAGTACAATGAGATGTGTTTTGCCATCTCACTCATTCTCCTTCTGCCTTTAAAGCAGACTACAGATATCATATTAAAAATCAAGGTAGCTGCAACATAGTTATTGTGAAACTTTTTGTTTTTTATTAGGTCAGCAAATCCAAAGTTATAAAAGGCAGCTAGTCAGCTTCTTTTAGAAGTATGTTCTTCATACTTGCATTGTATGTATTTTATGATTACTTAATTGTACCCCGCTCACAAAATAGTTTAAGAAATTTGATTAGGAATATAGCAGAGAACCAACGTAATTGTATTACAGGACCGCGCAGACTCCGTGTCCCCATTGATCTGTGTTGTACGCACCACAGAAGTTTTATTTGATGGAACAACTAATTGATCTGTTTATAGAGATAGAGGATCTGTTGGATGGTGTACAGGCCAGTGCATTCTATCTGAGTGTTCAGTATTAAATAACAATGCCTTTTAATACTTACAGTTATGGGCAAGAACACTGTGCTGAAAGCAGTAAATGTAACCTAGAATAAAAATGTGTATGCTAAAATAGGCATTATAAACACATGGTGCAGTTTAAAGGGGATCTATAACATCTAATTTTTCTAGCAAGTTTGTGTATTAAAACTTAATATAAACTGTATACTACAGTATGGCATATTTGCTTGTCAATCAAACTGTTTTGGAGATAGTTGAAAAGCAGCCTTAATTGGGAGCATGGCCCCCTTTAGTGGAATGTATTGATAGGGTTTGAGCTGTAAAAGGCATTACCAGCTGCCACCCAAAATGGACAATACATGATCCCTGCATGTTAGCAGGGATCAGACAATTTCACTGCCTGACAGTAGTCACCTGCACTAGGGAACCATGGAACGCTACACGTTAAATGAAGATTGGAGGTGAATGTCTTCATGATGTACAATGCCGTCACTAGAAGATTTTAGGCGACACGTTTTATAATGACTAGGTACATCATGAAGGTGGTAAATATTTACAGGGTAGGCATGAGGCAATCATCAGCCAAGACTAAGGACCAACAAAAAAAAGGCTTGAGGTTTTTACAGCAGGAAGAACGGGTAGACTAGGTAGGCCAACTGAGTCTCATCTGCCATCAACTTCTATAGTGAAGAAGGAGGCTGCATCAGTCTGGGATATAATACTGGTTTTATTCTACTGATTTAAAACAATAAAATTAAATAACCTATGGCATTTACATTTTAATCACGTACAAAATATTCCAATTATGGCTTCTAAAAATGGAATGGCACATTTTATTCACTGAAATTAATTCATCTTGTACCTTCTGTTAGTTTGCAAAATGCTGTCATGTTATACGAGTATCTGATTCATTGTCTTGCATTGACCTCTGCCCATTCTATAGCTATCCCTGTGTAAGTGTAGGGAATAGAGGACTCTCGTCTATTAGAGTGGCGCTGCTTTGCACCGCAAGATGACAAGTATCATAATTAAAATGCAATCAATCCACTGGCCTGTAAAAAGACAACATGTCAGAAAACTTCACAGCCTGTCGCTGCCTGTCCATGCATTTGCTTATTATCTGATCACATAACAGAGGTAGCATATATGTGCAAGGCTCCCTTGTGTCTTTCAACAGAGCTCCACCAACATCGTGTTCCAATATTGGAATTAACCTCTGTGCTTCTAGTAAATGAGAAAGAATGGAACACGGGTGTATCTTTTCCCTGCCACTCCAATGATAAATTAGGCTATTAAAGCCAGAAATGGAAAGGAAATATTTGTCATGGGTAATAGATTTTCTTAACTCAAGTGGTTTATTTGTAACACTCACTATAAAATCAACCATACTACAATATATTAGTAGTATTTTACCAATGTTTTCTTAACTGATCAAAAGACAGTGCCCATTGTAGTAAGTTAATGTTTTGTTGTAAAAGACTTGCTAATTCAGGGGTGAGCCTAGGGTTAGCAAGTACCACACATATTTACACACAGTTAAAACACCCAAACACACTCACACCATACATTAACACACAAATTCACGTTAACATCATCATACATTAACACACACTCACTCAAACTGACATCTTATGTTACCACTCTGTAACACCATACTCACACTAACATACACACACACACTTTAACACCATATGCAGTCCAAAAGGTAAATGAGACAGGCACTCTTTCACTCCTCATGTTGATGGCAGACGAGCCCCCTGCTGGCGACCTATAGAGTCGCTCGTACAGACTTTTAAAATCCTAATGCAGCAACTTGTCCGGCAGATGCCACTGGTCTCCCTTTTCTATCGATTAAATGTCCGTACAAGCGACTTTATTGGTCGTTCGTAAAGACATTTAACTGATAGAGCAGGGACACCAGTGGAATTTGCCGGACAAGTTACGGCACCAGGAGTTTAAAAGTCTGTACGAGCGACTCTATTGGTCGCCAGCAGGGGGCTCGTCTGCCATCAGCCATTGGTTGATGGCAGACGAGCCCCCTGCTGGCGACCATTAGAGTTATTCATACGGACATTTAAACTCCTGGCGCCAGAGCTGCTGCGGTACACGTTAACCCCGTTTTAACCCCTTATAAAAAAATGAAGAAAAAACAAACACAAAGAATGTCCACGAATATTCGCCTAAATAGGGTGAATATTCCCGGAATATGAAGATTTTTTTTTTTGCCAAAGACGAGCACGAAGACGAACACGAAGAGCCCCCTGGTGCCCAAGTCTAATTAATACTGTATGCATAAAGTTTAGTCTTCTTTAGTCATTTTTAGTTGGGGTTGTCCTTTCCTGGTGGGCAGGTAGACATAATGTTTACGCATATCACAGCTGTGTGGTCCCTTTCCATTTTTATTTTGTTCCTTTTCCAAATGCAGTGGAGGGGATTCCGCACAATATACTCACATGTTCCCCTTTACCCACCTCTAAGCTAAATGCCCTGCAGGAGATGTGTTTGGCTGAATGGATCTCCATACACGGGATATACTTATGTCCATTGAGCTCCAGCGATGGTTCGTGGAATGCTGCAGGTAGGGCTCTCTTCAGACCCCCGTGTGCATGCTCGGAAAGTGCTTCGATTGATTTCTATTTTGCTATTTGTGATCCCCAAGTAAGAGCACAGGCTAATACTTTAAAGTATATTCAGTCTTTAAAGCTGAATGGGAGCATTATTCATGGGTAACTGAAGCGACCAAGACCAGTCACCTTCTGGCATTTATATCCGCTACGGTGCATTTAACGAACAGTAATCGAGTACAGGACACTGGCAACAACAAAAAAAATTCTTCTTTTAGAAATGTTTCTGTCTGGATTTTATTCTTGTTGAATGTCACACAGTCTGGGTCATAGGTGGGCATATCGATGCTGTTAGCATCTTAACTAAGCTTCTGCCATCACATTAAAACTCTTAAGGAATATCATTGAACTGAATTTCAAATTCTTTTCATTTTTAACCTAAAAACCCACCAGTCGAACTTCCAGTGAGTAGCTCAAAATATTAATAGAAAGTTATTTGTATTGGGAAGACTGCATCTGTATATACACAGTAAAACTCTCCAAATGCATCCAAACCTGTTTACAATTTTATGATTCACAACTGTGAAAGCGATCCCATTGTTTAGAAGAAATCCTAATTAAATAATTTTTGTATTTGAGTTTACATATTAACAATAAGAATTATTAAGGTTTATGTATTTCTGGGATTTTAAAATAAATTCCTACTTGTCCTGATCTAAACGATGTATAATTTGCATTGGTACATCAAATATGGAAAAGGGGAATCATGATTTAACAAACATATAGTAAAAATGGCTACATCTAGTCATTAGTGATCCCCCAGTCCTGAATGGGTTAAGGGGTTTGGGGCTAGTAAATGGTTATTTTTTAAAATCATTTTTAATGTGTAGTGCTAAGGATAAAGAATGTTGTCATTAGACTTGTGCATCTGGATTTGTATAAATTGCAGATTTACTGAATTTTGGTTAGTTTCGCCGATTCGTACAAAGGGATTTAGGGGTGATAATTTCAGAGGATTTAAAGGTAGGCAGACGATGCAGTAGAGCAGCAGGTAATGCTAGCAGAATGCTGGGTTGTATAGCGAGAGGTATTAGCAATAGGAAGAGGGAAGTGCTCATGCCGCTGTACAGATCACTGGTGAGACCTCACTTGGAGTATTGTGTACAGCACTGGAGACCATATCTCCAGAAGGATATAGATATGTTGGAGAAAGTGCAAAGAAGGGCTACTAAAATGGTTTATGGATTACAAAATAAACCTTACCAGGACAGGTTAAAGGATCTTAACCTATATAGCCTGGAAGAAAGACGGGACAGGGGGGATATGATAGAAACATTTAAATACTTAAAGGGAATCAACAAAGTAAAGGAAGAAAGTTTATTTAAAAGAAGCAATACTACCACAACAAGAGGACATAACCATAAACTAGAGGGGCAAAGGTGTAAAAGTAACACCAGGAAATATTACTTTACTGAGTAGTGCATGTATGGAATACCTTTCCAGCAGAAGTGGTAGATGTTAACACAGTGAAGGCATTTAAGCAAGCATGGGATATGCATAAGGCTAAGCTATATAAAAAATAAGACCAGGGACTAGAGAAAGTATTCAGAGGTTGGGCAGACTAGAATGGTTCTTATCTGCCATCACTTTATATGGTATTTTTGTTTTTTAACTATATATATATACACATATATATATATATATATATAATTATTTTTTTTTAAAGGACTTTGCCGCTGCAAAAAAAGTCAGAATGTACAGGTATACCCCAGCTAGAAACTTGCTACCTTTTTTGTGGATGCTCCTATACCCCCATAGCATTAAGTGATAAATGGAACACAAAATCATAATTGGTAAAATCGGATATGCTTACTTGCTTGGTCCCTTTTATATATATATATATTCAAAAGAAAACAATTTTAAGATTAAATGTTGATGTAGTATAAATCTGGCAAGTGTTTTTTTTTTTACCCTTTTGATATAAACATGAAATACTTTTTTCTGGAAATAAGTATTTTAGAAAGGAGCTTTATGTATTTATCTCTTTTTGCAAGCTTAAACCTATGTAACCATATAACAAGCAGCTTGCTGAGCAGAATGCTTTATAAAATATCACACTCACATTTACAGTAAATTTATGCTTTTTATAAACAAAACCTGAATAATATATAGAAATACAAAAAAGAATAAAATTGGCTACGTCTGAAGTTTAGTTTGTTGTCTTAATCATAAAAGGCTATACTCCTGTATAAAATATTGTCCGCTTGCTATTTTACATCAAATAACCCTTTTTTTTTGGTTAAACAAATCCATCCTTATTTATTTCAGCTGTAATCCCTTAAGAAATAAAATTATGCAAACATGAAAAAAACAGTATGGCAAAATATGTAAATACCCCTGAGGCCTAAACATTTCAACCACACGTAGCCCATGAATAATTGATCATTTTCAGGTAATCAGCAGTGATTGTATCACCAGACGTTATACGTTTCTGAGTCCCTTTCAAGGGAATTAAAGCATCGGAGAAAGATAGACAGAGTCTGCATATTTCTTGGAGATCATTTTATGCTAATGTATAAAAAATAAGAAGCAGAAGTAGCCAACAAATGGCTTTTTAAAGAGTATATGACTAAATGGCCCAAATTCATACCGGGGACCTGTCAGCCTCCATAGTGTAAATAGGTCAGTTGGGGAGATCAAAGATCTCTCTTGTAATTATTCGGCTTGTAATTATACTAGGAGCTTCATCACCCAAGAGGGCTATCTCCTCCAGTTATGTATGAGGAAGACTGCCACCCCAGGCCTGGGACACGTCACTGCCCAGCCGCGCCCATATTGCATTCAATCTTTTTTTAGTTACTTTTTCTGGGGTCAGACAGGCTTAAAAAAGCATTCCCAGAAAATGTCCAATCAATCTGCTTATTAAGTATTAGCCAATGCAATTAAGGACAGGGTGCAAGAGGTTACATACAGGAAAAGAAAAAAGCCTATAGTTATCCATTGCAATGCCAGAGATATCCATAATGAAAAAAAATCTACCTCAGATCACTCTAATATTCTTTTAAGAATATCTTTAAAAATCGCAACCAAAACATTCACTTATAAAAGAGAGGTGCAAAGATAAGTAAAATAAAAATAAACAATGTTTCCATTAAATAAAAGTACAAATCTCAGGGGTTCTGTGAAGCTTCTTCTGCCAGGGGCTGTTCTACATATGCACCACCCTCTCATTAAAGTAAGTTTTCCTTACATTATTGAAACTTTATTACATTAAATAAAAGTAAAAAAGGGAGCATAATTAATATGCAGATAACAATGAACCATTCCAGTGGCTGTAAGGAAAGCTGTGCATGAATTTACCTCTACAGACAAGCAGGGATTATATTATAAGTTAGGGTAGCTTCTATTGCAGGCACCATATATGCTCTCCCCTTTCTCCTGTTGTTTTTTTTATCACATACTGACCTCCCTGCTCCCCTCTCGTCTCCCTATCTCCACAGAAAGAGATCAGAGGAGACCAGAAAACAACTGAAGAAGGTAAGTGAGCAGATTGAGGTAAGGAGAGAGAGCCTTCTGAAGTTTGTCAGAACTGAAAGGACAGGAAATTGAATTCGCTGCATGAAAATGAACATGACAAACATGAAACACAAAATTTGTCCAAAATAATTTTAGGCATTGTGCACAAGTCTAATGGCTAGTCACCAGTTTAATATATATTGGGTTTATTCATTAAGACAGGAGTAGCAGATTTAGTTTACTGACTTCACTAGGCATTATAAAAGGATAACTCCAGTGAGCATCTCCTCCAAGAAGAGCTTGGAAGACCCTGTGTAATGCATCGTTAAATTACCAAGATTTCTTTAGTCATCTCTCTAACTTCACTATGCATCATGTAGGGCTTGCTTGGTCATTCGTGCGGGAGAACCTTATCAGGCTTAGCCTTTCATAATGCATAGCTCTTGGTTTAATGAATAAACCCTTCTGCCTCAAAGGAAGATGCTAAAAGAGAAAGAAAGGATGGTGTTAATGCCACAGTTCACATATTTGCAGACTCCATTCCAATTCCGACTCATGTATTGGCCATGTAACTACTTACAGTTTTCACAAGCAGTAAGTTGTCCCTCAAAGATCCCACCATCCCGATAAAGGAGACCACAAACATCAGGATGCCCAGCAGCAGTAAGATGATAGCTGGTGCAAGAAAAATACCCTCAAGGGTTTGATGCCTCCTTCTCTCGCTTTCTGCATAAATGCCGATACATAGGATCAAGAGACCAATGAGCTGTGAAGAAAAAAATAGACCTCATTAGCTCCATGAGATAATTCTCAGGACATCTCCCCAGAATATGCATAAGTAATATAGGGTATTCCTGTAGAAGAAGCTCATTGGGGTCAGTCCTTCATAAGGCAAGCTGAAGCTGCTTTGGTGGCACAAGCCAGTGTGGTAAAAGGGGCAACGCACACACACTTTGCCTTTTATATTGTGCAAACTGTAACATAGATAGGCCCTTTCAATTACAGTGACCTGATTTACTCCATGAAACAAGGTCATCCCTCTTTACTAGGCAGCACCTGAGGAAAATAAATCCTGCCAGAACTGAATTAAGATCATTGATGCCTTGCAGTTCTATTTTTTTTAAAACACCCCTGACCAAAGGTGACATCTAATCTCTCTAGTTAACATGCCTGAATGCACAGAGGACAAATAAGCGGTGTCACACAGGGCCATATTTAAAAAGTACAAACCTGGGTCAATATGCAGGAATCCTCCAAGGGTTGCTATGGGGATTGCCCTAGATTATTTATTTTATAAAATATGGACCACAATAAAGAACAAATTAGAAATAATTTCAATTGCAACCAAAATGACACTAGATCTAAAATTAGTTAAGTCCTCTAACTACCGTATATTCTTAGGGACATAAGGATGAAACACAGTCACAGATAATGTCTTCACATCCTCTTAGCCTTTGGATGCAGTCAGGAATAAGTTAGTAAAGATTGGCAGCCGGCTTAATAAAAAAAAACCATAACACCATACAGTACATTAAATATATCTGGGACAACATCTTGAACTAGCATAGGATTTCTAGCTGTCTGTACTTTGGGGACTCTTTGCCAGTAGTAGATGAGTTTAGATAGAATGATGTGTTCTGCATAAAACCATCATTAAATACCTTATTTGATTTAGGAGAGTGGCAAGATTCATTTGCAATTTAGATTTCAAAGAACGAAAAAATTTCTTATGTTCTGGGAGATAAATTACCTGCAAATGGGTTGATTTCCCCCCCAGTTTTTAATTTCAGAATACATTTTACAAAAAAATATGGAAATGAAAATTGCAGACAAAAGTGAGAGTGGAAAAAAAGACATGAGTGAAAAAAAGGGACATTGTTATTTAAAGATGCTGCTCCATCTGTTCCACAGGATTTAACTAAGTGCAGCATTTGAAACATCATTTCTGGTACGTGATCCTTTATGAAATGATTAACTTTGTCAAATGTTGTGCAAAATGTGTTTAATTTTGCTGGGAACGCTCAATCCTCTCCTCCTTCCTCGACATCCCAAAGTCTTCCCTAACCATTCAGAATCCACAAAACGTACATGTAAAGAACTGCAAACCCTGGAAAAGTAATTAAAAGCGGAAGTATCATGTTTCCTAAATCCTACAATTTATAGCTCAATATACTAATTAAATCTATGTTATGGTGTTACAGATTAACAAGCAATATATACATATCTAAATCCAACCTAATGTATACAACTATAGGATCAACCATCTTAATTTACTCAAGAGCTTATCTTAATTTCCATAAAAGCTGCTGATTATTTCTCACTATTAAAGGGACAGTTTAATGTTTCTGACAGCCCATGTGACGAGTGCACATTTAAATTAGTTTATCTGAGGTAGTAGCTGCAACTCTGCATCTGCAGTTGCCCTCCTCCTTTGTGGTCCGACAACTCTTGTCCCTGATTGACAGCTTGAAGCGCATAAATTACACTAGTAGGGAGTACACAGGCTAGTGTAAGCAAAGCCACTGCTTCAGAGATGTTGGAGGTGTTTTCACACTTTGCATCACAAATTACTTGTCTATCAACAACAAAAGCAGAAATGTATAGCCAAGTTAATGGTTAAAAAAGCCCTTCCTCTTAAAATAGGTTTTAATAACAAAACCATGCCATTTGGATTGCTTACTCATGGCTGTACACTCACTGGGAATATAGCATATCTAGTTGTCCAGTGGGACTCAACACACAGCCTAGATTAAATATGCTATCACATATTCCTGGGCATGCGTGCCTTCACATAGAGTGGATGGCTAACATTTTTTTTTTAATAATAAGAAGCTGAAGTTGGCTGGCTTGGTATTAAACTTCACTCTTTTTGGTCTTTTAACATCCACATCTCTCTCTCTATATCCGATTGCCTGCACCTGCAAAATATCCTTTACTCCCACAGGAGACTTCTAAAATAGTTGTACCTTTGAATATCCCGTCAGCATTTTGTTCCTTTTCGTTTCTTTCACCACTCATGTACATTTAAAAACCCCCTCAGACTAATGTTGTTATCCCATTGTTCTCCATGTGCTGCCCCAAAAGAAGACATTAAGAAGACCTACCAAGACCTTAACCTCACTGCACCCTCCTACATCTCTGCTTTTGTTGTTAATTCTTTAACAGCTTTTTCACTCTGCTATTCTCCTCAACAGTTGTCACTACGCCACCCATACAGGGTTTTATCTTTTCTTTGGGATTTACTAATTTCTTCTTTCACACTCTCTCCAATTTACTCTAGCTTTAAATGCTCACTAAAAATATAACTTTTTATAAAAACATACAATATAGCCTTCTGAAATCAGTTCTCCTCACCTTCAAGATCACAAATCTCCCCGTTGGATCTTCACTACAATCAGAACATCCTCAACCAAGCAACCCCCGACCTTCAACTCCTACTAGACCTTATGCTTGTAAGAGCCGAGTCCCTTTCTCTCACCAAGTGTTCATGTTATTCTTGATTTTAATAAATATTGTATATTTCAGTGCAACAACATGTATTATACAGTTATTATAATTAATCAATTTTAGAAGTAGTTTTTAAAACTTAATGTTTATTAAGTTAATGTTTATTTAAGTAAAGATCCATAAACAATGTTTGTTGCATTGCCTTTCAAATTGAATATCCACCAGGAACTCAAAGAAACATCATAATGGTGGTATTAATGTCACGTAGTAGAAAAAATGTGGTCCTATTTGGAGCATTATTAATGTGCATGAATATAGCTAGCTGGGATATGTGGCAGATTGCACTGCAAGGCTGTGTTGAACAAGATTACTTATGACCCTAGGCTGGACCTCTCCATTAATGCATTTCTAAGCAAATTTGTTATAATATTAACACAGCAACAAACTAGTACATCAGTCCTCATTTCAGCGGCAATGAGCTGGTGCTTGTCACGACAAGGCTACAGATTTATCCTTTAATATGAGAGGATTCAAAGGGACCAGCCAGTCATCAAATTACTCCGTCTTGAAGATGAAAGACTCTTGCTTTCTCCTATGTCTGAATCAAATAGGCATTTTCTGTAGCTTCTAAAATGGTTCTCAAAAATAGGTTAGATTGTCACCTTGCTTAAAGCCTAAATTCTGCATCTTTTCATTTTTTTTTTACATATTCATTTGTTACAAAGTTATCACCCTGGGCTATCCTGAAGTTCAACAGTACATTTCTCGAAGACAGCGATTAATTCAGCGCCAGAGAAAGTTTGTTTTGTGTCTTTTCTTTTTTACGTTTTACAAGTTCACACTTCCAGTGTCATCGTCCAGAAAGAGCAAAACAAAAAGGTACGTGGGATCTTGTATGTTTCTGCAAAAAATGTCAATCTTCAACATAAAAGAGCACTGAAGTGAAAGCTGCATCTACAAACTAATGTAGTCTCTCATTGATAGTATGTCCTGCTAGACAAGAAAAACATTAGGTTTCTGAACTGCCTTTGCGGAAACCAAGAAGATCAAGAACAAAGTTAGCATATAGGAGACTAAAGTGATAGTGTGATTCAGTTGTCTACATAACCCTGGATATTGTCCTCTACTTTTTTTTATGTATTGTATACATATGGAGAAATTCAATTGAGATACAAGATAGATTTTTAATCCACCTTGCCTAGAGTGAATGAAATCAGTCTGGCAAAAATGTATAATCTACAAATTACCTTTTAAAAGGTAAACTCTGCCCATCTCACAGGTCCTTACTAGCTCAGACATTGGCAAGTCACAGTGAAGCACAAAAGGAGACCTCCTGGATGCTCAACAACTCAGGGGGAACTTGTGGAAACATAACTGAGAATTCATAATAATTTTAGATAATAATAAAATTATAATTCCAACATCATTGAGCAGAGCCGAAAAACAAAGAATATAATTGTTCAAAATGTTGAAGGCACCTGTTGGTAAACACTGCCTATAATTGTATACGTTATTTAAAATCAAACACACAGACATCTCCATAAAGACATGGTTGGATGAGTCTGGTGTGGAAGAACTTGACCAGCCGCACAGAGCCCCTGCTGCAGCTCTGCCTCCCCATGGTGGAAAATTATTCACAAAGGGCCAGTCCTACCTTTAATTAAATGGCCAAACTCAAGACCAGCACCAGGGGAAGCAACATACCGGGAAATATCTTGGTGTTCCAGGAGACTAGTCTGGTCCTGGTACTCATTGTCCCACGTAGTTGCCCCACTGCCCTGCATTTGCAGATAGTAGGGATCAAGGGCCAGTTGGGGGATATCATCTGATCTCCCCTGACCGGACCAGGGAACTGTAAACTTTAATTAAAGTCTCTGCTGTCACAACATTGTAGCTCCCACTTGGCCACCTCCTGACACTCTGCACCATGTGGTGGCTCTTCATACCCATATGGCGCTCCCCACTACCAGCTCAAGACACCTCCAACACAAGTGTCCTGAAATGTCAGTGTGCATACTTGTGTTCATAATAACCCATTCAGTTGCCTCTTATTATGTTAATGTTGGAAGATCACTGATGTTAAATGGTCAGAGGTCATAGCACCTGGTGAAGAGAGGTGTCATTGTTTTGCTGTAATAGTATTTACAGTTTGGTCAGTCATAATATTAGTTTGTCACGCAAATAAACTACCTGTCGTTGCAGGATGAGTGGTCTGTGTGCGATCAATAGCAGTGGACATCAGTCATTAAATCATTACTAAGGTCTAACAGTTCTGTAATCTTTTATTCATATCACCTTAGTCAACTCACCATCTTTAATATATACAGACTCCAAGCCTCAGGTCATGTTATTTTGATTTATTTTGCATGCAAGGAAAATGCCATTGTATAATCTCAGAATATAAATGGGGCATGTCATATTCCATTGATGTAAATCATATTTCCACCAAATCTCATTTATTCTTTAATTAAAAACAGAGAGACACACTGAGGCATCTTCAGAGCCATGCATTTTCTCTATTAGCTTAAGCATTTTTGATGTATGCAATTTTTCACATATTATACTGGATTGTTCTTATTATACCGGATTATCCTTATTCCCAGGAATGTCTAGACCTGTATACACATAATGTTCAAATTTGGCACTGTGTATAAGTTAAAGGTGGTGGAGATAGGGGGTTGTGTAGCGGGGTAAGCATTTTGTGAACACACAATAATGCCCACCTAACGTGTGCTGTGTGCCACCCAAATAATGCGGGTGGCTCCACACAAGACATCTGTGATGCTGAGTGTATGCAAATAAAGTGAATGGACACCATAATCACTCTACTTATCCCTTCTTCTTTCACCTTCTCAGAATACATGTCTTAAGACACGGGTGTGCACTGTACATGTGACACAACAGAGATCATTATGAAGGTTGGGAATGGGAGTAACCCACCTAGTAGCAATGAAGAAAAGTAGATTTCACAAACAGATGGTTTGGATACAACTGCATAGAATATGCTTTTCAAAGCAAAACTGTCTAAACTAAGAGGAGCTTGTGAGACTTTGATGGGATGTCACCAACAATGTCAGTTAAAAAAGAAAAAATGGTTCAGCACTCTACCAGGAAGCTGGGTGCTAGCAGGAAAAAAGGGACAGCATAAACCCCCTTGAAGTATACAGCATAAACCCTCTTGAAGTATACAAACACAGAGAAGAATCCCAGCACCCCAAACAGCTTCCAACAGCTCGACAAAGGCCCTGTTTGGTCGAAGCATTGCTTTTTTGTCTTGCTTTCTCTGAATAAAGTAACCCAAGGATTGGAAGCTGTTTGGAGTGCTGGGATTCTTCTCTGTGTTTGCATACACCAAGAATGTCAATGGCTGTCTATTCTTGGTCTGTACATTCACCTAATCATAGTTTTTTAGTTTTTAGTATCAGCAACAGTAATTCATGGTGTAATATAGTTGTTTAACATGTTAAATGAGTTGATACATTTATAGTCAAAAAAGAGACACATACAAATAATAGTACTATTTCAGGAGCAATGGTTCTGTCTTGCATAGCATACACTGTATAGTGCTAGAAGGGTAACAACTCGATTGATCATGTGCTGTTTAAAGAGTTAATAGTGACCCCTCCTCTTTAGAATCAGTTATTCTACCACAAATGCCACATTGTGCCCAGATGTTGGCCATTGTTCCCTTTGTCTCTTGGATCATTAAGATTTTAATTGGTTTTTCCTATAGTACTCTTGCTGGCAAATAATATAAGAAGGCTCACCATACACATCCTGAGTTGCTAAGAACGTAATTTGAATGTAATAGACTTAAGTGTTCTCAGTGGGAAACCGTGAAGTGGCATTTAGGCTGAACTGAAATGGATCCATTAATTAAACATCCTGTGCTTTTAATCAAGTATGTGAAATACTTCTTAAAACAGCTCCAGACAATTAGTGATGGAGAATACTGTATTTCAAACACTATTCAAGGATTTCAGGGCAGGAGGTCCAATTATGTGGTGACCGTATTAATGATTTCTGGGGGAAGAGGGTGCCACAAACCACATAGTAAGGGAAGGGATGTGTGTTAACCACTTAGGGCATTTTGTATTAACAAAAAAAAAATAACAGAACCATTCAATGTAAAATTAATTTGAACATTTTGAGGGTTAAATACATCTACAAGGAACATGGCTCAATGTTAGGTGGCCTCCTTGGAAATTGATATTTCTCTATTCACAACTCATAGGCTACTGGCCCAAATATTTTCTTTTTTCTTGAGAGGATACAGATTGGACTGTAAGGTGGTTAAACTTCCCAAGATCCAGTATTTACCTCACATTTATTCTTGTGCCAGCTCCCATGAACACAAGCCTATGATCACTGTTTAGATTTTACTCTATGCAAAATGTTATATACATTTTACGTCTAAATAAGAAAAACATAAAACCGTAACCCAACTTTCGCCATTCCTATTTATTCCATTCATACAACTTACAGTCGCGTGAAAAAGAAAGTACACCCTCTTTGAGTTCTATGGTTTTACATAAAAGGACATAATAACAATCATCTGTTCTTTTGCAGATCTAAAATTAGATAAATACAACCTCAGATGAACAACACATAACATATTACACTGTGTCATGATTTATTCAACAAAAATTAAAGTCAAAATGAAGAAGCCATGTGTGAAAAAATACAAAAATTTAATTGCTAAACTCTTTATGATTGCCCTTAGCTGGGACAGGAGGCAGTTTAATTTAAATCTATATAAAATGTAGTTCTGTGTTCTGTTTGCATAGACCTAAATATCAATGTTGCATTATTCTGTGCTGGGTTTCACAGATTTGGAATGTGACGTTATATCCTGTCGCCTGCATTAGTAGTGTAAATGCAGAGGAAATTCAGTGTAATTTTGGTCTGTGCCACCAAAAAGAAGAGGTCATCAGTGCTCAACACCAATAAGGTTTTCCTACATTGGCTGTTGGAATATCCTTGTTGACTGATCCATCCCAGGTTGCACTCCTAATCTATTTACTAGAAAATTAGCCTTTTGAAAAATCCAATTTCATAAAGGCATTTTCAAGTATGGATTGCACCAGCCAATGGGTTGGCAAATGAATACATCTCAATTCTCAACTTCTTTTTAAAATATAGATATATTAATTTTCAATGCCATGAAGGCATGGGAAAGGAAATGTATTCACTGCAGATAACATGCCAACCATGCACCTTCCTTCTCAGTTTAAGGGGTTTATTCCCTCAAGGCATATTTCACTTAATCCCCTTCGGCAATACAGATGATTTTTGTATGCAAACTCACTAGCCGTAGAGTTTTGCTCTTCTCAATAATCCAATTTAACAAATAAATTGGTGGTGCTACCAGGAATTGTGATTTTTAGCTATAACACACTTCTCAATAATCCAATTTAACAAATAAATTGGTGGTGCTACCAGGAATTGTGATTTTTAGCTACAACACACTTGATTATGGACACAGTTCATTTTAATTACATGCTGGCAAAGGAATCAGCTGAAAGACCTAGCAGATAAGAGACCACTTTCCTAGTGGATCTAATGTAGCAAATTATCTACAGTAAATCTACCTACATAAATTAAACAATGTTTCCTTTTTCAGTTAACCATTAATATAAAGATGATTTCTCTTGTGTCGTATGTGACAGCTAGTATGTTTAACAACTTACCAGGATCTAGTAGTCGGGTGTAGTTTTACAATAAGAGGATTACGCCCCATCTTCTCTACATTTCCACATCCATAATACCTAATTCTAAAGGCCAACGTGTATGCTTTTCCAGCATTGTCAATTAATGGGTCATTTCCTGAGACACAAATTCTGGTCTATTAATATATATGATCTTGCTAGTGTACCTCAAGTTTTAAGCTGTTGCCTTGTCCAATGATATTTCTGGTAACAGCTGAACAGACGAACTTCATGGATATAAACTCATGCTCAGTATTCTAACACCAGGCAGGCCCAACATAAGGATTGCCAAATGGTCTTTGTTGGATTATCATGGGAATTTTGCATGAAGTGTTCTGGTTACATAATAGCATAGTTGCCAACAGTCCTGACTGGGAACTGGACTTATGTGTTAGTAACTGTCCTGCTTATTTGGGGGCAAAACTTAGTTTGCATAGCACCTAAAATGGGCATTGTGCAGGCCAGAAAAAAAAGGGTACACAACATAACTTACACAGATTGTCTTCAGTGCTGCACTAATTATGGTTTTATGTGAGATATGTTGGTTCACGTAGAAGGAATATATCATTATTCTTTGTCATGTTTTAATTCTAGCTGAATTGGAGTCCATATTGGTTTTAGGATATCCTATTAAAAATCAGCCTTAAAACTGGATGAGGTAAGCAATAGGCTAACACCTATTGATAGTGTAGAGAAGAATTTTCAGCTGCTGAGAACCAGGCTTTCTGTTTTGCTTATTTCTACTTGTTGAACTCCCAGCTATTAAGACATATCTATTTACGTAGTGATTGCTTCTCCAATAACAAGAGATAAAATATAGCAGTTCAGATGAGAAATTCTATTTTTATGCGCTCACATTAATTATTTATACGACTACGTCAATGATTTATATAAGAACACGTTAAAATGATCCTCAGCACCAATAGATATTTATTCAATAACAGCCTTTAAAAATAACTAATATTGCCACAAATTATGTTTCCAGAGGATATTTGAAAGCCATGATATGCACACAGCTCCCCAGAACCATGCTATAAATATACAAATCATTCTACCAATAGACAGATTAAATGATATTTTCCAACCCCAACAGTCATTGTTATCCTCTTAACAATGGATGGCAGGTTCCAAGTCAACATGGCCTAGCTCCATAGAGCCTGGATAAACAGGAAGCCCCAGAGAAACATGCAGGACTAGAATGTGGCCCAGCATAAAAGTAAACATATATATATATATATATATATATATATATATATATATATATGACCAAAAACAAGGACTTGTGGTGGATGGGATACATGTCCCCATATTCTACAAGGTTCCTACTTGATGACGTTCTGGTTTACATCACCTGCAAAAGATAACCAATTGCAGGTGCTGCTAAGTACTCCCTTGCCAAGAAGGAGATTAGATTTTGTTTTGCTTCCTCTGAAAAGGTAGAAAGCTGTTGGGAGAAACTGTAACAGAAAGATTGATAATTCTGTTGGGAAACGAACAAGTCATCCAACCCAGTCAGTATATAACACTGTTTAGTTAGTGCTTAGTAGAGCACGGATTTTGTTTTATTTTATTATCCCTTTGACGACAATTGACGTGCCAGGCATGCAGTTTGTGACAACTGATTCATTCAAGGGTTTAAACGAGCAGATCGCTTTCTTTGCTGAGCCAGTCTTGCTGCAATGCCTCGATATTGAGCCATTGTAGCAACATCAAAAAAAATGTTGGGTCCCTGTGTGATCACATTCTGCATACTGGCTACATGGATGGGCAGTCCAACCCTCTGCAGAGGAGGCACCCCATGTAGATCTTCCTATAGAGAGTATGTGTCTGTCTAGTTATGCATGTGTGTCTGCCTGGGTATGTTAGTATCCGTCTAGGTATGTATGTTAGTATCTGTCTGGGTATGTTAATGTGTGATTGTGTTTGTATGCTAGTGTCTGCAGAGCCGGCCTTAGGCGTTGTGGCGCCCTGTGCGGACTACTCCTCTGGCGCCCCCCCTCACTACCCCCCCTCTCTGCCCCTTCAAACTACCCGCCCTCTCTGCCCCTTTAAACTACCCCCCCTCAAACTACCCCTCCCCTCTACCCCTTCAAACTACCCCTCCCCTCTGCCCCTTCAAACTACCCCCCCTATGCCCCTTCAAACTACCCCCCCTCTGCCCCTTCAAACTACCCCCCCTCTGCCCCTTCAAACTACCCCCCCCACTTACCTTGTTGCCGGAGTCCTGCGGTAAGAGCGGGAGGCATCCGTCTTCTCGCTCTGCCGGCATTTCATGTTGAGCGCCGGTATAATCCGGCGCTCAACATGAGATGCTGGCACCGCGACGGAGTCACGGAGAGTAAGGGGCGCCGAGCGGTTGCCGAGAACTTCACGAGCAACCGCTCGGCGCCCCTGACCGGGACTTAGATTAAAGCATCGTTTTTTTTTTTTTTAAACTTTATTTAACATCAATGATGTTAAATAAAGTTTAAAAAAAAACAAAAAAAAAAAAACGATGCTTTAATCTAAGTCCCGGTCAGGCGCCCCTGCAACCATGGCGCCCTGTGCGGTCGCACAGGTCGCACACCCCTAAGGCCGGCCCTGAGTGTCTGTCTGGGTACGTATGTGTCTGGGCATGTTAGTGTGTGTGGGTATGTTAGTGCATGTGTGTGTGTGTCTGGGTATGTCAGTGTGTGAACATGTGTTTTTGTCTGGGTATATTAGTAAATATGTGTGGGGGTATGTCAGTGTCATACTTTAGTATGTGAACATGTGTCTCTGGGTATGTTAAGTGAAAGTGTGTATGTTATGCTTGTGATTCCATGTAATCACCCCACCAAGTCAGTACAGTCATTCCATTATTATTATTTTTTTTACGTTTACTTTACTTTACTTTTTGCATCTAAAAACATTTTCCAAGATAATGACTGGAGTGATTTACTGCAATGAACACAGCTACAGCAGAAAATAAATTACTATTATAAACTATAACAAAAAAGAAACAATTATGGAAAAAGCTTCACGGCCTGGAATATATTGATCTTTTACTCCCATGAATGCAATGTTATTTTTAAATATTTTTTTAAATCCCAATGTAATTTATTTTCTGATCCCTAGTTAACAATACTATTCCTCCTTTCCAGATACAAATGTAATATTATTAAAGGCTTTGGTGGTAAATAAAAGGAACAGCATGCCAAAAGAAAGAGGCTAACACTGTAGGGGAATTTATAACATACAGTACACGGCATAGGCATAAGAACAAGAACAGATCAAATTCTCTACATCAGGAAAGATGGGCAGACTAAATGCACAGAATGGTTCTTCTCTGCCATCAAATTCTATGTTTTTATGTTATATTTCACAAAGAACATATATATAATACAGAAATAATCTCCACAAGCACATCATTATCCAGAAAGTACTACTTTTGACAGCTTATTTGACTTCAAAGACAATAATAATGCTATCTGCTTTCAGGTGCCTTTTTGCTTTAATGTTCTCAAATTTGAAACTACGCCTTTTAAAACAACACACATTTACATTTCACTATAATATTAAATGTACCACAGGCCAAAAAACATCCATATTGGAATATATATATATATATATATATATATATATATATAATAACCAAGCTCATTGTTGCAGGATTTGACATGCTGATAATGCGCAGATTTTTTTAATTGATAGCCTGGCTGCATAAGCAGATTGGAAGAAATATTCATTCTGGAATCGCACGCCCTCTGTGATTTACACTGACACTAGAATCCTAATGCCTCTCAATTTCTACTTCTATTTTTATACAATGTGACAGTTGAAATCCCTGCTTGAATGCAGTCTATTAAAATAGGGATATTAGTAAATCCTTGCAAGGAAGGGTGTCCATGAGCAGTGATTTTTACATGAGGCCAGATAAATGGTAGCTCTCCACATGATTTGGAAGCAATACTTGAATAATTATAAGACAATCTCAAGCTTATTTCATTCCTTTTACTTTTCTAGTGGAGCTACATGGAAGTGTCACAACAGCGAAAGCAACACGGGTCAGGGGTGTAACTTGTCTGGTACCAACTCGCTCATAGACCGCAATGCAAAAACATATGAAATCAGTTTGTAGTTAATACAGAACAAAACAAACTAACACTTATAGTCTGGTACATTCAACAAAAAAAGGAATCAGATACAAATGTTATGAAATGTTATTAAAACTAGACTTGGGCACCAGGGGGCTCTTCGTGTTCGTCTTCGTGCTCGTCTTCGGCAAAAAAAAAAAACTTCGTATTCTGCGAATATTCGCCTGGTCCTGTCTTCTCTTCGGGCGAATATTCGCGGACATTCTTCGTGCTCGGGTTTTCTTCGTTTTCCCCGGTTAAAACTGGGTTAAAGCCGCTCTGGTGCCAGGAGTTTAAATGTCCGTATGAGCAACTCTATTGGTCGTCAGCAGGGGGCTCGTCTGCCATTGGTTGATGGCAGACGAGCCCCCTGCTGGCGACCAATAGGGTCGCTTTTACAGACTGTTATACTCCTGGTGCCGTAATTGTTCGGCAGATCCCGCTGGTCTCCCTGTTCTATCATTTATTAACTGATAGAACAGGGAGACCAGTGGGATCTGCCGGGTAAGTTGCAGCATTGGGATTTTAAAAGTCTGTACGAGCGACTCTGTTGGTCGCTCGTACAGACTTTTAGGCTCCTGATGCTGTAACTTACCCGGCACATCCCACTGGTCTCCCTGTTCTATCAGTTAAATGTCCGTACGAGCGACCAATAAAGTTGTTCGTACGGACATTTAACTGATAGAACAGGGAGACCAGTGGGATGTGCCGGGTAAGTTGCAGCATTGGGGTTTTAAAAGTCTGCACGAGCAACTCTGTTGGTCGCTCGTGCAGACTTTTAAAAACCCAATGCTACAACTTACCCGGCACATCCCACTGGTCTCTCTCCCTGTTCAATTAATTAAATATCCGTACGAGCGAACAATAAAGTCGCTCGTATGGACATGTAACTAATTGAACAGGGAGGGAGATCAGTGGCATCGGCAGGGTAAGTTGCAGCATTGAGGTTTTAAAACCCCAATGCTGCAACTTGCCCTGCCGATGCCACTGGTCTTTAACTAATTGAACAGGGAGGGAGACAGAGAGTCCGATGCCACTGGTCTCCCTCCCTGTTCAATTAGTTAGTCTGTGCCGGGTTAAATGTCCCTACGAGCGACCAATAAAGTCGCTCGTACGGACATTTAACTAATTGAACAGGGAGGGAGACCAGTGGTATCCCTCCCTGTTCAATTAGTTAGGGGTTAACTTTTTTTAAAGGGTTAAGGGGCCGTGCATGTGAGCCTATTGGTCGCTTGCACGGCTCTTTAACCTATGGATTTCCGCTCCCGTTAACCCCTTCGATGCTGTGTTAGATAACGCAGCATCGAAGGGGTTAACGGGAGCGGAAATCCATAGGTTCGCTGTCAGGGGTTACAAAGACCGTGCGAGTGAGCCTATTGGTCACCTGCAGGGTCTTCCTCTGGCATCAACCAATTGGTTGATGCCAGAGGAGGTCCCTGTAGGCGACCAATAGGCTCATTCGCACTGCCCTGTAACCCGTGACGGCGAACTTCCGGGAACTGCCGCGATGCCGCGAAGACAAGGTAAGTTAGAAGAGGGGGGGAAGAATTGTAGACGAAGACGAAGATAATCACGAAGATCTTCGTGGTGTGTGTCTTCGCCTACGTTTTACCGCCGCCGTCTTCTCTTCGGCGTGTCTTCGGAACGAACACGAAAACGCACTCTTCGTGTTCGTTTCCATGTTCGCCCGAAGACGAATGCACAAGTCTAATTAAAACACCTATCTTGTTTAAAAATATTAATGATTCCATCACATTATATGGACATAGATTCCTTAGCCCCAGAGCACATGCAAATGCCACATTTTCAAATTCCTGTTTGATCGTATTTATATAATATTATAGCATGTATCTGCTGTGTGGGTGCTGATTCCTTGTTTTGTTGTATGTACATATAGGCCAGTTTAAGCAGTCCTCCAAAATCTAAAATGCATCGTGCAGGGCGTTAATGACTGTAAGTCTGTCTTGTATTATAAATTCACAGGGTAAATCGGGTAGTCCTAGGCTTCAGGAATATATAGTCCAGGGCATTAATTCAAGGAACATCCATTGTTGACCAATGCCTATAAAGTGCTTCACTACATCATGGAGAATATAGAAACCAGATTTAGTAATTGGTTTCCTTCTGTGAATTTTTGGTGTTGCACTATAGGTGGTGGTCAGCAATATATAAAAATTAGAAGTGAAAAGAATAGGCCCTATCAAGCTTCTCCCAGCACCCACCGCTCTCTGTTGGGTGTCGGTATATGACATCATAGTCGTTACGCTCCACCTCTTGATGATCCACAGTGTAGATACTGCATACTATGGAGGCTTTGCTGACTAGGCACAACCTACATAGTGTAAATGGGCCATTTCCAAGGGAGATCTCCCAATCTGGGCCATTAAGCAAGCCATGCTCTAGGGAGCCTGATTGATCAATAGGACGATCAGCCCCACGATTTTGTAGCAGAGGGGCACTTGGACCTCTAGCCTGTTACCCTAGGTGGCCTAGATGTGGCCCAAAATAAGTGAATAATTATTGACATCTCTTACTATCTTGGTTACTTCACTTTCTTGGTCCAACTTAATGTTCAGCCTACTTGCTAAATCCAACTCTGACTAACCATGTGAAACAAAGACAGTTTTTTATACAAATCAATTATCTTCTCTGATTACAATGACCGAACATTCATTTCAAACACAGAAAGTGTTTGCAGCAATAAACACAACATATCCTTGCCAGCGCCTCACTTCACAGCCTGGAGATACACGTATGACAAGATGTGACTTGAGAAGTACAAAGCAGAATACAAACAAACCCAGCATTCTTTGCAATGAACACAAGCCTTTATGCTGCCAATTCAAATTAGGCAAGTATTAAATTATAACCGATTCACACACATCATATATTTCATGATTGCTTTAAATGTATAGGGGTCGGTTGGTGAAAGCAGATTGCCTACTGTATTGTCTCCGTTCAGCAACGATAGGGTTATTTCTATATAATACAAACAAGGTGCATTTGTCAGTCAAATGAGATAAAGTCCTCACTTAAATAAGCAGAGAATGCCGACAGGAATCAGGCGGTCACGCACTGCTATGTGGATATTGTTCGCTCAAAGACCAAGCGCTTACAATTCCTTTATCCTGTGTTCTTTAAGGGCTTTGGACAGAAAAAAATCTATATATCACAATAAAAAAAGGAATATATATGACGTATATATTTAAAGTAGACCTGTCATCCAACATATGTGACGGTTCTCTTCAAGTAAGTATAACACATTACATATACATTATCACTAGCAATCCCAATATGGCTGACTGGGTGCTGGGCACGCATGCACGCTCGCTCTGTCTGCCCTCGGTTCTACCTCAGAATGCTGTACATGCAACAGGTTATACAGCATTCTATTATATAAGGAAAGGCCCTATATTTGTAGTTTTTATCCCGTTCACCAGGTTAACGCTGAAATAGAGTTAATGGGAAGGGGATTTACACTGTCAAATAACCTATCTTCTATAGATTTCCTAGTCATTTGGCTAGCACAATGTATAGGTAAAATGCTACCCTATACAAAGTGTCACCTTTTCATTTTTCAATGACAGATTTTCTTTAAATGACCGTAACCAGAGCTGCCTGAATCCGAGATGTCCATGCTCATACACAGATTCACTACTTTTACCCCCCCAAGCGTTACTGGTTAGGAGGGTCACTCCCTCATAAGGACCCAAATCACACTAGCCTTGTTTCGTCCACTGATGTCCCATCTTTTTAGGAGCCAGAACGTTTGTTGGGCATGGGTGTATCACAGTCCCCTAGATCCTTAAAAGTTTTATTATTAATATTATTGAGTGCAAACACACACGTCTACATGGTCCCTGGTTTTGTGGGCTAAGGGCTAATAATGGTGCTGAACTGAATTTCTTAGCCCACAAACTAGATCCCCGAGCTTCTTAAACAAAGCATTTTTTAAGAAATGTGAAAAGTAAGAATGCCTGTTAAGTATTGAGTATGTGCTATTCACAGTTGTCAGGCTTCTTGGGGTGATAATAGCAGAATTATTGGCAATCCCGATAATTCCTATTTTTGCTGCTGGCATTCAGTCTGGATGCAATTCTTGTGCTTTAGGCACAAGGTGATAATAGGTAATCACGAACAGTTGGAAAGGCACATGTTGTCCAACCCCGTCTTAGAACACTAAGTCATATAGAGCGTTAAGGAGAAAGGTAGTCATATAATAGTTTTTTTTATAACAATAGTGATTTACGCGCCTCGTCCCTAACAATAAGTGCACTTTCCAACCACGTGAATGTAAAATCAATGAAAAAACGTGCTGTGGAAAAATATAGAAAAATAAATATACTTATCGCTAGAGACTTTATTGGAATAACTCATCCAAGCATCTGAAAAATTAGAAATAGAAACAATGTGTAACGTTTCTATAATTCAATAGTACCCCCCCCTTGAAAGCGCACTCACATGTGCATGAGCCTAAGTATACTTAAGCCGGCATATGAGTGCTATTTCAAAGGGGGGGGGAGTTCATTGTTTCTATTTCTATTTTTTCATGGATTAGTTATTCCAATTAAGTCTGTAGAGATAAGTATCTTTATTTATATATATATTTTTGTGTAACACATCATCTATATGATAGTGTTTTGTGGCAACTATGCCAGAAAACGCACCGCTCACTCACCTATACTCCTTATTCTCTTGAATATCTACTCCAGTAAACCTTATTACAACATTAATTTAGCCTTATGAAAGTAAGCAAGAAATTAGTGATCTTAATACCAATTTGAGTTTCTTTTGCTGTATAAGAAATGGAGGGCAGTTGGCGCTACGTTCAAATTCCAAGGCATATGTGATATCATAAACACTACAATTCAAACAGGGACTTAGCTGTTTTTATGGAAAACAAGGACATTTTCTCGCTGTATGACATAATTGCAAATGGGTTTGTAATGATCAATAAGCCTTTTAAACTTAAACTTGGATCAGTGAACACAACGTGCCATCGGGAACACAGGAGTGATGGGAGTGATAAAGGGCCTCTGTATGCCTATGAAGATATTCCATTAAAAATCAGCTGATTGCATCTAAAATAGTAATTTACAACATTAACAACATCTACACATTATTTCTAAGTGACCCCAAACTTTTGAATGGTAGGGTTTTATAATTTCATAATGTATATCAAAATTCTACATGTTTAAAGCAAGATTTCTGGTAATCCAAGGATGATGTTTTAAAAGCGACTGGCCGCAGAGTCAGGGCAAGCGTACACTCACATTAGAAACATGTTTGTAAATATATATGCATTATAAATTATACAGATATATATATATATATATATATATATATATATATCATGATTTATTCAGCTGGTAGAGGAATACTATTGTCATTGACTAGATTTGTCTCTTAAGAAAAACCTAAAATTACCCTAAACCCTGTCATATTGGCTTATTTTACTAGGATCCTGTTAGTCATATCTGGGCTGCAGCTCATACTAACCTGACAGTACAGGAGAACTGTTAATAATTTACCGATGATGATAATACAGTATCCATTACTCTGGAAAATGACTGCAGACACTAATAGTTATGATTGACAGAAACCCAAGCAAGGTGTGGAGACCAGCAGTAACAGATCACTGCCTGCTCCAGCTTCAATAGATTCAGAATGCATGCTTAATGTATGCAAACACTGCTGGGCTTCATCAACAAAACAGAAATACTAAGGGCTCTGAGTGTAATTGGAAGACAGTATGTACAGTATAGTACAGTATAGTACAGGATAGTACAGTATGTATAGGATAGTACAGGATAGTACAGTATGTATAGGATAGTACAGTATGTATAGGATAGTACAGTATATTACAGTATGTATAGGATAGTACAGTATATTACAGTATGTATAGGATAGTACGGTATAGTACAGTATAGGGTAGTACAGTATAGGGTAGTACAGTATAGTAGAGTATAGGGTAGTACAGTATAGTAGAGTATAGTACAGTATAGGGTAGTATAGGATAGTACAGTATAGGGTAGTACAGCATAGGGTAGTATAGGATAGTACAGTATAGATTAGATCTTTCTGGAGGAGGAAGACCATTTGTTTGTGGTGTGATTGGCATACAGACAGCAGACACATTGTAACAGGGCTGAGACCCGCAGGCTGTGCAGCCCGACAGACAGGACCCACCTACCGAGAAGAGGGTGGAATAGAAGGACAGGGAGAATTTGATGCAGTAATAGTCCTTCCATGTGTGGGCTCCGGGCATGTCTGAGGCTGCAGCACAGGGAAAGCTTCTTGTTTTACACGGAGAGAGCCGCCAGCTCCCGATTCATTGTCTCTGCGGCCACCGGCACGACTTCCGCATGGGGAGAAAGCGAAAGATCTGTGCGGGGAGGAGACCCGCGCCTTCACCCTTTCACTGCCACGGGGGAGCTTTGGCACTCAAAGCAGAGAGGCTCCCTCCAGCGCAGTGTAAACACTACCGCTCAAATCCGTTTTTTATTTCAGTATATGTATGCATATTATTATTAGTTATCATTATCACTAATATTAATATTGTTTTATGTTTATTATTTTTTAATTTAAGATATTATTATTAATATTGTTTTATTATGGTTTTTAGTTATTATGGTTATTATTATTATTTTAAATTACTTTTTTTAAATTATTTTTATTATTATTAATGTTATTTTTTATTATAATTATTATTTTTATTATTATTTTTTTAAATTATTAATATTATTTTTTTTAAACTGTCATTATTATTTAAGTGAAAATGTACTCAATCTGGGATGAGTATTTACATTTTGATTAGCTGGAGTACCAGGATAAATTGATTCCTTTTGGTACATAAAATCATTTGAGGGTGTGTATTAATTACATGGGTTTTTCCATTCAACATTTAATAGCAAATGCACATTAGCTCCTACTGGTAACTGTTGGGAAAGTAATTTCATAGTATATAAATATTATTATTTATTGATTTACTGTAAATAAAGCTATTAGGGAAACAGCCCTACTCATTGAGTAGGCCCTACTCAGTGAGCTAACAATCTAAAAAAAATATGTAACGTATATTGAAAGTTCCTTAAGGAGCATTTTGCATTGTAGAAACGATTGTAAAAGTAATAGCTTATTAAAAGATGTTTTTGTTTAACATTACCAAGTTATGGTATTTATAAAAAATGGCTATATTTTTGCTGTGAAGAGTAATTAATATAGCTCAGAGAAATATGGCATCATCATCCACCTTTGGGTAACATTAAAGTTATGCCTACCTCCCAATGTCTATCGTTTTGCTGGGGACAGAGCTTGGGAGGTAGCACTGCTGTGGATGCACACAATTCTGCGCATGCACAGTATGCATTCTCTGTTGTCCCAGGTATTTTCCTGTATTAAAATAGTAATAATGAAAAAAAATGGGAAAAAAATACACGTTTATTATTATTTATTTTTTATAACATAGGTGCTGAAACACCTTGTGTCCATTCTATTAGAAATATACATTAATTGCCTCCAAACCAAAATTCAAAATAGTGTACTTTGTAGAACTACTACAAACCAATCCATGTGAGGTATTATTCTACACAGGGGCATGTTGTTGAACATGAATCAGGGTTTTTTTTTTTATCAGTGGGACCTAATTTGTAGAATTATCACTAATTTAAATTGCTCATTTTATTATTTTACTGGGTTTTTGACATATTTTTTCATAATAAATGACAGACTATACTATAAAAGTGGTACAAGGAGAAATCCCTGTCCTGGAAAAAACAATATACAATTTTTGTGGGTACACTAAACATGGAAAAGGGGCCTGAAGTTTATAGCATGAACCATATGCTAAATATGGTGACCCCCCTCGTCACTTAAGGGGTTAAAATCCCGGTCATAAGGGGGTTAACATAATGGGCCTTAAGGCAAGTAGTGTGCTTTTTTAAATCACAGAAGGGTATGGGGGGGGAGCCAATCTGCTTTTGGGGAAAACTGAGGCTAGAGAATAGTCTAGTTTTCCTAACATGGATGGCATCTGGAGGAATAACATAGTGGGCTGTGTTGAAAGTTGAATTTCTGATGGTGGATTTAACGTGATTGAGTAAATATGAGGTTTAGTAATGAGATTGATTTAATTCCTCCAATGCAATACACTAAAAACCCAACACCCAAAAGAGCAATTGTCTCGTCAGGCACTAATGTTGGACGAGAAAGCCTGGGTCGTAGTTGTCGTTTCAGTTCATCCCAAAGGTGTTCAGTGGCGTTAAGGTTATACAGGTGAACTCTCTGAGTTTGTCCCGGAATCTCTAGGTGAAGCCTTGCTTTCCCAGGTCTCTGGGTACATTTCTTCCTTCTCCAGACGGGGGAGTGCTGTTTGGGCATGCACAATCCTGCCTGCTTCTCTCCAACTAAAGGCTGTGTGCCCTGCCCCAACATGTGGTTAGCTCCACCCATTGCTCCACCCCTATGCCTGGCTAGACCAATCCCTTCATGAAGCCAATGCCCTAAAAGAGGGAATCTTGGGAAGTGCCGGGTATGCTTGTGTTCTTATGTTTATCTAAACCTGTGATGTCACTAGTGACATCATTTCTGTGATTGCCTATTGTACAAAGCTGCAGGATAAATGAGATCATTTAAAATGAATTAAATGCTAAAGGCTAACAAGGTCCTTGTCCAAGTTTGTTCCAGGTCTGCTTGTTTAACCCAATCTACTAGACAAACACTCCTTACTGTATTGCCTTTGGCAAACAATAGAATGTCTCAGCCTGACACTCAGACTAATGACAATCTATAGAAAAATAGACTTCATTAGCATTGACATAAGGAATCCACCACTCAAAATACCACGACAGACAACAATGGTAGCCTCCTGGTCTTTAGATAAAGGCCGTTTATTGAAATAAATTGAGATTTTGTCAGTGCTAACCTACGGTATATTATGCTTAAGGAAACATTTTTTTTTCCATGTGACCTTATTATCATAGTAGGTTCAGTTAACCAGTTTCTCTGAATTTAGAATATAGCTTTATGCTTTATTGGCGTAGCAGACAGAGCACCTTGTATGATAACTATAATAGCTGGCTTGAGTCAGTGAGCTTTCTAGAAAGTAGACTTTTACTATAAAATCAGACCACACACTAAATGTATAATTAATGTACAATATGTGATTAAAATGAAACTCCAAAAAACTATCAGTAATGAATCAGATACATGTAAACGATAAGCAGATGCATCTCATAATCACGGCACTGTATTGTTGAGCATGCTAAGATTTAAGTAGAGAAGATGAAGCATGGCTTTAAAGGTACTCTAGCCATCGTATGTGTGCGTAGACATATTGAATAGAATCCTCTCTATGCATCCTATGTGTCCGCCCCCCCCGCAACATTTTCAGGAGGTCCATTGACTCCTCTCTTTGTGCGCATGCACATTTGGTGCATCAATTGAACACATTGGCTGCCGGTGATTGGCTGCTTCAGACTTAAGTTAAATGAAGCATCCAGACCTCTGCCTATTATTGTACTAATACACCCTTCTTCATAGTTCAATGAAGCAGTTACACTGATAGTTTGGTAACTTTGGATCTTAGATCGTTGAGATATACCGGTACTAACCATGTCTGCTAATGTGGGCTTGAGGACCGATTGGATTTTCGTATCCATGCAAAACCCAGGGCATAAAAGGCCAAATTATTATTTTGTAACAAGTATAGAAGACAATCTGCACACTAATGACAAACCTTCAGGGCAGTAAACAGATCAAATATGAAAGGTAACGATATGAGTAAAAAAAAAAAAACAACATAAAAGAAAATATAAAAATATATAAAAATGGAAATTTTTAGTAGGCATAAATTAGTGGAGCTGATATAACTGCAAAAAGTATTGTCATAAATAATGTATCTATGTAAAGTCATTTTCTGCTGATTGTTTGTGTCAACAAATAAAAGCCTAGAGAAATTTAAAAAAGATATAAAACAGACTCATGCTACTTGCCAGTCTGTACACACATTTGGTGTGAGACAGAAAGATATCAGTAAAAACAAGATCAAAATAAATAAAAATATGAAAATATGAAAATAGAGGAGTACAAAAAATGATAATGAAAAATAATGATTGTAACAATGAATGTATCCATCATTCACATAGTTTTCCCACATTGTTGGTATCGGTAAACAAAATCCAAAAGTGATATAGTAACATATATAACAAATTCACGCTACTCCTAGGCTAGCAGGCTAGTGGCCATAGTGCCATGAATGCATAAGACCCAGTGAATTAACAGAGATATTGCCAAAGCTAATAATGTATATATTTTTTAATCATTGAATGTGTTTATGAATGATTATGAACTATTTATCTTTAACAAAATCTGCACGCACATTCTCAAACAATGTTTTTCTGGTATTAACAAGCAGTGAGGGACTTTGTTTGTCATCTAATTGACTTTATAAATTGTGTGTGATATTTGCAAATTGCTCGTAGTGGCTGCCATATATACAGATATTTACATTTTTCTAGCAGCCAGATAGGAAATTGTCAAGACAATATGGCTCAGCCAGTCAAAGAGACAGGGGAGGTCAGACACCGGAGGAATAGAACATAGAACTGCAAGCAGATAGACTAGGAAATGGAGCCAGACTCCTTTCCTTTCTCATACAATACTGGTGTTGGATGGTGGCAGTGTGGTACACATGAGAACTCTGGATGGCTGGTGATGATGAGATATGATAGTGATCATAAATAATACCATACCCTGAGCTCTGTCTCCTCTTGTTTTGCCTGCCTTCTCTTCCCTTTTTGTTTTTTTTAAAGCGGAAGAGAGAGTTGTCAGTACCCGCTTGGTTTAAAATGCTGCCCCCCCATTATCTACCCTTCCTCTCCCTGCCACCCCCCCCCCCGTACTTACCTTTCAGCAGTGCCGCGGTGAGTCTCCCTGCTCGGTCTCTGTGCCCCCTTGTAATGCTGAGCGCCGGAAGATGACGTCATTTCCGGCGCTCAGCATTACAAACCGGCACCGAGACCGAGCAGGGAGACTCGCCGCAGGACTGCTGAAAGGTAAGTACAGTGGGGGGAGAGTAAGGGTAGATAATTGGGGGGCGGCATTTTAAACTTCGCCCCAGGCAGCATTTTGTCTTGGGCCGGCCCTGCTGTCTGTTCTATCACGCACTCTACTGCTCCATACCTGGAGAAAATCAAAGGTTATGTCATGCAGATAATTGTTGAGGAATGGAAAGGGTTACTTACCGCTGCTTTTCAGATATAGACAGGGGAAGTTTTATACTCTAGATTTTTACTATAAGTATAAGTAAGATTTTTCAAGATCAGATGAGCATCCCAACCCTTATCTCGCATATCATCCTAATCCACATGGGAAACATAGATAATATTCTTGTCACCTTCTTCCACCTTGAGGCATTTGTAAAAAAAAAACATAATGATGAAAGTGACGTGTGCAAGTTTATTAGTTTTAAACATTTCACTGAAGCAGGATGAGTTATTTCTGGAAGTATTCCTTTGTGTGTTATATGTGTTGTGTAATATGTCAGCTGTCAGCCTATGTTCTGCCATTCAGCCATTGAGAAGTCCCTGGAAGTGGTTATAAATTTCCCAGTTGTTGCTGCTATTTTAAGCGATTGAGTCAGCAGAAAGATAAATAAACTATTTCCTGACAATACAACAGATGAGAAGGAGTGGAGGCCTGATACATATCTAGATGCAAACATTAAGGTCAGTGAATTGTGATGGATACATGGAAATCGACTTCCGCGGCTTAAGGTTGTTTACTTCCTTGGCCTGAAGAGGTTAAAGTAACGTGATACTTATAACAGGAAAAGAGACGTAAAATGGTTAAAGTTAATTGTATCACCTTAACGGGACACTTCAGCCAGCATTAATGCATTATAGCCATACCTGGGAACTCTCCGGGTAAAACCGGGTGAGCGCTGCTTCTCCGGTTCTCCGGGTCAAGACCCGAATCCTCCAGGTAGCGGGATCGAGGTCTTGACACGCCCCGCTCCCGCCCATTCTCCCTTTATACGGGGGTGTTTCGCGCTGCCTTCAGTGGGAACGCCCCCAACGTCAGCGGGAACTCCCATTAACGTCAGCGGGAACTCCCATTAACGTCAGCGGGAACTGCCCACCGACGTCGGAGGGACTGCCCGCTGACGTCAATGGGCAGTCCTGGCAGCGCTTTAAATTTCTATGGTGTCCCCATTACAAAGGTATCAGAATTAGGGTTATTTAGTTTGGAAAAAAGACGGCTTGGGGGGACTTAATAACTATGTATAAATATATAAGGGGGCAGTACAGAGATCACTCCCAGGACCTATTTATACCCAGGACTGTATCTATAACAAGGGGACATCCTCTACGGCTGGAGGAAAGAAGGTTTCTACACCAGCACAGACGGGGGTTCTTTACAGTAAGAGCGGTGAGATTATGGAACTCTCTGCCAGAGGAAGTGGTAATGGTAAACTCAATAAAAGAGTTTAAAAGGAGCCTGGACGTGTTTCTTGAAAGCAATAATATTACAAGTTATGGATAGTAGATTAATAGGGACAGAACGTTGATCCAGGGATTTATTCTGATTGCCATATTTGGAGTCGGGAAGGAATTTTCCCCCTGGTATGGGGCAATTGGCATCTGCTTCATAAGGGTTTTTTGCCTTCCTCTGGATCAACACAGTAGGGACACAATATGTAAATAGGTTGAACTTGATGGACTTTGGTCTTTTTTCAGCCTTATGAACTAAGGTGCAGAATCGCCGCCAAATGCATTTGTCCCTTGGGCCCTCTTCCAGCCATTTGTAGCAAATCTAGAAAAGAGGGAGGCTCGAGGAGGAAAGAGGGACAAAGGGACTTGGGCCCCAAAGAGCGACGGTCCCTCATAAAGACCGGAGATATAGGTTGGGGCATACATAGAAACATTGAATTTAAATGGAAATAACAACCATTTAGCAAATCTAGTCTGCACATTTTCCTTATGTAAAGACTCAGACCTTAATTACACACCAGCATCCCTAGAACATGGAGTACTAAGAGGAAGCAGAATGCATTGAGATTACTAGGGCTCAAACGTGCATTAAAAAGAGCATAAAACATATAAAGCATTTCCATAGCAGATAATCTGTGCTTCACGTGCAAAGCCCCAAATATCTGAAGTTTAAGAATCCTTTTAGAATTTGAACAAGAACCAGAACAAAATGTTATTTTGCCCTGATGTATTTCCTCCTAAAACGAGCTGGGCCAGCACAATGCCTGAGCTATCGCAGCGCCATTCATTTCAAACCTCTCCAGCCTTTAAAACTGCGCAGAGAAAATTATTTCTCTGAAAACAAAGCACTCCGGCTTTTGCGGTTCCATTAACCCCTCATGTTCCCACTGGATTAACAGCAGAACTGTATTAACCATTGTACGCGAAAGCAGAAAAATAAATGAAGGTATTTGCCTTATCGCCATTAGAAGCTAAAAGGAATAAGAAAACTCTACAGCAATTACTTACCAGTTTGTACATGTGTTAAGCAGCACTGTAAAAGCTTTTTTATTTTTGCCCTGGTTGTCTATGTAATTTAGTCCATGTGTGTCCAATGTGTAGGTGAGATATTTCCCTGCTGTCAGTATGCATTATGTAGGGGTAACATGGCCCTTCTTGCAGAAGCATCTCCCTAGGGTCGGCCATTCATAGTGATAAAAGGGAATGTGGGTGTTCAGCTGTTGCGAAAACCCCTGATATAGTGAAAAGATGACGAGAATGCAGAAAGAGTTGAAGACATTGTAATTTTTGATCCTAAAACTGTGGAAATGCTAGACGTAGAGCAAATAGTTATTGAACATTTCCCTAAAAAAGAAATATTCGAAAGAAAAGAAAAAAAATATAGTAAGATTCTTAAGGTTATTATAATTAGAAACTAGTCTTAAATATAATACATCCATTTAAATCTGAACCTTGTACTAGGCAGGTGTAAAAAAAGGCACTTCTAGGCCATCTGTTTCTCAAAGACTAAAAGAATCAAGCAATTAAAGAACATGAAAGATGAGGAAGTGCAGAGAAATCTCATTCTCATAGAGCAGCCTTCCAGCAGAAATATTACGCACCAAGACTTGAAAGGAAATGAAAATATGCACAGAAACAAAAATAAGCATCAAAGATGCATTGTATCTGTGATTTTAAAGACCATAGTTAAGGTGGAATTCTCTATGGACATGCCCATTTTATAATTTTTTATGGGGTTTAACGCACCATTGGAAGGGTGGTTTAAACCCGCATGTCTTGTAATGTAGCAATATGAGAAGAAGGGTGGGAAGATACGAAGGATGGGAAGATACGAAGGATGGGAAAATACTCCAACCAGTGGTTAAACACAAAGTGCTGCCCCTTCCACCTCTGACTTGCACAGTGTCTCATCATTGTACATTCGGAAAATCTGTTCAGATATATTATGGAGAAGAATACGTTTTGACAAGAATAAGCCAGTGATATGATAATTGAAGGGTGACCACATTTTATTTCTGCCATTCAGGGACACAGTATGAAGCGGATGAGATTATATGCACGGCCATATATTAAATATATATATATCACACATACAGAGTGATTCACATATGTACACACTGTCATGTACACATAAAATGCATCTTAAATGAATTATTAGGAAGCCTTAAGAAACATGGTGATTTCAAATGTCATAATTTCTTCATATTATAATATACATACAGCCATTACAAGACAAGCAGTTTCAGAGAGTTAACCCCTCTATTACCAGACATGAGCAGATTCAGAGAATTCAGTCCTCTGTTACTGGACATTACACCGACAGTCACGCAATCAAACAAACACAGTCGCATATATACACAGTCCCAGACAATCCGGGACATGTGGCCATCTTTGATAATGGAGCCTACATGAGCCAGCAATATACCCTCCTTACACCTCATATTGTAGGACTAAAAAAATGATCATAAGAGCTATGCAACTTTGAGAAGATGCCATGAAAGGGTGAATGCATCTCCCACAAATTACTATGCATCAATTTACATGCCGGAAAGATGAATAACATAGCCTAATGCAAAGCAGGCATAATAAGCATTGCGGACGTACCAGGGAAACGTATTCATCTTCATTATTCAAATACTGCAGCAAACTTGTAGATAACATTTTCAGGAGCTAAGAGCCATTAATTGTTTTTAATTCAGGATAAGCCATCATTGGCTCGCTACGTCTCTGTTTTTGTAAAGCTTTTTTTTTTTTTACATACAATTTCCCTATTCATTGTGGTTTAATGTGGATGGACATTCTCACATTGGTGTCCTTGTGACGGCTCATCATATCGAAGGCAGTAATTACCAGAGCAAATTCTTCAAAACACTCATTTCATGAATTATAATTATCAGTAATACAATTGCAACCTGCAGTTATGGTTTGCAAATCAAAGCACATCCAGAGAGTTGTCTTTCAACCCTTGAATGCCAATGTATTATATTAAAAAAAAAGCTAAAATTAGCCATGACTCTGATACAACAAGCAAAATTCCCCTATAATACATTTGTTTTGTTTAAAAAAAAGCTTATAACAAACATTTCATTCATTTTCTGCTTTCTCCTAGGTCTACACTGTACCAGTGCTTTTGGGAGGGTTATATAAAGGATAGTATTTAGGACCGGAGCTAGGTTAGTTTGTAGATTTGTTATTTTCATTTTGTTTAGTTTAGTAAAATGTTGATTTATTAAAATAAATAATAAATAGCTGTGGACTGTGTGCTGTCCCCTTTCTGCCCATCCAGGTACAGCTCACTTATGATTTCTGAGCATACACAAATATGTTCGGTAAGGTGATTTTATGTCATTATAAAATAAAGGAAGATAACATTTTGATGTAAACTTACATAACATGATATTCTATCACATGACAACAGTGCTTGGATTACAATATACTCATCATTATCTGTAATAAGGTCTTTAGAAAATATTGTATGTTTATATGGATCCAGAAAACACCTGTTTTTTATTTTTATAGAATATAGCCACATTATGATACATTAAAGACACAACAGGTGGCATCAAAGGCCATACAATTTTATAAAAATCAGGAGAGAGGGCAACTGATTATATTAAAAGTGCAACATTTGCCAAATGAGTAATAGTCATTGAAATATCCAAAGATTGTAAGAACCAGAGGTAGGCCACAACTGGGAGGCAGCCATCCCCTGTACCAACCTCCTCCTCTGCCCAGGCATACTGCTAGGCTGGAGAGTTAGTGTGTATGTTTAAGTATGTTGGTATGTTAGTGTATGTGAGGGTATGTTTATGTGTGTAAGTATGTTAGTTTTATATGTTGGGTGTGAAGTTTGATAGAATGATGTCTGATTTATAGGTGTGAGGGAGTGAGATGTAATGTGTGATACAGTGAGGTATGATAGGTGTGAGGGAGTTAGGTGTTATTTGTGAGAGTGAGTTGTGATGTGTGATAGGTGTGAGAGTGAGGTATGATGTGTTAGAGGGGCAAGGGAGTGAGTTATTTTTTATAGATTGTGATATGTAATATGTGTGAATGGGTGAGGTGTTATATGTGATAGGTGTGATGGGAGTAAGGTATGATTAATGAATGAGGATGTTATAGTGAGTGTCTGTTAAGGTCAGTGTGTGTGTTCTATTGTGTATATTAGTGTCTGGGTGGGGAGCCGTTCGGCCATACCTGCCCCTGGGCCAGCCCCCCTCTGGTTAGTATTTTACTGTGCATGTAAGTATGTAGATACATAAGTACATATGTTAGTGTGTTTTAGCGTGTGTGTGTAAGAATGTTAGTGTAAGTATGTTTGTGTGTGTAATTATGGAAGTGTAAGTATTTTACTGTGTGTTTTAATACATGTGTAGGTATGTTAGTGTATGTGTTTGTATGTGTGTGTTAGTATGGAAGTGTACATACTGCGTGTGTATAAGAATGTTAGTGTGTGTTTGTGTGCAAGTGTGTATAAGTATGTTGCTAAATGTGTAGGAGGAGCTTGGGGCCCCAACCTTTTGTCTTGCAGGGGGAGCCTCTGCATTTTTTGTCACGTCACTTTTGGCCCATCTAGTTTGCCTCTTTTTCCTGATGTAAAGAGTTAAATCTTAATCAGTCCTTGGTCTTGTCTTATATTCGGGATAGGTTTATATTTTAAAATTCCCTCCTGAAATAAACTTTCCACCTGTATGTCTTTCTTTTTCAGCCGTGTGTTTTTTCCTAATTCACGTCTTCATCACCTTACAATTCTCATGAACTATTTGACTCTTTGACTCATACCACTGTCCACCATGGTAGCTCTCAATAAAGACCAGGAAGGAGTATGCAGTGTAGTTTTTTAATATCAGTGTTTTGATTATGCAGGATGATTCTTTAAAAATAAATTCACTAAAACTGCTAAAATGCTTCATGATCACATTTAGGGATAATTCATTATTACCATGCTCAGCCTGGATGAAGCTCAGTGGAACTCACAGAAACTCGCCATCTCCTCAAGAAGGCACAGCAAACTTATTATTAGCCAACTATGTTTTAGTTGCTCTTAGTTGAACTGAGTCATTTCTTGATTGATAGATACTCTTTTCAGGAGCTAAACTTGGTTGAACATTGTTGGCTAGTTACCCCCAGCTGACAAATTTGCTTCAAACTTTTTAGGGTCCACACTTGTGGACTCACAACACCTATCTTGACCTTGGCTGAGGTGGCCCTCCAACTGCATTTGGCCAATAAGGAATCCGTAAATAAAGCCCTCTGTGTGACTTTATGAAGTATGGACAGAACTTTTAGATACAGATAGATTAGCTCTAGGCTGCTTTGTGAGCCAGTAACCTTCTTAACAAAAAACAGAGGGCAAGTTCACTTGAAACCTTTATTTAGCAGCTTTTCAACTAAACGCTTCAAGAGTTTTAGAAAATGCAATGTACAAGCAGCAAGTGGTCTTAGTCTTTTGAGCAGTTTGATAACAACAAATTCATCTTAGTCATTAATAGGTAAATAGAAATCTGCGATCCTTGGCCACTTCTTTTATATTTAAGGTCATTAAGTTATAGTTGACAAAACTAAATCAACAATCAAATTACTATACAAGTAGAGATATCATTAGATGACTTGCCTCCAGTAGGATTGCTGTCATATGTATATACTCCCTTCATGACAAAGCCCATACATGTACGGGCTCACAATTCATTGTTTTTAATGGGTTTAAGGACAACCCATTGTCCTTAAGGGGATACTTACAGAGAAGAAAACGTGTATGGATATAATCTGTATTAAAAGCTGCTATACCCTTGGTAAAGGGATCAATTCAATGGTGATTTATTTATATTAATTTATTTGATGTCATAATCAATAATAGGCTTTCATAATGGGAAGTATAGTCTATTGCCTATAAAGTATACCTATACCCACCACACAAACTCTGCTTCCATGTGCACCGATATATTGAATGTTATCACTGTTTCAGCATCTTGTTTTTGTACTTCTTAATCAACATTTCTTTTGTTTAATCTTTGATCGAAAGTTCCCGTGTTTCTGCGTAGAAGACAAATTCAGATCTAAATTATCGAAGAGTGCTGCTGTGAAAACTCCTTCATAGTTTGTGCATGGCAATTATCCTGGATATTGTTGTGAGATTATCAAAAGCTGCTGTACTGATTAAAATCTCTACACAGAAGTGAATGTTTTTGGTTGCCAGTTGAAAACAGCAGGAGTCTGTTGGGGCTGCATTAGTTTCGTTTTCAAGCTGGGAAGCAGGCTTACTGTATGTACAGCAATTAAACCTACTACAATAGCTGAATTCTCAATGATCTATTTCATTTCTTATGCAGGTGGAGACTTCCTTCTCAGAATTGAACAAGAATGGTGGACACCCAACGAGTGCTTATTTTCATCTACCAATTACTCTACTAAGCTTTGAAATTTGCTCCATTAATAGCTGTTGACCAATAAAGGGGACACTTATACAATAACCCAACAACACACATATACAATTACCGTATGCAAAAGAGACAATATTCCCATAGATTTACTTATTAAAAAAAGCAAGTCCATAAAATGACTCCCTTGTACTGAGATCAGCGTCTTCTGTCGGCTCCTGCTAATTACTTACACTGCAACCCACCATTTACACATATTTTCAGTTTTATCCCTTAATTGGAGTAGAATATTTCTGAAGACTTCAGCTTAGAATCTGGATAAACCGTAAAACGATAATGGTTGTTTTAAGGTTTTAATCCATTCCAGTAATGGTTGCTATGTAATCCTGTGTAAAATGTTAAACATGATGCATGTTAACAGACTGTTACTTATATCACAATACTGGAACACTAGACAAAATATACATTTACTTTATATACACAAGTACTATACATGAGGATGTTGGATTTTTTTTGTAAATGTATAATAGACCTTGGTGTGACTTTCTTTATTATGGAAAAACATTTCTCTGATTTTAACAGATCAGATTCTAATAGAGTAGGAGTATACAATATTTTCCCTGCAAGTCTAGGTTTTTGGGGGTCCTAAAGAAACATGAGTCTCCCCCCAAAAATACATTAATGCAGAAAAGAGAAAATAATAATTCTTATCTAGCGAGATCATCCTAAATCTTCTATGCAGAGCGGAGCAGGGCTTAGACTGCTTCTAGGCTGCAAACACAAACAGATATTAGAGGATAAAGCCCAATTAACTCCCTTGGAAGCAAAGCCATAACTCTTTAAATCTCTTTTCAATGTGTTTCTTTATTAACACATAGTGGAGTCAAGGAAAAAAGGCAAATAAACCTTTATACCCAATGAACTAAGTTTCTTGACTCCAACTCCCTACTTGACCCTCTTCAATCTGGTTTTCGCCCTCGATAGAAAGTTATTCATAAATTAATTTAATTATTGTCTCTTGAAGCAGTGTCTTGAGTCACTATAACATTGATTCTCCCTTCTTAATCAGCCAGTTAAAAAAGTGAGCCCTTGGTCCCTATGATTCTGCCATCTACTCCATGTGCAGTTTTGGTGCATTTTACCCCAGCCCGTTTCCTTATTAGATGTGGATGGCTGTGCCGTGACAGATTCCTGTGGCTGCTTATTGGGTTCTGGGTCCATACCAGATCTATTTTCCCTAGGCTGCTCACCTCTAACCTGGCAAAGGACTTTCTATTATTGTCATGTCTGATTTTAAAAAACATATTACATGAATGCACACATATAACAACGAGCACAATGGCACTCGGCTTCAAAGGGTCTTGAGGCAGACACATGATGGTTGAGGCTTGTGCTGCTAAAGTGGAATACAGCAGGACTGTCTATCATAAGACATTATGGTTGGGAGGTATATATACATATATATATATATATATATATATATATATATATATATATATATATATATATACATATTAAACACTGTGAAAGGTAATAGATAACAGTGCCACTGCCATACAATTTGTGCAATTTCTGATCAATGTTTGCCTCTATGTATGTCTCTGGAGGCAGGGCCAGCCTTAGCTGTTCCATGTTAATTACAGCCCAGCCTGAGCCATCTTTGTCCCTATACAGCCCAGTGTGAGCCATTTTTGTCCCCAAACAGCCCAGCATAAGACATCTTTGTCCCCAAACAGCCCAGCATAAGACATCTTTGTCCCTAAACAGCCCATCCTGTGTCATCTTTGTCCCATAAACACCCTGCTTGTGCCATCTTTGCCTTTCCCCAAATCACTTATAATCTAGGATACACACAAAACACTTATACAGTCACTCACTCATTTACACAATTCCTTCATACAATTATTCATTCTCTCAATCATTCACACAAATCATTCTCACAATTCATCCACACATTAATTCATTCATTCTCTCACTCATTGTCACTCTTTATTTATTTCAAGATTCTTACTACCCCGTTTCTCACAATCTCTTGCCCCTTGTCGCTATCTATCCCCTCTATCTAGCCCCTCTCCTCCCCTACTCACTGTCTACCCCCTGTACTACCGTTCTCACTATCTACTTCCTCCTCCCCTACTCACTATCTACCCCCCACTTACTATCTATCCCCCCTTTGCCGTTCACTTACCCTGGAGAAGTCCTGTAGTGGGAACGCGAGGCCTCAGTCTTGCTGCCCTGCCGCGGCATGTGCAGGTTCACCGCTGAGCGTCGGAATATGATGTCATATTCCGGCGCTCATCATAAAGTGCCGCATCTCGACCAAGGCCTTGTGCTCCCACCATCGCAGTCAGGGCAGCGGTAGGGAGCAGAAGAGACAAAGGGGCTGAACTTTTTCATGTGCGACCACCCGGCGCCCCTCTCTCTCGTCCTCTCCCTGCCGCCTGGGTGCTGTGCACCCGCCTCGGCACGGCCCCTGCTGCCATGGCACCCCATGCAGCCACACAGCTCGCACACCCCAAAGACCAGCCCTGCCTTGAGGCTGCTTGGAGCTCTCTCTCTCCAGCTATTTGTAGGAGGCAGGAATGGGGTATGACCAGGATAGGGGTAGGGATAGTTTGAAGGGACGGGCGTTGGACATGACCCCCACCTGGAGATTAAAAGCATTAACCCAGATGCCTGAACAAATAACCTTTCACCTGGTGACTCCAGGCTAAATCCAGTTAATTATCATATCAAGGGTCAGCCTAGGGCTAGTAGCACTTGGGAAAGGCGAAGAGAGAGCTAAAGTGTGTTAATGCATGGTGTTAGAGTGAGTTTGTGTATGTGCTAGTTACTGGTAGGGGACACCAAATAAATACTGCACCTATGCCCCACTAGCCCTAGTCTCACTCGTGGCCATGAACATTAATCAATCCTGTGTGCAAGAAATCCCTGAACAGAAAGCAAAAATGTACATGTTTTTTTTAAGAAAGATCTTTTTTAGATTTATGTAACCTTGGTTGATTGAAGAAAAAAACCATTTTGGAGTAGCAAAAAGTCATTTTGGAAGGAGAGAAAAGTGGGTGCTTTAAAAAAAACTCTTAATACACTATCTAGAATCCACAAGTAAATGTTTTAATGTACAACAAGACAACTCAAAAAATCCATTTGGGAAAAGGCGTAATTGTTGGTTTTACAGAAGTAGTTTGAGTTGTGGCTTTTAAAGTATTTAGAGGAAGTAATAGCTTTTTAGAACCACAGATATATGAAGCTTCTTCCTTTTTAAGATCAAAATGAGGAAATGATTAATATTTCACAAAGACCTGGCTCGGTAGTCTATTGAATAAAATAGATAAAAAAAACAAAAAAAAAAAACTACAGTGAAAATATTTCTATATTCTCCCTAACTGGTCCAATTATCTGAACATTTTGTTCACCCAGTAATTGCCCGGTGGCACAGTATCCAGATTTTTGTTTTTGGCTAATAAATATGTTTTTTTTTGTATATTTTACATACATTTTTGCTCTTACAATTATGTGATAGACATGCCTGGGAACATGAGCTCACCCTGAGATTCTTGAAATATTAATTCTTTCATAGACTTTTGTTTATGTTTGGACTATTTTGGGACTTTTTCAAAGCTATTTCTAGTATTGATATCTAGTATAGTATCAATTTATGGTGATGCTGATATATTGTTATTTATTAATGAATTGGTGTTGTGTGATTAAATGATTGAGGCATAAGTGAATAACACTGGCAAATTGAGGTATCTATCATTTTAAATAAATAATAATACCGGTAATAATAATATATCGTTAATATAGGGTGTATAGCTTGATGTATTGTATTTTAGATATTGGGTCACTGATGATGCGGAGATCTGATACAAATTTACCTAATTAAAGCCTGTTCTTGAGTGCTGGATATATTTGTTCTAAACTATGCTAGGAACGTAACAATATCAGATTGTCTTCTTGTTGACATTCTGTCAATATTCTGCAGCATATAACACCGATACACTGACAGGATTGAATGACTAATATTGTTTTGTGAGTCTGTTGAAATTGAGTACAAATCAACTTTAGAAAAAAGTAAAACACGATAGCTGTCACTTATTCCAGAGTTACAATATTTCACTGAAATGTACAGCAGTTCAAAATAATATTTTCAAACATCAGATACATTTCTGGCCATCTTCCTAGAATTTTTTTAGCAATTTTTAAAGATTCAGTCTCCTTTCGGTTTCTATATCCTTTTTTTTTTAAAAAAAAAAATAGAATTTGAGTTTTCGAGATTCATTGGAATGACTGGTCATAAAAAAGCAACACAGTTGAAGACAGAGATAGAAATTGATTCTCTCATTATCAAGTAAAACCTGAAAATAACAAATGTACCGGTATTTTATGCACGAAGATATTAGGAGGATGCAATTCAAGTTCGTAGACAAGTGAGATGACTGCTGATTTCATTCAGTGACTGTAATAGGTTTGACAATTTAGAAGTAAAATTAAAGAAAAAAAAGTACAAATGTCAGATATGTGCCAGAGACCACCTCTACAGAACCACATCACGTTTGGTAAACTATGCTATGTGCGTGGTCTATTCACTAAGGGATGAGAAGACTTTAAAAATACAAGATGAGCTCTTCAGTACTCACTATGGGGTTTATTGTCTTGATCCTTTAAGGTTGGAAACTGGTTATCATCTCAGGTGTCTTCCGCCCCTGCTGTGATTTAGTAAAAACTATTTAAAGCATAAGCACGGATTCCATCTGAAGAAGGGTCTACTGAGGTCCTGAAAGCTTGTATGACTCTACATTTTCTCTCTGTTGACTGAATAAAAGGTATAGAAGCTTGTAAGAACTGCACTCGCGCTGACCTGAAGGAAGAAAACTCAGGATCCAATAAGTCTAGTTCATGGTGATTTATTATTCACAAGTAACATCACACATAGGAAAAGTTGCAGGAGGTGCTTGAAGCGTTTCTCACATAAAGTGCATAATCGTAAGCTATCACATGCCATAAATTGAAAAAAGCAAATAAGTTCCAATTATTTGGTAGTCTTCTCAGCAAATGAATTGCAATGATAGTCCAGTTACTCATGAGCTCATACTTAGTGAACAAATTCTATTCCTGGGACTGGAGAGAAATGGTAGGATCTGTATGTAGATGCAAATATGGGTTTACACTCATACACTCTTAATTTAACAAGTAGAAATCCAGTTGATAAAATAACAACTGGAGTCATGGAAGAAAGTTCCCCATCTTAAATGGGAACAGTCATTAAGACCTGGGAATTAGCTTAGCTCAGGATTGGCCCCACCCCTTTCCTTATAGCGTCCACGCTGCTCAGCAACTCATCTAACAGTAAGTATAAAATTAATATTTGGGATGCTGAAAGTTAGGGGAGGTGGGGTTAATTTAGGGGCAGTTATAGTTAATGGGGTGTTTAGGGTTAATGTAGGGGCAGTTATGGTTGATGGGGTCTTTAGGGTTAATTTAGGGGCGGTTAATGGATGGGAGTGATGATGAGTATGATGAGTATGATAATACATTTTTTTTTCAAATTTCGGGCCACAAAATTTAGGTGCGTGTTATACATGGGAGCGTCTTATACATGGGGAAATACGGTAATGAAAACTAGACATTGGACATATGTTTTGTTTAGTTTTTGGTCCATTTGTAATTTTGTTTGGATGAAATTCAGAGGGCTTTTTCAATTCAGAAATAAAATTTGTTGTCACACACCCTCATTCTCTTTCTCACACAATGTCTCCCTGCACAACCTCTCCCCTGATCTCTGTGGATCTATCTGCATTATTCTGGCCTCTTGGAGCACTTCCGCAAAAGGGTGGCACCATGGTACACCCCACCGGGACAGCCTCTCCCCCATTCCTCCAATCGGCAGCAGAGGGTGTGCACGGAGGCTCCTCCCCTTTCTGGACGTGCTCCAGGAAGCCAGGTTAACAGAGCAGATAGCAGGGAGACGATAACCAAGATAGAAGACGATAATTTATGTTCTTAATAAGGATGATATCAGGCTGTAAAGGTAAAAGGATGCACAGAAATATAGCATAGCGAGGCAGTGTTCTAAATAATTTATTTTAATTATTGCTTACTTGTGAGTCTGTCTGATATATATGATGAGTGAAGCAAAATGGGCTATTTTATCTTAACTTCAACTGACAGCTATATGAATTATCAGCAAAAATCTGTCAGATATGTGGTCCTCAAGGAACATTAAGGCCAAATGGCTCACCAGAACATAAAAGAAAAATAGGGATTAAATGTAGGTCGATGTTTGTTAAGCAGGAATAAAAATCTATTTTATGAAATTCTATATGTGATTTAACAGAGTCTAGAATGGCAGGCTTTTTTCCAGCTTTGTTTAATACCACAGGCTTGGATGGTTTCGAATCGTAAACACTCTATTGAGATAAGGCTAGGTTTGAGCAAGAGAGCGCTGCCCTCATTCAGCCCAGGGAAGTCCAATTATGTGACCTAGTACCAAGGCTACCAAAAAAACCAAAATCAGTCTCTCTTGAAGATTTGCAGGATTCCTTCTCCTAATGGCAGATTTCAGCTCTTTCCAAAGGTTTTAATTGGTATGAGAGCAGGACTTATTGATGGTCACTGTTTTTTTCCTTTCCAATCATTCTTTTGTGCTCTTAGATATGTGCTTTGGATCATTGCCATGCTGAAGGACACATTACCTTCAACCCATACCTAGTTTTCGTATTGGGTAGCACATTTCTCTGTAAAATTCCCTCTTATTTCTCTTAATACTTTCAAGGCCTCTAGTACCAGTGACAGCAAAGCAGCCCCACAACATGGGGCATTGCCAAAGAGTTCTACTTTGGAACTCTGTACTAGCATACTGTAGAGACCTGAAAATACCCTCAATGCTTATTACACCAAGGTTAGCGGTTCTGGGGTTGCTCTTCCCAGAGACTGTATCTCTGTATTAGCTTCATAGCCATGTCATTTCATAAAACAGATTTAAATTTTAATATTGTAACTCTTGTTTATGCTAGATGTTTTCCTAACATTAGCGATATGTTCCAGTACAGGTTATACAGAAAGCCTACCTGTTTCATAAAGGTAAGTGTTCAATGTGATGCTGGCCCCTACTGCAATTTCTCCAGTTTAGAAGATCATTACTCAGACAGGAACCAACTTTTAGAATTTTTGATCAATGAAAACCGATGTCTTTTATCTTTCTTTAAAAAATTCAAAGCCTGTTTTATATGCATGTGAAGCAGATCTCCACAGGAACCCCCTCCTCCTGACTACATAACACCAATTAGACCTGAAGGAAACTGCTGTATCTTCATTGGTATGGATTAACCCTTGCTTTGTGAGAGGGGCTTGATGCAATAAATGTCAATTTACCTTGTTAGCAGCACCACATTGATTTTATGCACCCGGTTAAGCTATGTTCTTTTGATTTTGTTTTCATTCTCGTTCCTCACATTTTACTTCAAAAAATGCATGGTTTTGGGCAACAATTTTTGTTTTCGACCGTTTGTTTTGGACAAAATGAATTTTTGATTTAACAGTGTTTCCAAACGAGGAGGTACCTGACACCTTCTCGACTCACCTTTTACCTACAGCAGCACCATCTCAAGGTTTAGGAAGAGATCCAGACTTGATTTTAAGGCATGTCACAAGGGCAAGCACTGACAGATGATCCAGCATCCAGCTTCCAGGTGCTCGACCGGATTTTCCCCAATATTTGAAATAAATTGTGGCATAGCTACACTGCTGCTTCTGCAGAGTGGAAGGAGCAACACATCTAACTGAGAAATTACTGAAAGATTTCTAACTTTGCCATTCATTTTCATTTGTACTAATACACAAAACTGGCGAATTTAGTTAAAAATAAAGTTTGTACAATTCACCGAAACCGCTGCCATTTTGACAGAATTTACTGCTGAGTTATGTCCGCAGAGATGCGGACAAAGATTGAACATAGCAGATTGAAGAGAAGAGAGAAGATAAAAAATAGAATAATATGTGGAAGAAGTCGGCAGAAAAATGAAGGGAAACATTTAGAGTGTGAAAATGAATGGGTGCATAGGGCAACGGATTTCGAATTAAAAATGTCCCTGAATTTTTGGATGAACTGAATGGGCATGGAACGTAATTCACTGCCCAAAAATCAATGTGCCAAAAAAGAACCAAAACATTTATCAGAATCGTTCTTGGCCCATTTGCACATGTCTAGTTATAAACTGAATGCATTTTGCTAGTACACCACTGAGTTCTATTAATACCTTTGGGTCTATCCCATCAGGCCCTATTAGCTTATTTGTCTTTACCTGAGACGGCTGAAGTAGAATCTCCTCTTCCTCTATAAACTCACGTGTATCAAGTGACTCATTAGTCTTTTTTTCCAACTGAGGTCCCTTTCCTTCATTTTCTCTTGTAAAAATTGAACAAAAAATATTAATTGAGGCAGTCAGCTAGACCTTTATCCTCTTCTACATACCTTCCTTCTTTTGTTTTAACCTAACGAATCCTTGTTTTACTTTTCTTTTCTCACTTATGCCTCTAAAAAAACGTTTTATCTCCCTTTTTTGCTGACTGGGCTATTTTCTTTTCTGTGTGTGCTTTGAAGGCTCTTAGAATGAGTTTTGCCTCTTTCTGCCTAATCTTATAGATCTGTCTGTCTCGTTCATTCTGGTTTTTTTTTATCATTACTAAATGTTAACTTTTTTGTTTTTTTTCCTACTTTACCAATATAACTAACTGCAATTCTAACTGTCTAGGGTTAAATCATCTGAGTTTGTTAATATGTTACTTTGTATAACAAATTTTGGCAAGCTTATGCAAAGTTTGAAGTTGTTGTCTGACCCTGTGTCTAGTACTAAAGGTACAATTAACCTCCTATTGACCAATGACATCACAGAAAAACGTTCAGTTAACAACCAATGATGTGTCAGACACATCATGGCATTAAATAAGCTTAGAAAGCAATCTAAGATCTTCGCTTAAACTGCAGCAGGGCCCCCTTGTGGCCCCACCCAGGGTTGTCAGTGTCCGCCGTATATAATATGGCAGTGGACACCTGATTTAAAAGACTGTATGGAAAGGGTTAAAATACTCCCATTTCCCTGGTGTGTCTAGTTTTAAAAACAATATGATTTCATGGGGTAAATTCAATTGGCCGGGTTCAAAGATGTCCAAAATAGAACATGGGGGCCAGGATGACAGATGTGAAAAATGGACACCTCCCACATGTGGCCTTTTAAACTCCAAAAACCAAGCAAACCTATGCATGGGTGGTGTCACTGTACTAAGGAGATGTTGCTAAACACTAACTGGGGTGTTCGTTGGCAGTGACAAATACCAGAAGCTGTAACTTTATACCCAAAGTACAATTTATGAGATAACACCCCCCCCACAAACTTACTACCAAAAAGGATGGTAGTAGAATTATCACATGAAATTCCAGCATTTGAAATGCTGCTGAAAATCACAGCAAAACACGAGCACAGCAAAAAAAAAAAATTAAAACAGCCTCGGTCAAGAAGGGTAAAAAAAAAATACAGAACTGTTTCTTAAGGGGTTCAAGAACACAACAATTGCCATAAGAACCAGTGAATGGTCCAGTCGGAAGGAACAGTCCATTCCTTTGTAGGGTAATAAGGCCAATTTTCAAACTTTAAACCAGAATCACTTTTATATACAACGCCCATTAAGTAATTTGTCACGTAATAGTTTGAAAAGTTTCCCTATTACGAAGTGAGTTTATTGGGAGAAAAAAAAGATATATCCATATAACCCTTAACATCCAGATTATTCACGGTAATTAATGTAGCAGCCTTGAACTAGAACGGATCAGAGCCAAATTACTGTTAATGAATGTGGAAACACATTCTTACTTGTCTTATAATATGCACATATGGCATGCAACATTATAACTTGTTAATCTATGTGATTACCATTTTAATATCTAGTTGCAATGAATTGGTGAATACACTTTCCTGCCTTCATTAGCCATTTTTTTCTATGCAATTCCAGTGTCAATGTATTACAACTCTATAGTGAGGCCCTTTGTAAACATATTTTTTGACTTAACATAAACATGATTGCATATTATCGACTATTAATTGTAAAAATTAAACAGATGACACATACAATATTAAACTAAAAATGACATAGATGACCTCAAACTATATTATTGGTGTCAATTTGATAAATAAAACGCAAGCAGTTTTGACATGGGAAGGTAATCAATCCTGTCTGAGATAGCACCTAGACCATACTTTTTGATGATATCACAAATCATTATTCAGGGAAAGAAATTAGAAACTTAAAAACATCGAATAATCAGACCTTGGCATTGTCTCACATACAGGATGCCTATCCGATGCATGTTTAAATCCCGTCTCTGTATTAGCATCTACCATATTAGCTAGGAGCCTGTTCTACTTACTCTCTAGATGAAGTAAAAATATCGACTAAGCTACACCTACCTTTTTATATGTGACAGCTTCTTTTCCTCTGTGGCCATACCTATTTGGAATTTAAGAGGAAGGCCTAGTTCTTCATCAAAAACAGCCCTTCTTCACCAGTATTTGAGCCACTGGGCATTCTTTGGCTGTGGGACTTGGAGACTAAGATGAGACACTATATGGAGAAACTTAATCATAAAAGAAGACTAACCCTGAGTGAAAACCAAGGTACAGAGACCGAGGTCAGGTACACAAAAAGATCCTAACATAAAGGGCATCTAGAGTACAAATATATACTGGAAAATCAAGTCTATATGTGGGTGGGATCAGAATCGGCACGCTTAGAATCGAGTCAACAAATAATGTGCAAAGCCATCAAACAATATAACAAATAAGGCAGGCATGTCCAAACTTTTTTCGAAGAGTGCCAGATTTGATGAAGTGAACATGTGCGAGGACCGACCATTTCGCCTGACATTCTTTGAACCATTAAAATTAAATGCAAATTAACTATTCTATGCAAAGTTTATTGAAAACGGCATACTTTTCATTTTGTGGCTTGGATGACAAATCTAAACAAGCGTTAAATCACTCTGCCTTTAATATCAAAAAAACATCTATATTTGGGCAATTTATCGGTGGGGCCTTATCAGTCCGGAACATGGGCCGCAATTGGCCCTCGGGCCGGACTTTGGACGTGCCTGAAATAAGGCAATGAAAAAGTCCCACGTGACTAATATGCCACAAGATACATCTCCTCAGTAGAAGTCGGGAGAGCAAGCATCTGCTGGTAAAATTCTAGATTCCTGCAAATAGGGGCATAACAAAATGACCATGTGGAGTTACCGCAGGGCGTGTGTATATGCATGCTGTTTATTTGCATGCTTTGTACATGCTTTGTAAAATGTCCAGCATGGCAACTTCTAGGAGCTTGTCTGATGTTATTATTATTATTATTATTATTATTATTATCTTTAATTTATATTATCAAGATTCACCTAATAAGGATTTCCCCTTTAAAAGAACCTAGGGTATATTATAATGCTCTCCTGAGTATTAAACACGGTAACGTGTTGAATGGAATTCAAGGTTTTTATAGCAGAAGAATAAAAAGATCTACAAGGTCAAATGGTTCATATTTCTCAACACAATCTATTTTTTTCTGTCACGTTTCCTTTGTTATTTTTACCGGTTAGAACTCCCAGTGCTCTTCTATGTTTATTTATGTAAAAATACTAAATTCATCCATTTCCTAGTCTAAATGTAGGTATAAAAAAATCCTTTATTTTTTCACATAATGGTTTTAAAGTGTATATAAAAGTACTTCACAGCAGGAGAAGCTAAATTCAGAGCGTCAGGAATGTTATTTATAATTACCATAATTTTGATGTTTTTTGTATGAATATTGATCGTGTTGGTAGAGGCTAGAAGGATCTGAACACATTTATCACACCATTTCACTAGTAATCAAGTTTTTATGCTTTGATCAGAAGCTTTGCAAATAGACCTTTTTGAATGTTAATATGTTGTTGAAGAAAGTAAAATCCTCTGGGATAGACTATTTTAGAAATTCCCTCATTGACATGGGGGCCAAGCTATGTAATAAATAAAGGGTAAAATGGAGAAAAATAGGATTTTTGGCTCATTGGTTTAAAGCAAACATAAAGCAGTCAATATTCATTTGGTTTACAAAGGCACATTTATATACGGAGTACTGCATGAAGGATTTCAAAGTCTGAAATGCACAGGAAAACCTATATATACAGTATCTCACAAAAGTGAGTGCACTCCTCACATTTTTGTAAATATTTTATTATATCTTTTCATGTGATAACACTGAAGAAATGACTCTCTCTGCTACAATATAAAGTAGTACAGTGTACAGCCTGTATAACTGTAAATTTCATACTGGTCACTGGTCACGAAGTTCAACATGGCACCTCATGGCAAAGAACTCTCTGAGGATCTGAAAAAAAGAATTCTTGCTCTACATAAAGATGGCCAAGGCTATAAGAAGGTTGCCAAGACCCTGAAACTGAGCTGCAGCACGGTGGGCAAGACCATACAGCGGTTTCACAGGACAGAAGTTGAGTGCACGTGCTCCAGCATGTCTCCATACATAAACCCTATTGAGCATCTGTGGGGCATGCTCAAACGGAAGGTGGGGGAGCGCAAGGTCTCTAACATCCACCAGCTCCATGATGTCGTCATGGAGGAGTGGAAGAGGACTCCAGTGGCAACTTTGAAGCGTTGGTGAACTCCATGCCCAAGAGGGTTAAGGCAGTGCTGAAAAAAATAATGGGGCCACACAAAATATTGACACTTTGGGCCCAATTTGGACGTTTCTACTTAGGGGTGTACTCACTTTTGTTGCCAAGGATTAGACATTAATGACCACCTGCTTAATATTGTGTAGATCCCCATTTTGCCGAAACAGCCCTGACACGTCGAGTTGTGGACTCCTCTAGACCTCTCAAGGTGTGCTGTGGTATCTGGCACCAAGATGTTTGCAACAGAGTCTTTAAGTCCTGTAAGTTGCGATCCATGCATCCTGGTGCCATGTGTTCACATGATGTAAAAGAGAACGTGATTTATCAGACCAGACCACCTTCTTCCTCCGTGGTCCAGTTCTTATGCTCACGTTCCCATTGTAGGCAATTTCAGCAGCGGACAGGGGTCAGCATGGGCACCCTGACTGGTCTGCGACTACGCAGCGCCATATGTAACAAACTGTGATGCACAGTGTGTTCTCACACCTTTTAATCAGTACCAGAATTAACTTTTTCAGCAATTTGAGCTACAGTAGCTTGTTGTTAGCCTTAGCCGCCCATTACCCTGTCGCTGGTTCACCACTTTTCCTTCCTTGGGCCACTTTTGATAGGTACCACTGCAGACCAGGAACACCCAGTCTGATGCATCACAATTTGGCCCTTGTCAAAGTCGCTCAGATCCTTATGCCTGCCAATTTTTCCTGATTCTAACACATCAACTTTGAAGATGAAACGCTCTCAAGCTAAAGTTAACCTACCGGAAGCACAAGACTACCCTCCTTGATTATTTATTTTATAAGCCACAATCCGAATCCAATGCACCGTGTGGTCATATGAACTATTGGAAACCCTAAAGAGATCCAGGTCAATGTCGTGGTTTAAAGAATCACCTCTAGGGTAAGACAGGTGATGAATTAGGCAAAACTTGCACTGATCTTTTTTGGGAACCACTCCTGAAGGGGAAATCCAATTTCAAGTTATGGCAGGGGAAAGCCTGTGATGACAGCGTAAACAGAATATTAAAACCCTCCATAAAACCTTATTCCATGAATTTAGCTGCCTGCTTATCTCTACACCGACTCCAAAGAAGCATCTTGCTTGAGTACATGTGCTTGAACTTGCACACACTCCACCACTTGCAGCTTCCTTCGTTATAAAAGAAACCAGTAAGTCCCCCAAGATTTCCCTCTACCTACGCTGTGATAAAGCTGGATTTTCATAAAGAGGCCTAAGCCCTGTAAAACCCTGGCTTGGCTCTTCCCCCATCATGATGGCCTAGGCTGGTAATGCTGCCTGCAATCACTCGAGTTCACTGGAGTTCATTAAATTCTACCTTCTGCTGCTTTTCAGGTATGGAGGAGGTTTTTTTTGCCAATCTCTATGCAAAATCATATATATGCTTCTGGCTTAACAACCCCAGGGTGTACTATTACGTCCTAAGGATCATGTGCTTGATGTGGGCATTGTAAGAAGGAGGCAATTTTACTGGATTTTATTTGTGTTTTTTAAATTCTTCTAACTCATTTATACTCCGAAAAGTAATATTCACTCCTCCACATTTAACCAGATTGTTAACTATTAACTGCTTCCCATGTTTTTCCTTTATAGTACAGGTGAGGGAAAATTGCATGTGTATAAAAGTTATTCTTGGGGAAAGCTGTTTTTCTCTGGCAGGAAACACTTTAATATTTATAAGGCACAAACAGATAAAGATTTCATTTTAAAGATAGAGAAAACCACCTGTCTGAGGACTATATTAAATGCAGAAAAAATGCAAAATGAAAAGCCAGTGTTTTATTCAATAACCCGAGGAAGTGTTTGGAACACTAAATCTCCAGAGGTCGCATAGCGTTGATAACAGAGGAAGCAGCCAAGGGCCAACCTTGGGAACGTTAATTATCTCAAAGGCTAGGACATAGTTGAATTGTTCAAGTGCAGGAAGTTGTTTTGGAAAGTCACTGCAAGTTAAAAAAAAAATCTAAAATCTTTTCTCTGACAGATAATAAAATTATATTAACGAATTAATTGCAAAGGGTAGCAACATATTCCGGGCGATGTAATGATTGTGCTCAGCAGGTGTGGTCTGTAACCGCGGCAGCTGAAGGATTGCTTACAGGGCCTTCGGAGACTTTGATAAATAGGCGGGAAAGTAACGTTCATGATCATTCCGATGATTCTGCGGCTATGCTGGATAGGAGCAGTGGGGGCTGGAGAGCAGATTTATGTTTTGTGTTCAAGTAACCAGTTTAAATTCATTTTTCAGGAACATGCTGTGAGTTGACACACATTTGCTGTAATCACAGACAGATCCAGTCTAACAGAAAGTACTATATACTAAAGTATGGAGTACCTTGACTATTTAGAAAATAATATTCTACTCAGCAGGATATCACAAAAGCACAGGAAGGATTGGAGGGTTTAACCTCTATGCTGTTAAATGCTTAACACAATGGCAGGAATTCTACATTACAAATGAATATTAAGCATGTTGTCATCCTTCAATGATATCTTTACAAGGAACATCAATCCACTTTTAAGGTTTACACTTATGCCTTGAGCTATAGGTGTAGATTTGACCCCTGGCATCTTTTAAGCTGTTAAGAAACATACTGTGTATGCACAGTTTTGAGAACTTTGTTATGCAGGGTATAGGCAAATTGGGTATAATGTTCCCATAGGCAAGAGAAGGTGAGGCATAAATTGAAATACTAAGCTCCTTCCCTTTTTCTATTTCAAAGTGTCCCTAAAAATGAATGATTTGGATATATATTTAATATACTGTTAAATCCGAGCCTAGCTCAACTGAAAACAGGCAACACTAAAAACCTTGCCCTAGGGTAAGCCCCTGATCTGAAGCATTACAGAGTTTGAATTTCCATCAGCAAACTACACTCAATTCAAAATAAATTTTCTCTGCAGGGAAGAATTAACACCCTTTAATATGTGTTTTGGCCTTCATGAATGTCGTCACTGGTAAGGTAGGGTTAATGTACCTATAGGCAATGTTAGCAAGTGAGTCTACTAACCCTTGTCAGTACCATGGACAGCTGCAAACCAAATAATGAATGATATACAGGATTAGAATTATGAGGAAATACTAGAATATCGCTGTATGCTAAGCTTAGAGAAGAGAAAACAGAAAGGAAGAAAGGTTTATTTCAAAGGAGGAGAAATATTGGAAGAAGAGGTCCTGATCTTAAACTACAATTTTACAATGTAAGGAAGGTTTACTTTACCAAGAGGATGGTAGATAAGTGGAACAGAAGCGGTAGAGGATAATACAGTAAGGAAATGCATGGAATAAGCATATGCCTGTCCAGAATCGAAGACGAGACCAAGAACCGCGTCTTCATTAAACCCTCAACTAACATCAGAGAGACTTGATGGGCTGAATGGTTCTTATTTGCCTTCAAATTCTATATTTCTGTTTCTACCATTATGACATCACCACCCATTAGCTGTGACAGCACTAATTTCCAGCGTGCTGCAGTTTCAGCTCTTATTTTGCAAGTGTGTGTATAAATGCTGCAGGTGCTTAGACCACATGAATAAATAATTCAGCCCCTGTGTAATGGAGTTGCACACAGCACATTAGGTCATTAGTCTATATTTTTATAGAAAGGTAATACCCTTTGAAAACATTAGCATTTCATTTTCGCTTGCAGATTCAATTAATAGAGAAAGTAATGCTTAAAAATGTCATCCCAATTAATTTGCCTTAATTACAAATCTGTGATCTGGAAAAAAAAACACTTTCTTTGTGAAAATACTTATAACTCAGTAAGGGTTGGCAAACATTTAGGTTATAATCCTCCTCGGTATTATTTTTGTTAGTTTGGGCTTCTGATATCGCACCTTTTCTAACAATGTGCCGTAGAATAACTTGATGCATTATTATGCTAATACTATACAATTAAATTGTTCTGATTATTATACTTGGGTACTCTCGGTTTGTCCCAGAGCTGACTACCCAGATCCGGGGCAGCGTTTGACCTCCTGGTAAGGTGAATAGTAATATGACGTAAAGTCTACCCCTCCCCTGGGCGCATGTAGTCTTGGTATCTCAATTTAGCCCCAACCACTAAAGTCCTTCCATAAGGGGCAGAAGAAGAAGAGCTCCAGGGGGCCACGCTTGTACTGTTTTCCTATTGGTTGCACAACAAGATAAAAATCCTTGCTACAAGTAGAGTGAATAGACTAATAGACTGCGCTTCGAATTAGTGTGCAGGTTCAGTTGGCAGTAAAGTCATTACCTCTGCACCAAAATATGATCAGGCAGCCAATGTGATAATCCAGGTCATAAAACTGAGGTCAGGGCAGGCCGTAGACAGAAATCATTAAATAATAAAGCAGGGTCCGCCACAGGAGATCCAATATGAGTAGCAAGATATAATGTTCAGGGCTATAACACTAAGCAGACTAGTTTTAATCCTGTAATGAGTGATGTATGCTGGCCTAGGTTGATTCAGGTTCAGGGGTGACAGCCCACGTGCCACGTCTCAATGGGCCAACCAATTAACACTGCTTCATTTAAATGTGGAAAGTCATCATACCTTGGTGTCCAGAAGTAGGGACAGCGGTGGAGAGGGGGCGGTAAGTGCCGTTAGAAAGAGTTTAAATGTGCATTAACCCTGATCAGTACCATGGACAGCTACTATGTGAGCTACTACAGATCCACACAGAGGATGTATATCAGATCTTTACAGAATTAAATGGACGCCCTGGGCCATAAATATGTTGCTTTTAATGTAAGCATGTCCACGTGCTTTTCTTTTACATGTGAATGAAAATGAGCACAAACGCAAAAATATTATATTCTTTGTGATTTATGATTTTGTTTCAGCTTTTTATTATAAGATATTAATAATGATAGAAAAAATGATAGCAGAACATTCTTATGAAAGAAAGACCTTGAAAGAAAGGTTCCTCTTTTGACAACTTTTTGAAAATTTCTCACCACTGCCATCCTTCTGTATTTCATAAAATATTACCTCTGCATACTGGCACCCCCAGCAACATAAACAGTGTCCCGTAAAAAGGAAGGGGGGAGAGGTCAGACATCTAAAAGCACAGACCCCCTGTTTCATCCCGCTAGACAGAGTGGTTATGAGAAACGCAAAACCGTCAGAGACCCTCAGATTTAGGGCCCAGTCACAACCACACTCTCCGAAGTTTAGCCACTTCACATATATTATCCCAGAGACAGCTGGTAATATGTAACAATAGCATTATTAAAGCTGCAAATCAACTACTGAATGTACATATTTTGTAGTTGATGGAAATACACCATTAAACATATACATACAACAGATGCCTGCGGTGTTGCAATGCACGGCTATTACGGTGACTTGAGACCAGAATATGAAAGTTTAATGACTCTCCCACCCGTCACTTCTTCATTAAAAAAAAAATATTTAATAACCCCATAACTCTTTCGCTGCCAAACATAGTTGGTGGCCAATAAGGAGTTAATCATTTACTGAACACCTCATCCTTAAATATATTTCCGTCTCTAGAGCATGCATTTGCTTCCAGGGGAACAGAGCTGCCTGCTGCTACTGCTTGCTGATTTTCAGGGGCTCTCGAACATAAACAAAACACATAGTGAGACATCAAAGCAGAAAGACAAAGGTTTGCCGCTGAAATCACAAATACGCTGAAATAATGTATTATTCCATTTATTCATTTTTAGTATTTTTTTTTCATTCATCCCTCATTTTCAGCAGAAAATGTTTGAAGTTAGTAATGTGTTTATTTTCCTTTTCAATTTAGAATGCTGATAAAAATTCAAGTTCTGTTGAAGAACTTTACCACAGAGCTAGATGTATATAATTAGCGGGTCATGCAACGCGTGGCTAGAAATATTTAAGGGATAGTCCTATATATTTAAGGGATATAGAAGAAACAAGACTAATACTGTTACTGAAATTTGGTTTTGTTATACGGCATAGATTTGGATCAATCACAAACTTTCAAAGTGTCCTTCTATAGGCCTTCTTTCCTTGGATCAGCACCAGAAAAGATGTATTTTTCAATTAAATATTACACAGGCTTCTAAATGGCTTAGACAGTTGCATAGACAGCTACCAACATATCACAAAGTCACATTTTTTGGCAATTTTAGTGTCAACAAGTCAAAAAATGCACAATAATAATAATAATCTATAATTTTTAATTTCTATAAAAAATCCCTTAACTTTAAATACCACAGACATTGCTTCACACTTCACACTTTAATGCAATAGACGATTACCAACCAGAGATAATAAATAATAATAGACTCAGTTCAGACTTTTATTGAGCCAACATAGAAAAAGAGTTACTTACACAATGGAAAAACATAAAAGCAAGTGAGACTTCATCCCAACATGGCAACCAAAGTCCATTGAGAAGTCCACCGCGGCTTTATTTATATAAACAGTGAAATAAACCTTTCTAGGAAACCGTGCTTCAACATTTTTTCTTTCCATGTTTTATACCTTATAAGCCTTATGATAGTAGTGGACCCTTCTCAGAGGGTCTCAATCATCTGATATAATCGGCTGCCCAAGGAGTTCCGGTAATAAGATGGGAAATTCCATCAGTGGAACTGGTGTCCTAGTGATAAGATAAGCAAAGCCGATTGCTCTCAAAGTGTTTTGATCATATATATTATTTTCATTCTGACAGTATGAATTATTGAAAATATCCTATTTCACATTTGCTGGAGGCAGCAGGTTGCAATTTCTCCTGTAATATGTTGTATTTAGTACTTATTAATGCCTTGCACATCTCTCACATAAGGATCGGTCTTACCCTTTCTTTGTTTTAAGAAAAAGGAGGTTTTGTTGGGTCACTGCAAAAAATCTACTGTTTAATAAAAATGATTACATCAATCCTTAAACCCTTTTTCTTGAAATTTAAAATTGAGATGAAAGGAGAGAAAGAAAAAGAAAGAAAGAAGGAAAAGAGGGAAGGAAATACAGAGAAAAGAGAAATGTAAGAGAGACAAACTGTTGTTCACTCATAACTCTCATTATCCTAGGCCAGCCATTTTGTATTTGGAATTGTAGCTCAACAACAAGGGTGGAAATATTGGTGGAATCATGGCCCAACCTCCTTTAATAGAGGCAAAATAATAATAAAAAATCAAAATAAATTAAAAACTACTGGCCATAAATAATTTGCTATCCTAAAAATCAGATGGATCCTGTCTTTTTTTAAATAATTCACTAAAGTATGCTGGCTTTTTTTGTTAAAACAGGGTTTGAAAGAATTTAAAGCAATATATGTTTGTTTTCAACATGGTATTGTAGTCCTTACACAAAAAGGTAAATGAATACATCTGTAGATAAACATTGAAGAATTGCGAGAATATTAGTTTATCCTGAGTACAAACATACCTTTTTTATTATTAAAATCATACAGGCGTCTTTAATGCAACAAATGCAAACCTCGGCACATTCCACGAAACAATGCTATTGGGAAGTTTTTCTTACCACAGGCAATTCCTGACGGCATCACCTAGTAGTAACCTACATATCTGTCAAATTCACCGCATTACCTTCAGCCTGCCTAGTTTTAATCAACGGGATTGTTTTGTATATGCCGTGTTTTTTATTTGTAACACTGCAGAGCAAAATGAATTATGCTGTAAATAGTATATGAGAAGCTGAGAATACAGAATTGAGAATATAGAACCTCCCTACCAATAGGTTTACTTTGCATTGCTTTTGTCAACAAACCCCCCCCTAATTAACAGTGAGGGTGTTTTTGAACTGTAATATTGGGGGTTTGACAGTCTTTTAGATATTATTGAATAAGAATCCCTCAGTCACCTTGTGACTGCCTATAAAACAGGAAGTTAAAGATTTGATAAAACAGCTGAGGTAACACAAACGAATATCCATTTGGCAGGTTTTTTTAAAAAAAACCATTGAATTGGCAAATTATTTGCCAGCGCCATTTTGTGATTATTTTGTATTGAATGGCTCCTCTGCATATTAATATGCACTTATTACTTCTGTAGTCTGGGTGGGGTATATATATACGTTATAGTTTTGCTCCTTCCAACATGACAGGTGCGAGTGTAGAGTGTATAGTTGAAATGGTATGTCTAAAGGAGATAGAATTGGTGGCATTATTACCCAGGTTCCTGGAAAAGAACTTAGAACTCCTAAAATTTCTAAATGTTTTTCCAAATATTTGTGTGTGTCTATGTATATGTATGTGTATCTGTATAGCATTTTATATTTGCCCCTGTACGTTTATCCCTGTCTCTCAAAGTGTCCCCCTAAGTTTCATTGCTGGAGATGCTACTCTCTCTCTATGTAATGCTGGAGGGATCCACAACACCCGGTAAGGTATACAGTCTCACACAAAAATACAGGTCGGCTAAAACCCTAAGCCAGAGTCTCAGTCTTTATGTTTCTTAGGAACATGGGTGAAACGCAGACAACAAGAAAGACAGAAGGTGAGACCTGAAAGTCTACGCGAGATCCTCACCGACAACCTGTAGCGGCACAAGTGGGTGAGAGATACAGATAGAGGCCGGTCGGGAGAGTGCAGAGAGTGTAGTCCGGTACAGGAGGAACTTAGAATTGTTCACGTGAAAGAGTCTCTTGGACAGCTGGGAGCTGCTAGCTAGATAACTCCAGGTCACAGAGAGGTTCCAGACCAGGCAATACATAAACTGTAGGTGGCAAGTACCCGGTGTTCTGGCTAATGGCTGGCCAAGAGGTGGAAAGAGCACCCAGGCATAGCGGCAATAAGCTGGAAACAAATAGATAAACTGGAATGAGCCGAGGTCAAAACCAGGAGTGCTGGAGTATACGTGAACTGGAGGATAGCAGAGGTCAAAAAAGGGGAGCAGCCTTCCAGTTGAAAGCCCTACCTCTGAGATTGAAACAATGCGAGGGAAAGGGGAAGAAGAGAAGGGGTCCTTCTTGTATAATTGCTCCAGGAGCCAAAGGTCCTTGGCCTTGCATACATAATAGTGTCCTTCTGTACGTCTCAGTCTTTACTAATGTGTGTAAATATTATAATTTATCAAAATTGCTGTTTTTATCTGACATAAAATGAAGCTAGAACGGCATCAAACATTTTAATATGTTTTGTAACAGTTTCCAATAGCCATATGTTACACTGGAAGCAGACCACACAAACTGTTATCACATGCTGAAATTACAGACGTTCATGATGGGAATTCAAAGTGAGAAAAAAGATAAAAAACCATTTGAGATTTAAAGGGGATATGATTTCACTTTATCCTGGTGCAGCCATAGTGACCAGGAGAGAATCATATACCATGTAAGCCTACGGGCAAGTTTCTTATTAGATAGAGGCATATGATCAGTATTTCTGTAAGATATTATTTGAATGTTTTTTCTAAGCAGGACAGAAGAGATTGAACCTGGCATATATTGACATAAAATAATTTTGAGTTGATTTTAAATACCTTTTAAAAAAATAAAAGTGCTTCCTGTCATGTTAGAAAAAAGTGAGATGCAACAAAAGATTTCAGTCATCAAAAGGTTAATCTGTCAGTGCCCTGCTTTCACAAAAGTCCATTTTACCATTAAGGTCACAAATCATCCAGCAAGTTGTTGTTGTGTTGTTTTTTTTAGTAAGCTTGGCAGGCCATTGATCAAATGGCCATGAATGAACACAATGAGATTTAGAGGAGACATTGTTATAAATCCATGTCAATAGATCTGGATTATTTTACCTTCCCCCTTTGTAAGGCTTACTATACAAAAAAGCCATGTCAGGGTCTAGTTTAACAGGCATATAAGCTCATCTGCCCTGATAAATCAGATCCGTGTGGATAGGTACCATCAGGCAGGTCTGCTGTCGTCATAAAGAACTGCAATGTAATTTCATAATATTTTTTTGCCTTTTTTTTCAATTTTTTTTTCAATTTTTTTCCTATTTTCTTTGTCCTCTAAATTGAACCCAACAGTCTCCCCAGCCTTAATGTGCTATGCTTGCTTGAACTTGATGGTGTTTTAGCGTAATCAGTACACTATAATGGCATTCGTACAGATGGGTGCATATAAGCTTCAGTCCTGAACTTTGGTGCTAGGGGAGAATGCACTGCTCAGAACACCTCGGAAGTCTTACTAAACGTAGAGTTTCTATGTTTCATTGCAAGACAAGTAGCAGTAAAGCAAATACTGCTTGCTTCAATGACACATTGTATGACCAAAAGTATACACATGACCATGACACCTATATGAGCTTGTTAAACATCCCATTCCAAAATCATGGACATTAGTATGGAGTTGGCCCCTCACTCTGTGGCTATAACAGCCTCCATTATTCTAGTAAGGCTTTCCATGAGATTTTTGTAAATTCATCCCGAATGTGTTCAATGTAGTTGAGGTAAGTTTTCTGTCCAAGCCACTCGAGTCCCTCCTCACCAAAATCTTTAAACCATGTCTTTGGACCTTGCCTTTAGCACATGTGTTACTTGGTGTTACTTGGGCCTTCATCAAACTGGTGCCACAAAGTTGAGAGCATACAATTGTCAAAAATGATGCTCTGCTTGTATGCAGCTACTTGGCCATGAAAACCCATTTCATGAAGCTCAACTTTGTAGTGAGTGATGCTACAGAGGACCAGCGATTTTTATGCATTGCGCACTTTGAATCTGCGTGGTCTACTATTTTGTGGCTTAGCTGGTATTACTCCTACATGCTTCTACTTCACAATGATAGCACTGTGGTCCTGGACAGATCTAGCAGGACAGAAATGTTTACAATTGGACTTGTGACAAAGGTGGCATCCTATGTTGCATTTAATCCCTTAAGGACAATGGACGGTCCCAAAACCCATTGAAAACCATGCATTTTGAGCTTTGTCATTGCATGTACGGGCTTTGTCAATGCATGTACGGGCTTTGTCATTAAGGGGTTAAAGTCACTGAGCTCTTCAATACGACTCATCCTAATGTTTGACTATTGAGATGAGTGCCTATTACCTTGATTTTATATACCTGGGTGCATTGGTTCTAGCTGAAACACCTGAACTCAATCATTAGGAAGGGTGTCCACATACCTTTGGTAATGTACTTGCCAGAACAAAAAGTGGTCCGAAGAACAAAACCAGCAAATTTTACAAACAAAATAATAATTATAGGTATATTTCACTAAATAATCCGAGGGTCTGTCCTAAAAGTTGCTTCTTTTTTAAAGAATTACTCCTCTGGGGGCGGGGCCAGAGAAGTTGCACTCACAGCCGGGCCCCCTGCAGAAGTCTTCGAGTGAGAGATCTGCAGTTCAGGTAAGGGGGGGGGTTTGTGTGTGTGTGTGTGTGTGAGAGATTCATGGAATGAATGAGTATTTAAAGGTTTGTGAATGAGTGTGTTAGTATGGATGTGTAAGGGTGGTGGTAGCATGGCATAGGGAGGCTGTACTCACACTCCTATCATCCTCAGGTTCCAGCATGTACTGGCTGCCATGGCTTGATAGGAGTGTGATTGCTGTTAGCAGTTATATATATATATATATATATATATATATATATATATATATATATATATATATATATACACACATATACACACACCTCCAGAAATGCCTTTTAACCCCCTATATGCCACTCTGCCCCATGATATGCCTTTTAACCCCCTATATGCCACTCTGGCATATAGGGGATTAAAAGGCATATCATGGGGCAGAGTGGCATATAGGAGGGTATAAGACATTTCTGGAGGCAGAGTGGCATATAGAGGGTTAAAAGGCACATCATGGGGCAGAGTGGCAAATAGGGGGTATAAGGCATTTCTGGGGGCAGAGTGGCAACCCTGGGGGCAGATGTGCATAACTGGGGGGGCAGGTTGGCAAATAAAAGGAAATAAAAAAAATATATTTTTCTCAATCATAGCTTGTATTAAATATGAAAATATTGTTTACATGAATTAATATTTACTAGTAAAACTTTTTTTCCTATAGGGTAGTCTTATATTCAGGCTTTTTGTTTTTTTCCTAAATTAATATTTAGATTTTGGGGGGTCGTCTTATAATCAGGGTCATCTTATAATCGAGCAAATACGGTATATATATATATATATATATATATATATATATACTGTATATATATGTATATATATATATATATATATATATATATTTGTTGCAAAATAAATTCCTTTGGAGTTAAATTTCATAAAATAAATTGAAACCGTGACAAAATGCATGAAATATCGTTTTATACTGTGCGTCACACTCTAAAAACCACACAAACTCATTAATACACTTGTGCTTATTTTTGATGCATAGAACCATTCTATACATAAGCAATCTCACTTATCCTCTCGATGCACAGGCCTCTTAGAACCTAATGCACTTTTTTTTTTTTTACTGCAGGATTCTAACTGTTATAACACTCACTGAAGCCCAGATCACAGCAAAGTGAAAGAATAATGTTCCAGGCTGCTGACTGTTACAGAAGAGTAGAACAGAACAGATATTGCTGTCTGTTTGAGAGCTGGCTGCCTTACACCAATCTGGGTTTGATCAAGCTCCCTTATATTCACAGCATATGTCAGTTTTGCTGTAGGATGCTCAGTATTGCCAGTAGAATATTAAATCTTCTTGTGGACGGCGGCATTTAAAAACTTTTTTTGTGGACTTGTGAAAAAATTAAGATTATACTACAGTATATTATGTACTATAAAGATCATATTTACATACGGTTTTATTTACATTTTTTCTGCATGAAGTCCAGTTTTTTCCTTTTGTAATCAATTATATTTAAGAATTTGAATAAAATAAAGGATATGCAGAAAGTTAACCTAACAAGTTACTAAGTAAAAGCATAATTCAAAAAGGACAAGATGGACCAACTGGTTGTTTAATGGCAAGGCCATTTACATATATGGAAGGACATATATGAATTATGACAAACCAATATATATATATATATATATATATATGGGATTTTGATATAACTTCACAGTCTTCTAGGGTAGAAAGGACTCAGATCCACGTCTGGGTAAAAAATAGGTACTTGGCTTTTCGACACTCCTTGGTAGAGTTACATAAACACAATAAACAAATCTTTGCTCATTTGAGCAGTTACTAAACACTATAGTTTTGCTTACTACCTTTGGGCTGCTTGTACGCTCAACAATTTAAACACAGATATCTTAAAGGCAGTTTCTCACAATATCCCCCTGCGCCCCTCACAAATTAATCTCTCTTAGACTTTAAGCTTAGCGCTCTATAGCCCTAAAAGGTCACAAGTGGTCCTAGTCAATTATTAGATACATGAGTCCCAGTGCTTGGGAAATATGGACTGGGCTCTTCAGTGCAGAGACATCTTGTTAGTGGGATGAAGAACCGGCCACCCTGCTCTTCTGGATGCTCCATCAAAGGGACCACAGAATAAATGTTGGACGAATACTATACTATACTATAGTCTTCCCTGGCTGTTCTTTTCTATTATCCAGGGCAGGAACTGTAACACGATGGGTCCTAAACAGATCTCTACAGTATCAATTGACCAGTTATAAGGGAGATCTCAGATCTTCCAAGCAGCAATGCAAATAGGCGTCTGCCCTTCCAGACTAATCAAGCTAAGCCAAGTCACCCTAGGCCAGAAGTTGCCGCTCCTCATGGATCTCATGCATATTCTTTTTAATTCAAGGAGAGTTGCAGCACATTTTGTTTCTTAGAGCTTTCCGTGAGAAGTAAACTAGCACTTTTTGATAGCACTTAAATAAAATAACACTGTCAAGGCTTTTCGGTAAACTCTTCCAGAGTGGAAGGATTCAGATGACTATTACCCCACTACAGCATTCAAAGGCATTCATACGTTGTTCTCTAAATGATCCAATGATCACTTCCTGATAATAAAATTGGTTCTGTACATATTATCCAGGAGCAGATGAAAGGTTTATTATTTCACAGAACTTCTGGCCTAATGTGAATTAGATTGTTCTCTTTTTACCATCAGGAGGGTTAAAACTATCCCTGTAATTCATTATTTGGAATGGTGATCACTGAGAAAACATTCTCGTTCCAATGTCAAAAAGTTAGAGTATTATTGATACATCCCTATCTACCCAGCCAGGTCTACAATGTTATTTGATATCAAGTCTACCATTTAATTAGTAGCAGCGCAGCTGCTGATAGCCCAGCTCTGTCCTGTTGGAAGCCACCCTATCTCTTCTAAAGAGCGGGCTCTGGGAAGATGCCTAATCCATGGGTTTTGCGGACAGTTTGTCACGGAGTAAGCAGCTGGCACCCTTTTTCCTGCCAACTCTAGAGAGCTGTCCTTGAAATGAATCTGCCGTTTTTGGATGAGTATAGATATCTGGCAGGAACGGACAGACAGATCTGTTGAGATACACAGGTACGCAGAGGTCTGCTGCGCTAATAATCGCTCCACTCCATGAAAAAAGCAGATACTCCAGAAAGAATGAGCAGCCATTGGATAGTACGGTATATCTAGATTTCGTACACACAAAAAAATTGCTAGTATTTTATGGATTTGGGGATTATGGCTTACAATATCATGCCATCATCTGCTAATTACCATTTATTTACCTTTTATTGTAAATGATTTTCCGTAATATGAGATATTACATCTCTTGTTATATTTCCATAAAGCAAGTTCCCTGACTCTTACTTGTAATCTAGGATCTTTGAAATCTGTCCCTATACTAAATACAATTACTATGCTCAACCAGCCCTGTCTATCCAGGGTCCTGACTATCCATCCGTTAAGGTGCAGTACAAAAAAATGAAACTAGTTTTTGCTTTAAAAGAAAACAGATAATGCTTAAATGCTTTTAATTAACAAATAATTATGTAATACATTTTAGAATGGATCTACATTAGCTTAGCATCAAGACAAACACCAGCATCAACTCATAACTGATATGTAATTTCAAGCTTCAAGCCAGTAAAATGGTGGGCATATTTTGCTGTTTACTTTTTTATCGACCTTTGTAATAAGCCTTCATAACGTTTTCTTGGGAAATAAAACATATATATCACAAACAAATCTCTAATATCTATAATGGACACCAATACACTATATGACCAAAAGTATGAGGAAACCCGACCATCACACCTTCATGAGCTTATTGGACATCTCATTACAAAACTACGGTCATTATCAGCCCCAGACCAATATCCCACCTCCGCCAAATAGTGGCTACTCTACTTTAGCGTAGGCATTCTGCGTTCCAGTAGGTAGAGTTCTCCTGGCATTTACAAACACGACCTCCAGAGAATAATTTTGTCTTAGTTGTGACCTAAGCAATTTATGACCAATCCCCAATATTTATGCCTTATCTGCTTTTTGGAGGGTGTGTGTTGAATTATTGTTTTGTTTTGTGTACTTATTGGTCATTATTATTCTAGCAGCAACTCAGGGATGTGAATGTGTGTGCATTTTATGCATTTTAGATTGAGCACTCTCCTTTCTGTATATTTTTTGGCTGTGCATATTTGCGGGTTCAGACCAAACCTTAGGGTTGAGCGGCCCCTTCTCCTACATTAATGGTGCCTCATTAATGGTGATCAGAGAATAATTTAAATTACATGAAAGTCTCATTGGTTTAAAATGCAATGCAGTCCCACTGATTCAGCTCCTTGGGAAGCAATATAGCCATGGACAATTAGATATGACTCGCCAAACGTGGGGTACTTTGACATAGTGGTAGGCTAAACGATATATGGCCAGATGGTGTGATGGCAGTGTGCTTTCTACCAGTCTATGACACTTGGCATTGCGTATAGTGATCTTTGGCTCGTGTGCAGCTGCTTGGCCTTGGAAACCCATTTCATGAAGCTCCCAACGCACAGTCCAGAAGCAGCTTGGAACTCTTTTTTGAACGGTGCTACAGAGGACACGAGATTTTTACAAGCTTTAGTGAGTGTGTGGTCTACCCCTTGATACTCCTGGATGAAAACAGCTTTTCTTGTGTGATTTACTACAGTACAGTATACAGCTCTATATGTAATGACCAAAGGAAAATATGTTTTCCTTTCTAAAATACGTTACACCAAACAAGCTCCTTTGTTTGTGAATTTGAATTTTCTGTGTACCTTGAGTGTACATCCAATGTTCTAGTTTACTTAAATTATAAAAAAGATTCCAGATACGATAACCCTAATCCAGGGGGTGATTGGCTCCCGACACTGTGACCGTTACATATTTGCTTGTGAAATAAGCACTTACAGTGGCCACTAATATTTGTCTCTTTATAAATGGCAGGGTTTTGGATTAAGCAGCTGGTGCTTATCTTCTAATTATATTGTTTGGAAAGATGCCTCTTGTTATTGTGTTACAAAATACATATGGGTTTTTTTCTTCATCGCAGTGAACAAACAGCGTGATCAACACAAACATTGGGCAAGCTCTTTTGGCAAAAAAGATAGTTTCAGTTTGTAAGACAAGGGTGTATTTGGTTACTAGAGAGGCATGTATCTTTGGCTAATGAATCCGGCCCATATCCAGCTAATAACTTTATGGCCACCATTGACTTAATTGTGACTTTTTGGAATGTTCGCCGTACACATTGTGCCTGTCTCTCATTGTACTCAGTAATATGCATCCTCAGAAATTTAGCCTATAAGGTACCACCGCAGGTCATGCTGATGATGATGGGAATTGCACTGGGTATTAACCTGTACAGTAACCTGCTCTTCAAAGGCTGCGCAACATCGGCTTTGTGGAATGATAGGAATCATGTTGTAACAACGTGTTAAAAGTAGCAATTAAATATTTACAATGATTTTGTAACCGTCGCACAGATTAGTAGACTTCTTTTTTTTCATTTCTAGGAGTCTATACAACCAGAGCTGCCCAGCTGCTCTCTTTAACTTGTGATAAGTACCACGCTGTTCCATTCTGTCTGTTCTATTCTTCGAATGTTCTGTGAGATAGTGGAGCTTGCAAAAAATAGATCTGGCATTTTAGTTGGCCTTTACAGTTAGCTGTAAGACCTTTCATTGTGCTGTACCCTTAAAAACAGAGACAGATGCCTGTCAAGAACTAGCAGATTCACTGCTGTCAGCCATAAAATCGATACTTAAACGCATAGGAGCCACATAAAGACTGGACTAGGCAACTTTTGCGTGTATTTTTATTATTGATTTGCTGTGATTTTTTTTCTTTGTTGTTGTTATTTCTTTTTTAACTTTTACCATTGAAGAGTTATTGTTTTATCACATTGCATGGCACCTAACGATAACTGTAAAATATTTCAAAAGTTATTTTTTTAAACTTCGCCATCATCCTTCCTACCCAGGGTGGGGATATGCAATCTCAAATGTACAATGAAACTCTGCTCAGCCTTCCCATTTCTGACATCACAGAAGTGTACTTACGATGTTAAAAAGGATGGGTCCCAGTATGGATACCTGCGATACCAACTCATCATTGCCCACAATCTTCTGTCTCCTGTCACACAGCCACAGTCTTATGCGTTCAACTCATACTTAAAAACTGCAATTTATTTCCAACTCTTCTATGAGGGACAATGTTACACACACCATAAATATATATATATATATATATCATATTTATACTACACCCCCCAAAGTTACCGGTGCTTCTGACTCCCTGGTGTGTAGTCAGGGCAGCAGGCAGACGTCTCCGCGATTCGTGTAGGCAACGTCTGCTGCAGCCGGAAGGAGGTGCGGTTAGCCGTTAATCTCGTTAGTAAAACGAGATTAAAACTAGTAGACTAAGCAGGCCGTTCTTTCTGCTACCACTATATAAATGTCTTCGTACAAAGGACGTGTTTTTTCATTAAGGAAAACAGTGAGTGCCTCATTGTCTGACATGATTTACTTCGACTACAAATCTTCCTTAAGCCATCCTAACTTTGAATTTACTGGCACAAAATATATTTTTATTATAGAATCAATAGTTGCTTAACATCCCACTTTCTGAATCTGCAACATAAAGAAAATGTCACTTTAATCAATAAAGCATTAAAAAAAAAACTTACTTTAGTGGCTAATAATAAAATATATTCTTCCGCGTGAGCATAAATTATATTGCTGTACACAGTATTGTAAGTTGGAATTGACAAGAACTTGGTTTTATTTCATTTTGCTCTAATAAATGTTATCTGCAGACCCAGAGGGTGCCATTGTTATCAGTCATATGATATTTTGGGTGACCTTCCCTGGTCAAACCTCACAGTAAGCTGATTTTTTATGGTAATGCTAATGAAGCCTTCCTTGTAGAAGGAAATCCTTAATAAAAGTTTATGAGATTGTCAGGTTGTGTCATTAAGACCGAGATATTCTACTATTTACCACAAGGTAAAGTTTGTCAGATAGATTGGGTTAAGATAAGACAAACATAATACAGCTTAGAATGTATGTTTGAGTGGCTCTCTTTTAAGGATTCACTCTACTGCCCAGACTTGACTGAGATTGCATTCCCTCGCATGCTAACACTCTCAAAACAACTTACATATTCACTAAGAGTTCTTGTTACTTAAACATTTTGTGAGTTTTAGGCAAAACATACCACTACCCCTTCCTCCCCTCTAGATCTCTCAGGCAAGAGAGGATGAGGTACATTCAATGACTCTTTGGATGTAGGAGAGTGAAAATGATGCAAAGTGTGCAACTTATGGGGGGAAAAAATTAGAAAACGTACCTTTTCAGGGCACATCCAGCTTTGGTAAACAATGTACCCGTCTCCTAATCTTTGGTCCAGGGTAATATGCTATCAAAAAGACAAAAATAGGAACCTTCGGAATATGTATCAACTTGCATCAACAGACTCCAGTGGTTTGAGGATGGATTCCGTTCTCCATTGTCTTGAATTGATTCCATAGACTTCATTAAGGCCCATTTAACCCAGAACTGACCCATTCAAGTCAATTCAAATCAATTCACCTATTCTGAAGTAGAAGTATCAACGGTGATATACCAGAAAGAATGCCCTCACATGCTATCACTTGTAAAACAGCTTGTATATTCACTAATGTATGAGTAGTTTGTAAGTGTATGCAAGTACACAGCGGTAGAATTGATCAGAAGGTATTAGCAAGCAAACGTTATATACAAGACAAGTATTGGTGAGCTTGCTAATTAAAATAAAAAGGCAAAGTATGATACACCCGCGCATACTTGTATCCACCCTTCACCAGCAGATGAATGCACCAGATCTTCTGCGCAAGAGGCAGCAAAGGTGGATACCAACTCCACCTTGTACCAGCCCACCAGGCATGCAAGTTTAAATTCCCTTACTGTGTTAGCCTCTAACAGTTTTTCTGGGAGGCTGTTCCATTTATTTATCACACTCTCAGCGAAGGGAGACTTCCTTACATTACATGTAAGCCTCTGGCCCTCTAGATTATGACCTCTTGTTCTAACATTTCTCTTCCTTTAAAAAAACTTCCCTTTTATACTTTAATTCTTTTAAGTGTTTCTATCAGACCTTTACCTCTCCTGGAAGCTACCAATGGATTGATGATCACAAATAGTGTAAAATTATATCAAATTTATCTCTCTCCTCTGCGAGCCCTCTAGCTCGGTCTCGGTGCCGGCTTGTAAAGCTGAGCGCCGGAATATGACGTCATTTCCGGCGCTCAGCAGTAAAGCAGCGCTCACCGTGGCAGAGCAGGGAGACTCGCCACAGGACTGCTGAAAGGTAAGTACAAAGGGTGGGGGGACAGGGTAGATAATAGGGAGGGAGAGGAAGGGTAGATAATGACCCCTGGCGCCGGGGACGGAATTTTAAACTTCGCCCCAGGCAGCATTATGTCTTCGGCCGGCCCTGTTAACACAGGTGGTCTGAAAATGATAAATCAGGTTAAGATTTATATCACGTTGATCTTGGCTTTTCACCTTATGCAATGGGAACATGTTCCGTTCTTATTTTCAGCAATTACATCTTGACCTATTACCATTGTATCTTTTGAAGGCATCATACTTGATAATATTACAAAGACACAGCACAATATACTCATTTTAATCGTATGTACTGTTATTCTTGATTGTTAGTGATTTACAATATATTAAGATTAAACAATGTTATAGAACAATGTTCAGTGATCAATCTGCCATTCTGTCATTTTACTGCTTGAAGCATATTAGTTAATGAGGCATGGATAAGGATTGGGAATGTATCTCTGTCTTTGCATGCATGTGATTCCAGCAGTTCCACTGCTTAATTCCAGAAAAAGGGCTTTTTTTAGTCATTCCAGTCAAGAACTTTGCTGTGCAGAACATCACTGGCGATGAGTGCAAACCGTAAGATGATTCAGAAATACTATAAGCATATCTTTCACTTTTATCAGCTCGCTAACCAATCTCCTTATCCTACAAGTTTCATTCACAGTTTCTTTTATTGCTACTTGGTGACAGAAAGGGTTGACATTTAGGCTTCCCGCATTCCCGAGTTTGCGTCTTCCATCCTATCGCCTCTGTTCCCTCGCTTACTGTCTCTTCCTTTGAGGTTCAAGCTTTCCAGCTATTCAATCCTTTATCATTGCATCGATCTACTTTGCCTCAGTCATGACCACCAATACGTGCATATTCACTAAAACAATTTTGCAGTTTGAATTAGAAGTTGCATATAATTGCTAAAAACATCACACCCTGCCATATAATTAAACAATAAATAATACAAAAAAATAATAATGAAAAAAAATGTGCTAATCAAATAAAATCATTCATCCTCTGAATTACTGTCTATCCTCTTGGTGCTCAAAGAGTGACATTTAAAGCTTGGCTTGAGATGGTTGTAAACAGGCTGTTTGTTATGGTGCAGGGAAGATACAAAAGGGGAAGAGAGAGATAATTAAGAGAGAGAAAGTTTAAGGCAGGGGTGTCCAACCTGTGGCCCTCCAGCTGCTGCAGGACTACATCTCCCATAATGCTAAAGGGCTGGCAGAGAAGTATAGGATATATAGTCCTGCAGCAGCTGGAGGGCCGCAGGTTGGACAACCTTGGTTTAAGGTTACAAAATGGAGGAGTTATGGCTGTAGGAGGCCAAAAGGGCAGAAGATTAGGACAAAGGAATCTGCAAATAGGCAAATGTCAAACAAAAAAAGAATAGAAACAAAATGCATATTTGGTATAACACAGGAAAACAATGCAAAATTGGAAAAAAGAGTAATTAAAAAAACATAGTGATCCAAATGGGTTTGAATACATTTTCTATCTTACAAGAGCTTGGCTTGAGATGATAGTAAGCCGGCTGTTTGTTATGAGCAGGAAAGCTTTTCTATCTTGCCTTGAAATGGTGGATGGGGTGCTACCCCAGGGCTGGCTTTGGAAAACATTATTGTATACTTAATCATCTTATTTTAACTCTTCTTCGTTATAATAGCACTACAAAGTCTGCTGGGACTGTATTAATTCAATGTAATGCTATGTAAGGTGATGTAAAAACAAAGATTTTCTAACAAGAGATGGAACATGACAAAAGATAACATAGAATTTAACACACATTCTAAATGCTGGCCCCCACTGATCTGTTATTGCTATGTGCATATCGCTTACAGTGGGAATACTTAATGAATAAACCATAATGAAGCATGTGGCACGCATTTACTCATAATAAGGTAAAGGCACTAGATCTTCATCTAATTCACATTTAGATTTAGCATCACAAAAAGTCTCATCTATCTTCTGATAGGGTTCTGTCTGTTCTATGTAAAAGATAATCAGATCTATTAATTTGTCATATTTATAATCCTATTGCACAACTAATACAACCTTAATACTAAAGACACGTTATTCCGAACCATTAGTTAAATGTTAATCGTAGTACAGATACTCACATTACACATACCATGAATATACTCCTGTCATCTAGGGATGGTGGTTTGTACAGGTCAGGTATTCATATCACTGTGCGTACTTTGCAAACCTTGTAACTCAGTTCATGACTTTTAATCAAAAGAACAGTTACTATGAAGAACAGAGGCAAGAACAACACCCTAGGATACATTTTACAATGCCTTTCAGATTTTATTTTTATTGGATACCTGAAAGTGCTTGACAATATCTCAGTTTGACGTTACCCCTACATTACTGGTTGATAAGGGGTTAAAATGAAAAAAAAAAAAATAATAATAATAACAAAGCACTTAGGGAGCAGCTGCAGCTCCCCGCATCGTATGTAGTCTGAAGATTATTGCTACTGATAGGCTGGTTGAAGCAGTCAATCAATAATCAATGAGATGGCTTTTAGTGCACAGGAGGTCTTGTTAGACCCCCATCCCCCAGAATGATTGATGAGCCAGCAATGAAGCTGACTGGTGGTAAGTAAATATGTTACCATTTTATATACATTTGTAGAAACAAAAATTTGCAAGACTGTGAAACTTTTTGTTTACAAGTTATTAATTCTAAATACCTTGTTTTGTAGACTTTTTATAGGTTAATTCTTTTTATTTATTTGCTTTATTTTGCACCTTTTTTGTAGCTATAACAACTTCCACTCTTCTGGGAGGCCTTCTACAAGATTGTGGAGTGTTTCAGTGGGAATTTTTGAGCACTTGTAAAGGCCAGGAACTGATGCTGGACAAGAAGGCCTGGCTCACAATCTCCGTTCCAAGTTATCCCAAAGGTGTTCAAAGGGTTTGAGGCCAGGGCTCGGTCTAGGCCCCTCAGAATGCTGAAGCCCTGGAACAATTGCTCTGTGCGCTCCTCCGTTAACCCGGAGCTGCACGTACCCTTGTTAAACACACCTTTGAACAATCCACAATTCAAAGAACAATCCGCAATTCAAAGAACAATCCGCAATTGATCAGCAATCTGTACTCGGAGTTTAATGTATTGGGTAACACCTTGCAACCTTGTTAGAATAAATACTGTGTCGGCAGGTGCATTAAAGTGGTGCTCCGTGGGTAGCCTTGTTATTTCGTGCAATCTTAATAAGATTCATTAAACACATTAAATAGCCAAGAAAAAGAAGTGATTTTGTAAAAAGCCAAACAATAATAAAAAAAAACAAATAAAAAAGCCTTCTTTTGACAGAGAAAAAGCAATTAACTAGGTACTTTCTATGTACATAAAGATGGAGTGGGATAATTCTAATAAAGTATTTTGAAAAGCAGAACATTTGAATAGTGCATTCTAAACACTTTTAATATACAAAAAAAAATCATAATAATATGATGCTCCAAAGAATCCAAGTAGGGATCTCATATTCTCAGGGAGATAAACAGAACAACATCAAGGAAAATAACAGGAATCACAGGTAACCAAAAACTTCATATTTGCATGGACCAATTTACTGAGTATAGGGAGATGCTATTTTATATATCTTATTATGAATGAGAGAGATGAGGTCAAACTGCTTTACAGATAACTGGTCAGACCTCACCTAGAGTATTGTGTTCAGCGCTGGAGATCCAGTCTCTAAAATCAGATGGACAAAGTTAACGCAAGAAAACTTATTAGGAAAGTATAGCTAAGAGAAAAGGGATATGCTCATACCTGGCAAGTGGGAACTCTCATGGAGTCTTGGGATTTTTATATTGGTCTTGGGATGAATGGGTGAGTTCTCAAGTTTACACAGCCTGGAGCTATTCTGATATGGCCCTGCTTGAATATAAGGAACACATTGAGAATATCCTTATAACCTGAAAGTAAATGGTTTTCGCAAGAGGTGTTCCTACTCTTAGCATCATTTGGTTTGCCACCATTAGCAAGTATACAGTATGTAGTACAGTATGTACAGTGTACTGTACATGAGCGAAGTAGTGGTAATTGCCTTGACCACACTGGCAAAATTAAAATGCTTGTAAAAGCATGGACAATGCACCTGGTTAAAGTAAGATTGGTGCAATCGTAATACTATTGCTGACTGGTCAAACCAAAAGAGTGCTTATGGGAAAAACCCTTCCTATCATCATCAAACTATCTGTTATGGGAAGTCTGTTTTCCTTACTGTCAGATATAACATAAAATGTAATGAAACTTTGTGTTTTAATAAACATTCTTTCTGGCAGACTGAGGAAGCCTAATTTATTTTCCCATTACATTGATGGTTTTCAGAGAGAGAGAGATGTTCATTCTGTTGGCGTGAATCGTTGCATGCAATTTAATGTTCTTTTTTGTTGACAATGTGAGTTACCGCTAAACTGTTCAAATTATTATTTGTATCTCCAACTGCGTGATTCTTGCCGTGTATCACATAGAAAGTGTAAGTAATGAAAGCAGAAGCAGGCAATATTTTTTGAGCAGTACGTATATACTTTGTGTTTTTATTGGGGTTTTAATTTGGGAAATTAGGGCCTTTAGGTTTTACCATATGGCAGAATATCCTAGAGGATCATTGTTTTAGGTTCACTGTAAAGGGCAAAGGGTGGCAAAATGTGTTAGTGTTATAACTGACCAGTCATTACATATTTTCATCATGCTTCATCCAGCACCCTTTTTATTTTACATTTTAGATTCTTTTGTGCCTGTTGTGATGAAAATTTCCCTTACCAACAAATATTTTTATATGAAACAATCAAATATCAAATCTAATTGGATTATTTTGCTAAAATGCTTAAAACATTGGTATTGGATTGCATAATATAATTTACACTGATTTCATATTAACAACACGTGTTTTAAATGGGACAGTAATGCCCTGAGTTTTTTCTAGGTGAAGCAAATATTGCGTGCATCATTGATGCCCTTAATTCAAGAAGATTAAAAATTGTTTTACTCAAATTTCTACTGCACATGTGCGCTCATTCCTTATTATACCCTACTGGCACCAGTCTATGTCAATTGCACCTTAACCTGATAAACAGGATAACATGCCATCAACATACCTAGGAGCTCTCAGGAATTATAGAATAAGGACTGTAGCGTTCAGGTCTTGACCTCTCCCGCACTCTCCATGGAATCCATGGAATCTTACCGTCATGCAGCACAAACCACCAGGAAAACAATAGATCTGAGTTGGAGCCAACAAAAGAAGGTGCAATTTTTTAGGGATGAACCGAAAATTCAGGATTCTCTTGGCCGAAAACCAAACCAAAACCGAAAATGACCCCCCTCCTTAAAAATTAAAATAAAAAAAAATAACCACACTTTTATTAAAAGTAAGTAACACAGCAAAATGGGACATGAAAATGCAATAACAATATTAATATATATGATTATTAATGACACTGCTATCATGCCCAGGCAACCAGTACATGCTAGAACCTGGGCATGATAGGAGTGTATATATTACTTATATGATTGTTAGCAGCAATCTCCTTCCTATCATGCAGTCAGCCAGTACATGCTGGAATCTAGGTATACCTGGGCATGATAGGAGTGTGATTGCTGTTAACAATCATATATATATATATATATATATATATATATATATATATATATATATATATATATATATTGTTGCATTTTTTTGTCCAAATTGGAGATTTTAATAAAAATGGGGTATATATAATGTTTAACAGCAATCACACTCCTATCATGCCCAGGCAGCCAGCACATGCTAGATCCTGGGCATGATAGGAGTGTGATTACAGGCTCCCTATGCCACCACCCAACACACACTCATATACTCATTCATTTACAAATACTCATTCATTCCCTTAATCCCACATATTTGCACATATACCCTCCCCCACTCCCTTACCTGAACTGCAGATCTCTCATTCACAGACTACTGCAAAGTGCAAGAAACCTAAGAACCTTATACTTTGTATTATGGTGGATGTAACACGTTTATTTTTTTTACCATTCATATACATCTAGTTAATCACTAGCTTTTGTCACAAAACATGGTCTTTGGAAACATAATTTTAGCCCTCTATCTTTGCAGGATCTTTACATCACAATAGATCCTGCTCATGCTTATTTTGCATAAAATGCAGTAGAACAAATTTTCTTCTAAATTCTTTAACATTAAACCTTAAGTATTTCAATCTATTTTAAGGTAGCGTATGGCTAAAATGTGAAATGTTTGCCACGTCTTAAGATATTTTGTTTGAAAGCATGGAAATCTAATCCCATGGCACTTTGTATAACAGTTTAAGCTCCTGGATGTTGCATACACATTAGATTATACAGTAATTATAGCTGGTGCTGTATATCATATGCCTGTGTCTTCATATCGCTGTTAGTAGGGAATGAAGTGCTTTGTTTTGTTCTTTTAGAACAAGCTGCCCTGTCAAGCACGTGGGTAAATGAATGTACTTTTATAGTTATCTTTGTAATATCTTTGCCACAGTTAAACTCATTCTCAACACCTTCTTCGTACATGAGAAGATCAAATTTGCAGAATTGTTTCTTGTTTGATCATTAAATATGGGTAAAGTTCACACCATTGTTGCCACTCAGTGAATTGGGATTGAGTGCATACATAATTTGTCCCTATGTTATAGTTTCTAGAAAAATCTTGCTTAACTACTTTGAACTTCCATCCTGTTGTAACATGGAAACATAGAATTTGATGGCAGATGAGAACCATTTGGCCAAACTCGTCCCTTTTTTCCTGATGCAACATCTCAAACCCCAATCAGTTATTGGTCCGGTCCCAGATTCAGAATAGCTTTGTAACTATCCCATGCACATTTAACCTTACCTTACTGTATTAGTCTCTACAACTTCTGCTGGGAGTCTCTTTCATGTATCTACCAATCTCTCAGTAAAATAAAAGTAATTTGCATTAGATATAAACCCCTGATGCTCCATATTTAGACTATGACTCCGAAATAAAATTCCCCCCTCTACATTGATACATATCTTTATGTAATATTTAAATCTTGTATCCTCTCTCTTCTTTCCTCCAAGCTGGGGTCCCAGTTTAGAAGTATATCTGCTTACGTACCTCTTTTTCTCTCAGAGCATTAATAAATGTGTAAAGTGTAATGTGTATCACTTGCAAGCTTTCTTTTGGCCTTTCTCCAGGCACATTTTGCCACTTACTCTTAACTCTGTCCAAACTTCCCTTTCAGTATATCTTCTTTTACCTCTCTTCAGGGCCTACCGGGATAACAGGCAGGCTGCCTGGTAGCACTGACATGCTGTTTGGGGACAAAGATGGCACATTCAAGCTCTTTGGGGGCACTGACAAGCAACTTGGACACAAAGATGCAACAGATAAGCTCTTTAGGGGTAACTGACAAGCTGTTTAGAGACAAAGATGGCCCATACAAGCTGACACAGGAAGCAGGAGAAGTTATGTTAGGGAGCATAAAGATGGAGGGGGATGATTGTGCTGCTATTTGGGGTCATAATGGTAGGTGGTAGAAATGATGGTGGGGAGGGATATGGTGATAGGAGGTATGAATATGATGGTTGGGTGATAATGGTTGTGGTTGGGTATTTGAATGAATTAGAATGTTGGGGGTATGATGATGGTCAGGGGTAGCTCTACACTAACACATACATACAGTCACTCTAAGACATAAAATGTCCTTCTCTAACTTATCCATCCGCTTTAGATCCCTCGAAAATACCTCAAGACCCACTTCTTTAAGGATGCCTATGAACTTACGTGTTAACACTCTTCCTTCCATCTTCATTTAGCTCACTTTTCATAGTTCCTTTCCTCTATTTTTAGTATTTAACTAATGTGGCTTGTCCATCCCTAAGAGTGGCACTTTTACCTCTTGTGTAATATACCGTAACTCCTTCTGGATTGTAAACTCATTTGAGCAGGGCCCTCCTTACCTCTTTACCACTGCGTAATATAATTTAATAAAATGCATATATAAATAGAGCATATGCAAGGCATCGGGCAAGAAGACACCCATGGGATTCCTTAATAATGGCATCCGCCACCAGCAGCAGAAGTTACAGACTATGTAATCACCCATGCATGCTATATTAAATGCATAACACATGTGCATTTAGAAGTGTAACAATATAGAAACAATACCACATGTATTCATTGCAAAACATTCCAATCATCCACATTCATATAAACAAATAAATAAAAAAATGGGGACAGATAATAGAGAAAGAAAAGTCGATGGAGTGCTATGATACAAAATATTGTGCAAGTATCTTATCGCAAAAGAAAGAAAATGATACTTAAGTAAACTGTTAGAGGGTCCTGAAGAGCTTCATTTGAAAATACAATGTATCTTCCCCTTCTTTTTCCTTTTTCTCTAAATATCAGGATAGTGTATCCATAAAATAGAAAGAGAACAAGAAAAATAATCGTGCACACTGTGTGATATGATTCTGGATACGCAATCTCCCCCTCTGTAGTTCCACTCACATTAGCAGGAGCAGATCAAAATACTGCTCATTATATCAGCTTGACTTTATTTTTTATTTTATTTTTTCAGATCCCAACCTCTGACATATGGTGGATGATGCTGGCTCATATCATATAAAGCATAAGAGAAATACGATATAGTGTAATACGTTTTTAATCATATAAAGTTAAAAAAGCCTACTCTTCGCCGTGGTGACTACTCTCATGAGAGTCACTAACAACGCATATAATTAAACGATTCTCAGTCCAGGATATTTTATATACGTACGCTGTAGATGAATCCATTGTTCTCAATGGGGACATCCTGATCACACACTTCAAAAAGTAAATACATGTATTATAAGAAACAAACATAAATGATTCTGATAATTCATCCTGACTGTTGATCCATTGCAGTATAACAAAAAACAAATGATAAATAAAGATCATTTTGTATGTCAATCACATATGAAAAATCACATTGTTAATTCTCCTTAATGTGGACAGGTACAGTAGTCTTCATTTTCACCCTAATTATGTGAGTCCAGCTATAGTAACGAATATCATTGCATATTATCCATAGGAGCCGACAGTGATTCCATGCACTCCTGTGTCCTGATATAACATATAGATTTCCCTTTATATACTGTGTATATCATTGCAATCTAAATGTACCTATAGCAAACCATCGAAAATTAGCTTGACCTCTGACATGGGAAAATGTTCCCAGCCTCATGCCACTCAAATGAGAATAATAGCAAGCTTTCTGCACACTGAAGTCTCTTGTTTATTATCTTGTTTTTATCTGTTTATAATCTTGTTTATTATCTGTAAACACCACCACAATTAGCAGATTCTCATTGTCCTATTCACAAAGAGATTTACATTTTAGGTAACAGAGTTCAATTATAAACGTGAAAGCCCACATGGCTCCAGGTTTGGAGGTTAAGCTATTATATATATTTTTTTTCCAAAATGTTATAAATACTAGATTGTAGAAGTAACGTCCAATTAAATATGCTTCAGTATATTCTATTTCTATAATGTCTTCTTTATATACATAGTGCTTTCAATTTAAGAGATACTAATGGTAATATATCAGAGCAGCCCAGTATTATAATAAAATATTAGTATAACATAAGAGATAAATAATGAAATGGCTGAGCTGAATTTCAAATGTCTAAAGATGATTTGATAATTTAGGGATTTCTGTGAAGACACATGTATTCCAGTAATAGGGAGTCAAACAAATCAATTGCAGAGTTTCTGCTTCACAATTGGTATAATGCAAGTATATCATTAGAGACTCACAGCACAATGAGCTATGAAATAGCAACTCGCTTAATGATTACGTAATAACTAGATGTCTGGTAGACTCGCTCAGGCACCGGTAAAGTTAGGTGCACATTGCACTTGGCCTCTGTCAGATGGCCACTTTGAAACTGATGATGACCCATGTCTGACATGCATCTTTAAGTACCGGTGAACCAAATGGGATTTGATGATTGAAGGCCTGAAACATATTTTAATAAAAGCCTGGAAATTCAAGTCATCCCCCAACATACTTGACATTATTAGGGTCATATAACTCCCAAACAAGATAGATCAAAGTTGTCCTTATTTTTGTTCAACTAGAGGAGAAACTCATTGGCTTTTCTAGAGAATGCATCTCACAGTGCCAACGATATAATGGCTCCATAACCTATTGGTTCTCTGGTCCATTCTCCAGGGAATGCCAGCAGAAGAATTATTTCAAAAGCAAGTTAAATCAAGATCTTCAGGGGTCCATTATATTAGGGTCATTACACTTGGTCCCTTTGTGCTATTCTTATAAAATTTGTAACCACCTTTTTTTCCCCATGGGTTTTTTTTTCCTCAAAGTCAAAATCTGTTCTAAGGTAATAGAACCCATAATTCAATAAAGACTGATGATGTAAAAACTTACAATTTCTGTTTCCCCTTTTAAAGCCACAATGCTAAGAATGGTGAGTGGTGGGGGTCGGTGACTACGGAACTTCTTAACAAAAAAGGAAATAACTGTTCAGAAAATAAGAGAAAAGCCTGCAGCAAGGTCGTTCTTTGAAACTACAAAGTATCAAGCTTAGGAAAAACACAAACTTGCTTTATTTAAAGAAATGGCTTTGCGAAAGCAAATAAACAGCTCCAGAAACTGTAAAGTATCCCATTCACCATATCAAAACTCTGCAAGGGGAAGGCTGAACTGCGTGAAAAACTTTCTATGACCTGCTGTTGGTTGGTCGGTGGACAATATACAGGAGGTCCCTGAAAGCAGAAGCAAACAGGAGCAGTGGGAAAGTATATTTTGAAGGAGAAGGTGGGTTTGAGTTTGTGAACCCGCAGTAGTAACGTGGCAGCTCACACTAGGAGTTGCGTTCAAGCCTCAAGGCTGAGGCTTAAGTGAGTAGTGTTTGGGTGTATGTTAGTGTGTGTCTGCCGGGTACGGCAGTGTGTGTGTCGGGTGTGTTAGTGCGAGTGTCTGGGTTTATTATTATTATTATTATTATTAATTGTTTTAAATAGCGCCATTACTACGGTATATATTATAATGTTACTATATAATATAACAATTTGACTTACAAAAAAAAAAGGTGTGGAGGGCCCTGCTCAAACGAGCTTACAATCTAGAGGGAGGTAGGGTGTATTACGCAAGAGGTAAAAGTGCCAGTGTTAGGGATGGAGGAACTATACTAGTGTAAGTATTGCAGGAGAGGGACTACAAAAGAATGGGCATTAACATGTAAATTAGTAGATTACAAGACTTCCATTACAGAGAAAATACTTGCTTTTACACTCTTAATAACAGAATTGAAATTTGAAATGTTAACCCTACACCTGTGCCAGCCGATCCTTATTTAAGTTGGTATAAGCATAGGGAGAATTCAGTAAAGGTGGAATTTATTCCAGGTATAACAAAGTTACTACAATATCAGGTAAAAAAAAAACATAATATGAGAAATATATTTCAACAAAAATCATTTTGTTTCCAAACATGGTTCTTGGGTTGATGTTGCCGGAAGAAATTTCAAAAAGGGGCACACAAATGTTATGGTGTCCAGGGCTTGGCCCTCTTAAGAGCCAGCACAATTATGAGCTGTTATCGTGAATAAACAATAAATTCAGTAATCAAAAACAGATTGATGTTTATTAACAATTGGGAAAAAAAGGTCGACAAGCAGAGTGACATCGCGCGTCTGTTTTTTGTGTATTAATGATATTGTATTGTTCAAGAAATATCTGTGTTCCCCTTGGTGGTCGAAAACTGTTTAGTCATTCCGTGACAATATACATGGTTTAATATTGCAATTGTGTTAATATTGTTATACTACAGTCTGTTCACAAGCCACAGATAATTAGATGTCTGGAAATATTTGAAGCTGACTTACTTTGTTCTGCAAGGACGGCTATTGTGTGAGTATTGAATATTTCCTCCAGAGAATCAGGACCTGTGTTCTTTTCTAATGACGTTTGTGAAACTATTTCAATCCCCGCTAAAATAATACTAATGAACGTCACATGAAATAACGCCATAATCAAGTATTACCCATTCTCTCTCAACAGACTAAGACAGAATCTTGACGTTTATGTTTGAGTTACATTTTAAACTCACCACTCTGAGCTTAGCTTACTTTCCCTTAAAGTGGTAAAGCAAATCAATGGGAAGGAATAACTGCAACTCAGGTTTTTATTTAAAGGGGCAAGAATGCTGCCAAAGGTGATCATCAGAAGGCTTTCTGTTCAATCTTGCATAATAAACAAAAACTGTCTGCGCTTCTTACCCTAATAAAGTTGGCAACAAATATATAAACATAATATAAATGAGAGGTTTTGGTTATATGAATTGGCCAAAGCATAATTAAGCTCACCCACCACGTCAAGGCACACTCTCAATAGGGTGAGAACCTACTCTCACCTCCTACGTAGTGGGCACACAAAGCAGTTTATACTGCTACCAAAACCTTATTAATGTGTTGGGGGAGGTGCAATTAAACCTCCTCCCCATTAACCCCTGGACAGCAAGCTGCAACCAGACTGATGAGGAGCCAACAACCTCAAATATGTGCAAACAGGGAAAAAAAGAAATGTTGGTGCGCTAAGCTAGTCACAGGCTCAAATAATACAAATGTGTAATACGAGGCCTACCAAACAGGTGTAAGCATGCTGCAAGATTTTTTTTCCCAATCTCGCATAATGATAAATATATATATAATATATATATGCACACACTCATATTACACAAACTATTAACACATTAATCATTCTTTCTTTAGAAGTGTTGATTCTAATACAGTAATGGAATTTAAACATGCATGGGATCGGACTATAGCTATACTGAATCTAACAAACCCAATGACTGATTATAGACTGAGTCTCTATATTAGCAAACGTGGGCAGACTAAATGGGCTAAATGATTTGTATCAGCTGTGAAATAAAAATAAAATGAATAAATAGCTGCTGTAGCACTCGCAGTGTAACTTTATGTACATGCCAAATCTCATCTCCCCCTGTAAATCAGTAGAACTGTTAACCCCTACATCCTTGTGCTACCTTATATACCCATCGGTAGAGTATGACTGAGCCTTAGCCATAAACAAAAATAATTATTAATCCGCTGGATCAGCTTTGATTACACGTGGACATATTAAATTCGGGATTCCAGGACAAGGCAAAGGAGATTGGTGAAGTCAAACGTAGGAAAGTGGTTTTACAATGGTAATCTGATAATTCTAGAAAGCAACATCTTAACCCCCTGTGACTGAATAGTGTTTAGTCATGTGACGCTTCTAGCTGAATGAACATGCGCTCCAGCTCAAGTCACCACATTTCTATTGCCAGGTTATATAACCAACAACAGGTGCATGATGAATAAAGCTGTCTCCCTGAGCAGCGCTTGTAATACAAGCAACATAAATACAGCAGACCAGCAATTCTTAACACACAAATGTACATAACATATAACACAATGACATATGCCAAGTGAAAAATACGCACTCCAGTTGATTAGTGTTGGAAGCAGAGCGCTGTGTGAGATCCTACAAATTTTGCTGCAAGGCACCTTTTTCAAGGGAATGTATTATATACTTTTGAGGCACTACTTGTAATGCCTTGTTAACCATTGCACAGGATGGTGGAACATGATGGTGCGAAATAAATCAACAAATATTAATAATACTTGAATGCATTTAATATTAGTTAGGTGTGCATATCTGCTCTTAGTTTATCTATAACATTAAAGGAGTTTGCCATCATTCTGATGCGATGAACCTGTGCCTGTATGGCATTATATATTCATTTATAACACAGGTTCAGCACATACAATATCATGTGCTTTAATGTATATGCGTAATACACATATTATTAATATATTGTTTTAATCTGCTAATAGCTAATAATATAAACTAACGTTATGTGAACAATGTGAACAAAGACAATTAACACACTGTACTATAATATGGAATGTTTATTCATTTTTATTATGAGAATATAAAGTAAATCCAATAGTTTGAAAAACTACCTGTATTTTAACCTTTGGTGGCCACAATTTTTGGTTACACACAGGGGGGAAAAGAACCTAAAGCTAGCCCAGAATTCACATGTACTATTTATGTATTACTAGAAGCCATTTAACTCAAAGTGAACATAAAATCAATGTTCTTGACTGGTCATCAAATCTATAGACCTCAATTGAAAGGCATATTGTGGTTTGACCCCAAGGAAGCATTTAACAAAGGGAAAAAAAGTAAAGCATTTGGGGAAACGCTGAAAAAAAATAAGAAAATAAAAATAAAAGGGGAGAGAAAATTATGACTACCAAGACATGTGAAATATGAATCATTTTTAAATGGTGTTATATTTGTCAAATTATGACTGTTATGCTATTAGTATTTTAACATATTTCATTTATTTTAAATTACTATAATATATTTTAACACTGTTGTAAATGGCCTCCTATGATCAGGTTGTCAGGTTTTACAGTAAACATGCATTTTAGTTATGATAAAAGGTCTACCTGCATAATTTACTCTGGGGAATTGATTGAAAATACTGTTGTGGTAACTTCGTATACTATATACTATCATTCCAGTCACCTAAATGCAAATATAAAAGTGACAGATGCAGAAGCCTTCCTAGAACTAAGACTGTCCCTGTCATATGAAAAGAAACCACCTTTGTATAATGAGAAGTTACACGGTTATGCTTAGAACTCATGCATATGAAAAGACATTCTGCCGATTGAATATGATAAAACATTATTTATGGTGGCTTAAATATTTTATTTAAAATTAAATTACCATGCTGATTCACTGCATGTGTACCAATGGCATGTCTTAGCAGGTCTAAAAATTAGGTAAATACAACCTCAGATGAACAATAACACATGACATGTTACACCGTGTCATTATTTATTCAACAAAAATAAAGCCAAAATGGAGATGCCATGTGTGAATAACTAAGCACACCTTATCATTCCATAGCTTGTAGAACCAAACTTTAGCAGCAATAACTTGAAATAATGGTTTTCTGTTTGACTTTATCAGACAATGTTTTCCCAAAACTGTTGAGATTACACTAAAGATATTATATTTAAAAGTTAAAAATTAATGTATTTTTATATTTATATATACATCACATTTTTAAATTTTATAAGTATATGTTGTGCTTTTTCCTTAAAAGTATTTATTTAGTCAAGCAAATAGCCAATTTTATTTTTAACTATTGTTTTTTGGGTGATCTCTAAAAAAAACCTTGTCAAAAATCTGCGTGATCTGTCTCTGCTAATATTTGCAGAGGTAAGGAAGGGTCAGAGTTCACAAGTTCTAAATTAATGTTATCAGAAGGAAGAAAGAAGTTTGCAGCTACACAGGCAGCAGGAGTACTTGTTCAATTACCAATGCGTTTCACCCTCCAGGCAAACGTGATTTTGTCACATTTGTCCATTATAGTTCTGAAATTAGTATAGGATAAAAATATAGATGAACATACAGTTTAGCCGTGGTGATACAGTGTATGCCACTATTTAATTACACTATCTATACCTGTGGGTTTACTACAAGGCTAGAGTGCAATATTACATTTTATTTATAGAGCACCAGCAGATGTATAGAGCTAATAGAATTCCATGAAACCTTGTGTTATCATTCAAAGGCTGTTTGGCATACACTCCATTGTATTTAATTAAACGCCCTGTACACACATGCTAAGGGCACAAATGTAATACTGGTTTGATGTGTTAACATACATGGCCAACACAAGTCATTAAGACAATTGTATGATATAATACAGCGGGATAATTTCCGTGTAAATTGTGGTCTATATATAGCCACATTGTCTTAGTATGTAGATATAGTTATATATATATATATATATATATATATATATATATATGTTCAGTTTTCAGCACAGTAGAGAAAGAGTTGAATCACATTCATATTCAGAGCAATATTAGCTTGGCTTCTGAACACCACAGTAAGTGACATATCTGGGCACAAATTTATTTCTCCCCTGATCACAGGCGGTTCCATCGACTAGGTCTGGCAGTGTGACATTTGGGACCTAAATGTCTAAATGACAATGCTCGCTAGCATATTGGATGAAGTCAGGTGTAATTCATTAAGCCTAAGCAATAAAATGTGATCGTGCAGATGGATGGTACTAAATCATCAAGGTGACAGGGCTGAGGTAATCGGAGGTGGAATTAAATAACCTTTTCGCATTGTTATTCATACAAAGCAAATGGACACAATGTATTGTTAGAACTCATATATTGAGATAAAAGGAAACTGCATAATTGAGATTGAAGGAATATAGAGGGAGAAAATGAGATATAATTAGTTTGTCAAGGTACCCATCATTTTAAATACAGCTGTTTTCATTCCTATAATTTCTGCAATTATTTTAGTTGGTTGTAAATGTGTTTTATTTAATATATGTATTGATATCCTGTATATTCGTTTCCTTGATTACCCCAGACAGTCTCAGAAATAAATAGGAATTTAAACCTGTGACTGGATCTCAAGAGAGATTGATGACCGCTATCAATGTGTGGCACTAGCTCACCTAGTTCCTATTTACAGTGTTTTAATTTACATATGCTTACATTTCTCTCTGATTTAGTGTCAGTGGAATAGATTCCCAAGGGCCCCTTGAATTTGGTTAGGCGGCCATTTTGTACTGAGGCAGGGCTAAGCTGGACCCACCAAATGATTAATCAGCCTGCGTTATCTTAGGTGATTTTACAGAAGCTTGCAAGGACCAAGCTTTGATGACATAAAATGTTTCAGCTGGTACATCTTGTACTTTATTTCTTTTACATAAGACAAAGCTAAGCTTGGCATTGGGACATAACCAATAGCAGCTCACGTGGCCATGTGTTTAGGACCATTTGATTCTAAACCTGGACTGTAAAGGAAAGTGTTGTGATAAGTCATTGGCAAATGGAGAACAAACATATAAAGGGGAGCTACAGTCCTTACAAGATTAAGATCTCTTTGGTACACCTAAAGGAATTATTGAATATCCACCAAATGTTCTATTGTAAAGACCATGTGAACAACATGATTAGTGTCAGAATTTGCCAAATTATAATGCATATATTATTTCCAAAAACGCCCTTAGACTCTTTACTGAACTAGGCAGTTCTGAGCATACTTAGCCTTGTAGGAAGTTATTTTGGTGGACTGTGATCTCCAACAGGGGACAATTACCCAAAATATATTCAAACTCTGATGCCATCTGTAGGGTCAGCAAAAAACCCAAACAAAAAACAATTAAAACAATGGTGCAGATATCATTCTGCTATCCCATGTTATTCATACAGGTTCCATGCGTCAGATATTTCATTATTTTGCCTAATGACCCAAACACTGATTCATTAATATAGGCAGTACTGTTCCTGTTTATAGATGCGCAATATGGAACGTGTCTGCAGTTATCACACATCTACATAGCGTCTTGGAATTATCAACCATGGACTGTTTACGAAACATGATCTGGAGAGGTGCTTTTGAGTACTTGTGATCATATAGAATCACTAGGCTTTACTAATATCCCTGGCATACTATGCTAAATATTTTGTGAGACTACTTTTTTCCTTAGCTGAAGGTGACAGAGCCATGCGGAACAGAAATAAAACTGTTTTTTTCTTCTGCTAATTATATAAAATGATACATCTTTCAGCTTCAAACAGCTTAATTTCAGAGGATAGCTAAGATGCTCAATACAATTTACAGTACTAATTGCTTTAAGGTAACTGGGATAAAAATATCATCACAGAAACGAATTACAAAATCTCAAAAATATTTGAAACACGTCTTTAATAAAGACTGTGTACTAGTTTTGTGATTGCAAACCATGATCTATAAAATAAATGACACATCTATGTAATTTGATTATCACGCAGTATTTCTGTAATTGCTCTGTAACTAGTTTGTTCACTCTGAGTTTTCATGAAACTTTTTGGGGTACATTTTTTATCCTGCAGGGGATATGTTGTCCTCCGATGAGGCACAGACACTGCGATCTCTATGCACGTCTGTGAGGACCTGCATAGAGATCACAGTGTGATCGGTGCAGGGGGATCGCGGGGAGGGTAGTGAGAAACCATGTCTCTCACTCCCCCTCCCGTCCTGAAAAAGTTTATTCATTTAAAAAATAATAGTAAAAAAAATCATTAAAATAATAATATAAATAATAATAATAAAAATAATAATAATGTGAGCTGTGATGTCATTGTGACATCACTGGCATGTTCAAGAGGTCCCTAAGAGGACCTCTAACCATTTTTGTGTAAAAAAATAAATATATAAAAAAATAAATAAAATAATATAAAAAAATTAATAAAAATATAAAAAAGATAATAAAAAAATTATTAAAAACCTTACATCCCATTGCCCTAGCATAACATCTAGCCAGTTAAACCCTCCTGCCCCCGTTCACAACCCCCAAACCCGTTAAGCCATAGGCATAAAAATTATACAAAAAATGTACACCTTATAGTATGCTCCCTGGTGCTGGGAAAGTATGGAAAATCTATATAAATTAGGTATTTCTGAAATCAGGACACCTGAATTGATAAACTTGTAGGGGATTTTCCATCACTTTACCTAATTTTGTGAGGATTCAGAGGGAAAATGTAAAAAAAATCATTTTTTTTTCTAATTTTCTCTAGTTTTTACTAAATTTCTCATTCTAAATTTTCAGCTAATCATCCAACTATGGGATCAAAAGAAAAAACAAAATATAGTTTACATGGGTACACTATTCACAGGAAAAGAGAATAATCTCTGAACCGACATAGCGCAAAAATGGCAAAATTGCTCCGGGCTTTGAGGTACCAAAAACCCCTGGGCTTGAAGGGGTTAAGAAATCCTGGTATAGGAAATTGTATTTATATATTATTCAGCTAAACCTGGAACCCACTGTGAATTGTCACGGTAGCTCAATTCAGTTTCTAAGCCTGCTGAAGTGGGTAAACTCTGGTATTTTGGATGCGGGTTGTCACTAAGGTGACGTGTAAATATCGGAGTAATTCCTTTCTATTCTACCTGGCTATAACTGCAAGAAGGGCAAAATCAGGTTTCGTTATGGAAATCGGAATTCTGTCTGTTTAGTAATCCTGACATAAAGTGACCTGAAGGTAAACTAAATAAGAAAAAAGTTGATCTAAATGCTAATTTTCAAAATGTCTGATGATTTTCTGCTATTATTTGCCTATCCCATTTCATTGAATATATGATGTTTATATTTTCCTTTATACTTGCTCTTTAATTAGGTATTAAGTAATTTGGGGGGGCATACTTTAATGCATACAAAATAAAAAAAAAGCCTTTAAATGAATATTTAACAGAATTCCCTTTACGCATTTACGTACTCTCTTTCTCCATCCCCCACCTGGGTGCATTACAATGTGTACAGCTGAACACATGTGTATATTCTCTGCCAGCCAGCTCTAGCACTAGTTTCTGCTTGTCAAACAAGACCCCCGTGTGTAGAAGATGCTCCCATTGAATTCAACTAGAACACGTTCTCTTTATCGGAGCATCGTCAATTTTGTGAGACCCTCCACCAAAATAAAAAATAAAAAAACATGGAAGCTTTGGCCACTGATTTCATATGTATGGGAAACAAATTCCTCAACACATTGTTAAAACAATATAGTCATCGTCAGAATTACCACCAAACATATTACAGTATGTACACCCCCCATTACTTTCCAACTACTTGCTGACAATCACATCCCTCCTTCCCATACATATAACACCACAATAACGCCAACAACAAAACCGACCAGGAAAAAGCATGTTGAGATACATCTTTAACACACCAGGTTCTGAGCCGCAGACCAGTTTGAAAACACCAACACCAACAAAAGTAAAGAACGAGAAAAAACACCTACACCATACAAATTAAAGGGAGGGTTGTTGGGCTAGATTAAGATAAGAAAAACTGGTTAAAAATGACCATTACCATTACAAAATTGAGGGACCTCCCAAAGTTCCCAATCCAATGTCGCTTAACCCCATTTATGCCAAGTCCACCTCCTCACCCAGTCAAGGCCTCCCCCTGCTGCGCGTATTTAAAAAAAAATAATAGTGGCTGATTTCAACTGATAATATTTAAAGACAAATTATACCCACCAAGAAATAAGTAGTAAAATAAGGTATATGGAGGTGCATTTTGTTAATTGTCTTTAAAAACATTTTATTACGTTGATATGTAATCTCCATCAATATTTGAAACTCCTACAAAATATGCAGATTGTGTAAACTGAAAAAATAACAATGCAATGTATCAAAAAATAAAATTAAATATATCGATGTATATATTTATATATATATAGACATATAAATATATATATATATATATATATATATATATATATATATATATATTCTTCACCACTTACTGCTGCTACCACTTTGGCATGTGTTTCATAGGGTTGTTTTTAATCTATTTTAAGCTCTTTCATTTCTACGTAAAGGCAAGGCTTGTTTGTACTTTAAATGTATAACTCACTCTGTTGTCATAACTGCACTTATATTAAGTTAACCTATTTTTATACATTGCCTTTGTTCCCAGTAGTATGGGGACTCAAAGCACTTAGCAAATGACTTTGGAATCAATTGTATCGGACTGTGATGACCAAACGGTATTTAAAGGGGAACTGTTTTATTCACTGCTTTTAGCATAAGAAACTTTATATATCAATATTACATGTAGCTTCTACATTTGGTTTTCAATCAGTGTAATTGTGTATTAGGTATTTATTTTAAAAGGGGTACTTTATTTCAGCACAGATGAAATATGTGGCAAAAGGTGGCACAACTCATGTAACTACCTAATTGTCTAACCTGATGTTCTTTTACTATCCTTACAAAGGAATAATCATTGAACAGAATAGGAAATTAAAACAGCTGTTTCTCTCATATACAAAAAGTGGGTTTCAGGTACATTATTTACATTAATTTGCAAATTACATGGCTTTGTCTAGTGTATAATTCAAATGAAAATAACACATAAAGTAAGAACTAATAGTAGTAAAGCAGGATGCCACAACCCATATAAGTTGTCTCCCTACAATCCAACCCAATAAATAGCTCAAAAATCCTAAAGAAAAGCTAGCACACCACTAATGTTTATACAATATATTGTAAATGTATCAGTAGTACACATTGATACTATAAAAGTCCATATAGAAATATACAAACTCAACAACTAAAGGTAGTAACATGAGAACTTCGGCGTAAACCGTTTTTTTTTCTCAATGGAATAAAAGATCTCCCAGCATTTCCCCCTTGCGGCCACCAAATAAATCAAGCTTGAGTACAGCTTAGTACAGTTCAATTGCCAAAACAGGATCTCGGGTTTTGATCTTTTCCAAAACATGATCTCAAATTTATGATGAAAAGCAGGTGACTTTCTTACATTACATCTAGGCCTCAGGCCCTCTAGTATTAGATTATGACCTGTTGTTCTAAAAAAATGTATCCTTTAAAATAAACTTCTCTCATGTAGTTTGTTAAATACCTTTATGTATTTTTATGTTTCTATCATATCTCATTTCTCCATTAAACATTTTAGTAGCCCTCCAATACCAGAAAGAGCTCCATTTGTATGCTAGGCTTTTTCTTGATTATTATTGCTACTCCAATTGCTGTTCTTGAGCTATATTATCCTAGAAGACCATGATTTAAGACCCAAGTAACTCAAGGGCCCTTAGATAGAGGCTTTGTCATAAATGGTGGAGAATGTGAGTAAAACCTTTTTATGTTTTTTTTTTTTAGCATAATGTGCGAACAGAGAGTGCTATAACAGATGCAGATGATCCAAAATGTGAGAGCGTGTTGAGCGGTTTGTGGATACTCTGGACTGGAGAATTTATCCAACCTGTGGTGATAAGCAGCAGGTGTACAATGCAGTTGAGTGAAAATGTTCAAAGGCTCTTGTTGTATGGTTTGTGCCACCATGTTTTGCTGCCTGGAATACATATGATAACAGAGTATGTAAAACTCATGTTGATGCCCTGTAAGAAAAGATACTTTTTGCAGGATGGAAAACTGTCGCAGGTGTTGGGAAACCTGTAAAACATGTATATGCGCTAAACGGTGCTTATAGAATATACATATTTCTTTGTGTAAACTAGCTTAACTGTTGATTTATAATCTTGACTAAAATGGATACAGATATTTTATGCACTCTATATATCCACAGACAACTATCTAAAAAGTAAGTAAAACCACTCTATCAATCACACAAAACATCCACTCGTCTTGGATGTATCTAGCATTATACGATGCTATTAACATTTTGCACAACAATGAACACTATCACTTGAGCCGATACCCCTAATTCTAGCAATGGCAGCCCTTGCATGGTACATCCACTGTTATGTGTAGCTCCACTGTCTGGAGAATTAAAGTGCACCCGTCATCGAAAAACGAGGGTAACGTTTCATCTATACATTGTACTAACCGATAAAGTAGTTTTTTTTTTTTTTTGCTTTTGTAGGTATTATGATATAAATAGTGACAAAGTGTGAAAATAAAGACTGGTTTTTATGTTTTGTAGATCAAAAAATTACAGTCTAAGAAGCATATTTCTTCAGGGTTTGGTGTTCTACCGTTTCATGGATGTGAGGTTAAATCACTCGATTAACAATCTGTCTAGTGATGCCATAACTCATCTGTCCCCTGTGGCAGCCAATATGAACAGGTCACTGGCATATAACGTACTTCTTTTCAGCTACAGATGCTGTTATTATAGTTTAGGAATTTCAAGAAAAAAAAATAATTTAATCTAAATTACTATGTGGAAGCACACTGTACACAGCTACGGAATCTTTTTATTCCCTACAGAATGTTTTCTGCGGAGTTCTTTGAATTGTGTTATGTATAACCAAAAAAGAGTGGGTATAGGCAAAAATCGATGACATGAGTTCAAGACCTTTAATTGAGCTGAGCTCTTTATAATCACAGAAAGTGTTGTTGAGATTTGTGTCTGTTGGGTATAAAACTCTTGAATTATAACCAGGGCACCAGGTCACACGGCAGCAGAAATAGCGAGAAATTTCATTACAATCATACAAAAGAGATGGCATTAACCCATTATGGCAGAAACACAAACAAAAATGTGTGAATTTAAAGGGCTACCTAGAATAGAACATTATTCTGTACAAACAGCAGTACAAAACCACCGCACGCTGGTTTTGAGTTAAACAGACACAGTCTATTTCCCCAAGCAGCCTCATCACATAATGAAGAACTTAGTAAGTAATTATTTAACAGTAAGATAAAAAAAAACTTGTTACCATGTTGTAATACAGAATACCAAGGAGGAATCTCTGCAATTGCCCTATTTTTGCCTGATCAAAACAGGAAACTGCTAGTATTGAAGTGCTCTCAATTAAATAAATGGGATTCATTTCTGCACATGGACATCAGACCGTACCAGAAATCTCATGCAGGCTCTGGAGCTGGTTGCATTGCTGTAGAGATGCTGCGATCAAGCACATATCCTACAAGGAGTTGAATGGGCAGGGGATAAAGTCCAAATGAGTCTAGAAGATTCTGATGAACCCTTTCATGGAAAAACAAGCTAAAATGTAGGGTGATTAAAGGTGGTGCATATGATGGCTTGAATATTCTTCAAGGCCCCATCCACAACATTTGTCGAGCCAGAGCTGGAGCTGACTGGTAATAATTATATCACATGCAAGGAGATTCGTTCAACCAAAAAAGGCAAATACATGTGGTGAGATTCTGCAGACCCCCCCCCCATGCATTTGCACGGGGGACACCTATAATGGGACATCTCATCCATCATATGTATTAAAGTGCATATGCAGGCTGTACCTTCCACATTATGGTGAGATACTGTGATACCTCAATACATAGACATCCTAAGTTCCTGCAAGAGGGATATGAAAGTAATGAAACATTTACAGATGGTATTGTGTCCCAGCTGTTTTCATTTTCTTTAAAAAAGGGTTTTTTTTAAAAAAAATTTTTTTTTAAATAAAAACCTAATTAAATATACAGTTGTGGGTCAATGCATTGAAAAGTGGCTTATTTATTAGAGTCAATTCTTGGAACCTTACATGGATCTTTGAATTGTTTACTGGTTGAATTGAAAAAAGAACCATTCACACCAAGGGAGAATTTAACTTCACTGATGTCATTAAAGAGAATGAAAACATTAATCACTTCCCTTGTAAATTAGTTCATTAATTAAAGCATTCTCTGATGACTCTCACCTTCAGTCAATAGATTCATCTAAACCAGGGTGACAAATTTGTGGAAATCTATTATGGAACAGCACAAGGGTGGATTGTGAAACATGTGGGTTAAAGGGTATCTTTTTATAACCCTATAGATGATCACATGTACGTTTTTCTGTTCTCTTTTCTACTATAGCTGTTTCTCTGCTTACTCTTGTCAACCCTCCCATTTTTTTCTCTTCCTATTCACATTATTCACCCCTCATTGCTCACACACCCCTCAAATTGATGTCTGTATCTGAGGTGTTATTTATTTCACTTATATTTATGTTGTAATGCACGTCCGAGAGCAAAGGAGTTAATTTATTGGTGATGGCACATCTAGCTAGCTCTCCACCTTGCACCATTGGGATAAAAAGTGAACCCTAATACTTAACTCACAACCCAAAATTAGATAGGTTCCTCATGTTTTTATTTCCCCCTGATGCAGCAGCTCAGTTCATAAGTTTCAGACAAAGCTAATTACTTTCAATACTCAAACAAATAAGAAAACCAATTAATTTTGTGTTATGGGTTTCTTCTAAACATATTCCCCAAAAACTCTGACAAGGACTAAGTAGATCAGGGACGTCCAATATGTGGCCGACTGGACATTGAGGTAAGGTCCGTACACGGTACAAGGGAAAGGATACAGGATACAAGGATGCAAGAATGGTTGAGACACATTGAGAGAGAGTATGTGAGAGAGAGTCAGTAAGAGTGACAGATAATGAGTAAGTGTGTGAGAGAGAGAGTGAGAGCATGAGTGTTAAAAAGCAACAAAATGCAAACATTATGATAAGGGAAGTGGGAGTTATGCAGTACTACTATCAATGTCTGGCTCAGTATATAGTGATGGGAGTTATGCTATACCACCGTCATTGTGTGACCCAGCATATAGTGATGGGAGTTATGATGTACCACTGCCAATGTCTGGAATACTATATTATGACAGGAGTCATGTTGTATGTTAAGGTTGCAGTAGGGGCTTAAAGCAGGAGGTGTTATCTCTTGACAGGCAATGCTATCAGGTGGTAGTAAAAAAGCAGGACCCCTAGATAGAAGCAGGCCTTTTCATCTATACAGATGCATAGTCCGTTGGGGTGTTTCTAGTGAAAGTAGTTTGGAAGAACAAAAAATCAATACAGTGCTGAAGAAACTGAGAGATTTTTTTCTCTCCAGGCGCTCTAACCACCTTCATAGAAGCCATATTTTGCAAGCTACATACCCAGTTTACCATTTCTATTATGCTATCTCTTCAGTTAAGGACAAGTGAATAGCCATCAGAAGATGATTTCACTTACACGTTTAAAAGCCCATTTAGATTTGAGGTTGAGCCACTCACTGCTTCAGATCCCATAAACCTATATCAGAAAGGAGCCCCTTGCAACAATGTTGCCCCTTGGCCCAACCTAATCTTGATCCACCCCTGTCTGCACATTATGGAAAAAAAAATGTTTAGCTACAGAGGTAATTTATATGAGTGTAGTCACAGATAGCATACATATTTACAAAAACACATTTTATATCCTGTAGGCTATAGTAAGGCCACAGGAAAGCAGAAGCCAAATAATCAATATCTGCCCTTAACTGAATGTGTTCTCTGAAGAATTGCACAAGATAAAAGGCTAATATACTGGCTGCCAGCTGACACACAAACTCATTTAGTCTTGTTTGCGATCTGCTATTTTGTTAAATGTAATCACAGAAAATATTCTTAGAAATAGCTTGTTTTATTATCAGGCAAACATATAGCATGTTCTTTAGAGCTTCTTGTGCCCCCCCAAATATCAACTTACCAAGTTTGGCACTAGTAACAACTACTTGCAAACTGCTTTTACAGGTAGCCTTACTAACTGGCTCATTGTAAACCCCTGCATAATATAAGAACACAAATTAGGGTTCATTTTCATCAATCATGTTCATACTTGCCAAATGTCCCGATTTGTCATGACAGTCCTGATTTTTGAGGCATGTATTCCAGCTTATGTGTTTCTCCACTCTCTGCTGCCTCCATCAGCTGATCTCTTCCGCCCTTTTGAGGAAGTGCTCTCTGAGGACCTGGTCAGTGGAGCTAGTACCAGGGAGAAAAGGACAGAAAAAAAACAGAAGAGAGAAGATGAAACAAGAGAAGAAGTGGGGCTGCTGGAAAGTAGTCAGGCACATGTAAGTGGTTGGCAGAAAAGGTAGGGAGACATTAAGCTAGACAGCGCATGAGAGTCAGTGGGAGTGTGAGAGCATGAGAAAGAGGGTGAGAGCGTGAGTTGAGAGAGAAAGAATAAGAGAGAGAGAATAAGTTTGAGAGACCGAGAATAAGAGTCTGAGTGTGAGCTTCAGTGTGTGAGTGTGACTAAGAGTGAGTGAGAATGTGAGAGTGTGATAGTGTGAGTGAGAGAGCATGAAGAAGAGTGAGAGTGCGAGACTGAAAAAAGCAATGAAATGCAAACAAATGATGTTGATGGGAGATGGAATTATGTTGTACCACCATTAGCGCCTAGCTCAGTATAAAGTAATGAGTTATGCTGTACTGCCGTCTATGTCTGGCTTGCTATTTACATAGTTACATATAGTTCATAAGGTTGAAAAAAGACCTAAGTCCATCAAGTTCAACCCTTCTACCTTGCGTCAGAGGGTCCGCTCCGGGAGGTCCGCTGCCGCTGTGGGTCCGTCGAGTGCCCCGTTTCCTCAGACTGGGGGGGTCCTCGATGGTGCCTGCTGTCGGGCCGTCCCACGCTGCTTCTCGTCGGGGGTCACACTCTTCGCCGTCCTCAGTCGCCGTGGCGTCGGTCTTTCCAGCTGGGGATCTGCTATGGGGGTCCTGGGGGGCTCTTGTCCTGCCCCTTGTGCTGCAGGTCTGCTGGACATACGTGCACGCTGTCATGGCTGCTGGGAGTCCACGACACACAGAGACTGTGACATCACGCTAGGGGCAGATCCTCGTTCAATCATACCTGACTGGCTAATTAGCAGCTTCAGCTGTCTCCTCCCATACGTGTTTCATTTTTTTTCTGTCTCCATTCTCTCTTATCATCAAAATATGAAAACGTTATTGGACAACAAGCTAAATTTAAAAATAAGTATATAATGTATGTATGCATTTAAGCTTTTTAAAGTATTTGGGAATCAAAGGTAGAATAAAAATTTTGTGCATAGAATTCAGTAATCTTTTCCCATGGACATGCATATAGCAGTAAAAATAGCATCAATACGCTACAGGCTACTGTAATACAGAAATGCAAACCAGCATGCGTCATGGCTTCAGCTGAGGACACTTCACTCTAGTTTCCTCAAGGCAAGGGATAGTGCATAAATTGGGTGTTTTTAGATTTGCATCCTGTGTAACACTACATACAGTAAGTATTTGTAATCAGCACAACAGAAGTAATTAAAGGAAGCCCCAAATACATTATTGGATGCCTCATTTTAACATTATAAAAAGCAGTGGATAAGAAACTAAACAACTGCGCAAGATAACCGTTGCTCATAAACAGCTTTGGTTCAGTTAATCGTGTAATAAATAGAAATGGAAAAAGAAGTCATGATGGGACACAAGACTTTAAGATATCAGGATCCTTGGGTGCCGAAAAGAAGGGAAATAGGCACTTGTAGACTGCGGTCCCATTTCTCGCTCTGCACATCCTAATGGGCTGGGCTAAGCAGGGCTTTGGTCTCAAACTGAAAACAGATACTAAAAAGCCCTAGTAAGTACAATACTTGAGAAAATGGGCAAATTATTTGGGTCAATAGGGCCTAATCTGACACCCCGTGTCTAGGTTGAAAAGCTACCATTTTATTGACCATATTTGATCCATAGAGCTTTACTCCTGCCTCTAAGTTACGAGCGTCTGCTGCACCCATCCTGTTATATATTTCCATAATGACTTCCCTAATGCCTAAAAGGCTTGGGGTTTAACATTCTATTTTAAGCTTTGGCTTTAAAATGATATTAATGATATATTTTATGCATCCATAAGTAATGTTATGCCTATTGTACATTATGTTTAGACTGCATCCTAACATATTTGCCTAAACAAGTGACACACTCATGCTTGTACCCTATGATTAAGGTTGAGTGTGTACACAGATTCCAACACTGCTAGAGATGACTTATTTTCTGTATGAAATTGTGTAGCTCATCATTCAAGCCAGTCAGGTAGGGTAATTGTTTAGATAACGAGAGACAGCAAAATACATTTCTCATTCTTCTGAACTGACGGGTACTTTCCTGAGATTGTTCCTCATCAGATTCATTGCAAACACAAGACATTTCAGGCTGATCCTGCTCTCTTTTTATGCCACTGTATTGTTAGATGAAGAGTAGGCATATGAAAGAGACAGGTTTGGACAGAACAGAAAAATCAAATAAAAATGTTGTCAGGCCATCATTTGGTTATTCTTCCAGAAATACAAAAAGCTAGAATTTAACGTCTATAAGAAATGTCATTTTATCTTATTACATTGTGATGTTTAATCGCCTTTAGATATCAAAGGTCATTTTAAGTAGGGGTAGGCAAAATATCCATATAAACATGTACAAAACTACCACCATTTCCCAACTTTATTTCTTCAGATTTCCGTCACCATATTAACAAACGGAGAAATGTGGTGATTAATTATAGCCCTGATGGGCCATTTATCAGCGATCCCACTGTGCAGGCTACTGTAACAAGGCTAGTGTTCAGCATGACCCAACAGTGAAAGTGCACCAACTGCCACCTTGTGGAAGCAGGAGAGCCGCTGCTAGTTGAGAGGTAAGCAGATTTATTTTGTGTGTGCTTGTTTCTACGCATGTTTGTAAATGTGTATGTGTGTGTGTTCTTAGAGGTCAAGGAAAGTCTTAGTCTGGCAGCACTACTGCAATATCACTTAACTGCATCAACTGCATTATTCACTCACTAAGAGCGTTTAGTGGGTGCCATGCAAGCAAAAGAACATTGGCGATTATTTTGACCGGTGAAGCAAATTGGATGCATCATCCCATTACTTAGCAAATGCTTAATGCGTTCTATAATGGCAATTTGTCCATTTACCTAAATAGAACTTACTCATCACTTGCATATCAGGCTGAGCAATAGCTGCCGTGGTTGTATTTTGAGCTGGTTTTCTCCCCAGTTCCCCTTTTTCGGAAGGAGAGCCCCTCTGCGAGGCCCAAACCCATTCCTCATTCTCCAACGATGTCTGTCTTTTCTAGGACCGTAAAAAGGTTGGTGGTTATGAGGGTATCATACCGTCCATTCGTTTTGCAAGTCACCATAATGTTATTTGGGGTTTTTTTTATAACTCGGGAAGCAATATATAAATTGCGGATATAAATCCTGATTATTTTTAATTGTAGGCTTATATTAAGCATTTATCTACTACTTATTGAAAAAAAAAAGAAATCTATTTATTGAGGCCGAGTTGGCCTGAGTAAAGGTGAGCGTACTTGTTAAAGGTTCCTTTTAGCGGGATTGTCCATCTTTGGAACCTAAATAATTATTTCCATCCTTTTTCAAACTGTTCACAACATTTGTAATGTATAAGCAAATTAATACATACACGCTGCGGCAAAATGAGTTCATGCACTTTTTAAGTAGATAAATCTAAAATGTTGATAAAGTCACCTAAAAGTTTATTAAATGACCCACCCACAGTCATAAACCCCCTAAAACAATACTGTACCGCTGTGCCTGTCTGCAATGATAAAAGGTATGGAAGGAAGAAGTGGTTCTTGCCTCAAATCACACTGATCCGTCACAAATGCCTTAAAATCCTGGAAGAAAATACTAAAAACCTAAAACTGTGACCTTCCCACAAGTAAACGTGCAAATGGTATTTTAACTCGTCAGTAGCAGCCATAGATTGATGGGAGTTAGGAGAAATGTAGTCCTGTATGATCCTGTGCAATCTGGATCAGTCTGTCTGGCATAGCTTGCCCTATGCCCTGCCCTATGCCCTGCCCTGCCTCTGCGACTCAGTCTCCTTCCTTACTCGGAGGGATCAATTCTTGTATAATATGGGAGGTCAGTCTTGTGGCTGCACATGTCTGTCTGTCAGTGCCTGCCCTGTGTCCTGCCCTGGCTCTGCGGCTCTCTCTCTTTTCTTACTTTGGGAAATCAATTTCTTTTTTCCCCCTAATATTGAGGGAAATTTAGTCCTGTACAATCCTGTGAAATCTGAATATTCTGGTAAAATTCAGTGTCCTATAACATCTGGCAAGATAAGTCTATCTGCCAGCATTTACTCAGTGCCCTTCTACTACTGCTGCTGCTTCCTTACTTTGAGGGATCAATTCATCAAAATGGGCTGATTTCTGAAGAAATTGAGTCCCATAGGATGCGTATATTTATTGGTGTAGTGCTGCTGTTGCTGGTGGTGCCGCGATGCCAAATGAAGTCTCCATCTCTCCCCAAACCTTGAGATGCTGCTACTGTAATCTAATGTTGAAAACATCCCTCAATTTTAATTTCTGAATAAAAAAAAAAGTCCTCTGAATCTCATCTGTATGGAACACTCAGAAAACCATTAAAAATGAATGCAACAAAAACAAAAATTATGTCCGAATCAATTCTGCTTGCCGTGCACAAGTCTAATATATATTATTTACCAGATTGCATGTAAAGATCAAATATTGCAGTCACACATGGCATCACACGTGTATACGCAGACTGAATGTCCATAGAATATGAATCTTTTACTAGTCTTTACTCTTTAGATTTCATGCATGGACAGACGCATAGAGCAATCAAATCCCTCACATTATTCTGTGATGTCAAAATACGCATATTTAGATACAATTTTCAGACATAAAAATCAAGTGCCTGCGTGTGTCATGTCATAGGGACATATGAAAGCCAACCACGAAGCAGCCCCCTTGCCTCGGCCTGGAGTCCTGACACCCTGGACTCATCTTCAGATACCTGACAGCCACAGATCTCTTTTCTGTAATGTTGAGTTGAAGGGGATGCTAGAAATCTTAATCAGGCTCCATGCTTGAAGACCTTATGTTTGCTCCCAGACAGACTGGGAATTGATATTCACTTATCTGTCAATTTGTCCTTGTATGTAAGCAATTAAAGCCACTGCCTGGCTACGTCATGTATTCCCATCATGTTTCAGATTGTTGCCTTCATTTGCTTCACATTTCTGTATGTTTACAAGCAAATGCACTCACCTCCATATACAAAGCACGCTAATGCCATACCACCATTAGGCAGGAAAACATTTATTTATCGGTAATCCAAGGCATGAATGCTTATCCATGTAATAATATAATAAACCCAAGCACACGTCTGCACTGGAATGAAAGATAGACAGTGCCTTACAATATATATCATACCTTAGGATATTACTGAGCACTGTAACCACAACATAAATAACCACAAATCCATTAAGCCTAAGCCCCAAAGGGCAAACAATCGCTTGACTCGTAACTTTTAACTAAACCAGAAATGCTTATATAAAGAAACCCATTCTTTGTTTGTTTTTCCATATTGATTTTTTTTAACCATCAAATAGCCAAATCCCAGCTGAATCTCTTTGGTCCCCAGAAAGCCTATTGGTTCCCCTTGACATAGCTTAAGCAGCAGAAGGGTTAAACCTATACCCACCAGCCTCCTTTTTCCCTGGTATTAATTCAGCTGCCTTTGGTAAATGCATACTGAGATTGTAAACAAGCTGAAAATGCCTGTTTTTAGAAATGGACTGAAACGTAGCACAGAAACCTAGATCGTCTCTCTCTAAACACTTTCCTTATTCCCTTATTTAGTTTACATCAAAACAATGTTTCGCTTTATTACTGTTGATGCTCGTGCTGATTATTGCCGCTTGCGTACTTTTCTTTCGTATGTTTGTTTGTTATTTTTTTTTGTACAATGGATTTGCAAGCTGAGTTAAATGTATCAAGAGAAAACAAGATTATGAGATTGTGGCACATTTGTTATGTAGTTAAAATACCATCTTAATTCTGTTTTTCCCCTTTTGTTTCAAGTCTTTAGACAGGGAGATGATACCTTCATTTAGTTTTTAATCGCTATGTTGTTAATATATCTAAGCTTGTAAGAAAAATGATTACATTATTACAAGTATTCACTAGTATTAAATAAATGCTTGTTTTTTTTGGGGGGGGGGGTAACTTTTGTAGAGCTGACCATTCTTACTTATATTTGATATATTGGTGTCTGACTGTTCATGAGCTACTCTGTGTTGGATTATTGATGGGATATTTTGCTCTGTAATGGCTACTTAAGCATTCATTAGTGTATTGGTCCTCTGGCTAAGTGCCAAGCTTTGTATAATTTAGCACAGGGCAGCAAGATAGTCTTGGCATCCACAGACCCCCCCCCCCAACAGGAGGGACACTCCAGTTATCCAACGCACTTGAATAATTTCATTCATCAGACTCTCCCCCCATGCATCCACCTCTTTTCCCACCCTCTCGCTTCTTGGCTTACAGCACGGGCCCTTTGGACAAACACATCTCCGACTTACCCTTGCGCATGCACGTTATTTATTCATCGCCAGCCAGCTCCAGCTTGTACAAGAGTTCCAAGGGACCTAACAAAACCCAGCCATGCAGGAATCTTGTTAACCTAATAAAAGAACGAAGAAGAAAAAAAATTAACAATTTATATTTTAAAATACTGGCACATATTCAGCCATTAAACAGATTAAATCCAAACTTCACTTATAAATCTAATTATACTTTAACTATTACTATTAATATCAGTGCAATTACTGGTTTAACAAATAAGACTTTATTTTGTAAGGAATCTGAACATGTTATGGTTCTAACAAGACTAAATCAACAAAGCATTTCTATGAATTGTCTGAGTTGAATTTTATTTGTCAACTACTTTAATCTCATTGAAAGCAGGGAGCTTTACTTATGTCTTTACTTCTGTTTTAGTCGCAGTGGTATCAACGTGGAATTAGCACTTGCTGTGTTGTGATTATAAGACGTACTTGGTGAATGCTTTTGCGGTTAGTGCTTGTTTTTCTGCTTTGTTCCGTGGGAGGCGCGCTGCAAGCTGCTGAAAACTGATTTAACTTGCAGTTTGCTTTTTCTGAAAGTCTGGATTATTTAAAATGCCCTAAGCCAGTAGAGGCGATAAGATCTGTGCCCTATGGTGGTCTTTGCACGCATACTTCCGTGTGTGGTTCTGCAAGCTATGTGACTGAAGGCACAGAAATCATTTCTTGATCCCTACATTACATTATACTTATTTATACAATATGAGTCGGTAGGATACATTTAAAGTTACAAACAATAACAAGCTGGTACAAAAGGAGGGCCCTGCTCTTGCAAGCTTACAATCTATTTCCTAACTAGGAAGCTGAATCTGTGCCAAGTAATAGATTACTGCCTTCTGTCTTTCTCTAGGTCACCATGACATCTGGATAGGTAGTTTACCGGCTCTGTCTTCTTGGAGCCAAACCTGGGAATCTTCACGGGTTTGACCCAGAGTCTCCATGTGGAGCGTTGCTTCCTTGGGTCTCCAGGTCACTTTCCTTCATATCCAGAGAGGGGAGCATTCTTTGGCCACGCCCACTCCCTGCCCTCTTCCCCTCATACTCCCCACCCACTTAATGTAATTTTGCCCCATGAACACCATGTACAACCATGCCTTTACCATACCTATACATTTTCTAAAAGAGGTGACCCTGAGAGAAAAGTGGGTGCATTTAAAAAAAACTCTTGATACACTACCTAGAATCCACAAGTAAATGTTTTAATGTACAACAAGACAACTCAAAGAAAATCCATTTGGGAAAAGATGTAATTGTTGGTTTTACAGAAATAGTTTGAGTTGTGGACTTTAAAGTATTTAGAGGAAGTAATAGCTTTTTAGAACCACATATATGTGAAGCTTCTTCCCTTTTTAAGATCAAAATGAGGAAATGATTAATATTTCACAGACTTGGCTCGGTAGTCTATTGAATAAAATAGATTAAAAACCTACAGTGAAATATTTGTATATTCTCCCTAACTGGTCCAATTCTGTGAACATTTTGTTCACCCAGTAATTGCCCAGTGGCACAGTATCCAAACCATTGCTTGTGGTTAATAAATATGTTGTATATTTTACATACATACATGTTTGCTCTTACAATTAGTAATTGCTGTTACAGGCAGGTAGTGTGCTAAAATATTGCTGTATAAAAAGCTGATTGATATCATGATATCATTCACTGTGAGCTAAAATGAAATTTAAAAAAATAAGATTTAAGGAATTTAGAAATTTGCGTCGTAGCACGTCATATACAATTATGTGATAGACATGCCTGGGGACATTCTAAATGAGCTCACCCTGAGATTCTTAAATATTAACCCTTTACTAGTCCATCGTGCAGATCCTACAAAGTGTTTCCCAAATGTGTTACCAAAATGACTCTAATGCCAATCCTCATGGAAACCTTGACTTCTCATTATTTAAAGATGCACTTAGTTGAGTCACCAGAATTCAACCAGGGGTATTAACCATAAATTACTGCTAACAAAAGCACCTGGGAGTCTTAGATACGGTCAGAGCAGCCTAGAATAGGAAGGAGTCAGCTCCTGAGAATTTGCCTCTTCACTCTGAGACTTTGAGATTAGGGCTAAAACCATGAGGCCCAGGACAAACCCTGAGAATCCCCAGGTATGGCCTTCACATATGGCTAGTTATGCTCTCTTGAAACCCATTCCATAGAAGAGGGAGAGCCTCAGGTAGCCCAATTTATCATGTATGCTTGGTACCAGAGTACAAGATGTTTCTTGACAAACCGTAGTTATAACACGGAAAAGGAAAGTATAACTAGAAAAGATTTACAGTGCATTAAAATAATGGTTATGAACAAGCAGTGTTTTACAGATCTGAAAAGTGTCTAAAACTATTTAAGGCTATTTTAGTGGGCAATGGGGAATCATGAAGTATATGTAGAGCTCAAACAGCTTAAGGCCATAAACTGAAAGGCTGCATGAAATTAATGAATATTTAATAAAATGCTTGATCTTGAACATGTTCAGCTAATACGGTACTTCCTTCCAGATATATCCTGCCGACCCATCATACAATCTGTTTCTGGACAATTTGGTTCATGTGCTGTGTTCCGTGATTCCGAATACATCTGATGAATGTCTTGGCTTAAGAACAAAACTGAGCTGAAAAGGTTAATACTCTGCAAAAAAGGAAACACATAGGATCTTTGATATTCTTGGACCTTTTCAACTCAATTCTCAACTTGAATAGTGTTCTATCAGAAAATTTGGGGTTTGGGAGTTTTGGGATGATTTATTAAATGCCTTTATCTAGTATTATTGTAAAATACAACTAGAAACATAAACTATAATTTGATGTAGCCATTGAGTTCAAATAATAATTACGGTATATATAAGGTGTTTTGTGAGCAAGTACTAAAATTAGCTCTATATCTTCACAAAAATTGTTGCATGGAAAGAGTTAAAATATTGGCATTTTAAATGCCCATGGGGTGTCTAATTTAAAAAAATGTATGAATTGATGGGGTACATTGAATTGGCCAGGTTCCAAAATGTCCCAAAAAATGGAACATTGGCAAAGACTGACCAGAAGTCGAACTTCCAATGTTTTATGTGTAAACCATTATGTGGCCAATCTTGGTCTTTATTTATGGTGATATTGTTATATTTTTCTGGCTATTTGTTAATTAATTCAATTATTTTTAAAGTTTTAATGGCTATGCAGCTATTGGCCCAAATCAACAGGATGTGATCAATGAAGCAAAACGTGGTCATCTATGTATAAATGTCAGGGTACCAGTGAATCAGGACGGAGGCAAAAAGGTACTGGTCAAAATGTTTATTAAAATAAAATAATAACAAGAATCCAAAACATAAGACAAGCGGGTGGTCGTAGAACAAGCCAAGGTCAGGAGCCAGAACGGGTAGTCATACAAGCCAAGGTCAGGAGTCCAGAAATCCACGTAGTCCAAAAGCAGGCAGGAGTCAGCACCAGAATGGGAGTCAGTCAGGCCGGGTCATACACAAGAATCAAACACTGGAAGGAAGCATGCACTCACAGGTCCGGGACCACGAAAGGGCAACCAACAACTGAACTAGCTGGTTAATATAGTCACAGCCTGCAGGAAGAGGAGGGGTTAACTTGGACATAAAGTTGTAAGAGGAAGGGGGCGCGGCCTAACAAACAGAGAGCCATGAGGAGGAAAGCCAGTGCAGGTAGGCCGAAACCCTGACAATAATGTATGTCACATCATGTACGTCTCTCAGTTCTGTTGAATCCACACTAGCAAATCCAAGACGTGTTGCCTTGTTCACCATCTATCTTGGTGGTTTATTTTCATATGATTACAAATTCTACATTATAAACTAAATCAGGGCAGTTAACTGGTTTCTAAAAGTATGATAGGTGCCCTAATGTCAGGGTCTATATTTTGCACATTTCAATATTATTATTGTTTTTATTTAGTTTTTTATTTATGGCCGTCAGATTTCACAGCTCTGTACAAAGGGTAGACAGGAGATAACAAGTAATATATAACATAACAAGATGACATACAGAAGCAACACATGCCTTGCTCAAATGAGCCTTCAATCTAGATAATTTCATATAATGTGTAGCCCATTCTTTGGGGTTGTCTGGTAGAATTATTGGTGTTGCCCCAGAATTAGCTTGCTTTCAGGAGAACACAGGGTTATTTTAATTTTGTTAGGAATGATTGCTATTCTTAATGACATCTCAATAATTACCATGATGAACTTCAGTTTTGTGTTTTTTTTGTGGCCAGAGATATGGAGATCTTCAACATCTAAGATTTATTTTACTTTTTTTTATAGTTGAATATGTATTCAAGCTTGATCCATTTCTGATCAGGATTTCATCCCTCTGTGTATTACAATCTTTAAAGTGTAACCCAGTTGTTATAGTCATCCTGATACATCTGGTTGATGTTGACCTTGTCCCACATAACACTCTCATTTTAGGATTTTAATTGTCTAAGTTTTTATTTCAGAATAACCAAGAATATTTCATTTGTAGAATGAGCCATGTGTTTAATAGAGCAGTTTACATCGTTTCCAGGTATAGTTGTTGTTGGTGGGCTCATGGTGCACAGCTGAGGGTGACCATTTGGGTGGTGGTCTGCAAAAAGCAGATTACAGGTATGATAATCCCAGCCAGTGACGACTGTAGGATTTGGAGAGCACGACGAGTAGACTACTAAATTGAAGCTTGTCTTGTATAAGTGTAACAAGAAGTATTCTTAGTGTAGTTGCATATATTCTATTTATATACTTAAAAAAAGCAACCTTCACTGAGTCCTGTCACTTGCTTAATACGACTTAATAATAATATTTTCAGGGAACTCATTCAGTGAATCCACCTCCCTATTATAAGTATTTGCATGTGTTATTTTGCTAGTTTGTCACAAAAACTACTGAGCTGGAACAAAAACAACGTAAAAAAAAGTCCCATTTTATCAATGAAATAAAAGTGTACTGCTTATAATTACCAACTACCAGCTTCATTTCTAAGCACTCCGAGTAAATGTACTCTTTTTCCTATGAGTCAATAACTTGTAATATCACGTGGAATACAGATCACCTGCATTGTTCTTGAAAATAGTAATGATCCCCCAGACATCAGAAAGGTTAATACTGCATTCAGTTATCGGAAACACGCTTTGAATGTTCTTCCATTAGTACAACACTATAATCAAGCAGTGTTTTTATACTTGGCAGCTCATGTATACAGCGTAAAGACAGGTTGTCTGTTTTCTAACCTTCTCCTTTTGATGGTAAGCTCCAAAAGGAATCTTTATGTTTTCGCAAGACCAACATGAAATTAAATTGTCTTGAGCAAATGGAATGTATCAGCGCACAGATCTAGGGGCAGAACACAAGGTGAACAGCGAGCTACAGAGCATACAGTAAGTGACAGATCCACAGAATCAGTTACGGAAACGCTTTTATAAAGAAAGCAATCACTGTGAATAGCCTTTGCTGGAGGAGGATATTACATTGCCAGATGTGTTATTGCTAAAAAGACATCAAGTGGCATTATATAAATCCCCTAGAGGAAGACGGCATTCAACATTTCTAGATATTTTCAAATAAATTCACATCCAAGAGGATAATTGTGAATGGAAGGCAAAGAAAGAAACATTTCAAATCTAATCACTTAAAAACTTTATAACGATTCCTATTTCTATTTACTTTAGTAATAAGGGTATGTGCTAGTTTTATATACATTTATTTATCTTGATGTGTTATGGCAAGTGAAAGGGAGGAATAGGACGCACCTTTATATGCATGTCAGCTTTGTATTTATGACAAGATTTTAATACAGCATCTCTTTCAAAGAACTTGTGTTTAATGCGGGTCCCTGTGAGACTTAGATTATCTCGCCATCAGCACAATATGCCTTGCTGTTGCTGAATATGTAGTGTGCCATTGCCCCGACTGCTTTAAAGACCTGATACATGTATGGTGTAGTGGGCACTAGTGGTAAGAGTGTGTTATAGGGGGAATAGTAATACTTTTTGTTCAGTGTATGGGGAGTGTTTGATAAAAGCTATATATGAGTGTTATATTAGGGGGCATGAGTTACTGGGGGTTATTCATAATGCTATCATATCATAAACACGCTCAACATAAAACGCTGGTACAGGGTGGCTGTAAGTGATGTGCAGACCCCATACTGCTGGCAGCATCAATACACAAGGGGGGCAGCTAGCTAGGTTTCAGTATGTACTGGCTGACTTGGCATGATAGGAGTGTGATTGCTAACAGCAATCACAGTCCCATCATGCCTAGGTTCCAGCACTTACACATCCAACCAGTGAATACTAGGCCCCAGCATTTACTGGTTGCCTGGGTATGATGGGAGTGTGATTGCTGTTAGCAATCACACTCCTATCATGCCAAGTCATATTGCTAATTTTTTTTTGTCCAATTGTGGTGTGCTACCTACTTTTATTAAAAATGTGAGTTTTTATTATTATTTTTAAAGGTGGGGGGTCATTTTCGGTTTTGGCTAAGTGAACCGTGAATGTTTTGGTCCAGAATTTTCATTTTGGTGCATCCCTAGAATAAATAGAACTATTTCATTTTTAATTATCCTGAATTTGTAGTCACAAAACTTTCTAGGCCCAGAAATCAGTGAGAGGAAAAGTAAAGGTTTTGTGTCATTTACTTTATTTTAATCTGCATATTTTATTAAAGGCCATATTTTCTCACAGTGAAAAATGAGTGCGGCCCGCGCACGTATACAATTCTTATGAAGTGGCCCACGGCAGAAAAAACTTGGACACCCCTGCAGTAGTCTAACAGGTAGAGTGCAAGCAATCTTGGTTTTGGCACTACTCACAAGCAGTCAAATATTCAGAGATGTTGTGACCCCACTACAGGACTCCATGCTGCCTGGATGCAAGTGGCACAAAACAGCAATGGGGAGGGAGAGTCATACCTGTCACTACTCAATCTTGAGCTGCTGATATAGTCACCAAATTAGTTTGCCAAAAACAGGTAGGGGGCAGAATACTACTGTGATCCTTAGCATACTTAAAACATCTGAAAATTATAGTGATAATAAACAATTATATCCCCAGTATTCAAGATATATATGTTTGTTTAAACTAGGTTGTACCTGAACTAACCGCAACCAGAATTCAAGATGCCTTGTAACCAGCCAGACTCTATAGTTTGGCTGGCAGTATCTAACCCGCTTTTACTGCGGGGGGGGGGGGTTATGATGGAAATTAAGTCCACCCTAAGTTAGCCACCCTGCTCACAGAAAGCTACGTGACTGAGAGAAAACAAAAAGAAAAATACCCTATAATCACATAAATTAAACCTTCATCTAAGGATAAAAAATAAAAAAGACAGACGCGCGTTTTGCCAGGACTTAGCTCGGCTTCGCCCGGGAAAAGTAAAAAATTACATGTAGGTTTAGTTTATGTGATTATAGGGTGTTTTTCTTTTTTTTTGCTTTTTCTCAGTCAGTTAAGGCAGGTGGTAATCAAAAATGGTCCACTAAACAAAACAGATCCAGATCCTGGGATATTACCCAGGGCTATATCCCTTGCATGGGCATATATTTTAGATACCTCAAGTATAGCTGTCTCATAGCATTAGTAACATGTTCCTCTAATGTAAAATAAACACTGGCCACAGCTATGTTCTTTATTAAAATAAGTTCCATTTGGCTAGATTTATGATTTTTAATCATTCCAACTTTCCAGTGTTCATTTGTAGGCATATAAAAAAAATCATTATTTTTTATACTTTTCAAATTTATCGCTGCAATTTCTATTGTCAGGTATATCTTGTTGGAATTTACCAATCTTATGTTTTGTGTCTTTTCCTGTGTGATATGTAATTTCTCTAAAGACCAATGTGCTAGAAGTACATTTATATGTGTTGACACATCTAAGCACATTCTAAATTCCACTAATTTCACTTTCAGTTTATTTCCTATCAGTCACTCTGTGTGAATCTATTTGTTAGATATTTTATTGCACAGAAAAACTGCTGAAATTTAATTAAAACTGCAAATAGACAATTTGGTTATGGGTGTTTTCTCTGCAAAAATCGAGCTGATTTCAAGACAAACCAACCAAGCATGTTCCAGACTCAAATTTAAATTACACACTTAGTACGCATCTGTCAAGTAATACAAATTCTTACAGGTAACTATTGAAATGCTAAAAATAAATTGCACCCTAGTTCTGATAAACTATTTCCATAAACCATACGTATAATGTATATACCGTATATTTTACATAAAGAGTGTACTAACATAGGCAACTTAATCCTTTATTCTTTGTAAACCCTTGTTTGGCGAATCTCATAAAAACACATACTTAGCCATGCAAAGCTCCCAGCTCGTGCTCCGACAATGATCCAACTTGCTGGAATACACATATAATGGTCAATACATAACAAATATTAAACTCTTGCCACGTGCAAGATTCTGCAAGCATGCCATGAGGTAATCCAAGCTTTAGCAAAACTTAGGAATTGTGATATTGTACCCTCTAAATCCCTTAGGCAGGGCAGGCCCAGTTTTCTAACTTTGTTGTCTCCTCCAAACTACCCAAGTTTTTTATTTACTTATTTTGGTAGCCAAGTTTCTTCTCTACAATGATTTCTTTAGGCTCCTCCATGGGTCCTTATTGGAACCTCCACAGCTCAGGGTGATGGGTTGAACTGGTCCCTTTAGGCCTCTAGAAAGGTTGAACCAGCAGACACACTGTTTAAGCACTATTTAAAGCATCACACTATTTGTCCAAATATTTCTTAGTCCGCCAATATAGCCATTAATGACTTAGAGGTTAGGGGAGGACAGACTAGTATCTCTCTTCTGTTGTCTGTGTCAGAAATATTTGGAAGGAGTTGTATGCGGTGAGCAAAATTGATTAAGACCAATTTTTGTTTTGTTTTTGGAGCATTCGATTTTAGACCTTTTGGTTTGGACAAAATTCTGAAAGTGTTTTCCTTTTAAAACAAAATTTGGTGCAATACATCCCTGCCACCTTCTGGACTCCTTTCTCAACAAGGTTTACTTCAAGCAGCCGCATTTCAGGGCTTAGGAATAGATCACACTAGATTTTGCACTGTAGGACTGATAACATCAAGAGCAGCACTACACCAATGAATAGACAAATCCAGTAGAACGCTATGGGACTAATTTTCCACAAAAGATAATAGTGATTATTTAAAATGATTCCTCAGAATAAAGAAAGTGATAGAATGGCACCAACAGCAGCAGTAGTAGGGCATAGAACAGGCACTGACAGAAAGACACATCCAGCTACATGGTATAGGACTGAATTTCCCCCAAAATGTGACCATTTTTATGAATAGGTCCCTTAAAAAAAGAAGGTGATAAAGCAGCAGCAGCAAAACAATCGGCTGTCAGAGGGTCCAATATTGCGTGCTGGTAATTTATTTGGGTAGATTGACTCTTAAAGCCATCTGCTTCACCACTTGGAGAATATTGCAAACACAAAAATAGATAAAAACCTGGATCCTGGTTGATGGGCATAAAAGCAGCTGCTAGGCTACTAAGGAGAGACTTAACCAGATAACAGCTTTCAGATCCCAATATTTTAGGGTGTCAGCAGTAGAAGGCAGTGACAGTTCTTCAAGGTAGGCTTTGAACATTTCAGATGCACTAGTCTGACTTTGGAGAGTTTGGGTGGTACCCACCAAAGAATCAAGGGCCGCTGCCCAAATCACTGCTGTTCCTCTAGATCCAGAGCTACTGCTCTGCATGGGTGTAAGAGATTGGAAATTTCATTTCCAACTCATGTGTCTGTCCTTCACTGAGCATGCCCCTTTTTGTGCTGCATCTCATGCACCCTATGGACAAGCATGTTACTCCAAATTTTAAAATTAATATTTCAAGGACCAAATTGTCCTTAAAACGCAATGCGCAAGAGGGTGGCCAGCATATAGTGTCCATGATGGCTTGCATTCAACCTGTTCTCATTCTGATTAGTGTTTCAACTTACAGGGGTAATTTGTTGCCCAGTAAGACCTCATTGTATTTTTGAAAAAGCCATTCATTTATATGCATCAGTGGTTTGGCTTATTATTGTCCAGATTGCAGGAGAGTTTCAGTGGGTTAAAACGCAGATTCAGCTCCATCATAAACACTATAGCTGTGTAAAATTAGATACCACTCATCAAAAGTGGGGTATTTTGAAGTAGTGGCAGGCTCAGCAATAAAAGGCTATATAATGTGATTGACTCCCCAATATTTATGCTTGAGATAGGTGCTTTTATTTATTTGCTCGATTATAAAACGACCCAGATTATGAGACAACCTCCCAAAATTTTAATTGTAATTTAGAAAAAAAGAAAGACCATGATTGCTGCCCATCACTCACCACCAGTTCCAGTACTACCACTATCCGTATTTTCCTATCAAATTTCCGTATCCATAACCTCATCATGGAGTAGAAAAGACCTATACCCTGCAGTCCTTATTAACCACTCTCATTCCACTTCATGCCAGGATTCCATTGACTGCTTCTTTCAATCACTTATTCTGTACCCACCTACAAATAGTCTTTTCCCATGCTGAAAGAGCACCGAAATGGGTTATAATGGCACCAAAAAGGAGAAGCAAATGAACAAATTAATATCAAACATTTAAAGGTTTCTCATATGTTTCATGGGGGGTCCCTCCTTGTTTTCAATGATCCATATGAATTAGGAAATATTTGTTAAATATAAAGTTCACATAAATCCAGGTGCACACTTCTACAGCCAAGGAAATTCTAAGTTCAATCATGATTCACTTCCCTTGTATTTTCCTATGGTAATTTCATGGACATAAAATACCTATTTCGGGTAATACATTGGGGTTTTAACATAGGTTAATAAACAGGTCTAAGAGACTGGATGGATATGCATATATAGTCAGACAGGGAAAGGTAGAGAAGTAGTGGCCTTGCATGTTATAATACATATACTGGCCCTGTATTAATCTGCCTTCACATGCATAGCACAGGAGCTACTCACCTACACTGTAAATGGGTTAATAACTTGGCCTGGTTAATCATATTCCCGGATCTAACATTGGCTGTGCTTCTGAGAAACCCTTTGTGGTGTGGCTGATACAATATCCAGATGGTACAGTTGGCTGACAGTATTTTCTGCAGTGGATGTTTCAGCTACAAATTCCTTCTCCCCGTCTACCTATTATTCTAGCCAAGTGTCTATAGTCCATCTCTCGCATCCTCGTAGCCGGAGCCAGAAAGTTCCCAGGTATGGTAATAGGCTATGTGTGGACAGTCTGTTAACTTTTGTGGGAAGAAAACTTGGTTTTCATGATGACCCCCCTCACTTTGTTTGTAGCTCTCTTCTTCCCCCAAAATATGATTCTTGGGCCTGAAATTGTCGGGAACTTTCCAATTCCAGGGTGAATTGTCTATGGGTGAATAAAAAAGTACCACATTTGTAGAAAGGAAATGTAATCCTTTTGAGCAGCCATCGGCTTGCTAATGTACTGTATATAGTACGGTGCGAATGTTTTAGGCAGTTGTGCAAAAATGCTGTAAAGTAAGAATGCCTTAAAAATAGTAATGCAAAGTAATGTTTTTTTTATTTATAATTTAACATAATGCAAAGCCAGTGAACAGAAGAAAAATCTACCTTTGGATAAAGATCGTATTACAATCTCCATATTATATTGAAGATCATTGGCACCTGTTTGGTATAATTGTTTATCATTCACCTAACTATATGGCTACAAAATATCCGACTTTGTGGAAGTTTATCTAGAAGAATTTATGCTGTTTTGAAGGCAAAGGGTAGTCACAGCAAATATTGATGAGGTTTAATTTTTTTCTGTTTACTCACTTTGTATTTTGTTAAATGATAAAAAAAAACTATAAATATGTCTATTTTTAAAAGCATTCTTACTTTACAGCATTTTTTCACACCTTAAACATTTGCAGTACTGTATATATATATATATATATATATATATATATATCATTTATTTAGGAAGGGTCCCTATTACTAGTGTTGTTCCAGAGCCCCACCTTACCATGATTTGCCCTCGGAGCCTACGGTTAGTTGCGCTTAGGTTCAGAATTTCTTCCACGACCCTCATTAATAACACAAAAGTATCGTTTAACACTAAAACAGCTACTCACTCTAATACCATACACTTCCTCATACATACACAAATTCCCTCTCGCAAGGGCTCCTACCCTTAGGCTCATCTCTAACATCATACTAGTGCAGAGTCGCCAACACTATACGCGTGCACACCCATGCAGACACCTTACACTTACACACTCAAGATTAACACCATATACTTTTAGACATACTCTCTCCCTCTCCTCTTCTAACGTTTTCATTCTCTCTCGCCTCTACCTTTCTTCTTTTCCTCCACTCCTAGTTACAATACACCTCCTTAGATTATAGTGGCTTCAAAAACACTTCTGTTCATTTCCTCATCCTACTCGTGCTGGCCACCTCTCAGCTACAATAGGGAGCTTTGTAGGGGGGAAGCTGGAACCATATATAAATTAGGAGAACTAATTGGTCCTGTGATATGCATTATGCAATATACGTGCGTCACACTGGGATGGAAGATTACTCAAACTTTACTTTGGCTAATTGTTTGAAATCAAAAGAAGATGCAATTTCTGGCCTACTTATCTGTTATTGGCTGTGTTTGTTCAAAGTTAGAACATGAACACACAGAGATATAGATAACAAATGTACATATAAAAAGAAAATGACAGGGAACAAGCCAGGCATGCATATGGTGAGGGAGATTATGTGTTCCCATCTAAAATGAAGTAAATGTAAGTTCTATCACTTAGACAAACGATGCGCCAAGGTCACTGCTCCGGCCCTGTTGATTATAGACTTTTCTGTCAAATTCTTACAAAGGGAGATCCAAGTTGTGGGCATCAAAAGAAAACTTTATGCTGATCGCTATCCTTTAGTGAGCCCTAAACATTCTCAACAGGTGTAAAATTGCAATCTTTAAAATTGAAAGGATGTTTTTTAAAATCTACTCGGTGTACAACAATAATGTTTAGTATAATTTATCTGGCAGCAGTTTTGTACTTCCATTTAAACTTTCAAACGCGTGGCTATGTATAAAAAGTGATTTTTGTTAAAAATGTTTTGGGAATGGTCCAGTCAGCAGAAACTTTCCAGTTGTTGCCATGGACAGACCACTTATAAGAACTGGCAGTTTTTATTTGTATCAGAACAGCAACCTTATTATTATAAGATGTTTTTAGCATGCATCTTAAGCACAACTACATAAGCAACTTTGGCATATATTTAAAATACTGTTGATTTTTTAGACACTGTTGTCCATGAATTTAAAATCCATAATAATAAAACCTGGGTGACCTAGAGCTCTGTGCATCCGACTCCATGTGTTATCGGAGAGCTGGGTCAATAGTCTTGGTTAGATGATCCCCTTGGTTAGTGTGCTTGAGTGTGTTAGTTTGAGTTTATGTTACTGTAAGTTTGTGAGCACTTCTTATTGTGAGTGTGTATGCGTGTGTACATTAGGGTGAGTGTATGCGTGCTAGTGGATATATTGGTTACCAATATATGGCCAATATGGCCATACTTCTTCTCAGCCCAGCCCTCTAATGAGCGTAGCTAGACACTAAAACATCACAGTGGAAAGGACCAAGCTCCACAGAGCGTAATAAGGTGCCCCAGAGGTTCGATTATCAGCTGTGATATTCAGAAGCTACATTAGGAGCACGTTGATAACCACTAGAACTACAGTATTAATGTTCTCTACTCACTTGTCATAATGTTATTATTTTTCTATCTTATTTAAAAAGTTTTCACTTTTAAAATAAATAATAATGTTCGGTCTATGATTTCCCATCGGGAAATACAAGGACTTCAACTTGTATACCTTGGAAGGAAAGATTAATAATAAAAGGGAATCTATGGGGAATTTAGTAATAATTAAAGAAGAATTAAGGGGCATGTAACACACTAATGCTGATTTTCCTCCAGGCTGAGGAAGCGATATATCATACAAAAATAGAACCTTTTAAATCTTGTCTTCATTTTTAAATGTAAATTCCTGACTATTTTGCTACTCTGCTCCCTCCACATTCAGCTCACACAAAAACAGCCATCAGAAGCGTGTACATCTCCTGCTGAATAATGTTCACTGCCTAGAGAGATCATCCGACTTGATACTTGTGTTCTCATTATGAAAGGCAGATTATATATCACAGAGTGATACATTATCACTGAGTAATAAACATCAAGCATATTACTGTCTTGGAATTCGATTATAGTAACTTTTCTGAGTTTGTCTAGTGAGCAACAGAAAAGTAAATGGAAATGTACTTATTTTTCAACATACCATCTTAGCTCAGAGTTCAGTAAAAGTGAAGAAACAGAATTGTATGGCAAAATTGATACTCCAGCCATCAAAGATGCTTCAATGCATATGATAGCTGAGCATACTTTTTAAATGTTTGTGTGGTCCTCACTACAGATGCATGGATGGGTTCTAGATAATCCTCCCATATGCATGTGCATCCTTCCCCAACTTTTAAGTAGATGAGTTCAGCTGAACACATCTTCTGCTGCCTGTGCTACGTGGTGTACTCACTGAGCGTACGCTCCAGCACTGGCTCAGCAAGCCAAGACAAGTGTTAAATTAGGCCCTGGTACAGGATCATCTATATCTGACTGCACTTTTCTCTAACTTTTTTCTAATCAGTACAGTAGCGATGTTGATATGCAGATGAATGTTTCATACACTAAGGAAAAGGCGCACACACACACACACACTTCTATCTTTCCATACAGTAACAAGCAGTGTCTATGTAGAGGATTTAATTCCAAAATTAGAGCAGCAGCTGTTCGTTCTAAGCCCTGGCTTGCTGGGTTAAATTAATAATTATTGTTCATACCCCAAATCTTAATTACAAGTAAACATCCAACCAAACATCTGCAGAGCATTTGTGAATCCCTGGTTTCTTAAAGGGGTTTTTATGTGATATATAACATTTGTTTAGCTACACATTGCCTATATTTGCCATGTAAAGAGGGTTTTGCTGTTATGCACGAAACATCTGCTCCTTGTTACTAAAAATTTGTGTTGGCATTCTTCCAAAAATTTCAATCTACCAGTATAGTCAAAGTTGGAGCTTGTTTTGGCTATAACTAAGAGGTATTCAAACTTTATCCCAAGTTTCGGTCATCTACCACCAGCATTATGTGAGGTCACCAAGGGCAGGCTGTTCTTTCCTGAATCTGCCCATCAACCTCATGTCCCAAAACAAAGCTCTGGTAGCTGCCACATAGAAGCATAGAATTTCACGGCAGATCCGTTGGGCCCATCTACTTTGCCCATTTCAGTTGTCCATATCTCAATGGTTAGAGTCATTGTAGACAATCCAGTTCGCTACTTTAATTTGACTAATCCCTATGTTCATATCACAATAAGCCCTGTTTGTTGGCTGCTGATGTTGAAGAGAAGCATGCAAATCTACCTTCTGGAGGTCTTCATGGCTTAGTGCATTGACCATCTGTATTTTTCTTTTTAGGGACTTGGCTGTGATGAAATTTGTTGGAATGGAGCCACAGGAGCACATGATAATGGAATATATTAGTCTGATGCACCTGTTGCATGTTAATGCCTGTCATAGATGATAAATATCCCATGATCATCAAAATGACTAAAATAATTTAAGAATACTTAGAACACGCAAGAGGGCATCCTGAAGAGTGTGTTAATAAAGTAACAGCGTGATTTCAAATGTGTTGACTGGCTCTTATCTGCTGTCGCATTTCATATTTTTGTTAGGGTCACCAGAGGAAAATGCAAGACGATGTCTAAATGAAAAGAGAGAATACAAACACTTGAAAACCCCAGGAAACACAGGATAGGAACAGGGCACTCAGGGTGTCATTATAGTGGTTGATCCAGATAATTTAGTACAGAAGGGACAATACACAGATTAAGTCAAGCAGTCCAGAGAAACAGGATAGGATCATTAACAATAAAACTGAAAATCACAAAGCCAAGTAGCTGGTTAAGAGCCCAACAATTTATGAAGGCATATAGGTTGAAGAAGGTTTAAATAGATTGCCTGCTAGGTAGTTAATGCAGATATGTATTGGAGTTCATTTTGCATGGACTTTAGTGTGTTTTATCCCATGTAAATTGGTGGATATGTTTATCTTTAATTACACTGTCTGCACATTACTACTGTTTAGCTCACAAATATTCAAACTCTATTCCCAATGATTCCCATGGAAGTTGAACTCTCATACATGCTAGTTAGCATCCAACTTGCATACGTTGAAGTGATGCGCCCTAAACCACATGCTTTGGCTGTGTCAGTAAAAGCAAACAGGGAAGAAGGATAATGACATAATGAAAAATGAGCACACTGGATAGTGCCCATTGAGCGTGTTGTACTCGAGATTTGTTTTTGGCTGCTATATTACTGGGTCACTTAGCTGGACCTGCCCACTGGGCTGTATAATATCCTCTCTATCCTGATTTGAACAGATCATATATACTTGCATGCTTCTATAAATTGGGTTAATGTGTGTTTATATGCCAGTTCATTTTCATTAAATATATATACAGTACTATTTGTTTAAAAATAAAAAAGACACAAAACATACTGAACACACAAAACAGCATTAGGTGTATTAAGGGATATTTTATTTTATGACAAATTCTATGTGCAATTTTTGTTTGCTAGTTACAGACATGGATACAATAAGAAGGTGTATGACTCACATCCACACTTCCACCCATGAAAGGGGTACTGTATTTTCTATGTTTGTTTACATCACCAAGGTCCTGAATGTACATACATTCTAGAAGGAATCCAACTTCCTCTTAACATCAGCAAACATAAGCATGTGACATAATAACTTTGCCAACTGGATCACCAGATATCATGGGGAATGCTGCTCTAAGAGCATCGTAATGATATGCTTGGTGCTGCACGTTATCTACTCAGCCTACCTTGTATCGTTGCAGAATGTACTGCTCGTCTTCCCGAGCAAAAACAGGGTGGACAATTCTATCTAAAAATAATTTGATGATGTACCTAACATATTTTTGTTTGTGAGCTCTTGATGGAGAGGCAAAGGACAGAGGAATGAAACTAGTGGAATTCATGATCACAGATTTAATGGTAATAGAATGCAGTGTCTGGTGGGATGTCTCCAGTATGTCCAATTCCAGATGTCACATTGTTCTTAATAAACTGGACTATGCTATTGGTGCAATAATTCAGGATATTAGTCCACCCGTAGTCTCTATGCTCTTATAGTCACTCTGTCTCTGGAGAGTGGTAGCATATCTACAGCTAAGCTTAATGGAATAGTTGCTGTGTCAATGAAGTGTCAATTCTCCTGTTGTCTTCATACAGTACTGATCTGCAGGGTGGAGGAAACTGATCAGTATGGATGGATTTCATACACAGCTGATTTGGTCACTAAAGACTTGAGATCCACCTGGTTGGGAACTAGAATGGCGTAATCTGGGGAGTGCTCACAACATTCAGCCCAGGAGGCTCTTTCAGCCGATTGTCCCAGTAAGAGGCCAAAGCATGTTTGGAGGACAACATGTCCAATGTGTACAATCCAGTCTCATTCAAAAAACTCTAACAGAAATAGAATGCTTAAAAACAAATAAAGGGAAAACGGGATTCAGCTAATAAGTGCAGTCTTCCAAAAAGAGCTCCGGGAGCAGTTCTGTAATGTTTCTGCTATACATTCTTACTCATGTGACCTGTAGAATCATTTTTGCTTTTGTAAAATTTTTTATTGATAGACCTCCATTAAACTTAAGCTTAACCCAGTACACGACAGCGCGTTATGGATTATCGCTTCATCAACATCTTCAGGGTACGGGTTGGACAGGGAAAATATCAGTGGCAGTTTCACATACTTCTGATTAATGTCATTGAGTGCAGTGCAAGAAAAAAATGACATTGTCCATATAAATCTGTATAAACTTCTCCCTGGGAAATAGACAAACAGCAAGTACTATTCACAAGCAAAACCAAGTAGTTTCTGCAAATAACTCCCTTGCTGACTGGCTGTTTGCCACTTATACAAGAGAGAATATATATTACAACTGAAAGAATCACCATCAATCTGTCTGCGATACCCTCAAAGCCTGGATGCACTACTTGGTACATTTAATTTTTTATATGGTTAGATGGCTAAATATCAGTTATTTAAGAGGCAACTCCCCAGGGATTGTTTAAAGGTAAACTTCCATCATTATGTTCTAAACTGGTTTTAAAAATAATGCAAAACAATTCTAGTATTCATATAATATGCAATATTATGGCTACTTAGCTTGCACTATTTTGTTTGTCATTTGGTCTAATTGTTTTGGAGATATCTAGTTGAAAAGTTAACTTCATGGAAGCTTAGCCTGAGGGCAGCCTATGGCAGGGCCAGCATTTCCCGATCAATATCCAGTCCTGGCATTCTCTCCTTTCTCCTTACTTACCTTTACAGCGGCTGCTTGAACCAATCTACAACTTATGTTGCAGAGAGAACTTAATGGGGACTAATAATCATGCTGATCTTGAAAAAAGGAGAGTTAGGATATGTTTGCACTTTGTATACATATTATGGTGTTTGTTTTAAATATGTATATATGTATGTACAGTATATATACACATTGCTTATTTTAATCCATAAGCATGATTATGTATAAAGTTGGAATCAGAAAGAGTTCTGGAACTGGAAGAAATAAATCCACAATAAACACCAGATGACTAGGAAAGAACCAAGACAAGTGAGAACTAATGGAATAGGAAATGTTCATGTACCTTTGGATTTAAGCTACGTGTTGGCTTTACGTTTTTCATTATCTTTCCTGGGCATAAAGGTTCAGTATGATCCATTAGATCCAATCGGCCCATGTCGAACTAGCTTTGCTGTCTTCTGACACATAAAATGGCATTCAACAAGGTAGACAAACTTTTATGCTGACTTTAAAATGATTACGTGAGTTTTAATCTACTTATGTTTATTCAGTCGCTCTTGTCCTTCCAATTATATTCACATGAACACAGTCTTGACTTTTATCGTGGGGATATGTGGAGGGGAATTTATCACAGCTCCAATCCAGTTATAATTGCTCTGAAAGCTAAAATAGCAGCCAAGCCAGCCATTATTTTCAGGCGTTTAAATGAACACATTACACTGACTGTGCTCCAGGCAAAATAAATAGTAGGAACGATAACTAAATTATACTAATCATGAGACTGAGCTTTAAAAATAGTGGCTACATTTGTACTGATAGACACTTAAGTTTCAATCATGTCCACTGTCAGAGCCAAAATGGCTTTATAATCAATGTGTAATTTATCTACTTCTTCCACTTTAGTAAAAATTATAAACCATTGCAAAGCACGCAGCAGTGATATAGTTCTGCAATATTTAATCATCTAAATGGCAGCTCGTCTTTCATCATATGAGATTGTGACTCATAACTCTTTATTTGTCCTAAAGAATTGTGCCTGAGATTATTCCGCACAGAGTAGGCATTTGTCTCCTATTTAATGGAGATCGGTCTTGTTCTGTGTAATAACCTCCGAATGTTCCCTCTGTCCCCAATCCACTCTGTTAAGTAATGGAAAACTGAGTAGGACGACAAGGCCATAATGAAAGCCTTTAAGAACCCAATTTGAGAAGGTTAGTCCACCACTTTCTACTGGAGCTTACTCTACAGATATGTAAAACAACACACTAGGCTACACTATGTGAACAACAAGTCCATCTGTGAGGTTTATCAGCATAAGATGTGCAGAAAAATCAAAGCAGTAGAGCATAAGGCAATGTTTATGGAGCCTTATTGATTAATTCTTGATGGATGTTACGGCAAAAAAAAAAAGAACCCAGCAGGGTTTTAAACCTTTCGTGACCTAGGTTACTTTGAACTCTAAAGACGGCCGCTCTCCTCTGATGTAGTTGGAATAATTGTTGCGATTGGTGTTTGGCTCCTGCACTGGCTGCAAATGTACTTTACGATGATGATAAAGGAAGACCACATAGGATCGGAAGGATTCCCAGGGGTAAAAGATTGTTGTGTAAATATTTCTATCAATTGGGTAGGACCTAAAAGGTCTCTTAGGCCTGCCATCAATTAAATACTTTTATTATTGAAACTTTTCTTTGAGTCTCATAAGTAAAATAAATGTCTCTGTCCTGAAATAGGAGCAATGGAAATACATGCACATTAAGACAAAATTTGGATTGTTATGTGATTATCATTTATGTAGAAACACAAATGATCCATCGGAACACTTTTAATTGCTAAACATTCTTTATCAAATGGTGTTTATTGCCTGATTGACATGTTAGCATTTAATAATTCTGAAAAAAATGTATGGAAAGGTATCATATCAAAAAGTGTTGTTCAAGTGTTATACTATCTACACAGAGCCTATTGGAATAACAATCCATATTTTTTTAGACAATACATATGCCATATCATTATAACTAGGAGAGGAAAATATTCTCATATGTCAATAACTCAGATGATAATGTCTTAAATTCAGCAATATTATATCACTGCTTTGGTAATACCTTAAGCTGGACCTGTTTAAAGTAAAAAAAGAATAATGTAATATACAATACATAGCTTTCATCAGGCTTCCTTGAGCCAAGTTTAAAGCAAAGACATGTAACATTCCCTGTACAAAATATTTATTTCCAACAGATGTTAACAGTTTAAATTCAACCATAACTAATCACAGCTTCTCCTAAAGGTACCTCTACCTTTAAGTAGAAAAGTAGAAAAATATTCTGATCCCAATAATATGATTGTAAGTGCACTTTGAATAGTGTTCATTTGTGCGAGTGACCTACTACAAAGGCCCCATCACATTAGTCGTTTTCAAAACTGTTGGAGTCCGCAAGGGCTTGTACTTGTAGCAAGTGCAGGAGGCATCAATATAAAAAATACAAAGAATGCATCCAGCAGTGACCTAAACATGTTAAAACAATTGATATATTTAAAAAGGAAAACAAATTCACAGTATTTATTTAAAAATTCAAAGAAAAGCTTTTAATCTGGAATTACAAACAGTACTATCATAATGTACAGATTTATTTTTACACTGAATAGTTCTATTTAATTACTAAGCCTTATATTAGCAGTTATAATGTAATCCTTTTTATAATATAAAGGGTGGGAGGGTATTACAACATGGTAAAGAATGTTCATATTAGCAATTTCCCTTTAAAGATCATTTGCCCCTTTTTTCCAAATCCTACATTTTGCAGTTCTCTACTTTAAATAATCCCAGTAAACGATGTTCACACAAAGCCGGATTAACAAAAGTGCACATGTAGTAATTGTTCCTGGGTCCCAGAATGATGGGGGACCCTAGCCCCCAGTAGACCTACTTGATCGGTCGCAGCCTAAATGTGCTGCTTTTGAGAGTCTGTCAGACAGAGGAGCAGCTCTCACGCAGCTAAGTGTATTGCCTGATTTATTCAGGGAGGCGCTGGCTCCCCCGGTGTCCATTTACATCCAGACAGTGGGAGAACTAAAGGTCGCAAAGTGTGCTCTGACTGATTGTGTAGACTTAGGAAGTATCTTAAAGTGCTATGGCTAAAAGTAGCTTTACATCAGTTTAAGTGCCTCGTTTTTTCACCTCTGTGTTGTGTGGTATATGTAATATTACAGTATTGGCTCGAATATAGGCTACACCCGAATATAGGCCGCACCCTTAAAGTTTGGTGCTATTTTAAAGAAAAACTATTTTTTGAAGAAAAAATACACATTAGTGGAATGGTAAAACAGTATTTTATCTAATGAACAGGCATACATGTATTTTAAACCAGTAGCCATTTTAAGGTCCCCCCTTAATTCATAATGCACCTTACTTGTAGATATGCCCCTCTGCCCCTGATATGCCACTGTGCCTTCAGATATGCTTTATTATTATTTATTGTTTTATATAGCACAATCAATTCCGTAGTGTTGTACAATGGGTGGACAGGACACCTCAAGTAGTATGTAACATAACAATTTGACTTAGAGAGACAACAGGTGAGGAGGGCCCTGCTCAAACGATTTTACAATCTAGATAACCCCTGATATGCCACTCTGCCCCCCAGATATGCTTTATAACCCCTGATATGCCACTCTGACCCCCAGATATGCCACTCCGCCCCTAATATGCTTTATGCCCCCTAGAAGTGCCACTCTGCCCCCCTGATATGACACTCTGCTTCCTAGAAGTGCCACTCCCCCACCCCCCGACTTACCAATGCACCCCCAGACTCCCTGGTGTCTAGCGGGGCTGGCCGGTGCCAGCACTTCTATGACGGAAAAGCCCCTGCGGAAGTGCCGGCAGCAGAGGCTGTCTATGTGCATCGTGCAGACGTCCATGGCAGCTGGAAAGAAGGATCCAGGTCCCCTGCAGCGTTGCGGGGGATCTGGAGCCTAACCCTGCTGCGGGTAAGATAAATTAAAAAGAAAAAAAAACACTCGCATGTCCCGGGCATCGAGCAATACGAATTGCGCATCCCTGCTCTAAACCCCGAATATAGGCTGCACCCCCACTTTAAAGACCTAAAGTGGGGGGGGGAGTGCAGCCTATATTCGCACCAATACTGTATATGTAATTGTGTATTATCCGGCCACCAGCTAGGAGAGTCCCGACAATGTTGCCTCCTTCTTCCAACAAAGGGCACCCAAGGGCTATAGGAGTGCTACTTACTGCTAGTGCAGTGAGTGCATGTGTGTGTATGTGAGGAGGGTTTGCCCATCTCATGTTTGTGGGACAAAGCAGGGCTTACTATTAAAGGTCACACGCTCTCTGAAAGATAAGAAGCAATAAATCATGTTCATTCTGAATCTATGACCTTCTGAATAATTTACACATGCTCTGTTAAGTAAATATTGTACAGACTATTAAGGATTTGTTAGAATTTAACATTGAATATGAAAATAGACTCTTGTAGGAGTAGGACTGTTTAAAAAAATTGGCCTAGAGTTTTGTAAATTGAGAACCCAAAATAGGTATTGAGGAGAAGGTAGAAATTATACCATTGAAAGTCTAAGCCTGAAAAGTCTCACAATCTCTTCATTAACATTTAACCATAAGTCTTTACAGAGAATTACAGTATGTTGCAATTATGTGCTACTTCAGGTTAAAACTGCAAATTAATATTGTCCCTGGAACGCTAAGGTTGATGAATTACCTACATGCCACCTGCTGGATACACACAGCCACACGCTACACTCGTAACTCTTTTGCAGGAGCCCCATAAAGGTACTGTACATGGGAGGCCCCACTGAACAACAGCCCATCGGGCGATTTGCTCGATGACCTATGGAGTTTGGCCACACCCTTAAATTATATAGCAAAGAGAGTTAATAGACACATTTTATGAATGCAGTTATTAACAGTTTTAAACATATATCCTATTATTCCTATTAGTCATGCAGTATCTTCATTCCTGCATTTTATTATAACAAGTACCTTGTTTGCAATGTTCCCTTTCAATTTTAGTAGGTGATGTGCGTAGAACTCTTATGTCACCACCCCCAGAGTCCCTTTGTCCTCTCCTTCACTGTGCTACCCCTCTCTTTTCCTCCCCATGTATTTGAGGTATAGAGTAAATAAATAACACATGGAAATATAGCATGGCAGGTATAGAGCAACTGAATAACACACAAACCAAATCTTGCAGGTATAGATCAACTGAAAAATCACATGCAAACTCAACATTGAATGTATAGCTGAAATAAAGAATGCTTGGAATCCTTAATTGAAGGCATATATCACAGGTTGCACACCCCAAAGGCCAGCCCTGGTACCCAGATTGCACACATAGGATTTACCCATTACCCGGATTGCAACAACAGGACTTGCCACAGCACACATATTGCATCCAGAAGACTTACCCAGCATCCAGAGTACATACACATAGCATTTGCCCCCAGCACCCAGATTGTACCCACAGTGGTCTCCTCTCAGCCTGACGCAGACACACCCTTTGTTCATTCTATACCCTTTAGGCCCAAAACAGTAACAGTAATGGATAAACTGTCAAAATACACACATACAGTATACTCTACCCTTACAAATGCCTGGCCATAAACACACATGGCTTTCCATACATACACACGCACATTCATGCTTGCCCTCACATATAAACATCCTGGTATCATTAGTGGTACTTATTTGTCTATGATTTTAGTAGATAGTAGATGCTTCTACTACCCCCATTCATTTTAAGTGGATCACCTTTACCCACAATAACTTTTGTTATTGATTTTAGTAGATAAATTGAAAACCTTGAGGGACAGGGATCTAGACCCCTGCTAATAACTTCTCAGTTTTAATATGTTTTTCTTTTTTTGCCTTAACGAATGCCATTCTGTTTTCTTGCATTCTTTCAGAATGCTGAACCTTAAACCTTTATAGACATTGAAAGTATATATTTTTCCTAACATTGATAACTATGTTGGCACTGTGATGTCAAATATGTTATTGTGTGCTCCCTGCACATTACTGTGATCAATAAACAAATAAAATGGAAGAGATCCCAGTGCATTTCTTTCAGCCTCATGCCTGGTAGTATAAATGATTATGGTAATCGCTGCCTGATTTTAGATGTAACGGAACGTAAAAGAAAGAAATTCTCTTGCGGGCAAGATATATAGATCTGAGAGCTGTTGGTGTTTTCTACCAAAGTGAAAAGAAGGCTACAGAACAACAAACTAGGACACAAATATAAATTACGGTAATATAAATATATATATACATATATATATATATATATATATATATATATATACATATATATATATATATATATATATATATATATATATATATATAATTTAAATTAAAGTTAAAACACCCCAACAATTTTAAGCTTGTATTTTAGATGCTAAAAACAGTTGTTCTGGGCAACTACTTGATTCAGTCACAGATGGTCACTAATGATGGTCACGTTACTTGATTTTGTTGAGGGTATCTAAACTAGTTGTCCAATTTGGAACCATTGTGTAGAGATCAGTCATCAGCTGTTAGTCAAGAAGCTACAGAAAATTAGGTATAACTCAGTAGATACCAATATTTTGGTGGAAAAAAAGGTTATCTTCTATTAGAGAAGCCAACGTTATTTTTAAAGTTTAAGTGTTCTTAAGACAGCATTAAAAAGTTTCAGAATTGAAATTTGAATGAGAACCTGAAATCAAGAACTGAACCTGCCATAGGGCCAACTGGGGAAATAGGTGATGAGCCAGTGCTCAATGGCGCCTCTCACATACCTTTATTGCCAGGTGTGTGGAAGAACTGGTCCTTTAGGGTATGGCCGCATGTATGTAATTTTCTTGGTGACTCATCTGTCCAACCCTGCTGAAATCTGAATAATGTGGAAATATAACAATTACACTGTACATTTAATGTTCAACAGATGCATATTCTGTCACTCACAGAGTTAAAATGATGATGAGACAATTTCCTAATAAATTTCTTATTTGGATGTACTTTGGCATATAATCCAATTGAAAACGGATGGGCAGATGCGTTTTTGATCCTTAAAATATTAATGTTAATGCATGTCTGTTGGAAACCAAGCCATAAACAAGTTATTTCAAATCGCAAGTAATGAGGCTGAACATTCAATAATTCAGCTCAGAGATATTAGATGGCTGTGTGTTAATAATTGGAGTCTTTGTTTTGGGGACTAATCTGAATTTGCAATGTCACAAATAGTCCTGTAAAACAACAACGTATGTTGAAGGTTATTTATGACCTAATATTGACAATGGCAATGGGTTGTAAAGAACACCTACAGTCAATAATCTAGAAACTACCCAGCAATGTCATATTTATAAAACATGGATATGTATGTGGCAAACGTATAAACTCCTTCAACTTTGCCTAAGAAAAGTTGTTATTCATAAATGCCATGGTTAAGGCAAGTCACTTCATATAATATAATTTAACTAATGGAAATAATATTATATTACTCCTCATTGCCTTTCTTTATCCAATACCTTTTTTTCTCAGGAATAGGTATTTTATTATCAATATTACAAAAGGTCTTAATTGTAAGGTATGACTTTTTGCAGATGATACAAAGGACTGCAACTTAGTGGAGCAAGGCAAATAGCAAATTATTTAAGTAGACTAGAAGAATGATCAAGAATGAGGCAGCTACGGTAGTGTACCTAAGGGGGGGTGGGGGATCCGCCTCAGGTGCCACTTATTAGAAGGTGCCACCTACCAGGAAACCGGTGGCCGAGAAGCATTGGAGCCATGCAGATGTCTATGCGATCCAACGGCTGCCTAAAGCTTGCATGCTGTGCAAGGAAACTCGTTTCCTCCTATAGTGTGGGGGCACCACTGCAGAAAGCTGCAGGCCTGCGTTAGGCTGCCCTCAGGCTGCATAGACATCTGCATGGGCCCCGTTGCTGCTCGGCCAGCCCCCCAGACCAGTGAACTCTGGTGCGTGAGTGAATGTTCTAAGTGTTTAGGGGCAGAAATGGGACAGGCAGGCTGCTTCAGTGGCAGAGGAGGCACAGGTAGGTTCTTTCAGGGCTAGAGGTGGCACAGGCAGGCTGCTTCAGGGGCATGGGTGGCACAGGCACAGGCAGAGGCCTACCACATCAATATCGGGCTTAGTTTATAGTGATGGGCGTTATGCTACACTACCATTAACTTCTGGCACGGTGTATAGTGATGGGAGTTATGCTCTACCACCATCAGTGTCTGGCTCAGTATATAGTGATAGGGGTTATGCTGTGCCAAATCTTTTCAGTAAATGTTATTTAAACTTTATTTAATAATAAAATAATTAATTTTTTTCAGATTTCAGTTTTTTTCCAGTTGACATAGAACAACCAGCCATCAGACATAGCATTAAGCTATCCTGACTCTAAGAACTGATTAAGGTCTGAGTCTTAAGATCAGGAAAAATGGGCAGTCAAATTCTGTTTCAATGTGAGCCAGGAAGTGGATAGGTGTGTCAGTTTTGAATTTATCCTTACATGATTCCAGCTACCATGTTCCCCCAAGCACATCATTGATATTTATTTGTTTTGTTGTTTGCTGTCAGACCTGACCTTTGCTATTTTTTTGACACTGTTGACTATTCTAATGCCTCAGCCTAAGCTTTTTTTCTGTGACAGTTTCTTCTTCCATTCGTAGGGATCCCTGGGGGTCCTGTTCTACCATCTACACCACAGCTAGGGGTTTCAGTCTCTAATCATCCTTAGAAAAACCTGCAGCTGCTCGACCATCGGGGCTACCTCTAGGGAGAATGTGGATGTGACGAGGAACTGCTGTGGTATCCTGTAATGATAGGATGAAATAATAAAACTAACAAGAACTAAATACTTTGTTCCTCGACTTCATTTGTAAATGTATGCAATATATTTGGTTTTACATACAAGTAGGTATGATGAAGACAAGAATGCTGCCTGCTACCATGGTAATAGATAAAGATTGTGAGATCAGCTCGGGGGCTTGTTGGTAAAAAAGTTAGATTTCTGCTACCATGCAGGGATCAGGGACACTTTGTAACACAGATATCAATTACTTACCGAATTGGCTCGAATATAGGCCGCACTTTTCCCCCCCACTTTAAGTCTTTAAAGTGGGGGTGCGGCCTATATTTGGGGTCTAGCGCCCGACGCCCGGGACATGCAGTCCCGGGCACCGGGCAGGCAGCGGGGTTAGGATACAGATCCCCCGCAGCGGTGCAGGGGACCTGCATCCTACTCCCCGATACGCTCAGACAGCCTCCCCTGCCAGCACTTCCCACGGGGAAGTGCCGGCACGGGAGGTTGTCTAAGCGCATCGTGCGGACCGTCCGCACGATGCGTTTTACCTCTGCCCCCCCCTGGACATATCTCGGGGAGGGAGGACAGTGGTAGCATATCTCGGGGAGGGAGGACAGTGGCAGCATATCTCGGGGGGGGCAGAGTGGCAGCATGTTTTTTTTTTGGTGCTTTTTTAAAGAAAAAAACTTTTTCTTTAAAAAAGCACCAAACTTTTAGGGTGCGGCCTATATACGGGGGCGGCCTATATCCGAGCCAATATGGTACTTAAAAATGTGTCACACCACTGCCTCAAAGCTCCGCCCACTCTGCACAACCCACATCATTAGCATAATTTAGTTTATTATGGTGCAGATCACTTAAATCACTTAAATTCCCACCAACGCTGCCACACCTTGGTATGGTATATGTCTATAACAGGCAGGTGAAATGTATCCCCTTCAGATGGGTTGGGTATCAGTGGTGACACTCAGTATAATACAAATATAGTAAGACATTGTGCAGATGTGCTTTAGTCAGAGAGCTGTGTCTACACCATTGAACAGGCATTAGTTTTACAAATTATATTGGGGAGTGAGATCAGCAATTATTAAGGCCCACAAATTGCAATTAACATTATATTGCTTTGTAACTCTATATGAGACGTTTGTGGCCATTTAGTATCTACTGAGATTAACACTCCACACAGTATAGCATTGTACACTAACACATACACTAATTGTAGCACCGTGGACTCCCCTCAAACACACTATATGCTAAAATACATATGCTGTCTAACACAGTAAACGCTCATTTTAACCAAGGATGGGCACAAAAATGGTTCATGGCAGACTTGAATACAATACTAAATAGTGCCACTGGGTTAAACATGTGTTAGAGTGAATCATTCTATTCAGTAACGGTATGGATAGACTGTCAAAACACATACATATGCACATAACACTGCCTTTATCAATGTCTGCCCATACACATGCACAGTTACACTTGCCCTTAAATATCTCTTATTTCTCATTATCTACCCATTTTCTCCCCATCTGACTTTTTCACATTATCTCTTCCCTTTCTCCTTTCACTTTATCTCTCCTGCTCATTTTCCCTCTCGTTTCTCTTTATCATCTGCCCCTTTATCCCCATCTCTTAACTTTTGCCCCCCTCTTTTTATCTTATTTAAAGTGGGAGTACAGGGTATATTTCTTCAGTCAACTTCTTCAGTACTTCTTTGCGGTGTGCCTGGCTTCAGTGCTGAGCACCGGGATATGACATCATATCCTGGCACTTAACATCAATCGCAGGTGATAGTCCAACCGGCCCTGCACCCAACACCTGCAACTGCCAATTTTTTGAAAGCTACCAAATTCTGGGACTGTCCCTGGAAAAACATGTGGGCATATGAATTTTCTACTTTGTGTTTATTTCTTTAATACAATTGTGGGATTTTACGCATTTCTATATGTCCCTATCCCGCACTGTATTGTGTACTGTGACCTTTATGGGCTCCATGTGCAATATACGTGAATGGACAACCACATCTTTTTACTAAGCATGTTGTGGGGATGGATTATTCAGCTTTAATTTTACTATATGGTTTGGAATTTATAGGGAAATAATGAAAGAAAAATAGAATGCATGGTTTATCCTAAACTAGATGTTTATGATTAGCTTAACTTGTTCTGAAAAAAAACAACATATAAATTTTCTTAGTAAAGTGTAAGCTGTGGATACAATTGTCATCTACATTTATGGTATCTATAGCATGTATAGCTCCTGGGAAAAAATATGCACCAGCACTGAGCTTAAAGATGGTGTTGCTTGGACCTTTTATATGTCTGATTTAAAGAATCCCCACCATGTTTTATTGGATATCACCTAGCAATAAAGAATTTCTAATATTGAATTTGAAGAAATTTACCCAAAAGCGTTAATTTATACATATTCTTTCCTTATGTTTCTTTTATAATTACTAGATGTCCCTAGATTTTTCTTTAAACATAAGATCAGGTTAACCTGATGCTGTTTTTAATTGGTCCCTGAATTGAAATCAATAAGAAAGAGCAGATATTTGGGGGGGAATTGGCATTATGCATTTATTTGTTTGCAGCTTGACACATAAACAGTTGTTTTTTCTCCAAAGCAATAGCTTTGCTATTGGGAAACAGGATCCATAGCTAGATTACTAGAGCCCTTTATCTAGCGTTTTAGCCAAAGGGGTCTCTTGGAAGAACCGAGAGATGCCTTGTCAGTTCTGAGTTATTTCATATCCTCAGTCCAAGGTCTGCAGGGAAGGTTTTGAAAGCAAATCCTCAACAAGTGTGACCTGCTGTACAAAGAATGGCAAAATGGAAACATGGACCAAGAGACTTAGCCAGTGGCAAGCTTCCACAGCATTACTGCCTTCATATCCTTTATGCTGTGATTCACTCGCTGTATTTTGGCATCTATTTAATGGAGTTTTCTTAATGTTTAATGTATATGCCAGGGGATTGCCACAACTGCGAACCCTTTTGACTGTGTAATCAAATAAAATACTGCCTCGTTTAAATCAAATTAACTAAAGATGGGGTGAATAAAGCAAGATGTGCCCACCCGACCCCTGACCCATCCCTCCTAAGTAGCACACACTCACACTACAAAACACACTAGTGCACAGATTCACTTTATCACATACTCTTACATACATGCATAAACTATTACAGCGGGGGGGGGGGTGTAATGTAACAGTATGTGATCCCATGGCACTTCCACCTCCTCGACCAAGTCAGACTGGACCCATTTGAAAGATTTGTTAGACAACTTCCCCTTTTTATAACTAGATGCAACTAAACTATGGTAAGCTTAGTTACTGCAAGCTGGTCTGCATCATACCGCTCTTACTCCCTTCCAATTCATCTGGTGCTAGGTTTATCTCCTTTACTCATTACTCTGCTAACACCTATCCCCTCTGTCAGTCCTCTCACTGAATGCCTAAATATTTAAGGATTCATTTTAAAACTGTGACTCTCACCTAGAAAGTTCTTTATCGTGATTCCCATGCATATATCTTACATCTGCTCACTTATCCCAAAGCACACACCTGCCCGGTCCCTCCACTCATCTGATTATATTCCCCTATTTGCTTCACTACTCTCTACCTCTTATGCTTGTACACAATTATTACTAAAGGCTACCACCCTCATATGAAATGTCCCATCAGTCTCAAGTACTTCATAAAATATCATCAGTCCCGCTAATTTGGCTTATTATACTGTCCCCTAATTTTCAGCTCAGCAAAAATACTTAAAGACCCTTTTTTGGGGAAAAATGCCAACTAACCAATTACTTTATCACCCTCTGCCGGCTTCTACATGCTTCTAGATTATAAACTCACTTGAGCAGGGCACTCCAAATTGTTTCTTTTTGTAAATCCAAATTGTTATACGACACACTGCTAGAAATGTCCTGTGTACCCATTGAACAGTGATGTTCACTTAGGAGCTATATACAGAGCCGGCCTTAAGTGTTCTAGCGCCCTGTGCGGACTACTCCTGTGGTGCCCCTCCATCCCAAAAAAGGAAAGGAAAAACTATCTACCACCTCTGCCCCTTCTCACTGCCTCCCCCCCTCTGCCCCATCTCACTGCCTTCCCCCCCCTCTGCCCCATCTCACTGGCTCCCCCTGCCCCTTCTCACTGCCTCCCCCTGCCCCTTCTCACTGCCCCCCCTCTGCCCCTTGCCCTCACCCCCTCCACCTACTTCTCATTATCCTTACTTACCTTGTTGAGTCCTGCAGTGGGAGCGGGAGGCGTCCGTCTTCTCACTCTGCCGCGGTGCACGCTTCACAGCTGAGCGCCGGAATATGACATCATATTTCGGGGCTCAGCATGAAACGCCGGCACTGCGATGGAGTCACGGAGAGTGAGGGGCTTCACAAGCAACCACTCGGCACCCCTGCCTGGGACTTAAATTAAAGCATCTGTTTTTTTTTGTTGTTTTAACTTTATTTAACATCCTCCATGTCACACCCCTAAGGCCGGCCCTGGCTATATATATCAATAATAGTTAATAAAGCTAAAACCAGTGAGTCAACATAACTGGTGCAATTATATACACATAATGTGGATTTAAGGCCAGCACACACAAGTGACAATAATGGGTATGTGAGAGGTACCATCGGGCACAGATCCACAGGCATGTGCCTATAACCCATATACGTTATCAGTACAAGTTTGTTTCGTGTTTAGAATATTAAACATTTTTGACATATCCACTGTAAGCGTACACTAGGTAGGTAGGCATGACCCTATTCTGACATAAGACAAAGGACAAAGTGAGGTTGGAGATATCACAGTAGGTACAAAGCTACATGACTACATGGGCCAAAGGTTCCTTATTTGACATCAGAATCTATATCTCAATCCATTGTGTTGCTTCTTGAACTATAGATGCTTCATCTAATCTTAAATGGTTTAATATCTAAGGCACTAAGCATTGAATACCCTTACAGTGTTAAATTAACCATGGATAATTATGTTTATGTAATGAAATAATTGCCATGTGAATTATGGAATATTCACCAGTATTACCATAATTATATATTCGTAATATTCGATATAAGGCCTAACTTAGGATGTGACAGAAATCACGCCTGAGTGATATACTGAGGGTTGTACCCTCGGGTAGGCAAACTGTGGCCTACGCATTTCAAACCTTGCACTGTCTTTCTCTTTTTTATTTATTTTCCTGTTTAAGTTTACTTTTCCTCTTAAACCGATAATGATAAGAAAAATTAAAAAATGCTGTAAGATGTACCTGCTATTTAAGGATCAAATCAGGTTTCTCCTTTTCTACTAAAATTGATGTAGTTCATGAGATGTTATACTGAACCCCCAGGGATGCTGTTTGTTGTCTGAGGAGAATATGACACAAATTGTCCTCCGAGCTGCTCTATTTTGCAAATTACAGCAACTTATTTTTACCTGCAGTTCCTTAACTTGACTTAAGACGACATATAAAATAAGATTCAGCCAGTCCTATAGACAGAGGCCCGAATGAAGGACCCATCCAAACCTTAATGGATTTAACTTAGGTGAAAAATACATGTTTAGCGACTCAATGACCCATCTACACTCAGGTAGTGGCACAATTCTCCATCATTCTAATTGGCCTGTTGGAAAGATCATTGATCTCCCATTCCCTTCCCCAACCCTGCCCCAGGTAGGGCAGGGTTGATAAAAAAGCAACTACTCCATAAATTACTGCATTCAGTGCCTGTTTATTGGGTTTCTATGTAGCCTTTTTTGAGAGAGAAAAATAGGCAAGAAAGCCTAGTGTGCACTGAGCATTAGACTTGTGCACGGCAAGCCAAATCGTTTCGTTTTTGCTGCATTCATTTTCGGGCAGCAACTTTTGTTTCCACGCTGTTTGGCTTGGATGAAATTAGGGGACATTTTTTGATTGGGAAATTACATTTTGGGGGCATTCCCAATTGGAAAAGTCTCTGACACTTTCTGGATGCACATTTCACTTACAACACCAGGGCTGCACCAATGGATACACTCATGAAGCAGCGTGATATTGGACTCAATTTCTTAAAAAATTGGACCACTTTGATTAATTGATCCTTCAGATTAATGAAGGTGATATGGCAGCAGCAGAAGTAGCAGGGAAGTTGAAGTTGGTAGACGCTGGCACATATCCAGCCCCACTGTACATGACAGGAGTAGCCTCGACTCTCGGGCTATGCCATGCCCAATTAACCCCCACAATAAAAACACAAACACCAATGTGGGATGAAAAGGCCACAGCCAATTTATTAAATAAGTCATTGCCACACAACCTGTGAACATAAAAGGTGCTTTAAACAACAATGAACTTAAAAAATGTACATAGTAAACCGAGCATCCATAAGCTTGCCAGGATCAACTGGGGCCAAACCATAAACATCACCTATGGGAGGGCATCCTGTGAAGCCCCCCCATCATCTGAGGTTCCAGCAAACACGCCCAGCCAGGATTCCCCAGAGTAAGGAAGGGCATTGAGGCACAGGTTTGTCACAATGTTTATCAATGAAGATGAAGAATAATATATGATAAGACAGGAAGATAATATTAAATATTTTGTGGTAGGGGTTTGGCTAGTAGCATAAATGGAAAACTACCTTAATCAACTAAACTATACTCAGGAACAGAATAGTATTTAATAAAGCAACTAAAACCCAGCTGTGTAATTGTATAAGTGGGGTGAGATGGAGTGTGTGTTAGTGGGTATGAGTAAGTGTGTTTACATATGTTGAAAGGGGGGGGGCAAGGGGCAAAGAAGGCACAGACCAGTTGTGTGGGGGAAATCATGGCACAGACCAGCTGTTGAAGTTGAGTGGCCCAGGGCATTTTTTTGCACCAGGGCCACGTGGTTTCTAGGTATGGCCCTGATAAAAGCAATGGTAATGATGCCCCTCAAGTTGGGAGCAGAGAAAAGTTCTTACCAAAGGAGGAATTTCAGGAGAATTCAGTTGTGCCAGAAGATGTCCAGGAAAACAAAATGACTAAAGAAAATTAGCCTTTCGTTTCATATGGGAATACAGTCAACGAGGAGTCTTAAAACTTTTCTGTAATTTCTGTGATTATTCTGTTTTCTTGTGTTTCCGCAACAATATTTACTGTGATAGAAATGTTATAACGTGCAGTACTTCTAGTTCTTGTTGTAAAAGTCAGCTTACAGATCTGCCTCAGAGAAATCTATTGAGTTATTTAATATGTTCTACAAAGATAAATGCAGCAACGATTCAGCCGCTTCCCTGCATTGGTGGAACCTTTTTTCAAATGTATATATTTTCAGAGTTAGTCACGTATTGTGATAATGGCACAACAGATTGTTTTAGAATTGTGTGCTTTGTAAAATATTGCTGGAATTTAAAGTATATTTGATACAAAAAGAAAGAAAATTGCCAGCCTTCCCCTGACATTAAAGTTTATTGTCATAAGCCGCTTGCTGGACCACCTCCCCAAGCCCGTCTGGGCACAACTTCCTCGCTTCATCTCTTACACATTAGCCACACCGGGGAATTCTTTTGCTGTGGCTATAAAACAAATAAAAACAGCAGCAACACCGAACAACATACATTACATCATTGGGAGGGTGAGTGGAAAGCAGCTGTCCAGGGAGGATCCAGGTGAAAAATTGGTAGGCCCATACTCAGCACACCTTTCAACATTGTTGCAGGGACCAATGGCCCTGCTACTGGCAGGCCCCAACTCTGGCCTCGTCCAGCAGTCATCTTCCCCTTCTTTGTCTGTCCAGAGGGGCCCTTTCCCACTGCTTCACTTCTGATGCTGCAGTTTTTGTTTCTTCATCCGCTTCTCCCTGCGTCTTTTTTCTTGGTCAGCGTGTCTGTGAATCAGGCCTCCCAGCAAAAGAACAGAGCTTCCAGGTGATTTCCATTAGAACGCATAACGTTCCAGAAGTCATGCCGTGACTAACCTTGAGGTTTCTTCTGGTGTACGAAGGAGGGTGAATAATCAATATTCAAAAGCATTTCGTTCCATAAAAAGGTACATACACTAAAAACTATTAGGTAACAGCTGCAGCATAATGTTTCTGACTGATGCTGTACACTGACACCAAAAGCTTAAAAACACGTTTCACCGATACCGGCTTATTCAGAAGTATACGTAGTGGCAGCATACAAAAATTGTTGTTTTATTGACTTTGTTGCTCAAGGAACCAAAGAAATTGTGTTCAATTATATTCAGATGATATGTATTTTTTAAAGTGTGTAAGATGTGGACCCACTGGTTGTAAGCAGTGTTGGAGCAACATCTGTTTATGGGCTCATGTGGAGGCTTGTCTGCTAAGAAAATTGGAGCACTAATTGAGTAAATGTCAAGTGCTCTATAGAGAGTATAGCTCCTGAGGAAAATTGATTGCTATGATTGTATAGGTCATTTAGCTCCTTATACTACAAATACAAATTTACAGAGTGAATATTGGTGGGCTCACATATATCTTCAAGCCTGATAATAATTGGTTCCTGCACAGTGTTGTCATTGATGCTATTTATTTGTGAGTAAAGTAGTTTATATCAATGACATTATTAACATTATGAATTCCATGTGAATATATGTGATTCATTTCCATATTGTCAAATACAGCCATGGGCATTCGGAGGGGGGCAGAGGGGGCACTTGACCCCCCCCCATGAAATTCAAAGTAGTCCCCTGTAGCAGCAGCATTGGAGGGAGAAAGATTAGGTTGTTTAGAGTAGGTTAACGAGACACAGAGAGCAGAAAAACACCTGGTAGACAGGGGAGTGTAGCAACAAACACTTGTACTTACTGTGTACACCCCCCTGCTGTCAGAGTGATTTGGTCTTATCCTCATCACTCTGGTAGCTACTCCCTCACAGGCACAGAGTCCCTGCCTGGACAGAGACACGGTATGCATGCTGCAGACACAAGGTAGTTCATTTTAAATATGTATTGCAGTTAGGGTTAGTTAATACTCCAGCTGCTAAGTCTACATTTCGTATTACTCTCAGCCAGTCTGGTATGTTAAGCATCATGGGAAAGTGCCAGTGGTTAGCTTTGATATCATCATGGGTTGGTAGTGCAGCTGCTGTAGAAGGAACATCTCATGCTTTTCAGCTATCCATTTGGCTGAACATCATGAGAAGTGTAATAACAACACTTTGAGTGCCAAACGTTAACCACAACTGCTGCAAAACTACCATCTAACAATCCTCTTTTTGTAATACATCAGAAGTTACACTACACAACATTTCTTGACTGCAGCTCCCATGATGTTGAGCAAGCAAGTTAATTATTATGGGAATAAAAGCTATAACTGTAGATTGGTCTGGGGGGGGGGCTACACTAAGTCTACAGTACAGATACCTTTGTTGACTGCACTTATAATATTCAGCCAGCCATTTCGCTAACTGAACTTCATGGGACTTGTATTTATAGACTGGGATTGTGGTGGCCTGCACTATACACTACTTTTTTGTTATTGCCTGCAGCCCCCATGATATACAGCCAGCCATTACTGGCTGAAAACCATATGAGTTGTAGACTGGGGTAGTTGTTGCTAATCTTTACCAACCCAGCTATTGTAAACTTTACAATGAGAACTTTAGGTTCTCATGTTGCGCACATGATGGTCTATTAGTTACTTCTACCATGGTCATTTATTTTTTCCTATTAATTGGTAACTAACATTTGCCTCCTACCAGGCAACCCCTATTCTGAGCCAACAAAGGTAGGCAATGGGAAGGAGATATTGAGGTGAGATATATAGGGGAAAGGTGGGGAGGATATTTTACCCCCTCTTCATAGAAAAAATCCTGCGGATGCTCACAGCCTTTAATTCATACTCAATTCTTGGTTTTCTATTACAGTACCTGGGCAAGCGTTAAAGGCTGTACTGGTACGTGATTGATGCCATAACATGTTTTACTGGATGTATAGGTGAACTGATGAATCAATAAGTTTAATTTATACCAGAAAGCATACAAACCAGGAGACTGAATTGGGAAAAAAATTAGGATAGAATAGAACAATTGGATAAACGATAGGATAGAATTAGGATTAGAATATCAATTTAGCCCCCAGATAAACCTTTTTTATTATGTTGCTGGAAGCAAAAGTTTCTGTATACCCTTTACATGTAACATGTAAATCTGATTATTGTTATTATTGTTATAGTTGATAATTTCCTATTCAAAATGGAGTTCACATGTTAACTGGCGTAAGGTTGTCTGCACATATTTTGGTTCATTCACTAAAGATGGTGTTGGTAGGAGAAGTTTGCAGGAGAGTTATGGTTTTAACATACCAAGTTCACAATGCTTTATGAAGGGCACTCACCGCCATGTTTCGCAAGAAGAGTTTTGCTGACTTTGCATAATGCTTACTTTGATCAGTCGGATTTCACTATACTTTATACATGGCTAATCAACATCTTTCTTCAAGAGAATCCACTGGGGTTGGAACTTCACAATGTATAATGACAGCAGTCAGGCCAACTCACTAAAGCTTGCAGGGGAGTTGCGACACCTCTCTTTTTAGTGATTAAACTCCAGTGAGTTAAAGCCATACTTTTTCCGCAAATTACCACTTTGGTGAATAAATAAGTCAGAGGTATACAATGTTAGATGAGAGACGGGCGAGTCAGACACAACTGGCCCATGCTAAGAAAGTTAAAGCAAAACCTTCAGGCTTGGCTTGTTGAGTCATGGGGGAGCCTCACAAAATTGCTTGTCTCTATTTTGGTGTGCCTAATCTTGGCGCAGCTTAAAATGGGACATCTGTTTTTCCTCAAATCAATATGTTTCTAAATGGGAAAAAAAAAACTATACTGAGGATGTACCTTTTAGTTAAGTGTCTAAGATGGCATGACAATGGGAAGAAATGCTTTGACTAAATGTCTGCAGTTGTGTCACAACTACACAATTCTGTCTAGTTCAGTGGATAAATGTATAGGAGATGCCAAGCATTGTCAATTATTTTGTATTAGCTGTGAAATGGAGGTAGCTATTATATTAGAAGGCGTGGATTATAGTGATTTGACCTCAGCGGGACCTCCGTTTAGGAACCCTGAGCAGGAATTCTTAATAGGCTTCTAAAATAGTGCATTACAATTATCACATCCAACACAGAAAAGTGAACTCGGTTGCATTACTGTTTGTGTCCCTGCTCTTGGGTACATGCCAGTAGGTCGGTCACAGCATTGTACACTTTGCAGCTCATGTGGGACTTTGGGACATTTCCATTGTGCTGTCTGTCAATATCAACAGAAAGGTATGAAGTCATGTCTATTATTACTGGGAAAAGTAAACGCTAGTCCAAACTGGTGGCGCCAGTCAGTTCTGGGCAGTGAGCTCTCGCTACATACAAGCGGGTCTATTCTCACACCATACTATTCCGAATGCCAACCAGCTGGCTACAGGTTTAACTCTATTCCCCACAATATATATATATAAGGCTTGGGAGGATGCATCTACATCTAGCTAAAGCATTTGACCCTGTAACACACATTAACCACACAGATTTAACAGTCAGGTTTCTGGTGATGCATGCAAGATTATTTATTGGAGCTGTTTAGGACTAAATATGTGTTTTAAAAATGATGGACTATTATAACCTCAGGAAGCTGAATCTGGGGGGAAAGGTAGCATAATCAGCAGAACAATTGGCTTCCTTTTCTCCTTTCCTTTCTTTTTTCCTTTTCCTCTCTCTCGTCCTCACCCCACCATACAGAGGTTTCTTTTCCCACACATAACTAAAGTGGGGATATTCCAAAGCTCATCAAAAAACCAAGTGTCTCCTAATCAGGATAGACCGCACCTATATTTTAATCCATTAAGTGTAAGGTAGGAAGAGCTCTGGCCATGCAAGTGACTCTGGCAATGGTCTAAAACAGCAGGCATATGAAAATGAAGGAGCCCCTGTAATCATGGATAAGGAATTTTACTCTCCGTTTTGTAGGAAAAAAATGAAGTACTTGTGTATAATACACACCCATCAGATTAGGTCACTGGCTGATGATCGGTGAGTCTGATCAATGATCAGTGTCCTAAAGAGTCATTGATTATTTATTTAGGTTTATTAGGTTAACATTGTTGAAAATAAAACAAATATTGATTGTGAATACGATAAATAATCAGTGACCTAAATGTCACTAATCAGTAATCAAAATATTTTGTTTTTATAAATAATCTGTGTTTTTTTTAATTTATGACCTGGATTACCATTCTCTCTCTCTGACTCTCACAGATGGGAGGGGGAGGGGAAGCACCTTTGACTCCCAGGTCAGTGCAGTTGAAGATTAATTAATTTATTTTTAACCCTTTTCAATGGTGGTGTTCCTGTAGGAACTGAAGACACAAGCGGTAACCCCTTCAATGAAGTGATCATGCAGCATAAATACATTTGTACTATGGCAAATAAATGTTTCTCTGGTATAATGAACTATTGAAAAAGTGGTAAATTGTGCATATTATACCCAAGATTTTACTTTTTAAATATTTTTTATATTTTTTTATTTTTTCAGACTTGTAACAAGAAATTATAACAAAGCTTGTTTAGCGTATTCATCGATCTTGTACTTAATATCATAAAATACTAAGGTCAGACTGGGGATTACTAAGTGGCCCTGATACTTTAAAGACAGTGGCTGGGAAATAAGCATACTTGGGAACTTCTCCGGTTCTCCGGGTCAACACCCGAATCCTTCAGGTCGCGGGAGCGGGGTCTTGACATGTCCCGCACCCCGCCCATTTAAATGAGGGTGTTTCCCATGATGTCAGCGGGTTCGCCCACTGACATCAGCGGGAATGCTCCCAACGTTAGCGGGATCACCCACCGATGGCACAGGACCCCCCACCTGCCGCTACTGCAGGATCAAATTAGCCGCAAAAAACAACAGTATGTTGTGCCAGATAGCTAGTCCAGGCCTTGTCAGAGTGGAGAGTTCATTATTTCAGTTATTGCACACAATAGGGTTAATCTATATTAGTTTAAAACACTCCATAAAATTTCATGTGCAATCCTGTTTAGTTTATTAAAGCAAGGCACAAAAGGTGATTTAAAACCCTGACCATATTTCAACAAACAAAGTACTCCATTAATTTCCCAAGCCAAGGACGATGTCACAGATCAAATACATCAACATTTGGCTAGGGGGCTAAGAGCATAGCTGTTACCTCTTTCTAGGTAAATGTGTATATCTGGAGCAGAACGTCTGAGACTTTGTACTTCATGCATATTTTAAGAGGAGAGGGGTAAACAGATGTTGCCTGCTGTTCAGGTGCTTCTAGCTAGCAAAAATAGGATAAACTTTTGCTGATGCACATAGATGTAGAGGATAAACATGATGGCAGTCTACGGGGATTGGCAAAAGTTTTCCATCCCCAAACCAACTATTAAACTGCACACAATATATACAAAAAGAAAAATTACATGTTTTTTTAAATTTTATTTTACATGGTGGCACAGTTTGTAGAACACAATGAACGGGGTGCTTTCTGAAAATGGCCCTTTTCACTCATTTAGTACAGGTCAGAAAGAAATAGCTGATATATGAAGCTATTATATATATTATTGCTTCTATGTTATCACTGAATTGCCTTTATGTCAACTATAAATTAGATGCAAATGTACACTTATGCCCTATATTGTGTAGGTGCCCTTTTTTCCGCCAGAATAGCCCAGACCCCTTGAGGCATGGCCTCCACTAGACATCTGAAGGTGTGCTGTGGTATCTGGCGCCAATACTGCTAGGTGGGGTCTCCATGGATCGGACTTGGGTGTCCAGTACATCCCACAGATGCTTGATTGGATTGAGATCTGGGTTCTTCAAACCATTCCCGAACCTTTTTTGCGTTGTGCATTATCCTGCTGAAAGAGGCCAACGCCATCAGGAAATACCATGTCCATGGGTGTACATGGTCTGCAACAATGCTTCGGTAATAGATGTCACAGTAACATCCACATGAATGGCAGGACCCAAGGTTTTTCAGTATAACATCGCCCAAAGCATCACACTGCATCCGCCAGCTTGCCTTCTTCCCATATTGCATTCTGGGGCCATGTGTGTAACTGACGCACACGCACCTGGCCATCCTCGTGATGTAAAATAAAACGTGATTCATCAGACCAGGCCACCTTCTTCCATTGCTCCGTGGTCCTGTTCTTATTCTCACGTGCCCATTGTAAGTCTTTTTGGTAGTGGACAGGGGTCAGCATGGGAATGGTGCAACAAACTGCAATGCACTGTGTGTTCTGGCACCTTTCTATCAGAACCAGTATTAACTTTTTCAATAATTTGAGCTACAGCAGCTGTCTGTTGGATTTGACCACACGGGCCAGCCTTCGCTCCTCACGTGCTTTACCGCTTTTCGTTCCTTTGACCACTTTTTACCACTGCAGACCGAGAACACCCTACAGGAAATGCAGTTTTGGAAATGCTCTGACCCGGTCGTCTAGCCATCACAATTTGGCCCTTGTCAAAGTCGCTTCAACATACCAAGATATTTTGGACAATGCTGTTCTTCCAACTTTGTGGGAACAGTTTGGGGAAGGCCCTTTTCTATTCTAGCATGACTGCACCCCAGTACACAAAGCAACATCCATAAAGACAGGGTTGGGTATGTTTGGTGTGGAGGAACTTGACTGGCCCTGACCTCAACCCCATCAAACACCTTTGGCATGAACTGGAATGGAGATTGCGAGCCAGGCCTTCTCATCCAACATCAGCGTCTGACCTCACAAATACTCTACTTGATGAATGGAAAAAAATTCCCACAGAAACTCTCCAAAATCAGGCGAATGAAAGCTGTTATATCTGCAAAGGGGAAGGAATAACTACATATTCTACTACGTAGGCTTAGGGGTAAATGTTTGTATTTTCATTGAAAAATGTCTAAAAAAAAAAGACTGTAAGGAGTTGTTAAAATGCCAAATTCTCAAACTGGACCAAAGTATTGAATGGAAAACCTGTCTCAGGGCCTCTTCTTTTTAATTTGTTTGCATGGACACCACTAAACCTCTTGTAGGAAAAAAATCTGGTGCACAGCACTTTGAACCATCACATTTCCCACTAAAAACTGATCTTAAGGTGAAGTTTCGTTTAACTAATACATCACAGATGGTAATACTTGCTGCTCGACCAAATGGAGCAAGAACAAGACTTAGAAGACCATTGATGATCACATCATTTAGATCTGGCCGTGTGTTGACTTGCGTATTATTGCCTCTATATAGAAGATGTGAGCATAGTGAAGATTTCTGCAAAAAAAGATCAAATTAAACAAGTTTTAAAAAGTAAAACGGTAGACATGCTGTAACAAACTGACATTTTTTAAAAAAATGTGATTCTACTACATAAAGGCAGGATAAGCTCTGTTCCATAAGTATGAAAGGGATCATAGCAAGCTCATTTGCATGAGGGCTTAATGTCATTAAAAAGAAGTATTGCAATCATGTCACTTTTACAGCTATAACCAAGCGCCACATCAAGCCAAGACCTTGGAGAATTTGTAACATGTAACAGAGTCACCTACTTTAAACATTTGAGTTGCTAATTGCTATAAAGTCCTGCCTGCGTAACTATATTACCGTATTTGCTCGATTATAAGACGAGGTTTTTTTCAGAGCAAATGCTCTGAAAAATACCCCTCGTCTTCTAATCGGGGTCGTCTTCTAATCAGACCTCAAATAAAGGTCTGATTAGGAGACTAAGATCCAGATCCCCCACACCGCTGCAGGGGACCTGGATCCTCCTGTCTCACCCCCCCCCATCATACACACACTTACCGGTGCTTCCTGCTGTATTGCCGGGGCAGCGGGTTGACGTCTACGCGATCCGCGTAGACAACGTCCGCTGCAGCCGGAAGGAGGTGTGGCTAGCAGCGGGGGTTGTCTGCGTCCGTCGCGTAGACCTTCCCCGACTGTCAGAGATCAGAGTTCCCCGCACCGGTGCCGCACCGGTGCCGCACCGGTGCGGGGAACTCTGATCTCTGACAGCCGGGGAAAGTATACGCGACGGACGCATACAAACCCCCGCCGCCAACTCCACCTCCTTCCGGCTGCAGCGGATGGCGACGTCAACCCGCTGCCTCGGCTGGAAGCACCGGTAAGAGAGGGCTGAGAGGGAAGAGGGGTGAGAAAGGGGTGAGAGAGGGGGAAGGAGGGGTGAGAGAGAGAGTGTGTGTGTGTGTTAGTTAAATGGGGGTATAGGGTGTGTGTGTGTTAAATGGGGGCATGGGGCATTTCTGGAGTGGCTTTAAGGGGGCATTTAATAGAGCACTCTGCCTCCTGAAATGCCTTATACCTCCCTATATGCCACTCTGCCCCATAATATGCCTTTTAACCCCCTAAATGCCAGAGTGGCATATAGGGGTATAAGGCATTTCTGGAGGCAGAGTGCTCTATACAATGCCTTTTAACTCCCTTAATGCCACTCTGCCTCCTGAAATGCCTTATACCTCCCTATATGCCACTCTGCCCCATAATATGCATGTTAACCCCCTAAATGCCAGAATGGGATATAGGGGTATAAGGCATTTCTGGAGGCAGAGTGGCACATAGGGGGTCAAAAGGCATACCATGGGGCACAGTGGCATATAGAGGGTTAAAAGGCATATCATGGGCCACAGTGCCATATTGGAGTGGCAAGCCTGGGGGCAGATGTGCGTAACTGGGGGACAGGTTGGAAAATACAAGAAATAAAAACAAAAAAAATATTTTTCTCAATCATAGCTTTTATTAAAAAAAAATAGTTTACATGAATTAACATTTACTGGTAAAACTTTTTCCTTTGGGGTCGTCTTATATTCAGGCTTTTTCTTTTTTTCCTAAGTTAATATTCAGATTTTGGGGGGTCGTCTTATAATCGAGCAAATATGGTATTTCCTTTGCATCTGAACATGCAGTAGGCATGGACCTTTCAATGTTGTCTTGGGTAGGTTAAAAATTTTCTAGGTCACCCTGTATTGCCCTGTTCATCTTTGTATTTGGTGTTGGAGTGAAGCAAAAATGTGTTTTGTCAGTACAACTGGATTACCATCAACAAACCAAGTGGAGATAATCAATCCCTTGGCTATTACAGAACCTGGGTCCTTTAACAAGGACATTGCGATTTTAAAAAAAGAAGAAAGAAAGAAGTATCCAAATGTAATGTAATGCTTGCTCCAAACCTGCATTGCAGGAATAGTGTATATTTTAATTAGATTGGTATATAAACAAGGGATGCAATTTCCTCCTGGGTGATCTTAGGGCCACCACTGATTTATGGGGGCACATTTAGCTTTGCCCCGCAATTGCAAATCTAATCTAATCTTAGTCTTTGGGAGTTTAAGATGCCATATTGCTCTTTTAAACCAAATACAAATGTATTCTATGTGTTGGAAGCCAGTCTTAAAAAATAATGTTAATAACCTCCTGGAAAGCTCTGACATCTCTGAGTTGTAACATCAAGAAGTACAATGTTATAAATGGAGAAATGCCTAACGCTGCAAGTCTCTGGCCACACAAGACTCACAAAAGTTGCAAGAATGCTTTGCCAAGGTTACAATCCGAAATGTTGTTTCTCGCTTATGTTTCGCACTTGGGTTTAATCGATGGACATATATCTTCTTGAGTTATGATGAGACAAAATATATTTAGCACCTGAAGTCACAGAAGTGTACTTTATTATCTGTAAAACCTGCCCATGGTTAGCATATTGGGTGCCTGGGAACCTAGCCATGTGATATATTTCAACAGATGAAATATTGTGGTAAGAAGTACAGTAACTTTTTAACTTTGAAAATCTCCTTGTCTTGTATATCATCAGGCCAATCTCACAGCGAGAATAATGTTCATTATAAGGGATTCAAACGTATGGTTTTTAAATACAAGGAGAGTTCAAATAAAAGGCCTCAGGAACACTGAATTTAAAAAGTTCCACTGAAAACCAAAATAACATGTGTTGGTAACAAAAACTGGCCACGTCATGGTTTTACAGAAGTATTTTGCAGGGTCCTTGGTGACGTGTTACTTTCACTCTGGAGAAGAGCATGCAGAGCCAAATGGCCTGGTAAAGCCGAGCACATTATAACGATATACAGAGGTCGATTCTAGTTTGGAATTGAGAGGCACTATAAACAATTGAAAATTGCAGGCAGTCGTGTTCCATCACAACCACTCCCTGCCTGCGTTTGCCTCTGCCCTGACCCTACGAACACCTCCATGGAGCTTCGGCTGGCTGACCTAGGACATTTCTGACCAAGGCATGGTCAGAGCCATATTGGTCCATAAACTTGTACATGCATGACATCATTGCCGACAGGTTGACATTAGGAATATATTACAAATTAAACTGCACAATCTTCTTCTTCATTATAGTGCAATGTTTGGTAGGCTGTTTGAAATAAGTATAATTATGCCATTTGTGGCACATTCACTTTAAAATGTACATAAGTATAAAAGATATTACTCATTGTAAGAGAACAAACCATTCATTTTATTCTCTGTTTATGAATATCAATAAATCAGAATGATTAAATGTAACACTAATGAGGATTTGTTAATTCTTCCATTTTTAAATGTCTTATCTGAATTGCAAAGTGAATCCTAGCACACAGCCAGGATTTGCCCTAAGGGTAATGCCACATATTAACCTCTGTGCTTCTAGGAGAAGCCTGGCATTAATATCATCCATACAGCGGAACTGGGATTTCTGGAGAAAGTAATGTAAAAATAGAAGCAGGGGAAAAATATACATAATCCGCAGAGGTGACAGAGAGTACACTGTAGGAAAAGAGTAATTTCATTGTAAAATAGTTTAGCAAGCAAAATGCAATTGAATCATCTATAAGCAGAGAACTACATTTGCTACATTTAAATGTTTCAGATCATCCGGCTAAGACAAAGAGAACATGAGTAAACACAAAATGCATCTTTTAAATGATCATTTCATTTATTGAAGGTAAAAAGTTTATCAAAACATAATACCTGGCGGTGCCACCTTTGGCAGCAAAAACTGCAATCAAACTTTTGGTTTTTTTTAACCATTCCGAGGATGACTTGCTTGTGTGCTTCAGATCATTTTCTTGCTGCATAACTCAACTGCTCTTGTGCTTTAGGTCATGGACTGATGGCCTGACATTCTCCTTCAGGATTTTTCTTCAGAATTCAGATGTAACAGGACCCATGTCTTCCGAAAAAGTTCCATTTTTGACTCATCAGTCCACAGAATATTATGTATTAAGTATTGAGTGACATCAAACTATTTTTTTGGCAAATGTGAGAGAGGCTTTGTGTTCTTTTTGATAATCAGTGGTTTTCAGCTCGCAACTCTTGTAACTGAGGCAAGGGAGACCTGCAACTATTTACATGTTAGCCTGGATGAGTTGACGCACTCTTGGAGGAATTTTGGTTGGTAAGCTGGGTTACTAGAGCCTTAGAAATGGCTTTTTTAGACCCTTCCAGACTGATAGATGTCAATGACTTTGTTTCTCATCTGTTCTTGAGTTTCTTTAGATCCTGGCATTGTGTACTGCTTTTCGGGCCATTTTACCCTGCTTCACTTTGCAAGGCAGGTTCTATTTAACTAATGTTTAGATTCAACATGGCTGGTAGTAATCATGCCTGGGTGTGTCTGCTGAAATTTAACTTAATTATCAATTACATTTGGATAACTGGTTGATTTAGTAACTAACACGGCAATTACTTTTTCACTTAAGGCCAGATATGGTTGGATAGCTTTTTCAGCCAGGGCTTTAAAGATGCCGTTCCACTTAGTCCAGAACATTAACTGAGCTCTGTAGCACATTAAACAAATGCACCTTTGAAAATCTGCTATTTCCTTTTAGTTTTCTTCTGATGGTTTAGTCACAAAAAAGCAACACTGGAAAAAGTATCTTAAAATTTCTATGGCAATACTCTACCTGCTTTTAACAAAAGGTATGATGTTTCTTATGCTGAATTTAGTTATAAATAGTTAAAAGCAGGCCAGTGGATATAGGGTACTGCCTTTAAAGAGTTTTCCTATAGAAAGGCAATTGCCTCCAGCCAGGTGCAGATTCTTCATGCTGCATTTGGGTCACGTAACACAACATTACATGATCTTGCAGTTGTAGCGTTCAAGCCCTCACCATATGTGAGCAGGGTGCAATCCATGCTTGTGTTTGAGCATGAAGGTATGGTTAATCTAAGATGAGACTGATTAAGGTCTGAGTACTTACTATAGGAAAAACGGGTAGACTAGATTGGCTAACGGGGTCTTATCTGTTGTCAAATGTTATGTTCCTAAGAATCAGCGAGAATGTGTGTATACATACATGGGGGAGTGGCAGGGGTCAGGGGGCCACTTGTTTTCTCTTACTCCCAGGGCCATGGTGACAGCCCTCATCTGTTCATATGTTACATTGATCCATTAATTAACATTTAGAAGAAAAATACAACTCCCAACACATTTTCTACTGTTTACACGCAAATTATTGTGGTTTTTAAGGCTGTAGAGCACTGTAAGACATCCATAACCTCCAATCATTCTGAGCTCCTGGGAAAGTGAAAGCCATCAGGGGAGAAAGCAGGGACAGGTGATATGGGCCTGAAAAGGGACCGTACATCCTACTAAGGGACACTTGAGAATAAGGCGTAGCAGGCCTTCTTATTCTCCTCTGGTGTTTTTTGTTTTTTTTTCCTGAACAGCACAATGCTTTTCATGTTATTATTAATTTGCTGAGAAATTGCCTTTTAGTAGAGGTGATAAAGGGTAATAGTGTCTATTAAACGGAATGAAAATTCAATGAAAAGACAGGAAGAGATGGAAAGGTGTGCTATTGAGTGAGATTATAACGCACTGCATGTTTCATTGTCTTCCTAAAGCAGATTGTCCTTTCCAAAAAACGGCTAACTAAGCTGACGCAAGGCTTTTAAAACCAGTTTTGTGTAACAGACCATCAGTATTCCACTGGTTTCTATGGAATGTCTCTGCTGATTGCTCCAACTCAGCACTTTCCTCCAAAATTGCTCTACTTATTAATCATTTTGGTATTTTATTTTCTTTTTGATGGTCTTTGATGGTAGTTTACATAGCCCTGGTACTGCAAACCCACTTTCATCATTTTAGATTACGCAGTATTGTTTTCATTTCATAGTACAAAACACTTCTTTAAAAGAGATAATGCACATTGATAATAATAAATGTTCTCGCATTACAATTTTCCTTTTTACAGAGACTACCATCTCATTTGTATTGTTTCCCATCAATTACTGTATTAAATAGAGTCATTACTCAGCTACGTCTTTCAGGAATGAGTTATATGTCGTAGCACAGACAGGAAGATCACGTCAAATCCTCATTCCTCAAATAATACTCTTCCCAAGTTAATGCATTAGCATACAGTAACCTATGGTTTTAGGGGCTTAACCATACAATTAGTACTAAAAAGTTAACCTCTACAGTATGACTATCCTATAGGAAGCTTGTTGCATTGTAGAACTAGAAATTCCATTAAGCTCCTATAGCTATAGACACCGCACTTGTACGATATTACGAAAGAATCATGATATTTGTAGTTTACATTCACGGCACCCTAAACCGTCCAGTGTTTACTTGTTAGGCGTAGTGAACTCGCTGATGGAAGTCATTGTTATCCTATGGCAGTTATCTGCTGTGAAGAACATGGGAGGTGCAGTAGGATCTTCAGAAAGAGGGACGCTGTGCTTCAGAAAGAACACATGAAACCGAAACGTTTTTATTTGTCAACTTAATTATGCACTGAAAGGCCAACCTATGCAAAAGTAAAGTGAATTTAGTCCAAGGGGTAGTTGCCAAAGTCAATACATACTAAACTCGGCTGAACTTGTATATGCTTTCAAATATTTTTACCTGCACATGCAAGAGACACCTCCGGCCATCCTGTATTTTCGTTACCTACACCTGCTGCTTAGCTAGCCGTGAACAAAGCATTTCCATAGCAAATAGTAATCTGTACTTTGGGTTTATTTTAAAAATGCTAATAACTCTGTGTAATAGGCTTGACTGCGTTATTTGAATAAATGTTCATTCATTCGCAGCAGAATAACACAATGGATTAAAAAGTCACATTAACACACACTTTAGGAGGACATCATAGCCGTACTGAATTTTAATGACGATTCTGCTCTGTTATGAATTGTCTGTAATGCTAATTAAAATCATACATGTGAGGACTGAACAATAGGAATTAGTTTAATGGGGTCTTAAGCAGGTGGAACTAAAAAGTTTTTAAATATATTAATGTTTAGAATTTCCAGGAATGTCATGCCTGCCACCGTCAGGAAGCCTCTGATTTTAATAAGGTTATTTAAAAGGCCAAGTTATGATATATATGGCATTTCTGTTCTTTACAGAAGCCTCTGCCAAATCAGTTATGTAGAAATTACGTTTATTGCCCTCCAAATAGCTTAATCCCTATAAATAATAAACACCCAATCACATTAATATATAGTAATGAAAGGCAAACAATTTCCTGTTATTGACTGCTTTTGAGTACAAATGTGATTTCTGGCATTTGATACAAAAAAAGAAAATATTTGGTTTCTCCATGTTTTAGATGGTATTATAGTCAGCCATCTCCCCTGTTTTAAAACGATTATTATAATTATATCCACCCTTCCCAATACTTAAACATGTCATTGCATTGCCTGTACAGGATACGTACCTATCACCCTCATGTGATTACCCACATTTCATCACACCTGCTACCATCTACCCACATCGCATTCCAGCTTCATATCACTTTGGTTTTCCACTTTATTAATTGTTTTTTAAAAATATAGCATTTGACATCAAATGGCCCATCATAGGTAGACGTATGCACATACCTGTGAGTGGCTTTACAAGAGGACAAGGCTAGCTGCACACGGAGCAAGGTTTGTCATGCGAGGGGCAGGTCTAGCTGTGAACAAGGGCGAAGATAGCATTAAATTGGTTGGCAGTGAGAGGGGGACACTTTCTTGTCCTTGAGAAAGAGGAGGCTGACCATGAGAGCTAGGAAAGCAATATTTCACCTGGAGACTCTGGGTCAGGCCCAGAGACTTCCCCGGTATACTTGTGCCTACCCCATGCATGTCTAGATTCCATCACCGCATTAGCCTCTACCAGTCCTAAGCTTTAAAAAACGGCATGAGTTAATCAAAGTCAACAATACCAATACTGTATATTCCCGACTGGATTTATCCACATGAAGGCAAAGAAGAAAGAAAAAAAAACACTTAAGATTAAGATTTTGCCCACAAAGGGTAAGAAAAAAATCAACAAAATGTTGACTTACTTACACTCAAATTTGGTGTGATCCCCGAAAGGGAAGAAATATTTTTATGTGCTGTGTTTCCAAAGCAATAGCTCATTGTTTAATTAAAACCTGATTTTAAATTCTGAATTTCCTATCTATACAGCAATTTGTTCTCAGCTAATTTTCCATGAAAAGGGGAACCCAACGGCAGCTCTCAAGAGACCCTCTCAGGCCAGAATGTAATTATATCCGTGTTTGAGCCAATCCCAGCCTATTAATTCTCGCTGACAAATGGGCATGAGCCATTATAGCCTTCTACCATTTCAGTACGAGTGTGCATGAAATAAAGAGACCTAGAATAAAAGCATAAATACTTGTATATTTGTCATTATTCTAGTTTTTTTTCTTGATATTTGGTTTTCTCATCCCAAACATTCACCTTTAAGTTACAATGCAATGTATTGTCCAGCAACAAAGTGTTCATTTATTGAAACAGGTATTTTTTAATCAAATGGAAACCTAATTTTTTAAAATTAATTTACCATTATCCTTAATATTTACACATAATTGGCCTCCATGCTGCAACATACAAGATGCTCATTCAGTTCAGCTACTGATTCCATGTCTACTTTGTGTAGGGTTGTAGGTTGAGGATCCATGCATCATAAAACAGAGAAAGGGCTAGGCGGTGCTTTTTTAATAATTTATACCCTAGGCCCCCATAACAATTTAAATGGGGCCTTGTGGGAATGGATGGAGCACCTGCCAAATTTACTATACTTAACTTCCATCCATTTAGTCTCATCCGATGCCTCTAAAAATACATCACTGTAAGCAGAATTCTTACTATGTGATTGAAGACTGTAGAAAATCTGTAAATTTTCATTTTAAAGGTTTAATTTCCCATAATTGAATTATTATTTACTTAAAATAGAAAGAAACTGTGGTCTGCTTAGCGAGAGAATACTTATCATTACTATATATATATATATATAAGGAAATCATCTGCTACATAAAACCTTTTCTATTTGTAAACTAATTAAAATTCCTTTTATATTGATAATAACCTGCCTACTACAAATATTTATATTTAACTTGAATAAAATTCTCAAGGGGTATAATATGTTCCCATGGTTTCAAAATGTGCAGGCGTTTTCCTCTCTAAAGAAGGAACAAGATGAATGTAGTATGGGAAGCAGAGATGATTAATAAGGGACAGAGGTGTACAAATATAAATAAGGAAACCATTGTATAGGATGATAGGGAGTTGATGGGTTATATTTTGCATACTATCTTTGTTGGCTGAGATTTTTTATTCTACAACAGGATTTTTGGCAGCGGGGAATTAAAAGACAAAGTGCTGAATCTGGCCCGCAGGCATAAAGGCTCTACCATGTTCCATAACAAGCATACTCATTGCAGCCCCCAAAATGAAAGTTGTAATTGAAACCATAAGGTATGTGAGGGATGTATTTTGGAATCCTGCACTGAACTCAGAGGAACCATAAACCATATCTAGATATAACCGTGTCTTCTGTGTTTCTTCTCTGTTCACTTTCTGCGTCATAATAAACTAAGGACTGAACCATGGTGGGACACGACATCTCTATATTTTTTTCACTTTTTCAGACTGTTTTCTGTAAACCTTAGAGATGGTTGTGCGTGAAAATCCCAGTAGATTAGTAACTGGATGATTAGCTATTAACAAGCAATTGAACAGGTGTACCTAATAAAGTGGCCAGTGAGTGTATGTATATATGTATGTATGTATATATATATATATATATATATATATATATATATATATATATATATATATACACACACACACACACATGTGGAGAGGAGTTGTGGAATGTTAGTATTTACCACAAAATACAAAATAAGCTTGACGTGGTATTACAAGATTTCTTTGAAGGAATGAGAAAGGATATTCTTCAGCCATGATCAAACAGCCAGAAAATAGGCATGCTCCGTCAACTGATACCTGAAAGACATCTCAAAGGGATGTGTCTCTCAGAAGAAAGACTTCTAGCTTGTGGCAGCTGTTTTTGTTGTCAACTTTAGATGTCCCAGATGGACAGTGAAAAAGGATATAGGGGATGTAAAGTGGAGGTGAAACTGAAATATGAAGTGCACTCCATGTGAAAATAATTATCGAGTCCACGTTTTGTCATATTTCCAGCTATAATCATCTCCGATAATATCATCGTCACATACCTAGCCCTTATGTTGGTAGAACTACAGCAACATACAAACCTTGATTTAAATCCACCATATATCTCCACCTCCTCGTTGTATCTGTGCAGCTATCCACTCCTTACCACTACATAGATGGTAAGCTCTACAGGACAGGGACTTATTTTCCTAATGTATGCATATATCTATTGTACCCCAATCATAACGTCTGTATGTTTGGACTGTACTTCTTATAACATTGCACATAAAGGTGGATCTGTCTAGTGTATTAACATTTTAAATGCCTTTTCGTGCATCTGTTAAATGCATATCTTTTATAATGCTGTTATTTGTAGTTTGCTCCTTGTATGTTAGGTTGTCAAGGGTTAAAAACGCATTGTATTTCTAGGTATTGCTTTTGCTGCTTCATACTCGCTATCTCACAAGAGAAAAATTAGTGTTGCACCAATATTGGTCTATTTACTTACTAAGGACTCCTCAAACATTTGCAGATGTCTCCAAGAGCATGGCTGACCTTTTCACACTAGATTTGTACATTTGGAGCAATCTCCGGTCCCTTTGATGTTGTCAGATCTTCTTGATGTAAGCGCGTTTGCGTTAAACTCTGAGAAGCAGCAATAAATGATACTCGCATCAAAGAGTTATTATCTAATTCCTTGTTTAATTTCAGTCTCTGGCTGAATGTTCCATGTTCTGATTATTGCTCAGATACCACCAGGAATCCAATCTACTCAAAACTTTTCCTGGATTATCGTTGAACTCTTCAACAAAAAATACAAACGTTTCATCCTCTCAGAAATCTCATACAGAGAGATTAGTTTTCATGTCCTAGATCTAGGACATTTTTTTTGTCATTGTTTTAGTTTTTCACAGACAGAAGAGGCTTGATTCGGTGACTTGTCTAAACCTTAACTGGGGAATAATGCACTTTGCAATTCAATAACCTGTAGAAAATTAGATTGAATGTGGAGGCTTCTTGAATTATTAGGTCCAATTCAGTAACCCATCTGCATTAGTGCATAGTAAAGTAACATGGGCTATTTAGTTGAACTAGTTGTCAAATCAAAGCAGACCTCCAGGTAGCCCACTTTGATCTCAGTTGGGTAAATATGGTATAAATTAGGTAGAGGGGCAGCTTACTGAATATCGCTTTTGGGCTGGGTCAGTACCTTGTTTGTGAATTATGTATTATAGTGTATGTTTTCTGTATCCACAAAGTTTTGGATCATCACTCCGCGTTCCATTGGCTTAGATGCCTCGTGTATACTATTCTTAGAATGATACTAGCGTTCTTCAACTACATCCCTTGCCAGGTACTCTCTGGAAAAGGATCTGCATTGCTGAATGAACAGAGGTCATACTCACTATGGGACCAGGGTGCCCATCTTGTTTGAGTCTATTTATGCCCTTGATAAATCATTGATGCTAGAAATAACACTTTTATTTTTGTTTCTCCCCAGTGCATTGTGTAAACAGATTGTAAACACGCACATTTAAATGCCTTTGATGTGAGGCATTGTGCTTGGCTCTGTCTGTTTAGCTGGTTGTGGTGACACTTTTCTTGGCGGGGCTTGGTCCTGTTCACTTTGTATTTCTGCCCGTTTATACATTTCTAATAACAAGATTGGCTCCGGTTTTTCTTCTTCTTTGGTTTCCTGAACACCAGCTGAGGAAGTTCATTGAAAATGTATTTTTATATCCGTCTGCTGTGACCATGACTATTTACTTAAAATAGCTCCTAAAACAGGGCCGCATTTGGCCGCCAGTGGTGTACATGCTGTGCTTTTTGTCTATGAGATTATGTATAGAGGGCAATGCTGATGCAGCGTAGCAAACATGGTGCTATACGTCATCGCAACCAATCCACTATACACGCTAGCAAAATGCTTCGCTATATATTACCCCCCCTGGGAGTTTTAGAATGAATGTACAAATAGAATTTATAACATTGGGTTATACTTCTCAAAATTATATAGATGGAATCAATAGAATCCGCCCCCCCTCTTGTAGGCACAAATATATTTGGACATAGTGTAGGTGAGAACATTGGTTTTAGGACTTCTTGTTTGCATGATATTCCTAGATGGTGCATTATTTAGCGGTGAAGAAAACCCAGATACTCTACCAAGATAGGGAAAAAAGTACCAATTATTTTTTACTTTGTAATATCTACACGTGACTGCCAAATAACAACCATAAAAATTGTATACTATAATTATATACAAACTAATATTACTTTAACCGGATAGTAATTTATATATATAATGGAACAACAAACAGTAATCGCCTGCATCCTCCCTGGGGAAACACTCTGCAGTACATCGCATCCCCTGCTCCTGATGCCCCATACTGTCTAGTAGGCTCTGATAACATATATGTAGTTAATTTATTCATATTTTTTATATTTCAGTTGTGTTGCAAGAAGGATATATTTTTTCCCATTCCCCATATAGCTCATGTGAAGTTTAATTTTGCTACAGTATTGTATGCCTGCATAACTTCTATTTTAGGAGCTGTACAATTTTTTTTAGTCCTTTAGAAATGTAGTCATATTGATCGTTTAAACATTTTATTCAGCGTTGTAACAACAATCTTACTAGATTTACATCCCGATTCCGATTTTTTTTTCTTTATTGTGGAAATCTGTTGTGCTCTTAAGTTCAACTTGAGTTTAAAGTCAATTTTCTCCTTTTAGCCCAACTCAAACAATTTGAATGTAAAGTTGCAATTGTTACATTCACTAATGCTAACGCAACAACCATTCATGAGTTTATCATGTCAGTGACTCAACTCTTAGAGGCTGGTTCAATTGCTATTTGAGTTGTTGGTGGTAAGTTGCATTAAGTTGTATCTCTTGAGTTTCTTCTAAATACCAAATTTAATGTTGTGTGGCAGGGGAGGGGGGGCTTACTACCCAGATCTGATATGTGTCGTTTTGCTCAGAAATGTTTTAGACTTGAGAATGGGAGAAGAGCTCCCGAAAGCTTGTCATTCCAAAATTCTGTTAGTCCAATAAAAAGGTATTATCACAAGATACTTATTCCATCTGTTATTTGATATTGACACCACTGGACTAATACGGCTACAACCTCTAGTCTATATATATATATATATAGCCTCAAGTATTAAGCTGTCCATGAGTGGTGATCTGGCTACTGCACCTCTTCTTGAGTTTTGTCTAAAGCTTGTCTTGTACAGCAGGCAATTACTTTCAAGGGTTCCATGTATAAAGTGGATATAGAGGCAAAAGGTGATCATTGTTGACCTTATTTGCATACATCTACCCAGAATCCCTTGTGGTTGTGGCAGCACCATGAAAAAAACAAGCCTTCTGGCTTGTCTGGTGTCTGTAGATGAGTGTTTAATAATGCTTCTACTATATATATATATATATATATATATATATATATATATATACTGTATTTCCTCGATTATAAGACAAGGTTTTTTCCCAAATGCTCTGAAAAATACCCCGCGTCTTATAATCGGTGTCGTCTTATAATCAGACCTCGACTAGGTCTGACTATGAGACTAAGATCCAGATCCCCCGCAGTGATGCAGGGGACCTGGATCCTCCTGTCCCCCCCCCCCACTTACCGGTACTTCTGAGTCCCCGGTGCTTAGTCCAGGCAGTGTGTAGAGCTCTACGTGATTCGCGTACACAACTTCCGCTGCAGCCGGGAGGAGGTGCGGTTAGCTGCGGGGGTTGTCTGCATCCATCGGGCAGACTATGCCGGCTGTCAGAGATCAGAGTTCCCCGTGATTCTGACAGCCGGGGAAGGTCTGCACGTAGAGCTCTACACACTGCCGGGACTACGCACCGGGGACTCAGAAGCTCCGGTACGTTTGGAGGAGGGAGGGAGCGTTAATTGGGGGGCATAAGGCATTTCTGGACCCTTTTAACCCTCTATATGCCACTTTGCCTCCTGAAATGCCTTATACCTCCCTATATGCCACTCTGCCCCATAATATGCTTTTTAACCCCCTAAATGCCAGAGTGGTATATAGGGGTATAAGGCAATTCTGGAGGCAGAGTGGCACATAGGGGGTCAAAAGGCATATCATGTGGCACAGCGGCATTTAGAGGGTTAAAAGGCATATCATGGGGCACAGTGGCATATAGGGGGTATAAGGCATTTCTGGGGCAGAGTGGCAAGCCAGGGGGCAGATGTGCATAACTGGGGGGCCAGGTTGAAAAAAAAGGAAATAAAAACAAAATATTTTTCTCAATCATAGCTTTTATTAAAAAAAAATTGTTCACATAGTTTACATGAATTAACATTTACTGGTAAAACTTTTTTCCTATAGGGTCGTCTTATATTCAGGCTTTTTCTTTTTTCATAAATTAATATTCACATTTTGGGGGGTCGTCTTATAATCAAATAATAAATACGGTGTGTATATATATATATAGCAAAGTCTTTTGGGATTATGGATAAAAAAGTACAACGTTTGAAAAGTGATTTTGTAACCATAGTAACCAATGGCAACGTCCCACCAGCAGGATTATATGATTGGCTGCTATGGCGATAAAAGCACTTTTCAAGTAGCCATTTTTTATGTGTAGCCCCCTTTGTGTTTGTATTACACTTCATTGTGTTCTTCACACATATAGGTCGACACAATTTACAGATGCCTGCTGCATTATATTTTTGTCTCTCTCTCTGTTTATTAATGAGTTTTCTATCATTTTCTTTTGTTTTTAGCTTTAATATGTGCCTGAGTGCCAAAATAGAGAGAGAAAATGTATTTCAGAGCGTTGACTGAGAATGTGTGATTATTGTACCCTTTTGCTTTGGAGCCGAGCTATGCGTCCGCTAGTGAATTCTTCCTCTCTGTATTGTAATAGATGTAAATGTGGTGTTTTCAGAGCTGATAATTTTGTGTAACGTGTCTGGATGAATGACTCACACAGTTATTTTGTATGTTTGGAACTGTTCTCATTATCAGGGCATTAGCAATGGTATCAACAAGTACAGAAACAGGACTTGTGCCTGTTTTTCTGGTTAATTAAGCATGTAATAGTGCTTCTATTTGGAGTCTGTTAATATTACACGTATCCTCAACTTCAGAAGCTACCTTGTTCAGAAAACTTGGAGCTCCTTGTTGGTGCTCTTACTTGTCCACATGGTCCAGGGGCCTTTCACTATAGTGGTGTAATTAATCTGGGAACTCTCCAGGTGAAGTAATTCATCACCGGTGCTTTAGAATAGTATCTTAAATCTCTGCCAGTGGCGCAGCATTTGGTCACGACCACTCACTGCCAAAATTCTTTCAACAATTACTACTTGTCACCCACCCTGCCTACTTTCTGCCCTCTTCCTGCCCCATTAACCTCTAAGTGGGACTTCCCTATACCTATAAGCACCTAGCCCTGCCCCATACCATTAAAAGAGGTTAAACACTGGGCAGCCAGTCCCAGAAAAGTACTAGGATTATTCACCAGCAGACATTTAAGGGGCCTGGTTATGATATGATGGCATCATGCAGAGCCAGCCCTTACATGGGTCCCGATGGCCCAGATGGCATTTTGAGAGGGATGGCAATTTGCCGCCCCAAGATATGTTCTTTTTGAAGAGTGCACCGCCTCTCCCCCGTTTCTCTAATTGGGGCAGAGGGTGTGTGTGAGCATGAATGTGTAAATGTTACATTAACCAGTACAAAAGGGGTGGGGGCATCAATACACAAGGGAGGGGGCTGGCTGGGGACATCACATACATCAGTACACAAGGGTGTGGGGGCATAAATGCACAAAGGGCAAGATATTGTGTTGTTTATTCTGTTTCAAATACAGATCTTATCAAAAAGGATTAGTCTCAGAAATTTGGATGTTGGCTCTTCAGAATCTGTGAAACCCAATTCCTGATTTCATTATACAGGGAACTATTGCTCATTGGTTTCACAGCTCTTCACAGCTCTTCCCCGTTAAAGGAGAATCTTTTACATACACGCACTGGCAGACCAAAAGGTATTCACTCAGCTTAGTCATATGCAACTGTATGCATTTTTTTGGGATGAGGTATTCATTGAGTGATGTAGTGCTAGGATGGCTGTGTGGTATTAATGGCCAAAAGTCTTTTGAAGTTTGTTATTTCCTTTTAAAGAACGTATTCATCTAAAAGTTTTTGCAGTAGTGTTTTGATTCCATTATGTCTAATCTCCTTAAATTTATTTGAGCCTTTTAACACTTTTGATTTCTGGGATTTTAATAATAATGTGATAAAAATTTGATTTTTTTAATGATTTATAGTTATTTGGATGGAAAATATTGTTACTAGTGGTATGTGACTAGTAGTAGTCTGACTAGTGGTATATATAAGGGGTACGTGTGGGTACAAAGGCTCAACCACACAATAATATTTATGGGGCTGGTGTCCAAATGTTTCCAGGGCTACATTTCATTCCCAGTCCAGCCCTGGCATGGAAGTGTGTGCCAGCATGGATGTGCATGTGTTTGTGTGTGAGAGGGAATATGTGTGTTGGCCTGAGTAGGTAAATGTGTGGAAAAAATGTGTGCCAGTGTGTATGTCAGTTACCCCCTCGATAACTCACATACACACTGGCACAAAGGGCCAATTGGAGGGTCCAAATGTAGGGGCAAAGAGGCCAGGTTCACAGAGAAACGGACAAAGAAAGAAGACGTGGGCAGATGCGGAGGAAGAAAGAAGATAAGGGTAACGAAAAGAAGCAGGGCTGTGGGAAAGGAGACAGGAACGCAGAAACAGACAGTAGAGAAAGTAGGAAGACTTTGTGAGAGAGTGTGAGAGAGCCTGAATAAGAGCGTGAGAGTGTGAGAAAACATGATACAGTAAATGTATTAAGCATGATATAACATCAGGGATGTGGGCGGAGTTTTGGTGGGGGGTTGTGGTGGCCCTGCATTATGCCCTCAATCTCTACCTGTCAACAGTGTAGAGAGAGGCTCGCTGCACCTAGAGATGTGCGGTCATCCATTTTCCACGTATTCTTCTCCTTATTCTTCACAACTTGTGACATCAAGTGGCCATTATTTTTTGGCTCTATGTTCTAATTTTCCATGCCCGGTATTTTGCTCCACCATCTTATTGGAGATACTATTCCATGCAAACTTGACATAGACAACTTTTTTCTGCCAACTTCTGTTAATTTTTATTTATTCAAAACGGGAAATAAGGAACCAACAATTGATTTTAGGGTTTATTCCTCACTTTTCGGAAGTCTGTTTCTCGATTTTAGCAAATTTAACCAATTTGACATATGTCAGACTCCTAAGTCAATACCCATTATATTGGGGTGATTATGATTGATTACAGACAAGTATTACCTGGAAGTATGCCTTGATAATTAGGTTGTTTATAGAGAGTTTATTTGAACAGTGAGAGACAGAACAACAACAAAAAACCTAGAATAACGCATTTCAAATAAGTTATTAATTGATTCGCATTTTACTCAGTGAAATAAGTATTTGACCCCTTTGCAAAACATGACTTAGTCCTTGTTGGAAATCACAGAGGTCAGACGTTTCTGGTGGTTGGCCACCAGATTTGCACACATCTCAGGAGGTGTTTTGTGCCACTTCTCTTTGCAGATCCTCCCCAAGTCATTTAGGTTTCGAGGCTGACATTTGGCAACTCGAACCTTCAGCTCCCTCCATAGATTTTCTATGGCATTAAGGTCTGGAGACTGGCTAGGCCACTCCAGGACCTTAATGTGCTTCTTCTTGAGCTGCTCCTTTGTTGCCTTAGGAGTGTGTTTTGGGTGATTGTCATGCTGGAATACCCATCCACGACCCATTTTCAACTGTTGTCACCTTCTCACCAAGCTGCTTGGCGATGGTCTTGTAGCCCATTCCAGCCTTGTGTCGGTCTACAATCTTGTCCCCGGCATCCTTGGACAATTCTTTGGTTTTGGCCATAGTAGACCTGGCTTCTGTGGACAGGTATCTTTTATACGGGTAACAAGCTGAGATTAGGAGCACTCCCTTTAAGAGAGTGCTCCTAATCTCAGCTCATTACCTCTATAAAAGATACCTGGGAGCCAAACATCTTGCTGATTGATAGGGGATCAAATACTTATTTCACTTAGTAAATGCAAATCAATTTATAATTTATTTGATATGCGTTGGATTTTTTGTTGTTATTCTGTCTCTCACTGTTCAAATAAACCTACCATTAATTTTATAGACTGATCATGTCTTTGTCAGTGGACAAACGTACAAAATCAGCAGGGAATAAAATAATGTTTTCCTTCACTGTATATATAAACCAAAATATCTTATTCCCAAAAAATCAATAATCTGAAACCCTAAAGAAGTAATAGCCACAAAATATCACAAACGCTGTTTTTTCAGTATTAGTATTAAAAAGGTATAGAGGAGAGACACATAGGTCTTTATACACCACCCCCTTCTCTATAAAGTCTGAAAAATAATTTTTCTTTCTCAACGGGCTGATTTTATATGCATTCTGACTTCCCACTGTCTGTGTTCTCTGCACTTATAAACCTTTCTTTCTTAGCCTTTGAGTGGAACCTGTAATATTCCTACCTGAGCACGCATGAGATTGAACAATGCCCAAAATGTGGAAAACATAAATATTAACTGTTACAAGAGGTTCTTTCATACAGGACAGTCTTGTTGTTCAGCAATTACGGTACATTGATTTCAACACTAAAACACCATCGCTAGGACTACTCATACAGGGATTTAAGAAATCTGAGTACTACGGACCTGACTTCCAAACTGTATGGATATCGGAGAGTTGTATAACTTCACACAGAGATATGTCTGACGAGTTGTCCAGTTTGTAGCATGGCTTTATACACAGATTGGGTCTCTGTTGGGCATTGCTGACAGCCCCATCATTGTCATTAATAGTGTTGCTGATGGGTCCTGACTGCTGATTGGCAGCCTTGCATTCTCTATACTTTCTCATGCATGTCGACATTGACATTGAATAGATCAGGCACTGAATTCCTGGATAGATGCTTAATAAGATGACACTAAAATGTCTTTTCATATGAACACTTGATTGTACTCTTTCCTTCATGCCTTGATACACATGAAAATAATTTACAGTCTGTAAGTTATAATTTGCAAGGAAGAGAAAGGATAGAAAGTTTTGCCATAAAGCCTATTTCCTACAATATTATTATTTGCTTACGTAACCTCATGTGATAAAACCAGATGAGATCAGAACCTTTTTAGTTTGACTATAAATAATGATAAGGTTGTATATGAGTTTATGCTGCGGTACCTACCTTCATATGCCCATTCGGGGTCAGCTCACTGTTGCATGGGGTCTTAAGGGAAAAGATATCTAACTCATGCAATGGAATAAAAAAATCATTTTATTTCTCATTTGCGGAAAAACTGATTCAAAGGAGTGATGTAACATATAAACAAAATTAGATATTAATGTGTTTCATTAGTGCATGGAAACTGAATGATTGGATTGTATGCGTCGGCTACACAAGTTAGCGAATAGTTGCACACAATATTTCAGTAGAGCTGTTTACGAGGCTGTATATTAGGTCAATGTACAGTATGCCCCCTTAAAGGTCTGGGTTTTATGAAAAACATTAGATTTTCCGGCACTCGTTTTCGGACAACAGATTTCATTTTTTAGCCGTTCGGCTTTTTTGATTCCGACCAACATTTTGGGGCGTTCCCAAAGGGGAGTCCCCAGCACCTTCTGGGCTCGCCTTTCATTATAGAAATTAAATGGGCACCTGTGATACACGACAGTAATCACTACAGCAATTCCAACCCCCCCCCCAACAGTACATTTCTGCACCAAAATAAACAAAATTAAATAAATTAATTAACTTGCAGTATGGTGAGCAATGACTATGAATCTCAGCCTCTGCTAAGCTGTCTCTGTCTCACACTCTAACTCTCATCAGTCTGTAACGGCGGATACCGACAAGTTAAAATGACGTCAGCACACTTATATATCTAATGTTTGTCCCCTCCCCTTGTAAATGCTGATTGGGCAGAGTGAAAAAGGAAAAACTCCCACAGGCTGTCGGACCTATCAATCACAGCCATAACCATCAATGAGACACCACCCCCCTTGTTTTGTTTTGGCTACTTTTACCTATCAGTCATTGATATGTGCCCTCCTATACATAGTCCCTGACACTTTACCTCATCAAGAGCGCCAAAACATCTTGTAATGGGGCGGTGGGGACGAATGCATGAATCATGATACATTTTCAGCACTTTTGCAATTTGTTTTCGTCATTTTGTTCAGGATTCAAACGAACGCACAAAACAGGCAACTTTAGTTAAAAATAAAGTTTGTATAAAAAGGAAGGCGCAAGTGTAAAAACATCTATTATTTAAGGTGCTGTTCTACTTAGACAAACTATTAATTATTGTTCTAGTAGATCTGTCATGTTATTCACGTTTAATCACAGTGTAAAAAACAACACACATCTTGTCAGTTTGAATGGAAAACTATTTCTGGGGAGGTTTTGGTCAAGCAGCAGTGCTATGAATGCTCTTCTAATAAAGTATCCAGACATAGTAGTTGTAGTAGTAGTAGTAGTGTAAAAATCTGCTGAGTAAGCGGAACAGAGCCTTTAATGTATCGGTAACTGTTGTTGATGGCACTCTATGGAATCCATATAGGAGTTCATTGCATCCTGAGGTCATTACTGCCCTTTGACCTTTCTGATCTGCCTCTGGGATTTTAAAAAGGCGATGATAAATCTTACCCTGTCAAGTAAAAGGGCACTGAAAAAGTGGACTCATCTGTTCAATGTTAAGAATCTGTGAGTGGTCTGAATTCATCCCAAATCAAAGCATTTATGTGCCAACAAGACTTCAATATAGGAGCCAGGAAGCATCCATTAACATAATGAGCCGCAAAAACCAAAACTGTATATACAGTTTTATCTTCGTAACAGTAACAAATTACAGAAAATCCAATATATATATATATATATATATATATATATATATATATATATATATATACCACCATTAAACATTAACTAGCCATGACTGCTTAAGTGTTGAAAATACACTAAATGGACAAAAGTATTTGGACACCTTACCATTACACCAACAGGGACTTTGATGGAGTTGAGGTCAGGGCTCCGTGTGGCTGGTCAAGTTCTTCCACACCAAACTCATTCAGCCATGTCTTTATGGACCTTGCTTTGTGTACCACAAAAGTATTGGGTCATACCTCTTAATTAGTGAAATCAGGGTTTGAGCTAGGGCCAGTAAAGGGAAATCGTAATGCGTCAGCATACCAAGACATTTTGGACACTGCTATGCTTCTAACTTTGTGGGAACAGTTTGGGAAAGACAATTTTCTATTCCAGCATCACTGCGCCCCCAGTTCACAAAGCAAGGTCCACAAATACAAGGTAATACAAATACATAATGCTTAGGTAAGACTCCTGTTAATTATCACCTGCTTTAATGCTTCATGTGAGTACTTACCTACCCTTTATCCTCTGGTGGAAGAAAAGTTTATGTATTGGCTTGGAGAATGGAAGCGTATCCATGTTGATTGCAGTGGGCTGGATAAATGCTTCTGTAGGCAATTAGAGTTAGGTATAAAAAAATCACACGCCTCCCAAAGTTTGCCTAAAAATCAGTACTGCCCACCTGAAAATGGGGTAGTTGGTTTGGGGTAGCAAACACAATATTGGTCTCATCAGCAATAGTATTGGTTACTATGCTGATAAGACCCCTTGTCAGACTTCACTATTTATTATTATTAAACTTTGTCTTCCATACCTGTATTTGAAGAGGAAAATACTCCTGTGCTGCGCAACTTACAATTCGCATGATGAAAAGCAGAATGCTCAGCAGCCGTGAGGGACACAGCAATTGCAAATAAGCACAGATGGCAAAAAAATCAATTAGAAGGAGACATACTATGGAAGGAGGGGGCAGCAGAATCTCTAGATTACAGGAAGCTTATACATTTATACGATGCATGCAAAGCTACAGCTCTGCAGATAAAAATAACTGCATTCACCTTGCAACACATACTTTACTCACAGAACAGGCTCATAACAGAGGGGTACTTTGATGCACCCCAAAATGTGGATTCATACGCTTGTTAAGGCGTGCTTCCCATTTTGGATGTTTTGCTGGATGCTTTTGATCACCTACTTCATTTATTTATGAGAACTTAAAGCACTGTGACTGTACTTTTTTAACTTTGTTTAACTATATACCAGGATTTATCTGAAGCAGATGTCATGCATGATTATCAGCATCTCATACATGGGCTCAATATAGGGTGATGAAAGGGCCCCTTAATATAATTAAATACATACTGTATATACATACAACGTCACAAGTACATTTCAGCCCAGCAGAGAAAAGCTCCAGGAATAATATATTTGAGGGTGTAGATAGGGTCCACGGACAAAGCTAGTAAGGTGTTGTTGCCACAATTAAATTAAGGTCAATTGAAGGTTTTGTTGAATTTTTTTTTATTTATATTACTGTGAGACTTTTGATACACTATACATGGCTTTTTACCCTAAAACACAAACCTCCAATACGCAAAGGTCTCCACTGCTCTGCTCCCGCATACATCTTCATTGGCATGTCAGGCACATATTTTATTTTTGGTATTAAACCAAAGGCTTCAATTTTCATCAAATGTACTACTAACCTATCTTTACTTTGTATTCCACTTTAGCTTGTAAGATTGTAGCTAGAGCCTTCAAAAGCTACTGTTTTAATTTGTGCTAAAAATATTTTTAATAACCTTTGATGTAGAACTGCAAACATTTCTTTGGCACCGTTTGAATAAACTATAATAACTTCTAATCATTCCACATATCACAATCCGTGAAGCCAACAAAATCAACAATAATATTGTAGGTTTCGCAAGATTTAAAGAGATGGCGTAGACAGTGTAAGGTTTGAGACTTAAGAAGGACAAGTGATTTTGCTTAATGTGTTCTCTTCTAGTACACAAAATCAATGTTTCTACCAATGTTTCTATCACAGCTAATACAGGCTAATTTCCAAGGTAGCCCTGCCAGTTGTAATGCACTTCTAGTATATAATTAACCCCTTAATGACAAATCCCGTACATGTACGGGCTCAAAATGCATTGTTTTCAATGGGTTTAGGGACCGCCCATTGTCCTTAAGGGGTTAATAAGTTATGCTAGATACAAGGGCTTCCTGAGTAGAATGTAGTGGTGATGATTTAACAAAGGAAAGCAATTAATGTATTCTGGTTAATAGAGTGCGCGGGCGACACGCTGATTGGCATTTTAATATCTCTCGTCATCAGCTTAACTGACAAGACCTCATTAGAAAACATTTGGAAAATTATAGGTCACAACTGTTAAAATCTGATCAGTCAGCAAATGTAGAAAACTTCTGTAGACAGATGAGATGCATCTGCTGTTTTTAGGGTAACATGGGAGTTCTAGAGAATAAGAGAGAACATAGAATTATAGTGAGCAGGAGAAGAAGATTCAACTATAAAAAAGTAGACTTTTGCTCAAAGCTTTTAGCAATGAATGCATTTTATATTGGTCTGAAGCACATCATGAGACCCCCGTGTTGCTGTGAATTAAGTCTATCCTCCCATCCAAATGCCGTCCTAACCTCCCTCTTCGTTCCTCTCATGACCTGCGTCTCTCTTCTACTGTGATGACCTCTACCCATTCTGGCATTCAGGGGCATTTCTGAGGGCAGAGTGGCATCAATTGGGATAAAAGGAATATCATGGGGCACTCTGCCTCCAGAAAAGCCCTATGACCCCCCCCCCCCCCGACTTACCACTGCTTTTGACTCCCTGGTGTCTGGTCGGAGCAGCAGGTGGAGGCCGGCATTCATGAAATTAAAGGGGCCGCGTGCACGCCAACGGCCATTTGGACGCCGGCCCCTTTAATTTCATTAGGCTCCGGAGGAGGCGGGGAAGTCGTGCCTCTCATTTGCACCCCGCGTGACACTTATGGTTGCCGACCCCTGTCCTAGGTGATGGAATACAGCAGCTTGTGCCAGCTTGTGCTATGACTGTCAGTACTCCAGGGCCCCGTGGCAGTCGTGACCACTGCGACCCTGGATGTTCCGCCACTGGCTGTACCCCTTCCCGGGAATTCCCTCCTTTTTTTCCATCGGACTCCGTTGATTCTGAAAACCCACTTTTTTCAAGAAGCGTACAACCTTACTTCCCAACACTCACAGCCAGAACCCTAATCACACCATTTAAACGACCAACTTTTACAGATCATCCTGAGTCGATCAAAGCATCCCTAGCCAAGCAGGCCTCTCCTATTGTTTCACTTCCTCCTCGACTGCCGACTAGACTGTAAGCTCGCAAGAGCAGGACCCTCTTCTCCTTCTGTACCAGTTTGTTGTTTGTGATTTTAAAATCCCCACTGACTCTGACTGTAAAAGCGCTACGGAATCTGCCTGGACTATATAAATGTATTTTAATGTAAAAATAGTGGAAGTTGTTTTATAAGGGGTAGTTTGTTGAGTCTGGATGTTGATAAATATTAGACCTTGTCCATATCAAATACTCAAACATGTCACTTTCAATGGCGAGTCCAGATGACATTTACACGACGACCCTTACGCAGACTAGGATACACAGTTTGTAAGTCAGAACAACCTGTATTCATGTGTATTGCTCAAGTACAAAAAGAAAACAGTTGTGTTAAATGGAATCCCATCCCTGGAATCTGCAGCAATATAGTTTGAACCTAGCCACAGCATGTATAAATGTTGGTAGCCTCAAAAAGAATACAATGACACCAGAGAGTCATGGAAACCATGGCCAATGCGTACTTGGCTCAGGGAGTCTCAATTTTAGTATCTGTGTAGAAGGTATATGATCTTGCCCTAGCTATTCAGAAGGATTATATGTAAATATACATATACAGATGGTCCTTGGGCTATTCTGCATAGCTTGATGCCTATTCCATGATTATTTAACATTTCTCAATACATTAACAACTGCTACTTCTGGAAGATTATTACACATATCTACATATCACACATTACATCATATCCTCCCGGTAAAGTAAAACGTCCTTGCATTACAGTTAGACCTTTGAACCTCTAGTTTTAGACCATGGGTTGGCAAAGTACTGTTTTTTAAATACCTTTAATAGTAATATGTAATATGCATTCTTGTTTGGTGAGGTTGCTTCAATATTCAATATGGAAACACATTACAGAAATGTATTGATGGAGAGGAATGGATTGTATATAAGGTTACCAGCCCATAGATATTTCCCTGAAAGTGAGGCCATTAAGTAGTAACCCTGCCAATAGCATTGTCATTTTTTACTTTTAACGAAAAGGTAGCAACTTTAATCATATAGGAGTTATAGGTCAGCAGTACAGCTGAACTAGTTCTAAGGAGGTTAAATATAGAACAGTAGACAGACGACTAGAACGGTTATTTCGGCTGGAGAACTATAAATAGAACTTCTCTTGCACTTCTTACAATGTTTCAGCCGGATACAGCAGCTCATGTAACACCAATTTTTTTTGGGACAAATGTGGGTCAGACTTGTAGCCAGCAGAGCGGCTGGTTCTCCGGATGATGCCTTCATTGAGCACTGACATTGCATGATTAATTACGTGCCTTCTGGATAATTTATGCTGTTTCTTACTTTATGCTCAAATAATCAGAAAAGCTGTCACTTTGTCAACTATTTGCAGCACACAGGATACAGGGACTACCAGCGTCTCAGCTCAAGGACATCTGGTGAGGCCATACTGTCAGACGTTACGGTCCGTACCCCGGTTACAATACGTAAAGGTTCTTATCATGTGCACTGTTTCCAAAAACATTCCTTTATACATCAGACCAAGATATCAAATGGCTCAATAACTCTGCTGTCCCAAATTATACTGTGGAAGATCCCAGGTAAATCTAGCATTAACAGTCTAGGAACGAACTAAACGGAATGGAATATGTAAGTCTACGAGTTCTATGTTTTAAGTGCTGAAGGGTTAGATAACACTAACACAATTATAATAAAATCCATGTTGAGTTCACCTTTAAGAAAAGAAATTCCGAACATCTACACTGAGGTTTCATCATTGAAATTGAAAGATTCTGCAAATGACTGATTGATCCAGTTGGAGCTTATTGGTTGTCCTGGTCTCAGCTATGGTCTATCCACATCTTAAAAAAGCCATAGACTACAAGCTAGGTAGTTATTAAAATAGGTCACGTCGGCAGGTAAGCAGGTCATAAGCACTCCGCTGTACGCAATAACTGTTGTCACTTTTGTCCCACAGAAGAGTGCATCAGAGTGTAACAACAATAAAGATGCTCTAGCCGCAAGTGCCTTAGTGCGCAACTTGCAACTAGACCATCAGTATTATTGTGGACCCAGCTGCAAAATTTTTTTTGGATGCCCCTTGCCCTGCCGTTTGCAGAGGGGACTCAAATCCTCATTCCTCCCAAGCCAAGTTGCTCAGAGCGATTGTCTGAGTCTGAGACAATCGCTCTGAGCAACTTGGCCTCAGAGGAAAAGGGATTTTAGTCCCACTGGCAAATGGCAGGGCAAGGTACTCTTCAGAGCAACTTGGCCTTAGGAGACAAATGGCTTCAGCAGCAGGAGTTAAAGGTCCGAAAAAGAGACTCTATTGGTCGCCGCCAGGGGGCTCGTCTGGCATCAACCAATGAAAAGTAGCTGCATATAGGGGGTTAAAAGGCATGTCAGGGAGGCAGAGTGGCATATCGGGGGTATAGGGCATTTCTGGGGGGGCAGAGTGGTATATAATGGGGTATAAGGCATATATGGGGGGAAGATAACTGGGTCAGAGTGGCAAATAAAAAGAAATAACAAAAATAATTTTTGTCAATAATAGTTTTTATTAAATATGAAAAAATAGTTTACATGCGAATTCATATTTACTCGTCAAGCTTTTTTCTTATAGGATAGTCTTATATGCAGGCTTTTTCTTTTTTTCCTAAATATTCAAATTTTGGGTGTATATATATATATATATATATGTATGTATATATATATATATATAATATAGATATATATATATAATGACATATTTGTGTAACACTGTTTACACCATTACATGTTGTTATGCTAAGTTCTGATTTAACGGTTGTTAAACTACTTAAGCAATGTTTCCTTTTTGCTTTGATGTGCACCTACTGGTTGGTATTCTGCTACGTGACTGCCCGAGGGTAATGAGTCCAACAGATTGTTTGTAATTGTTGAATTTGGATTGAAACGTAAACTTATGTACAAAGGAAAATTCTGTTTGCACTTTTAGTGTTTGCCATTACTAAAACGTCATAGCTTCCTGGTAATGGGGGAGTTGTAATCGCAAAGCCTCATTCAGAGAGTTTCTGTTTCAGCTGAGGGGCACAGAAGCTAAGAGACTTCAGCTGTCAGAGGAGAATGCAGGGACACAGCTGGTCCTCTCTGACTTAAGAGCTGTCCGGAGCCTTCTTTGAATGCCACAGTTCCCGTTAAGTACTCAGACACAATGAAAAACTTCACTTATTTGCTTTTTACAGCTCATCCTGTTTTTATTCTCACCGTCTTTCATCCGTGTAATTGTTGCTTCCTCGGTGGGATGATAACTATAAACTTATACCGCAGTCACATTTAATGAACTGGACATTGCTATGACCAGCGTGGCTGACTAAATTAGCCCAAGTTTTTGTCCTTCTGTGATGATATTGTGACACTCACTTCAAGGGAGACAATGCCACCTAGACAAAGGGCCCCCTGGACAGTAGGGAAAGGGGAATATGACTGCTGGCCTGGGCCGATTTTAAGGATGCCAGCAGTTTAGTGATTGGTGCCTGCAACATTGTTTCAGGGCTTTAAGGGTTCATAAAGGGGGTGCGGGTAGGGTTCTACCCCCCCCTTGGATCCTCCTTGGACAGGTTTCCTCCCACCCACCCAGATGTATTGTATATTTTGTTGTTGTTGCCGTTTTCTTGTTCTTTCTCATAATTTGTAGTCACAGCAGCGGAAGAGTTCCCCCATTGGCCAGTGTGGAAGTTGTGTTACCCGAAGAGTTGCCCAAATTGGGCTTGGGGAGGCGGGTCCACCGGGCGGCTCATGGCACCCACTGGACTAGGACTCTTGGCAACTTGGGCTGAGAACCGCCAGCAGGGCTAGTCCCTCCAGCTGGCGGGTTGTTGGTTACTGTTTGTGTTGATTGTTTATGCTGGCATGGAACAATAAAGCTGTAGCCAATGCCCTACCCACACATTGGTGTCAGTCTTTATTTAAGAGGTTTGGGTAGAGGTATAGGCTCCAGGCCTAAGCAGTCAAGCTTTCTTAGGCCAGTAGTAAACTCAACAGCAACAGGATAAGCCAGAGGTTAACAACTAACTTCGCCATGTGCTGCAGCAGAGCTCAAGGCACCGCATATTCAATGCTTCAATTAAAACATGATTACCTTAGAATTACACGGTGAATCTCAGCTGCTTAGAAACCAGTTCTTGGAAGAATGCTTGAAAATAATATCAACGGTGCATGAATCAACTTCATTCTTTACTTCCGTTTACTTCTCAATCAATTTTTACTTCACTTAAAATGATTGAGCCCTGCTTTCAAGTGTGAATTAGTCAATCTTCAAACAGAAAATCTATTGAAAAATATGCCTAATGTTTAACCCTGTTCATCACACAGATGAAACAACCAGATATTCCATCTGCTAATTTGTACTTAAGTTCCATATGCTGATGTTTCAAGTCTGTTGTGTCAGATGGGAATATAGATTTAGAACCGATCTTAAGGACTACCTTCCTACATTGTACCATGTGGAAAATTTTCAAAATTACATTTATATTACGTGTGCAATATAAAGCCTAAGGTTCCATTTAATAAACACTTTCTGAAACCACTGGCCTACAGTCCTGGGAGTCCGCGAGAGGGGACACCCCCCTCCTCCAGAAATGTTCTGACCTAAAGTTCACCCATCAATCAAAAAAAGACAGGGACCATTTGAATAATTCCAATTCTCTACCCTACTGAGCAGGGATGTTTGTGGTCAACCTGCACAATGGCAGGGATAAATCTATAGCTTTCATTTAAAGACCAGGTCAGCTGCTGTATGACCGCACTGGCAGAAACTCTCCATTTGGCTGAACATCGTAATGTGGGCCTAAACATCACATGACATCTCTGAGGACACACAGCCCTTACCGGCATATTACTGCGGAGAACCCGCACAAAAAATACAATATACAATGCATAGGTGTCTACTACAGCGTCAGCTTTAATAATCAACAATGGAAGTGCCAATACTATATCATTCTAACGATGCCCCGCTCTACTGGTATGGGTGGGTCATATTGGCCCTACCCAGGCCCCACCCTATCCTCCCCATGCCCCACCCCTTACGCTTGGCTATTATTTTGCCCCCCCTGTAAAAATTCTGTGGACCTCCAAACCTACCGTACTATTAAGCATGCAAAAAAAGGAAGATAGCAAGAAGAGGCCAATTGTATAAGCGGCAAGCTCTTATAAGCAAAGCTCTCATCTCTACGTTAAGGCACTTTGGCTAAAGTGTTGCCAGCTGCTGTGTAATAAAGAAGAGCATGTTAGCACTTTGCTAACAATGTAATAATATCAGATGGGCTTTTAATAATTAAAAGATAATATTCTAGTGTATAATAATATTAATACAAGATGGTAAAATATAAAAGTGATTATACCGTGCCCTTGGAGGTTTATTCGCTTTGCCTTTTCGAGCCAGCTCTCATCCAATCCAGCATGTAGGGTATATCACTATTAATATAACCCCCAACCTGTGCTTCGGTTCTTTTACACAAAGCACTGCTATGGGAATAAAATACAAGATGAGCAACAAGACAGTCAATATTTAGGAAAGACTCTGCCTGGGGGAGAGCACAGACTAAATGAGGGTTTTACCGATTTACAGAAGAGAGGGGCAGATAATATGCATCTATTCATCAAGCCCAATTCAGGCACTCATTATGGTTGTACGTTGCAGTATCCCATATGACTAGCACTTTGTATGTCAATACTTTGATCGCTGTATTTTTGCTTCAATTTTAACGCATTTAGAGAAAATGATTCTACTGTTTCATTAATGAGTAGCGTTAATCTGAAATGAAATGTGTGTTGTGGACGGTTACTGATATTGTGGAACATTACTCTAGTGGGAAAGACATGGAAAGCAGAGGGGTTATTGACACTCAATGTTACTTCACTTATTGAATTATATATATATATATATATATATATATATATATACATGTGTGTGCTATATATATATATATATCTTTTATCACATTCTGACAGTATATATAGGGTTGGAGAATCAGCCCAGTGTGCTTCCAATCCATTACACAAGAGTGTGAGTGGGGTAACCCCTATATATATATATATATATATATATATATATATATATGTGTGTGTGTGTGTGTGTGTTTGCTGTATATATACCGTATATGTTTTATCACATACTGACAGTATATATATGTATTGATGAATGGATGATCAGTAGTAACTCTCTCTTCGATGTTTATGTGTGTCTTGTGTGTTGTTCACTGTGCCTGCATCTGATCACTCTGTTACATTGTGTACCAGCATTTGTATAATTCTCTTTTCAGATTGTGTGATTACTTGTAACCCCTGCATGTATGTGTAGCTATGTGCATTCGTGCTATCAGCTGTGTGTGTGTGTGTTTCGCAGTGTCTCTGTGAAATTGGACCTACGTGCCCTGTGTAACTCACTGTGCATGCCCAGTGGGATATATATAGGAGTGCCAGGAGCTATAGTTGTCTCAGTTTACCCTGGTGAAATATGTGCCCTTGTTCCTCCCCACTCGTTTCCCCTGCAGCAGTACAAGAGTTAAGAACGAAAGCGATGTGGAATGTGTGTATAGACGTGTGTGTGGAGTGCCTCTGATACCCCACGAGAGTTGTAAGAATACCGATCACCCCTCTTCTCCAGCATTTAAAGGGTTAAGTACACCCCCCCCCAGCCCTCATGCCGACCCCACGTTATAAGAACATACAAGAAAAGCCACATCACATGTAAGCGACAGTATGGGAAGTGTCCTTGATGCTCATCCTTGCAGTTGTTCCCTCCATTCGGTTCGCTGTCCTCTCGGGCTGGATGCTTGCAGCAGCTTTCCAGGCTCCCGGTCCATACATCGCAGACACGCTGTGCGACCCGGCCATCGACCCTATCAGCTCCTGATATCCTGGATCATAAGCGGTGTATTGGGGGCCACGCCCACTGCAGCAAAGCCCCGCCCTCCCCGTATGACACTGACTTTAAATCCCATTCCCCCCGACCTCTTCTAGTATAACTCTGGAAACATGAACATCACGGCAGCCACTCGCAAGTTCACGCTCGCCAGTCCAGTGTGAGCCCCAGGACACCGCATCGCCCGGCACCCCCCCGGCATCAGCTCCCCACCACTTCTTCTGCCTCTCACTTCCACCATTACTTTATCTGCTGCAGCAGAACCTCAAGACATCTTGCCTATTGGGTCTGAGACAATTTTCCATACTATTGTAATCTGGATCCAGACAGCTTTACCAGTTGGACACATTATATCCCACTGTGTAATGGTTCCCTATAGTTGATCCCACTTCTGTGTATATTGGACTGTAGGATTTTTGGAAGAAGACCAACAGCCTGTTGAGCAGCGACCCACCATAACCATGAATATATCCATGCAGAATATCTCCATAAATGCCACCAGCAGGAATGACACTGTGACCAACCCTTTCTTGCAGCCAGCCTGGCAGATAGCACTGTGGGCAGTTGCATACTCCATCATTGTGATTGTCTCTGTAGTTGGGAATATTATTGTCATGTGGATCATTTTAGCACACAAAAGAATGAGGACTGTCACCAACTACTTCTTGGTGAACTTGGCTTTTGCAGAAGCCTCAATGTCTGCCTTCAATACTGTGGTTAATTTCACATATGCCATCCACAACCATTGGTACTATGGACTTGTCTACTGCAAGTTTCACAACTTCTTCCCAATATCTGCTGTTTTCTCCAGCATTTACTCAATGACAGCTATAGCCCTGGACAGGTGAGAGTTAACACTTGCATTATTTGGTGGTTATAAAAGTATCTATCGTATATATATATATATATATATATATATATATATATACTAGAAATAGCATGATATAGTATACTAGTACTCTAATCACTTTCAGCCTGATTAAGTCATGGATAGGAGTTGTAGTCCAAAGCAGGGGTATGACAATGAGAATCACTTCTACATTGAGATCAACAAAGTTCAGGAGATAAACCTTTATTTTAATTTTAATTAATTTATTTTATTATTATTTTATTATTTTATTTATTTATTTTTTACTATTATTTATATTTATTTTGCTAATCAAGATTGGGAGGTTCAGGGATGATCTGTGAATATTCAGTAGAAGATTTCTTAAATGAGATACAGAAAGTGCAGGGTATAGCTTAATACTTCCCTGAATAGAAAATCAGAAGAAATCAAGAAGGGTCTAAGAATTTCTTCAGCTCACTAGAAAACAGAACACAAAAAGCACCTAAAGAATATATAAGGTGCTTTAATGAGGTGCCTCTGTCCTGTATGTAGGTAATTGTACCTTAATGACATTGCAGTTTTATTGTGCACTATTTTTAAGGCTGTTCTGCATTTGTGATCCTGCAGTTTTATTGTGCTCTATTTTTAAGGCTGTTCTGATTTGCGACAATACTTTTACATTAATGTATAATGTAATAATAATAATGTAATAATGAGTGGCACAAGCATGGGCAGCTTCCCAGCGGAAGTGGCAGAAAAGAATTGAAAACACTTCTGAAAAACAACCACATGTGGAACCCGTGATATGTAAAGGAATGACCCAAGTGGTTATTATTGGCAATATTTGTATACAAATCTAAAATAATATGTCAACAGGTTCTGCTTTGCTTGCATCACATCAGGGTTAGTGCATCATTGTAGGTACAGGAGCAAGCAGTGATCCTAGGAAAGCAGTTTAAATGCTAGAAGGACATACGGTACATCTTCCCTTTACACATTTGCACATTTTGCAGGAGTGTGTTCAATGCACTCCGAGTGAGTGTGAGCTGGTGTTTTATTTAGCAGCCAATGTGAGTGTTTGTAACAGCTGCCTGCAAGAGAGTGAGCAAGCAGCGTGAGTGTGAAAGCTGATGTACAAATGAAGAAACAATGGGGTTTATAAATAAAAGTATCTCTGTCTCTGCTGTTATCTGTACTGTAGGGGGGACTTTTTATACTTAGCCCAGAGTATCATCTGAAGTGACCATCTGTTAAGTGTGCAGTATCCTGTACAGCGCTACAGAATATGTTGGCGCTATTTAAAACAACAATAATAATAAGCCTGACTGTAGTCACATGGATGTGAGCCAAATGTTGTGTTAGCTTCACTGTGTGTTGTTTGGCCTATTTAGTATGGGTGGTCAATGAGTGGCACTTATGAGTATGAGAGGGGTCACATTGTATAGGAATCATCCTGAGTTAGAGTTCATAGTAATGGAAGCATAGAGCTTATCCGGCTTGTGCCAGCGTCTTGTCAGCTATTAATGTGAGACTCGGTAAGCTGTTGAAGGGTCAGTAGGTTACAAATTAATTGTGAGTGCAAGCCGAGTCTCTGTCTCAGCGCTGTGTATTGTAAATATAGGAGTGTGACCTGTCCTATAAGTCTCTAGAGACACTGTTCTCAGGAGGGCGTCTAGAAGTGCCTTGTGTTACAAACAGCTGTCTAGCCTTTAGTGTCTGCTGTATCGTAAGCTCTACAGGAGATGGTGAGGCTGTGTAATTGTAGCAGTGGCGGTCTGAGGCAATGTGAGCAGTCATCCGGGACAAAAGAGCATCCTGTGTGTTACTGTGGACAGTCCTAGCGTATGCTGCTAGGACAGGTGTATAAGATAGGATCCTGTGACAGGTGTGTGTGTGTGTTCACAAGAAGCTGCCAGTACAGGTATGGGAGAGTGTCCTGTGTTCCTCGTACAGGTTTATGACAGATATGCAGTAATGCAGAGACATCCTGGAAGATTCCAGTACAGTTATATGTCAGAGCATTCTGCATGATAGCGAGGAGCTGCTAGTATAGGTACATAGGAGAACACCGTGTGCGACAAAAGCTGCTAGTACAGATTAGACCGGGTAATAATGATGGGCTGCTATTCCAGGAGATGCCAGTAGACCCATATAGAAGAGCATTCTTTATGATGGTATTTGGGTGATTACATGTGATTGGAGCTGTTTGTGCTTTGGGGCTAGCACAGGTGTATGAGAGAGAACACTGTGTTATAGAGCGAGGCTGGGAGAACATGTGAACGGCAAGATTATAATGCACGACAGTGAAGAACTGCTAGTACAGGTATAAGGGAGGACAGGTGGCAAGTCATTGTGGAGCAGATAGTACAGGTGTAAGGGAGATTAGACGGTGTCATAGCTAGCAGCTGCTATTACAGGTGTGTGTGTGGCTATGCGTAGTATGGGTGTGTAAATGAACAACGTAAGCAAGATTGCGAGATTGTTAGTGCCGGTGTAGTGAGCTGCTTCTACAGGTGTATGTGAGATCATTACCAAGTAGACAGCCGTGGTACATACAGTTGTTGACTGTATCACACTAAATTCATGATCATAGTGCGGTGTTGACCATATGGGGGGACAACCTGGATCCCTATGTTTCTGTATATCATAAAGCCCATTACCCTCAGGCGAGCTTTATATAACGGTAGGGCACACAGATGACCAAAATTCCAGACTGTGCTGAGGATGATTAAAAACTGTCCATCACAGCATCTTCTGCAGGGTTTCTGCCTGAGCAAAGCCCTTTAATTAATGAAATCGGTCCTTTTAGAGCAATGGGTCTCAGGAGGGGAATTTGTTTAACCCCAGGACAAGAAGAAGGCCATTCTGTCTGGCAACAACTGCAAAAAAATCTTTAAAATGTGTGTCCTATTTACTGTTATTGAAAGCCTTGTTAGTAAGTGTGATGGGGGGGGTAGGGATGCTCCTATAGTTGTTTTTCTTTATTTTTGAGGGAAATCTGTTTTTTTTTATCGTGGAATTTGGGAGTTTCGTCTGCACTTGGAAAAACCATATGCGCATCTGTTCTGTTATTAGCAAGAGACATAAAATCTGCTCCCTCTGGTATCCTGCTCTGATTCGTAAAACTGTATATTTTGCTTCCAACATTATATGCTTAGAAATGGATTCTTCTATCTTTTATCTATCTCTTATAAATCCTATATTTATGCAAAAACCAAAACTTTTTAATAATGAAAATAGCAACAAACTATTTCAAACACATTTAATCTGTTACTATTAATAAATACATATGGTGGGAATTTTTCTATGAAAAATCTATAAAGGGTTTTTTTTTTTATCTGTTATGTCTGTCTCCTTTGTGACATCACTGTGCTGAACCATACGCAGGTGAACAGCTAATAATGGTGTGTAGCGTATTGATGTCACATAAGCTTACCTGGGAACGCTCCGTGTTTTGACCGGAGCCTCCGGAAGAAGTCCTGACTCACCCCACTCCCCCCCTTAAACAGCGGCGTGTTCCGCGATTTTAGTAGGACCGCCCACTGACATCAGAGGGACCTCCTGCAACGCCAGCGGGCCCGCCCACTATCGTCAGGGACTTCCTACATGCATCCCATAAGTGGGGGAAGCCAACATTTAAATATATTAAAATGTACCAACCACTGCAAATGTAAAGAATTATTTTGATGTTCAACATATGTGTGCCAAATGCTTTAAATATTCTTAACCCCTTATGTGCTAAAGGAATGAGCAACACACTCCTATGAGATGAGCATAGCACGTTTTGGGGTATAAAGCATTAATGGACATTAGGAGGTCATTAAAAGTGGATGTCCATTGTATAAAATAAAGCGCTGTATACAGTAATGTAGGTTAACACTGACAAATCTCTTTTTGTTCCAATAATCTTCAATTATCTGCAGACCTGGCGGCTGCCATTGTTCTCAGTCATGTGATATTTCGGGTGACTTTCCCTGCTCAAACACCACACTGAGCTGATGCTTTATGGCAATGCTAATGTAGTTCCTCCATACACTTTCAGAGTTCCCTGCTGGGTGATTAAGACTGAACCATTCTATTGCTTAACACAGAGGGTATGATGAGGAATTAGAGCGTTTGTCTTGTAGACAGGCTAAAATAACAGAGCTAGAACCTTTACAAAATAGTTACTGTCATACCTGGGAACTCTCCAGGTTTGACCCAGAGAACTCTGGTTGAAGCACCGGCTCTCCGGGTCAGCACCCAAATTCCCAAAGAGGGGGACGCCATTGTGGTAGGAGGTGTGGCTAGGGGCGGAGCTTTACCAAGACTTTCTATGGGACTTCTAGGCAGCTATTTATGTAACCGAGCAAGGCATTTAGAAAAATAATGTATTTTATTTATACATTTACAAACACATTTCCTGCTGTTTCTATACAGGTTATACATGTGATGCACTCATAGCCGCCCAATATTCATAGATAAAAAAAAGGGACATCAAGATAGTAAAGGGGCATTTGTGGTCAAAAGAGGGACTGTCCTTCCTACAGAGGGACATTTGGGGGCTATGCTAATGTAATGGCACTACGGAATCTCTTGGCACTTTTTATATTAAATTCGATAACGATTACATTTCCAGGCACAAACAACATCCAGGGACAGGATTCCCTGATAATTATTTGGTCTTGCTATTTTGTCATGAAAACTAACTACAACTCCCATCAAGCATACTGTGGTTGAGGAGAATGAAACCTGTAGTACACACAGCAGCTGGGTGATGGCTCCAATGAGATTCTGTCTGTTCCTATCCACCATTCCTTTAGTTCTCCCACTTTCCATGAAAGAGTTAACGGTGTATTGACGAGTCTGTGTCATCTAATCACTGAGCCATGTTGCAGCATTCAGTGTGAAAAGCTTGGGGCAGATGCCATTTTGGGTTTTGTTTTTTTTCTTTTCCAAAAATGTCTTTTGACTCCATCTCAGTTATTTGAACTTTCGCATTTCATCTGGATTTTTTGTGCAGTTCACCGAACTTCAGAGCCTATGGGTAGGCAGCGGACACCTTTTTAATATTAGTTGGATATCAGTAATGTGGTTTTCCCTTGTCTGCGCATTGTAATTACTATAATTGAAGATGGTAATTGTGGGTTATCATTTGTTTTTAACAGTTCTGATTTCTCCAGTGTGTTACCCATATGACTTTTGTAGGGGTGGGAATTTGCAGCCACGCTCAGCTCTATCCTCCCTTGGTCAGCCAACAGCAGAAAACTATGACATAGGTGATGTTGTCCAAAAAACGTGATTTTCCATTATAGTAGAAATTAAGGAAATAGGGTGATTGTGTCATATTACACTAAGATAATACTGGAGAGAAATAAAAAAAAACAGACCATAGCTGAGCCATCAGGCTTGTGTGCCATTGCAGTATACACATCAGCAAACAGAAATCAATGGCCTCCAAGAATAACGTACTTCCAGAAAGACAAATAGTAAGGCAGAAAATTAATTATTAAAACTAGAAAACAACCTATGCAAAAGGCCAGCATTACACAGAATATGCCAAGGTAAGACAACAGCAGAGCAACCAGACTCTTCTTAAGTCTTACATTTAGATTAAGTGCTTCGAATCGCAACGAGGGCTTAAAAAAGGAGATTTTCATCCAAAATCTAACATCCAGATAAACAAAAGAAAGTCGAAATGACATCACGATGACATTGAATCCGCACTAACACATAGGTTATGTTGATGGAGGTGGACAGAACGTAGGTGCACAGGGCACGGCATGTTCCCCATTTTCGTAGTTTGTATGCTTTGAAACAGATCATTAGCAACTTACAGATAGATCAAAATCTCCCAGGGCGCTCTTAATTGACAAAGATGGCTGACATTTTGTCAGTATTGTAATCTAGAACCGCATGATGCAGCGTCAGTCTCTTTGATTCCTCAGAAACTTGTACCAGGAGCTTAACAACACATGGAATATCTTACGTTACAAAGGCAACTGAAAAAATATAAATGTGCGGGGCAGCTGCCTGATGACTGGTGATTTCATGTTTCATATTAAAGGGATAGCCTAATGTTCCTGACACCCTTACTATCATAATAAAGTACTCTGTGAGTAACCCTAACCATCTGCGAGTAATTTTGTATACATTCTCCCAAAACAAGAAAAAAAAAGGAAAAATAAAGCACAAGCTGCCCCCTTACGCTATAATACAACATTTCTTGCCACTGATTGGCTGCTTGAAGCTGTCAACCAGTGGTATGAAAGTGCTCCCATTTATATTAATTGGAGGGCTTTACACATGTGCTCTGGAGTCTAAAAAGTCCCATTCGTGTTTTTGTTTATCTTGCACAGCACACAAATCAACTTAAACAGCTCTTCTTCTTCAGAACCAGGAACTGTAAGTTGCAGGTCAACAGTCAAATCAATTCAGCCTTACTAAGAGGAAAATCGTTTGTCGCAAAATGTGCTTTACATGTCTAGTCTTGTAGTGGATGCGTTTGAAATTTGCCCCGGGGCAGCAGTCACATTAGGTAATATATTATGGAGACTTGGATACATCAGCCTCTGCCCTCTGCCCTTTTCACACTTCTTCAGTTAGTCACTACAACATAGAAATATAAAATACAACGGCAGATAAGAACCATTCGGCCCATTTAGTCTGCCCGTTTTTCTACATATAGAGACTCTGACCATCACTTACACATACACATCCATGCTAACACACAAACACTCACACATTCATGTTACATACATACATTATCATTCTAACATACATACTCCTTCTCACCCTTACCCTCACTCGCTTCCTCCTTCTCTCACCCCCTTATTTTACTGGCTGCTTACGCACTGTGTGATCAGTGAGTACATAACCTGGACCAGCCCTGTCCAAGTAGGACCAGCCCTTTGTGACCAGCCACCCTTGGGAGGTATTGGCCTTCTTGCCTCCCCCTCGGCCCAGACCGACACTGCCTCCGTGCACAGGCGCAGAAACCTCGACCATTCATTTCAAAGGGAGTGCTTTCATGCCATCTCAGGTTCATTTTGATAAATGCGTATTGAAGCACTCACAGAGTACTTTAACATCCGTAATTCAAGGACAGGAAACTGCTCCTTAAAGATTCAAAATACCTGCATTTTTTTTTTGTTTAGTATAAATGTGATGTTTCACTAGAGGGCTAGTGTTAACCCATACTGCAGATTTCACACATGGCATTTTTCTTATTTGTTTTAGGAATTTATATAGTTGAAAACATTAATGCACCTTCTGAGATCAATTATTAGGAATAATTTGGACTAATGACTTAAAAGGGCTGCCTGCACCAGGGCAGTCGAATAGCTTGTGTCTGCCAGCTGTCTGTGCGCTGAATAAGATCAGGTTGATTAAAGTCTTCAGAATTTATTATTAATATATTGCTTTTCAATATCTAGCGCATTGAAAATTTACCTTTTTTGTTGTTGCTGCTGAATGATAAAATAATGTGAAATTAGTTGTTTACAGATACATAGATGTACAAATCTATACATGCTGTATATAACATTATATAGTGATCTTTCTAAAACATTAAATTATTTTAGCCCTTACTATAAAGAACATAGATAGCCATTGAGCAAAATGGACCGTGCCAGGCTTGAGCCAGTCGACAAGCTTTGCTCCATATGGAGGCTCATCAAGATTAGACCACTGATTTGTAGGGTTGACTGTGGTTTGTGCGTCTTCTGTTTTCATGAGCTGATGCTAAACCATGGACTTGAACCAATGGCCACAAATATTTATTTGTGTGTATTTTCACTAAATGGTTTTTAACACATTTGCTGTCTTTTTTTCAACCATAATTAGTTCTTTCACTTTGTTTAACCACACAATTATATTTAAAACATCATTTAATTATAAAAAGTAAAAAAAAATAAGAAAAAAAATCCACAGTCTTGCCTATAAAAACTATAGGTAACTAGTGCGAATAGAAAAATAGATTTGAATCTGACCTGATTTTGGAAGCACCTCATGTGCCATGGTAGGTCGTGTTTTGGCATCGCAGGGTTAACACTGGATAATGTACACCCACTTTTTAAAACATGTTCTTTATTTCTTTATGTTTTTACCCTAAATCTATGTATTTTCACTAAGAAATTCTCATCTAAACACCCCCACTCTCCCAACAAAAAAAAGAAGAAGAATTAACCCTTTAGGGTAATTTAAAAAAGCATGGAGTAGGAAGTATTTTTCACTCACCATTATAGTATGCAATGCCTCTCTCTGCCTCCTAATCAGATTGATAAGTAGCGGCAGCTATCACTGCCAAAGGCATTGTTTACTGACACACAGCCTTAATAGTAGGCGTAGCGCTGGTCTATGGAAGCAGTAACTGCTTTCGCCATAGAGGGGGCACCTCACCGGGTGAGGCTTAGGGCAATGTTGACGATAAACGTGACACTTATTAACACTATGACCATCTACTGACTTTTTGCCCAGATCCACTTGTTGCATGATACTCTATTAAAAAATAAAATCACAATTTCAGTAACAATTCTACAATAAGATATTTAAGTAGATACACAAAACCCCCCTACTCTGGTGCAAAAACACCTAAAAGATTAGCATATTCTTTAAAATACCTTAATTGTACATCATTTCTGTGCCCACTCTACCAAGTACTTTCTTTTTACATGACTTCTTCGCCCAAGATCTTCAAGAATGATCTTGTCTTCAAGGAATTAGTGGGGAGGAAAGACCTAGATCCATCCCCTCCTTCACTTTGTAAACTCATTGTTGCATTGTTGCACTCCCTACCCAAACCCTTAGGCATCCAACAAGAACCAACATTTGTATTCCCCTTTTCCTAACAGTTGGATGGGGGACTTTTTAATCTATTCCCCTTCACATTTCTGTTAAGTCCCATTGGCAATAAGGTGATTTATATCATACCCCATTGGCATTCGTTGTTATCCCATCAGATTGATGCTATTACAAACTATTGCTTTAACCCACATACTTTTTATTTCAAAGAAACCAATCATTTGTATGAATGAGATCATAGTCAATGGTCTTCAAGTTGTAGATTACTTAAAGTCTACAGGTTTTTTGTATATTACGGTCAAGAAGCATATTTTCTCGTTGGTGTTTGTCTTATTTAAAGGCAGGAAGCTTTCATCGAAGTAACTTCTTCAAAACATCCTCAATCTCTTGGCTGTATTACTTGTGATCAATGTCTATGTAATTAAGATCTGCTGTGATTGCTGTGCAACATTGTCCACGGGTAATAAGATCTCTGCTTCATCTGCTTTGCGAATATCTTTCAGATCATAGCATATTAATAGCATTTTGTTCATTTGATTAGATTCTCATAGTTTGAACTTCTACTCTAGATTTTAAGATTTAGCAAGCAATTAGTGGGTCTTATTCATATACACAGGACAGAGGGCCATTTTTCCTGATACAGAGTAGAGCATAAACAATATACATATAGAATGGATAGGGTTTGGCTTCTGTAAACAAAACGATGCCGTAGGCATGTATCGTCACTGTTCTTTTCTTAAGTGCACACAATCTTTAATTCGGAATAACATATACTAACCTCCCATGTGTTACTGTTTACAAGGGACGGTTACTCTTTAAGACCCAAATCCCTCTCTACTTTTCAGCTCCATGTTTTTTTTCCCTAGGAACTCCGAATGTTTAGCTGGTTGGTATAAGTGTATCCAAGGCCAGATTAAGAAGCTTTGGACTCTGGAACAATTACACAGGAAGTGTTCCTTCTCTGAATTTCCTGACTTTACCAAGCTCATTTCCCCCGTTTTTCTCTACTTTCTGCCATTTGCAGCCTTTTTTCCTTCTGTTCTATTCTGATAGCTTTCCCTCACATTTTTCTATCTTCTTTCCCTTTTTTCTTTTATCTTGCTTGCCTGCTGTTTGCCTTTTTCATACTTCTATTCTGCTCTTCCTTGTGGTCTGTAGCTCCCTCACTGTCGCTTCACTGTCGCTTCACTGTTGCTTCACTGTCGCTTCATGGGACAGATGAGAGGTATGGGCACGTCAGAACACCAAGGAGCTGGAGGAATTGCTCCTCCGCCGTTAATCTGGCCCTGTGTATATCACAGTCTTCTACAGCCCTTAAAGTACACATGGGAAGCTGTTCCACGTATCCACCATTCTCTCAGTAAAGTAAAACCCTTTTTATATTACCTCTGACCCTCTAGTTTTAGATTATGACCTCTTAGTTCTAACATGCTTTCCCCCCATCGAAATAACTTCCCCCTGTACTTCATTTAATCATTTCTCCAAACTATACATATTGAAAAACGTAATATATTTTTATGCTGCAGGCCATTCATTAATGTAGTTGGTGGGGGTCTCCAGAACTGCACACAATACTATAGGTGAGGCCTGACCAGAGCCTCTCTCTTTCTGCTACTAATGCCTCCAGCTATACAACCCAGCACCCTGTTTGCTTTTGCAACTATGTCTATGTACGTTTAAGTAAAAACAAATCAAATACATTATTCATCTACGAAATACCTTAGTCAGTTATATAAATATCTGTCAATATACTACGTCACCACCACAGTCCCACCACGGGCCAAGCCTCTAAGTGCACTCCCTAAAACAAACATTAGGGAAATTCAAATGTTGAGAGGTGCGTATAAACCATTAAGTAAATTGTGCCAACTGTATATCTGGGAGAAGGTAGAAGTAGATCATATTAATATTTTGTTTCAATGCATAAAAAGGAATATTGCCATTTCAATTAACTATTATATTTTATTTAGAAACCTTACTGAGTAAAGTGTGGCTTCCCCTACTTCTTGATTTGATGAGTTAATAAGTGTGTATACGGCTTCAATTAATGAGCTAATGCATGTTTTAAAGAGCAGCGGTGGATTAATTCCTCTTCAAAGCTGCATTTAATGGCTTTATACTTATTCCTATAGAGCAACAAAGGGCTTAATGCCTTCCCATGTAAAGCCGAAATCCTCTTACCACCTTCCATAACTCCCTAACATCTTACTCTTTACCCTTTCTCACCTAAGCTTGGAACACTGAGAATATTCTCTAATATTCCTTGCCCACGTAGAGACAATTAGGAACTTTGGGTGTATTATAATTAAATATTTCACTATGACAGCACTTCCTGACCAACAAGGGTGAGAAAATGGGGTGATCTGTAAAGACTGATGGCTATGACAATTGTTAAAGGTGATCTTACATGGGATAGTCTATTCCCTAACTACATTCCATGGGTTATTGCAGCGATAAGGTCACTTTCTAAACTTTGTGCCATAATCTTTATTTTTACATAACCCCAATGAGAGTTGTATTGGGGTGCAAAGTGGAGTCGTCAAGTAGGCCCACACTGGTCACCTAGTACACCGGGCAAATGCCTGGTGGGCCACTGGCAGAAAGCGCCACATATTCACCCAATCTGACTCTCCAATGAAAAAAAAAATGTACGGTGCGGATGCACATATTCAGCCATGGCAAATGTTAATGTTGTAAATGACTATTGTAGCTGGAATATCTTCATAGGCCTACAGAGACCCTTTATCACTCCCATCACTCCTGTGTTCCAATGGCACGTATTTTCATGGGGGGGGGCATGTCTAGAAAACCGATAAGTGACCCCAAACTTTTGAATGGTAGTGTGCATATACAGTATATATATATATATATATATATATATATATGTATAGCAATATGGAATGTATGGAATGATTATGGACTGCTCACTTCTTTGTTGATTCAAGTGCAATCAGGAGAGACACATAACCTAAAAAGCAAAGCGACATATTACAGCTTATTGATTAGTGCTCAGCTCATGCTGTTCATTTTTGTTTGCTTCCTTCTGGTCCTGTTGAGAGAGAAAGGGTACTAGAGTGGTCTATCACCATCGCCCTCAATCCCCAATCTGCCACCCTAGTCCTTGGCCAGAATCTGCCACTGTCCCTTCTACTTATTCCACCCCATATTAGCTTCTCCCTCAACAGAAAGTGTTCTTCCTAAGGAAGTGAAAACATAGCGGATGTTGGGCAAATAGATTATTTACTGTAGTGCCTTTAATAATGCATGGGCTCTGGACAGCTGCCCTTCTGCTTTCTATAAGAGATGGAGCTGGGGAGAAGAATGATGTCTGTTCCAGTAGCTTTACAATTCTTGTAAGTCACATAGCTAGGGTGTTAATGATGCTGAGATGAAAAATTACAAACTGTACGACCGTTATGAAGCTAAAGGAATTTCTAAAATAGCTTTTGTGAATACCAATTTAGTACTGGATCAAATCTTTTGGGGGTTTTTTTTGTCACACAGTGCTAAATTGGTTGATAGGATCTATGCAGGGTTCATTGAGGAGTTGTTGAGATAAAAATGCATTCTCCTGCAAGATGCTAATTGGTTTCCATCACTATAATCGGAACGAGAAATGTGAATTGAAGTGCCAAAGAAGAAAAACCAGCAGCGTGCGCCCCACAATGTGTCTGATTAGCCCAGATTTGGCAGGTAAATCTCTAGCACAGCTGTGCATTTTATACAGGGAAGAAATTGTATTATCTGCCTCTTACTAACCTCTCAAGCTGTGTGCAACAAAATATATAATGCAAAAGTTCAGCATGGCGTTTAACTGGTTACTCATTCATTGCTGAAAGGATTAGCAGCAGTGCAGAGTATTACAAGTGCCTTGCCTGGATGTCTGGTAGAGAGAGGGTTAAAAAGAGAGTGTTAAAAGAAGGTTCACCTTTAGAACATAAGGTACACATGTCATAAGGTACCCGATAATGTAATCAACTGTGCAATAATTCCATGAATTAGCATGCAACACATTTGATTTCTTACCCTGTGTAAAAGAATGAGCATAGTGTAAAAGAATGAGCATAGTGTAAAAGGGATCAGCTTTAAATGTCTTTGACGTACCTTCCCTGCTGCTTATGTGGTTGATCAGATGCTTCAGTGCGAGGCTGCCTGCTAGAAACACATAGCTGTATGCTGCAAGATGTATCCATCAGCCGGCCATACGTACAAGGTAATACACTTATTAGATATACAGCCACCGAAAGCAAGCGAATGCTTTTCTATCCATAGTTTCAAACCCGCAAAATGCAGGCATATCAATATGTCATGGAGAAGCAACCCCAAGAAATGCACAACATAAACACCTAAACAGATCAATTCGCTCCTGAAATGCCAAATAAACACCTCTACATCCAGTCCAAATGGTAGAAAAGCGAAACAAATAATGCTATGTGATAACATGTATACAGTGTTTGCAAGTGTGTAATATACCTTTAGAGATCTACTGGCAATGAAGTGATATACTTATACATTCATATTAAATCATGTTGTAGAGGACACCTTGGAACTGTGTTGTCCCAGGGCAAAAGCACCTGATCTTGAGCGAAACCTGATTTATTTGTGGGATAGCACTATGCACAGCCAAGGCTTTCTTACATATATTTTTTTTATATAATAACCATGTAGTGTTCTACCAGTTAACGTTAAATCCTGACTTGTATTCCTGGTAATCTCCTTCGATTAAAAATGCTTCCCAGTAACACCAAAGGTCTTTATTCCCTGCCCGAGACAAACCTATTGCAAGTGATTGAATAGCAGTCCTCCCAAAGACTGCAATGGGAAAACGAGATAAAAACTGATATAAGCTATCCCCGTTTATAAATCTAGCCTGATCTATGTCTTTCTTCCATTGCCGTTTAATGGAAGATCCCAACAGAAACATTTTTCATTCATAGTGAACAATCAGATAAGCGAAAAGAACATTCCACTAAACGAAATATCTAATGATCACTCGTTCAATGGCCCGATGTTCTTTATACTGGCAGATTGAGTTGACTCTATGCTCCTATAATATTTGCACCTGAATGTACGCTGGGCTTGTCCTGGGTTAAGACTAACGGAATTAACTTTTACCAACACTAAACGAAACGCTTGAGTTCCCCACAAAGGTTGCTAAAGGGCTTTTGTCCTCATGTTTGTGCTTTTTAAAATGCCCATACCATTGGGCATACTTGGTTTACTCAAATATTGGCTTACGCAATTATGTTTACTATAAAACACAAAGTATCTACTTTATCCAATAAGCCAATTATTGACATTGGTTGGCATATTGCCCATAGCTGGTAAAAAAAAATATTTACGTTAGAGGACATCCTTCTTGGCCAAGGGGCTACGGGTGCCCTAATACCTAGAAGCGGTGGGGTCTTACATCATACCCCTCTGTATTCTAACTACAACGTGACACGTTTGTGAACAGGCAGGTGGCGGACACGTATTGTCCTATTCTCCTTTTCTAATATGTGCATTTTGAAGGATTTTCTTTTCTCTCCTTTATATTATTATTCTTGGCCTTTAGCTGCTTCCAAGTTAAGCAGCATATCAACTAAGCTATGTTTCAGTGAATTATCTTGGCGTATTATTGATTCATCGCTATAATATGCCAGTAACAGTCTATTGTTTGAGAGAAATCTAGAAAAAAAAAGTCTTCTGTAAAGGATTTAGCCCTTGAAAAATCGATGTGTAATAATGCAGGTGACATGTCAAGCTACACTAGAACCAAAGGGTTTTCGTGATAATGATATATATTTAATGAGCCTGCCGGTCTCTGGCACAACGTTTAATAACAACAAAGACATGGCATTAGATTGTCTCTCTTATAACAAACAAGAACTCCCTTGATCGTGTTAAAAGGTCTCGTCCATTAGGAATCTTTATCTTTATCTGCTTCTATGATATAGAGACTAGTCCAGATTTATGCAAATAATCAAGCGACTGTTTATATATGTAAGGATGAGAAACTTGTGGTATCAGACTTCCAGTATATTCAGAAAGACACACATAATCCATCACTAAACATTACTATAGGCTAAACTGTTTGTTTTTAATGGTTACATAGTAAGGTCAAAGAAGACCACTGAGCTCCACCTTTCCAAGATGTCCTATTTTTACTCTGGGGGATGGGCTCATTCATTATCCATTCACAATAATCCCCTGATCAATTTATGAAAACATTTTAGCCGTGACTACTTTTCCTTGCCAAATACCCTTCCCTGCCAACACAAACAAGAAAATAAGTCATGCGTGTCTCTCGCACGTTGGCTCTTAACTTAAGGCACCCTGGGTGAATAAAAGCCAATCCCTCCTTGACCTTCCTTCTGGTACTATGAGATAAGGGGTTCTGGCAATCCCAAGAGATTGAGTATGCTAGGTCACTGGTATTTAACACTTTCACAGCCTGACGCTTAACTTCAGTTGCCATTTATAGAGGAGCGTCTATTGTAGCTACTTGCACAAAGACAAATGCATCTTAGCACCTAATGTTGGCTGTATCCATTATGGACTTCCCAGCATGTTACCGGCGACATTTGTTCTATATCAGTGTTCTACCTTTGGTGTTTGAAGAGCTTTGCTTGTTCGTGGTATTCTTCATGCTGGAATATATAAAGTAACAGACGGAAAAGAATATGATAGATATTGGTGCAGGTTTCCTTTTTTTATGGTGGGATTTTGTCTTACTGTCCAAATATTCAGTAATGTTGATACCTGCTAGCAGTAAAAGTACCCAACTTTGGTTATCTGTACAAAATAATTATTATCATGTATCTTATGTATATTATATCTTTTTTTTTAGTCTAGTAGATACAAGAACAAGCAGTGCCCTCCTTCTCTACCAGCTTATCTTACATACGTTAATGTGACTGACAATTTTGTAGATTGTCATTTTTAAGATTATACTTCATTTTCACTGTTGCAACAGTGCTACGGAATCTGCTGGTGCCCGACAAACAGATCTAATGTATAAAATGCATATATATTAAACGATTAGGGTCCTGTTATCTAAAAGTCTTCTGTTATGGGGCTCAGGAGTTATGGATAATACTTGTTTTTGTCAATAGGTTGTATTCACTAAAATGAATGAAGAAGGACATTAACTCTCCAATTTCACTATACTGTATAAAACTGGGCAATAACTACCACAAGCTAAGACAGGTTGTTACTAAGGAGAACAGGGTCCAGCTCTGGCTTGCTTACTGTCTTCATTGTGTATTATGTGTGCCTAGCTATGTCTTCATCATTCTAAGAAGAGAGGAAGAGTTCAGGGGGCAGCCCTGGGAAGTTCCCATATAATGTGCCTAGCTATGTCTTCATCATTCTAAGAAGTAAGAGAGGAAGAGGTCCAAGGGGCAGCCCTGGGAAGTTCCCATATAATGTGCCTAGCTACGTCTTCATCATTCTAAGAAGTAAGAGAGGAAGAGGTTCAGGGGGCAGCCCTGGAAGTTCCCATATAATGTAATGCTGTTTTAGTAGGTTTGCCATTCCAAGTGATCGACCGAAATTAATATTAAATAGCTGCACTAATATTGACAGAAGGATAAAATGGCTCCTATTAATCTCATGGCCAATTGTTGCTTTTGTTGGATTACACAGCCTCTAACACTCATTTTATTTAACGTTATTTACAGTTTAAATGAATTCAATAATGTTTTGTTGTATCATTTCAACAGTGTCCTGGATGGGAGTTTATTATAGAATACACGCAGCAGCAAGCAACATACTCAATATTTTTTGGATAATATTTTATATATAAATGTAAAATTTTGATAACCTCCCACTTAACCTTACATCCAGGCCCGGACTGGGACAAAAAATAGGCCCGGGCATTTAAGACTGAGCAGCCCATTTTTAATTTATTTATTTATTTATTGTTAAAGCCCACCTTTCATGTACCATCTTTGCATTTGCAAATCACTTAAACATCCATGATAGACACAAACACTTACTCACTTATTCACACAAATCATTAACACAAATTCATTAATGCAGTCTCACAAATCATTCAAGCAATTCATCCACACATGAATTCATTAATTCTCATACGCATTCACACAATTCATCCACACATTTATTCATTCATTCTTGTACGCATTCACACTACCCCCTCTCCCCATCCCCTTCTTATCTGCCCCTTCTAACTATGTTCCCCCTTATCACTATGTACCCCCTTATCACTATGTACCCCCTTCCCCATTTCTCAATATGTACCCCCTCTCACTATCTATCCCCTCTACCCCTTTCTATCTAACCCCTCTCCCCCCTCTGCCCCTTCTCACTGCACCCCCTCCCTTACCCTACTTACCTTGTTGCCGGAGTAAGCAGCAACTGCGACCAGGGCCGGCCTTAGGGGTGCGCGGCTGCACAGGGCTTAAATTAAAACATCAGGGTTTTTTTGTTGTTTTTTTTTAACTTTATTTAACATCCTCCAAGTTAAACAAACTTTATTTAACATGAAGGATGTTAAATAAAGTAAACAGGAAAAAAAACCCTGATGTTTTAATTTAAGCCCTGTGCGGCCGCGCACCCCTAAGGCCGGCCCTGGTGGGGGCTGCCCGGCCCCCTAGAGTGGCGGACCCGGTCACGGTTGCTGCGGGCTTAAGGGGCAGGTGCCCCTTATGCCCTGCGTTAATGCGGCCGCATAGGCCCAGTCAGTCCGGCCCTGACTGAGCCTATTTTAAGGTAGGGGCCTGGAGCTGCAGCTCCATCAGCCCCTACGTCAATCCGGCCCTGGGCCATCCGACCCACTGGGGAAATGCCCGGTGTGCCCGATGGCCAGTCCGGGCCTACTTACATCGTACCTAAATTATGTGGCCCTGTCTGTTCTTTTGTCAGACTACAATACTGTTCAATCATGACATAATGGACATTGTGTCAAAAAAATGGAAATCGCCAAAGAAAAAGGTCATTTAGGGACACTTTATTTGACTTTTAGGCAGATAAAGTTCATCACGTTCCATAAGGGTGTACCAGATGTTAGCCACTGATATATGAGCAAATTAACCCTATTTTGTAATTCATAGAGTAAACATTATGGTATGTTCACTGCATTGAAGTGGTTAAGTGCAAGGATGATACTTATTTGTGTTTCATTGATAATTATAATGTAGCTCACCTCATTTTTGCCTGAAACTGCACTTTTAAATATAAAATATACTATTTGATGCATGTCAGGGTAAAACTTGTTCAGATCATTCATTATTTGATGAACTTTGCTGAGTTTGCAATGCGGGATTGTGTCTCACCAAGCTAAAGGATAATTTGTTATAATAAAATGATACTTCATTATATTTTTATCAGGCTTCAATGGATAATGAGTGTCCATATTGCCAAAAAACCTCGAAAGGCTGTAAAAATATTATATATTATCCAGGCATCCGTCTCCAACAGAGCAAAAAGAATGAGTAGACTCACTACTCTGCTTTCTATCTAAAACCTCGTTAAATGCAGAGTAAATAATTAAAATGTAATTTGTAGGTTATATCATACGAGTAATGTCTAAATAGGCTCATAAAACTAACACGTAACAGGACTGATCAACAGTAAAAAATCAAAGGAATCAGATTTACGATTATTCGGTAATAAAAACAGACATGAGAAAGACCAGTGATGGTCGGAGATGAAAAGGCAGGAATTAATGCCAGGACAGCACATAACCGGAAGTCAGATCCATAGGAAAGGGTTAATCGACAGATTGCATGGTCTCACACGTGTATAACATGGCTGTATAACCCGAAGCATGTGGTAGAACAGCCTTATTGACAACCAGCGGAGCCCAGACATCAATCTTTATTTCTACAGGAAAAGCGGTAACTCCTGTAATTATACTGATTTCAATGTCGACATCAGCGGGCAGAAATTGCCCATTTGCTATCCACTTTTGCCAATGCCTTTGCCTACAATGCAATTTTTTTAAAATAATTTGCTCAGCTCTATTTTTTTTGTTTTGTAAAGTGTGGAAAAAAAAACCCAAGTTTCTTCAGCTAATATAAACCAGAGCAAAACAAATAAATCATACATTAGTCAAACCGACAAATGCACTGAAAACAATTTGAGTTATATTTACTATGATATTATAATTAAACAATTACGAGGTTTATATATTTAATACCGAATATGAAGCTAAATGCAGGAATAGAAATATGTTCCTATGATATTCATTGTTAACTAATGACTCAAAGCCACTTATCTTTCCCTCCAGCCTATAAAGTTGTTATCCGCTGAGCATTTTTGTTGAATCCCCATCCACTCCAATCAGCGGTAAGAAGAAAGCCAGTGGCTCAGTAGACGTCACTAATGCATTTACCGTATCGGAGGTTGAGAGCTTAAAAAAGTGAGACATTCTGTTCCTCTTGATTGGTATTTGAGATCCCCGCTTGCTGCTATTGTTGGAGAAAGGTATAATACCCCTTGCTGACAGTCCCTTGATGGAGGCATATGTCAGAGAGATTGCCTTCTGTGAGCAATCTGAGGGCGGATTGTCCATTAAGGATTTTTTACAAGTAATTTCTATGTCTAAGTCCAAACAGCCTGCTGAGAGTCTCTGTTGGCCCTTTTTGTATTTATATACACGCTATATATCAAGGAATTCCAACACATGAGTTGGTTATGAAAATTATTTTATTGATTTTTGCTATAATTTTATTAACAGTTCCATCATATCCAGCAGAGCTGTACAATGAGTAAAAAGGACATCCCATAATTTCACTTACAGAAACAAGCTGGCAATCTAGAGGTTTCCACCTAACTTTACGTCTTCTCCATTTCTCCAGCAGTATAGAGAACACTTTGAAGGTTTATGAGGTCATAACTCAGCTCCCCAAGAGAGATGACAGATGAAGTAGAGACCTCCCTGCTTTTCAGTAGATATGTTAAATAACCTTTAAATGAAGTCCAATGTCATTTCCTTGAGCATTCGCATAGAATATTAGTTACAGCCAAGCTGCAGTGTAACATCATATTACACAGATAATTATGGTGTCACTGTGGCAGAGCTAACCCGTTCACGACTATAAACACCTCAATCTCTTTGACAGCAAAAGGTTTACATAAAAGATGTAAAGCTGAAAAATAAATGATTTGGTCTCAATGTATAGGCCAAGTGAACACAAATATGGGAGAGATATGTCACTTTCAGGTGCTGCTTGGGAAGACAGCTATAATGTTATTAAGGTTTGTTACCTGTGTGTTATCTGACAAGTAATGTGATAATCTAAGCCCTGATCTTTCAAGCATCTCATCTCCCAGACGCTCTAATAGTTTATGCATTGTGCCATATTTGCCCTATTAAGGGACTCTGCAGTTATGTTTTTTATAGCTTTGGCTTTTTGTACACACCTACTACTCGTTGTTTTTTTTTTTTGGTTTTACAGTTTTTTTAAATCAACACATTTCTAGAAAATTGATTTATCAAGCAAACAGATTTTTTAGACATTTTGATGAATTTTTCCTTCAGATTAACATTTATCCAGAACACTTTTTCAGCACTAGTGTACTTTTCTTTAATAGTTTCACAAATTTGAGACCTGGGTTTTATTTCTTTTTGTTCCCATAAACGTGTTTTTTGGGGGTATAGACTGCCATGTAAGGCATGTTAATGTATTAGTATCTTTAAAATTACACTTAAACTTTTGTATAGTTTGCACTTGTCAAAAATTAGGGATAAGGTCCAATATAGCAATGCCAATTATCCTGTATATAATTGTCATTGATCTCTCTGCACATCCTATCTCAGATACTTTAACAAATACTTTGAGGCTTGGTTTTGTTTCTTTGTAAGTGTTGGTTGTGATCATCTTGTCACGCACAGCGTAGAATAGGACCTGTAATCAGGTAGAACAGCGTGTGCAAGTCCAATAGACAGATCACAAAAGTCCAGCACAGAATAGCCAATGAGCAAGCCGAGGTCAGGAAGCCAGAAGTCAGGATCGTAGCAGGGTAAGCCGAGGTCAGGAAGCCAGAAGTCAGGATCGTCGTGAGGAAAGCCAGAGTCAAACGCCAGGAATCGGTAACAGGAACAAGCCGGGTCGGTAACGGGAAATCAACAGGAACGCGTACTGAGATGACACTATGCAAGATAGGTACAACCATCAGAAGGCAAGGCTGGGATGTTTCTGAGGCTCTTAAATAGGCAGAGGAAGTCCAGGCATCAATTACCAAATTCCCGCCAAAATTTCAAAGTGCCGTTATGTCACTTCCGGTTCGCGACCATCTTGGGATTGGCGGATCGTAAAATCCTAAAAGGAGTCATAGTACCGGCTGGCGCCACTAGGTGGCGTGCAGAGGGCCGCGTGCACGCAGCAGGACCGGACCTGGCTCCAGCAGAGGACGACCGACGCGTGGAACCGCGAGGTCTTCCCCTTCCTCGCGGCGGCGGAGGCTGTCTCGGAGAGGCGGGAGGTCTCCCTCTCCTCCGCGGCGGTTGCGGCTCCCGCGGCAAGGCGGGAGGTCTCCCCCTCTTCCGCGGCAGTTGAGGCTGCTGTGTCGAGGCGGGAGGTCTCCCTCTTTTCCGCGGCGGTTGCAGTTGCTGCGGCACGGTGGGGGGTCTCCCTCTTCTCCGTGGCGGCTGCGGTTGCCGCGGCACGGTGGGAGGTCTCCCCCTTCTCCTCGGCGGCTGCCGGTCCGAGGACCCAGAAGCACCGGCAGCCAGGTATGTGACACATCTGCTGAATTTTCAACCCTTTAATTGTTGTTCACACCAAGAATCTTCATAAGGCTCAATTCCATAAGTGAGTCAAAATGCATTGCTTTACGCCTACTGAATTAGCCGGCGTTCCACAAATAAAATGTAATATAATTTAACATTTTATACCAAACTTAACGCAGTTTACCTTTTGTTACAACGTTGTTGCCGTGGTCTTCATATATTTGTAGTGGAGTGGACACAGGCACGTACTCACGCTCGTGGAGTTTAAGAAGTACAACTATTCATAGAAGTTAATTTCGAATATGCTTTTAGTACTGTATATAAAACACACCTATAAGTTAAATATTTCCTTTTAGCATAACGCTGTTTGAATTACTTAGTGCTAAGCACTTGCTGTTCAATTTGTTTCTGACCCCATTAGTGCAAAAAAGGGGCCTTGGCTCCATGTTTTGAAAGTGAAATTTATTCTACAAGATTCCCTATTCATCTCACTTGTTAAGCTGTTTTTCCATTTAGTGTGAAAATGGGGAGACTGCTGCCTTTGCCATTTTAACACCTCTGGTACTGGAGAAGTAGACATATTCTACCTTCTGTATTCATGTTTGGAGCATAACTGTCCAAGGCTTTAATTCTATGCACAACTTTGTAAGACTATCAATGTGTGTGGTATAACTCATATATGTATTCCATATGGTTTAAGTTTTAAAAGACTGGAACAAAGAGGTCCTAGCTGATGGGACAAGTGGAATATACCTCTTTCAACATCAATCCTTAATCTAAAATTATAAATCTAAATGCTTTATTGTGGGTTTCTTGCCAACGCCAGTTCTGGGTTTTCCATAGAGCATACTCAACAATGAAAATACACCATATGGAGCCCTATGTTGGTGCTACTCAATTTTCCATGGTTTCTGACTCTTTTTTTTTTTGGCATATGGTCGTAACAGTTCCAGCTTCCTTTGTTTGACAATTTCCCTCCCTCTCACTTTATGGGCTAAGTTACATGCCAAAATTCGCACTGTTCAGACACTTCTTCTTAACATTACAACATGCAAAATGCTCAGAAGCTAAGAACCAGGTCAGCATGACCAGGGCCGACACAATAGCACTGGCACCAACTGTTCTGCCATTGGATTAATCTCTTTTGCCAGTCATGCAGAACCTTCATCTAGCTGTAAACATTTTATCCAAACTATAAGCAAGTGCCGCTTTAACCCTTTTTGTGCCATAACGGAGTAGAACAAATTTCAAATAAAAGCTGGAATCAATGCAGTTTATAGCCTTTGGTGGTAAATTATTGAGCAGCTCTTGGTATTAAAGGTTTGCTCTGTTTATTGTTGGATTCGATTGTTCTGTCTGGCAGGTAAAGTGTTCTGAACTATGTTTCATATTCCTAATATTGTGGATTTATGAAAGGTTACCATTTGTTTTCCTTTGTACTAATGTATGTTGTAAGCATTCCCTTTGTAGACCCTGGGCTACACTATTAGTGTAGGAAGCCAATTAATTCTTATTATGTTTGTATGTGTATGAGAAGGGGATGTTGGGTTTGTTTTCTGTGGTGTAAGTTAGGGTGTCAGCTTTGCTCGTCCTATCATCCCAGCACCATGGACAATGTGACCACCAAAACATAGCCCCCTTAAAGCATACCAGTAGTTCTTAGCGCCCCATTCTATCAAATACTGCATGTTCTTCTTAGCAATCTTATACTGTATATCTACACATGGCAAGAGAGAACATAAAACCATTACTAACATTAGAAGTACACAAGGCCTATCATATCACTGTTCTCATTTACTGCAGATATTCATTAAGATTTTGCTTTGTGTCTTTGTCATTGTTCACACCAAGAGCCTTTTAAGGGCTAAATTCCACCAACGAGTCAAAATGTGTCTAATTCAACGCTTTACCGATTGTTGTCAATGTCTTCGTATACATCAAGTGTGTGCGTACACATATTAATGCTCGTAGCGTTTGAAAAGCAATTGGGTCACTTTAAGCTTTTTTTTTTAGCGCTACCTTGGAAAAGAACATATTTTGACACCAAAGGAACTGGAAGCAATGCCGTTTATAGGCTTTTGACAGTAAAGCATCAGCCAGTTCTAATTTTGTGTTTTGTTTATCCTAGAGCTTGAAGCTGGTGGTATTAAAAGTTTGTACTGTTTAGTGTTGGATTTGTCCTGTCTGGCAAGAAAAGTATTCTGAAGTGCGTTTTATGTTTCTAATATGGTTGATTTATAAAATGTTGCCACTTGTTTTGCTTTGTTCTGAAATATGTTGTAAATGTTCCCTTTGTAAAACTCAGATACACTATTAGTGCAAGTTGACATTACCAAGTATAGGAGGGAAGTGTATTCTAGAACTTGATGGTTTTGTGTATTTATGAGCACATAGTTCCGGAATGGAGCCATAACCATATATTTTGTCTTATTCCAGAGGATGTCGAGAGATTGTGTGGAAAAAATCAAGTGATCATTTCACAGATGTGTTCTTCACTTCACATTTGCATCAATGTCATGTCTGGGTAGCATAGTATGAATGTTATTGTTCATGCATCCCATACTGTAGATGGCCAGAATACAAACTTGCTAGGCTAGGGAAATTGAACATATGCATTAATAAACCCGCCATTAACACTATATCTACCACTCTTCAATACTGAAACCCATCCCAGAAAATAGTTACTGTATATTACAAATACAATTTTATCCTCATTTATAACTATTCAGTGAATAGTGTTTTCAAATTTCCTTTGTTGGTTTTATGTGATTAAACCTTTAAAGAAAAGAATTAATTGACAGATCTGCTAAGTTTTATTTTTGTCCTTATCCGTGCCAACTATATTGCATTGGGAAACAGATTGGTGTAAGAGGGATCAATTTCTATTTTATTTGATTTCAGGCATGTGTACAAACGGGTATAATCCCTAACCATTTAACCGTTGTTATTCCTAATATAGATGGCAATGATTAGCATGGTGAGAGAAAGGAAAGTTTTACTTTAAAAAAAAAAAGTATCTTGTAAATGTAAGTGTTTAACAAATTATAGAAATAGTTTTTAATTGTTTTGATAGTTTTCATATCCATCACTTGACTAACGTGACATAAACATACAAAAATGGTGTTTAATCACTTAACCATAAGGTGTAGCAATAACATAACTCTTATCCTATTGCATGAAATAAATACAGGGGTCGGTCCCACAACACAATACCTAACCAAAAATCACTTCCATCTCACCTTTTATTTTATTAACCACAGTTTTAAAAATGCATGTAAAATGATGTTTTGTGGAAGTAAACTTAGTCTGTGCAGAAATGTGTAGATTTTGTTTAGATAAATGTGAGAAACAGAGCGGCCTTGTCTGACTTCCATGGAATGGGATTAATTATGTATATCCCCTCTATTTCCTACTCTATACACCAGCCTGCGTACTGTTATGCATACTGTTTGTCATATTGTCTATATGTATAGCATTACATCCTATTCCTATTTCTCACAAAAAAATCTGGATTAAAACAATTGTTTACATGGAAACTAAAACACACGTTTTCCTTAAGGATAAGGACATAAAACAAAATGAAATGCTCAGAAATATTTGTTTATAGGGGTAAAAAGTATTTGTAAAATGTAAAACAGAATAGCACTGTTTCTAAATACCGTGTTTGAGGATTACACATTGCTTTAGAGTGAATTCTGGACCAAACATCTTTGAGGCCCCACCAGAGGGACACATATATATATATATATATATATATATATATAAGCATGGCGCAGATGTATAATATTACATCACAACAGTGGAAACCAACTTTGTGTTTCTGGTAGGTACATTTCCTGTAATATAGAAAATTGACCGATGTTTTGGAGACCACTTTTAAAGGCATTGGACACCAAAGATCAATTCTCTACTCTGTTTCTTCCTGGTCTTTTTTTCATATATCCTTGGCCTACGTCTTTGGTTATCCTAACTAAATGAGGTAGGCAATCCTCTGCCGCAAAACCGTAGGCACATCACCTGGTTATTGGGCTCCCTTTTCAACTACAATGAGGTGGTTACATAGTTGATAGTTGGCGGGACCTCAGGACCACATTGTGAGTACCGCTGCTGTAGATTATTCACCCTCCTTACATTCTTGGTGTCACACAATACATAGACCAGCGCCGTTCCGCAGAATAAACACAGATCCCTGCCCAGCTTTGCATTGTGTAAATGACCTGTCAATTTTCTCACAATATTGTGCCATTCAAGCCACAAACTGGGCGTCTGCCAGAGCTTGGCTGTGTTCCATGATCTTTTAAGTGCTACAGGGGCCTTAAAAGTGTTACAAGTCCTTGCACGCATAAGTCATTTATGATGTCAGGCAAACTGATTGCTCTGATGATTCTCACTATGTATCACTTACTGTCAGTCTTCATAGTCATCTGTTTTAAAAGACATTTGTACCCCATGAATCAACAAGCACTGACAAAGCTGAAATGACAACAGTACATTTTTAGTCAATACATTGAGCTAAAATACATATATAAAAGAAGATTCAACTTATGTATTTCCCCAAACATAAGTGTAAACAACCTTTGTGTTGGTGAGGAGGGTACACAAAAGATTTTTTTTGTACAAAGACAAACTGTTTTTATTAATACGCGAGTTAACAATTCATGCACATGGAGAAGCCATAAGACATGAGAGATGGTCAGGGTGACATGCGATTTCTACACTTCTTGTTACCACCAGTATAATATGCTTTGTGCTTATCTAAATAAATTCTATAGGCTTTATCTTCACCTCAAACCCCAGAGAGCTTTATATCAAATGTTTTTATCCAGTGAGAAAATGTGCATGCGATGTATCACCTTCCTTCACCACCACGTTCCAAGTCTGAAAAAGCTTTCGTCTGAGTGTTGCAAGGGCTAGTGAGAGTGGCATAACACAAAATCCTAAGATCCCTCTGCAGTTGTCGAGAGGACGCCTTCCTGGGGCTTTTATCCTCTCTGTGGTTTAAAATGGTATGTCACTGCTGATTGAACAGACAGCGACATACGCTAGCCTAGGCTGACTAAGGCGGCAGTCCCACCATCGCCAAACTGGGAGGCAGATCGCAGTTGTGGGACGGTTACATGGGAAGTTTCTTATCTCCCCAACGCTCCATTTGAATTGTGTCGAGCTGTCATAACCTCTATAGACTGCATTAAAGGGCTCTGCACACTTATCAGATGCAGTGCTCCATAGTGAGGACGGCAGCTGCCTAGTGACATATTGTGGCCTAGGCTGTCCACGGCGGCAGGTCCAAGGAGACAGCAGTCCCCCTGTTGCAAAACCTGGTGAGATGCAGATTACTCTATTACCCTATTACCATTTATGCTCAGCATAGCCCCATACACTTCATGAAAAGGCAATGTATGCCCTACAGGCACGCCTCACCTTTTAATGCATTGTAAATGCTGGCACTTTGGGGTCGGGCCTAGGGCAGTGCCTTTGGGGTCGGGCCTAGGGCAATTGCTGTGGCTGCCAAAAGCGAATGTGCTCCTGGAGAAAGATGCAGTGCTAATTTTGCATAGGATAGATAAAGTAGCCATTTTTATCAAGTGGCCAAACCATATAAAGAACATATCAGTGGTTTGTACAAGAATCTATAGTTTGTGGCATTAAAATCACATCTCCAGCAGCAGCTATATGCAACGTTACTTGCAATACATAAAAAGAACTTATAATGGCTTGCGCCCAATTATGTGGAAATGCAGGAATGACACAGATGTCACAGTAAACTGAAATAATTCATTTAGATGTTAGGACCCTGTAATAATCATGTAAACATCATTACAAATAGTAATCTATAAATAATGTATACAAGAACGGTTAGGCACCAGCGGTTGAATTATATAAGCCATTTGTCCAAGGTGTTAGAATATGATGAAAGAGGGACACATTCCTCTGGCTCCACTCTTTGGTACTTGGCATTTTGCCCAGAGTAATGTTGAAAGAAAATATATCTAAAAACATTTAATTAGTTGCAATCCACAGACTGTTACTATAAATGTATTTAAAACTGTTACAAGTCAGATTGTTATTACAATCACAAATACCAGGTTTTGTATAAACAGCTATAGTTTACTTACACGCAACTGTGTATTGTCTAAATATCTTTATACCAAGCCCTACATGATCACATATCCTTTCCTGATTACCATCAGACATTTAGAGCTTCTGTCAATTTCCCAAGTCCTACAGTTCACAATTTAGTGAATATAATAAATACATATTATGGAGATTACATATTACAAAAACTACATTGAAAACCTATATTAAAAACCTGTCTCATTTCTAAATGACAGGGGGGCTGTTTTGGGGGCAGAGATGCCACAGGGAGGCTGTTTTGGGGGCAGAGATGCCACAGGGAGGCTGTTTTGGGGGCAGAGATGCCATGGGGAGGCTGTTTTGGGGGCTGAGATGCCCAGGCAGGCTGTTTTGGGGCAAAGATGCCAGAGGCAGGCTTCTTTGGGGGCAAAGATGCCACAGGCAGGCTGTTTTGGGGCAAAGATGGCAAGTCCTTTGCTTCCAATCTGGGTGCTAGTCAGGTCCCATGGACACAATCCGGGTGCCAGGGCTAATTTGATACTAAAGCTGAATGGGTGGCATTAATACACAATGTGGCTGGGGGCACTACGCAAGGGTGTGGGGGCATAAATTCACATGGGGGTGCTGGCTGGGGCATCACATAAATCAATACTAAAGGGGGGCTGTCTGGTGGTATAAATATACAATGTGGGGCTGGCTGGGGCGTAAATACACATGCTCTGGGTCTGATCCTGCCCATGCTTTGCGACTCCAATCTGATCTTGCACCCATTGTCGTTACACATATATACACATACACACATGCAAGCGTCATACTACAACGTAGGTTTAATGTTATGTGTTACATGACCTTGCTGGATGTCTCGGTAACCAGGGAATCTGGATGTCCTGAACTTGCCATGCATGCCTTAATTCATCACTGGGGAGATACTTAAGACAGGCAATTAAGTCTTATACTAGTTCTGCCACTACTTAATATTAATCTCCAAAACAATTACACGGAATGAAAAGAAAGGAAACAAGTTATTGATACTTGTATTGGATTTAGATAACTGACATCTCTCATTTAAGCTACAGGTCATTTAGTTTCGATATTGCCATGGAACTGTAGACTTCCTACATCGTTTTTATAGTGATTCTTTAAATAGTGTCTGTGTTTTGATTAAAGTAGTTGAGATTTTTAAGTACTTCTTAGGCTTCTTAGAAAGAAATATTATACCTCTTAAGTCACAATGTTTACTTTTGATGGACTCTTCTGTGATTAGAGTAACACTTGCTGAGAGCATTGGCATGTACGTCTGGCTACCTGAAGCTGAACAATTTTTCTCACTTTTCTCCTACACCAAAATGTGTTATTTCTAGACAGAAATATGCACATATAGGTTGCAGAAATTTTGCCCTAAGTAGATGTGCTAAACATAGTACTCTGAAGGGAGTCTTAAATATTTAACAGAGCTGACATAGCTTTTTTATTTTATTTTTCGATTCATGAAAATTCTAAATTATAGAACCTGATCTTGTGGACGAGTAGCTGCCATGCTAATGTTCCTCTTTGGGAGATGTCCAATACTAGCATAGAAATTAGACTTGGGCATGGCAAGCAAAATCTATTCGGATAAAGTTTTCCTTTTGGTTATTCTCCATTATTCCAAGAATAAAAAAGGTGTTAGTCTGTCTTTGCACCAGTCTACAGGCCTACACCTCATCTTCAGTTGGACGAGCTATGTCAAAAGTGGAGTATTAATAATAAAAATAGCAAGATTTATTGTAGTGTTTTAAATAGATATTAAATGTTACTATATTTGTTACAGTTAACAGGATCAGGCTGGGTGGGAGGGGGTAATGGGGGAATTGTCCCCCCAGGCCAGTCAAAAAGCCCTCATTGGACTGGCTCTCTGTGAAACATTTTTGGACTGGCCCAAAGAGGTGGGAGGGCAGCAGGTTCACGCAGTGCAATGTTACGCAATACCCAGTGGCGGAACTACCAGGGTCGCGACTGCGACCGGGCCCTGGAGTTCTGCCAGTCAGGGGGGCCCAAGGTGTGCCGAGCGGTTGCTGAAAACGACCGCTCGGCAACTCTTGGGCCCCCCTGACTGACATAAATCCAGGATGCCTCTGCTCCCCGCCGCTGCCGCTGCTCCCGCCGTCGCCGCTGCTGCTGCCGCTGTCGCCTGCCTCAGCGCTGCCCAGAGTGCAGTGTTGGGAGCGTGAGGCATTTGTCTCGGGTGCCGGCGCTTCACGCTGAGCGCCGGCATATGACGTCACATGCCCGCGCTCAGCAGTGAATCGCCGGCACCTCACGCTCCCAACACAGGAGTTGACGGTAAGTGACCTACAAAGGGGAGGTAGGGAGGGAGCGGGTAGATCCTGAGAAGGGGGGGAGAGGGTCGATCGTGAGACGGGGGGAGGGTAGATCGTGAGAAGGGGGAGGAGGGAGAGGGTAGATTGTGAGAAGGGGGGTAGGGAGGGAGAGGGTAGATCGTGAGAAAGGGGGGGTAGGGAGGGAGAGGGTAGATCGTGAGAAGGGGTAGGGAGGAAGAGGGTAGATCGTGAGAAGGGGGGTAGGGAGGGAGAGGGTAGATCGTGAGAAGGGGGGTAGGGAGGGAGAGGGTAGATCGTGAGAAGGGGGGTAGGGAGGGAGAGGGGAGATAGTGAGAAAGGGATAGATGGGTTGGGGGTGGGGGGCCCTTAACAGATTCTCGCACCGGGGCCCTGAGGTTTCTAGTTACGCCCCTGGCGACACCCCATTAAAGGTGAGGCTACATGTTTACTTTGCGAGCAACCATAAAAGCTGCGGCTGTGGGTGAGCTAAGGGGGTGAGAGACAGTAAGAGGGTAAGGGAGGGAGTATGTATGTATGTTAGATTGAGAGTGTGTGTGTGTGAGCATAAATGTGTATGTGTGTTTGTTAGCATGGATGTGTAAGTGTATGTAGGAGGGAGTGTGTGTTATCATAGAAGCACAGAACTTGACAGCAGATAAAAAACATTTGGTCCATCTAGTCTGCCCAATTTTCCTCAAACCCATCCTTGATCTGGTCCCAGTGAGTGTGTTAGCATATATGTGTAATTTTGTGTAAGTGTACCTTATGTGTGTGTAAGTGTGTTAGCGTGAGTGTTTATATATGAGAGTGTGTGTAACTATATGTGCCAGTGCGTATGTGAGTTACCAGGGGTGGGGGGATGGGGACACGAGCCCTCCCTTGACGATTGCCTTTAAAGTCATATACCATTCATAGGGAACTATATGATGTAGTGAGGAAAATTCTCCTCCTCTTTTGCCTATGTGTATCTAAGTATCTTCATACCTTGTATGTTTTGTCCCTGTGTACAGCGCAGTACAGTCTGTAGTTGCTTTATAATAAATAATAATAATAATAACAGCGCAGCAGTTTCTGCTATTTTATTATACCATCACAGAAACCATTACAAAGATTTGAATCGACAGTCAGATTACAGTAGTAACTTCACTTTACTTAACATAACACCTTTTGACAAAACTAAAATATGTTAAATTGAATATCAACTTGTCCGCTTTTTGTCAACTTGTTCACAAAAAGTCAGTTGCCATTGAGCATCACAATGAGAGTCTAGTTTCCTAACGCTTGTCAAGTTAATTCCGTGAGTTTAAGCTGTCAATGAAATCCCTTTGCAAGTCATGAGCCAAGTCATTCATTCAAGGTTGTCAGTCAGTCGAGTCAGAGGTAGAGTTGGTCATTGTATTGGGCCACCTTGTTGAGTTTAATGGAGCTCTGGGGGAACTTGCCTCCTCCTGGAAACATTAGTCCATATAGTTTTATTATGCCATCACTATTCAAATTTAAGATGGAAAATTATGAATACACAGCTACACCGCTCAGTATCATACAGGTTTCCATTTTGAAAACAATTTATTAAAACCTTTAAAGACTATCTAGATGGTTATCTCCGTTACCCCATATAGTATGTATTTATGGCTATTTATAAGTCATCCCTTGTTCCTCCTTCTGGACAGTGTCACTTGGTGGCACATGGATTTGGGGCAAAACTACGTAGCTGTTCTAGTTCTACATAACATTTATATGTTCGGACACATGCTACACTTCCTACTAAAACACCTGAGCATAAACCTCTGTTAACACCTTGACCTTAAATGCCAACTTAAACATTTTGTTTTCTTTTGAAATAAACTAATTTGTTGAGCTGGTTTACTTTTTATTACTGCAAAGGTGAGGGGAAACATGGTCATGTTATTGTAGGCAAACTTAGTGTTAGTTTATCCATAATATCAACAGTAATATAATTAAGTTAATCCTTAATTTGTTTAAAGCCTTAAGATCTCAAACAATGAATTATATGACTTTGAGGAACCATAGAATGTATTCTGCGTAGAATGTTATCTTTGTCATTATCATATGTCAAAGAAGCTTACAGTCCAGTCACATGTGTTGATCATTTTTCTGCATGTAAGTCTGAGAATCACTAAAGTCCAGGTCAGTATTGCATAAATGTTTATCGTAGGGGGCCATACTTTTTAGAAGCAGAAGGAAGGAGAAGGAATAATGATAAATAATTATATAGCACAGAGTTTCCGAATATAGATATTTAATTCCCCCATTAGTGAATGATTTCTGTATTATGCTGCTTCTAATATGAACTCCAACAGCTCTTTAGTTACCATAGAGGATAAACAAACCATAGACTTGATGATTTTATCAGAAAAGGGTCTAAAAAAACCCTGCAATTTTCTTCTTCAGTAAAGACAACTGACCCCTTACTTAATATGACACTTTAGATGCCAAGCTGAGACTTTTCTCAACTGGCCAGATTGGTATTGGAAGCTCCATGAAGACCTTGCATTGTTGAAACAAGTAACTCTCGGTTTTAGTGATCACTGCTTTTCCACTGAGCTTGATTTTGTGGTTTTGTAGCTGCAAAAACCATGTAGTTCAGTTGAGCATCAAAGATCTCAATGAACAAGACAGAGATACACCTGTCATGTAACGAAATCCCAAGATTATTAGCATAGAAGAGTTTAAGATTTTGATGTGTAGTTGGAGTTTAATTAATCTACCTTTATTGAAGTTTTTTCATTCATGGAGTGAGTAACATCTCTGAAATAAGAAATGGCTATTTATGTGTTTCCTGATTTTAAGATAACGAAATGCTGTTTTTTTAGAAGCAATTTTATCTTCCGTACTTTGTTTCCTGTTACCTGCTATAATAGGAGTTGTCCTTAGCAATTTTTTCTCAAGGAAGCCAAGACCTGTGGCAAACTAGCATATCTAGCCAATTTATTTTCCCGAAGTTATCTCCCTTCTACTGAAAGTTGCAAAGGCTGTCTGAACCAATAATCAACAACCAGCAACTTGGGTTGGGGGAAAATGTTTATAATAGGGAGAAACAGCATGCAGATCCCAAGAAAAGGAAGTCTGGATAGATGGCTCCATGGATACACACACCTCTTAAAATATACTGCTTATTGTATTGTGTAAATAGAATTACATGGATTTGTTTAGTGAACGTGTATAGAAAATGTAGTATTTAAGAAAGCAGCAGATCCATTTATTTCTAAAGTTTATAAAATGTTCCAGATAGATGTGTGATGTTACTGTAAAGTGCTGTTTTGTGCAGATTAAATTAACATATTGTAGTTTTTGTTATGAATCTTATAATAATAGGCTAACATCTGCGAGGCTGGTCCTACAAAATGGACCAGCTTCAGCATAACTGGATCAATTGATCAGATAATTGATAGAACCACCAGACCTGATGCAGCTTGTCCTCTTGGGAGAGCATCCTAAATTAATTAGACAAGATCCTAAGAACTGATCCTAAGGACTGGCGCTGAGATCGTCTGCATTATAGAAATAAAAAACAAAACAATGCAGAAGGGAAATGTAACAAAAGTTCTGGATTTGAAGAGCACTGGGAACAAACGGAGAACTTAGGAACCCAGTCTCTACAGGAAAGATCAAGAATCTGTGCTCTTTAGTCTAATATTTAAAGAAGGACAACTAACTCATATAAAAACGTGTAAAGTTCAGTTTTCCATGGATTATTTTTCAATAAAAATTTTTGTTCATGAATCCCGCTGGCAGAAACTCTTCTTCCGTAAATCTTTGTGGTCAATATTTGATGAACAGACTAGAAATAAAAATAAGTATTATATGTGCCTAATGTTTTCAGTTCACATTGTACTTCTTATCAAGAAAATCTTTTATTTTTGATATTCAATTTTAAAAAAGTGAATCTGAAACTGGTAAATATTATATTTTTTTATTTAATAAAAAACAAAAACATACTGACTATTTCAGCTTACCAGACGCATGGATTGTAAGTAAAATGTTGCATAATGATCAGCCCATATGTCCTGTATCCACCTCACTCCTCCATCAGTAGCTGTCAGGATTATTAGTTTCCATTAACGGTGAGGAATAATTATGGGCAATCAGTCAATACTGATGTTCCCAGTGGGCAGAGGAATTTTGGAAGGTGACAGGTTCTATTAAAGAAGAGGAATAAATTAAATATGTGTGGGAATATTCATGCAAATTGAGTAAATGTGGATGCTCCCAAGGGTTAAGTAGTTTGGGAAGGTGACACTTTTTACATTTGCAATGACAAAAAATGTAAATTTGTACATACGGAAGATGTGAATAAATACGGCTGCTAAAGAAGGATATTATCCCGATAAATATATAGAGTAATTACACTACGTAGAGAAATATAATTAGACCTTTCTCCATTAATAAGACAGCCTTCTTTTTCTCTGTTTCTCTACAGTTCAATATGGCTTGTAACAGTATTTATTAGGTGCTTTTAACATTAGAATTCTCAAACACAGAGAAAAACAATTCCATTCATTTTGGAGTTATACCTCCAAAATAAAATGAAGTGAAATAGAATGTTGCATTATTTCACATAAAGCTGTTTTTAAATGAAAACAGGAATGTAAATAGAGAGCCACACTTCTCATTTGAAAGTAGTCGTTTGCTGCCAGCTTCTCCTTGAAACGCCTAGAGTTTTAGAAAGATCTCTGTTCAGCACTTGAAGACGTTGATGGATTGGAGGATTGATTAGCCATTAACAACAAAGTAACAAAAGTATCAACCGGTTTTAATGAATGTCAAAGTGTCAATTTTCAGCATAAGTAGGGTCTACACTTTAGAAATGCTTGTATTTTTGTGTTTGTTACATTAAAGCAAAATATCACCAGGACAAACAATGTTTACAGCTGTCCACAATCTAAAGAGCCTGAGGTGCATCTCCCTTAATCATATTCTAAACTGTGGTGAGTCTGTTTAAAGCGACTGCCACCCTGGGCAAAGTTCCAAGCACTCTTAACAACCCAGATCTCTCTGAGTGGCTGGTTGTAGGAAGGACCTACACAGAGTAACATATTTGTATTTTATTAGCTATACGAAAGGGAGAGGTATGTAATGCAGGGCTGCCATCAGAAATTTTGGGGGCCAGCATCAACTTAGGCCCTACATCATCACGGTATGGATGGGGTACACCAATGTGGGAATTTGGTGGTCCCAGGCCTCTCCAGAGTCTCTCCTAAAGCTGTACTGGTTGCGCATCTCTGATGGCTTCACTGAGTATGAGCTTCAGCTGAGCTCACCTACTCTAAATAGAGTATATCCAGTTTGGCTCATGTTTTCAAAAAACCTGGCTAGGCCTGGTTTACCAGAAACAAAAACTGCTTTGTGTGTCCACTATGTAGGAGGTGAGAGTAGGTTCTCACCCTATTGAGAGTGTGCCTTGACGTGGCGGGTGAGCTTAATTATGCTTTGGCCAATTCATATAACCAAAACCTCTCATTTGTATTATGTTTATATATTTGTTGCCAACTTTATTAGGGTAAGAAGCGCAGACAGTTTTTGTTTCTTGTATACATTGTAAAGCCAATACACTGTTTCTTGCAGCATGCTTACACCTGTTTGGTAGGCCTCGTATTACACATTTGTATTATTTGAACCTGTGACTAGCTTAGCGCACCGACATTTTTTCTTAGGCCTGGTTTACCCTCAGCTCTACTGCTAGATATGAGCGTACAGGCAGGAAATATTAAATAGCATTGTTCATTTCAGGTCACCCAATTTTTGTCCATCACCAGAGCGATGACTAGGGCTCTTGGCACCTAGGACAGAGTCTCAGGTTTTGCACGTTGCTGATGTCACATCTGCTTCTGGAAGCGAAAAGACACAGAAGGGAGTACAGAGGCATTGCAGCTAAACCAGACTTCCCATGGAAGTCATGACATTGTCCTTCATTATGTGTTCCTGATTAATGCAGAGAAGTGCACACACGTCTTTAGATTAGTTGCTGTGAACCATAGTGCACTCCTTCGGCTTTATGCTATGTCCCTAGCCGGTTTGCCCTTAAAGCAACTAAATTTACTGGTGTTGCCAATGAAAATCGAGCCTAGTGACTTACTTTTGTAATGGTATCAATGGTAGGGAGTGAAATATATCATAACTGTTCACGTTCAGCAGCAAATACATTGAGTATAAGAAACAACTACATAAGCAACCAATTTAGCCTATAATGCCATCAATATTTAACATAAGCTTTAATAAATGTTAGAATTTGCTCAATTATGTGAACAAATGTTCTTCTACATTGAATTCTGAATTTATCAGCATAACATTTGCAGCTTTTGGGTTTTGCAAACAACAACAAAAAAAGAAAACAAAATATATTTTAATATTTAAATGTCTCTCTTTTTTTAAAACATATTTCAATCTATTTTTTTCCCTACAATGGACCACCTTAAATGAGTTATCCGTCTTAAACTTAATACCGAATGAACCTTGTATATCTGAGGAGTACAAAATAATATACAAACATATAATATAATAAATATATTATACATTTTAGACTAGTGAGTAAATTATAATTAACAATAAAGTATTAATTTCAGTGGATCTTTAAGGGTTAATCATATTCCAACTGCAAGGTGTAAGCAGAATACTTAAGCTCTATATTTGGTCCTTTTGAGAAATGTAGTTTAAAAATGTGAAACAGATTGCCTTTCATTGTTCTATAAAGGTTTAAACTAAATGTTTTTACAGTTTAAATAAATACAGATTTTCAGATGAGGAACTGGAGAATTTTGTTTAAATTAAGAATCTTTGCTAGATAAACATTATACTCTGGTTTAGTTTTAATCAACACAAAAATAACATATATGTTATTATATGTAGTAGTGTAGTGAATAAACCACTGTCCTTAACATTCTAAACACATGGAGGTTTGGGAGGGTGGTAGATAAGTGGAACAGCATTCCAGCAGAGATTGGTAAAGATTAATACAGTAAGGGAACTTAAACACAATCACATAATACATTCCTAGCTTTACAGTCCTTACAGTGATATCAATTATAGTTTGTAATAGAGCTTTTGTCAGGTGTAGATAGTATGGTACTGCATGTCCATGGCCGATCTGATCACTTATTTATATAAAATACAGTGACAGACTTTGTATACCTCCTGCTACCTGAAGAGCTGTCTTACCGGTTCTGACTTCATATGCAGCCGCCGGTAGAGGACCGTAAAGTAAATCATATTTCAGTGTCACTTTCACACTGCTTGCTTCGTCCCTGCTCCCAAAAAAAAAAAAAGTGGAGGAGCTCGCACTGCTTGGTTCTGCTGCTGCTCAAAGGTGTGCTTGTTTTGAAGTTTGTGTTTTATACCAGTGTGTATGTGTTTTGCACACGTTATGTACGTTCACGCGTGCCCCTCTGACTCAGGAAAGTAGCCAGAGTAAAGAAACACTCGGCTTTGCCTAAGGCATGTTTGCAATTGAATCACAGGTAAGAGCACACAAGGAAATCCACAGGCTGGGAGCCGCAGGAAAGAGAATGTCTCACCGATAAGTTAGAAGGAAGGAGTGCTGGAACACCAAGTGTTCTCACGTGAAGACCGGAATGCCCAGGGGATATATAGATAAATAGACAGGATGAAGAGAGAGCAGGCTGTTCGCGGGGTAATCACTGCGCTGCCCACTTTCATTGTATTTAGAAGAAAAGGGACTGATTATGTATGAAGCTGCTTCAGTTGAGCTCCCGTTATACTGCATACAAGCTTACATTTATTTTTCCCATTGAGTTTGACCTTTTTTTTCTACAAGTGGAAAAAACACCAAAATTTGTTTGGCCATTCGTGCTTAAAAACCCATCTGAACAGAGAGAGAATTATTCAGTGTGTGGGCTGGAGGCAAATGCAGTCGTACAAACATTGTTCAATCTCTTTCATTCCCAAGTTCAAGAACGGTTTTCAATTTGTGGTTTGTAGCCTTTCAACAGATTCACTACAACAACCTATTGCAATGGCCAGCCTCGATACATCATGATAGTCTGTGGGCGAACCTTTTCATACACTTCTATTCCATGTTTAAGCAGCGGGGAGACAGACAACATTTACTTCTAAAGCTGTTGCAAAATTCTAAATTCTTGTTAAAAAACCTGTGGCTGGGAAGGAAAGCTCTGTGATCACGGCCAATGCTATAAGGCAACTGATAAAATGGAATAAGGGTTCAAACAGTGATATATTTTTTATATTTTGCTGAAAATAGCTTTCCTATCACATCTGTGAGTAAATATATAAACATATAGTTTCTGTATGTTATATTATTGTATATTATTGTAGAGTTTTTCTAATACTGTATTCATTATACAATGAATAGATGGGTTTTTATCAGCAGACAGATCAGTAAGCTTTGGTTTTGTAGAGCTCTACTGAACAAACACAAAAGAATACATAGTATTCCAAAACTAAATAAAAAAGACTGACTCATAAAACATAAAACACATAAAAAATATTGAAAATACATTAAAGGTATATTAAACACAAAATGATGAATAAAACAGATTGAAGAAAGTAAATAATAGTTATGACACTAAAATGTGCTATGAAGCTGCTATTTCGTATCTTCACTGTTTGAGCTATTACAGATTTGTGAGGTTAATCCGTATGAAGTTATTGTCTATAGCCCTGATGAAAATACCAAGACAAGGACTACTAAATTCAGGTGTAGGAGGCGGAATTAAAATAGTAGGGCAGCTAAATACTTTGCTCCTCATTGTACAGATTCTTAACCCAAGAGGGATAGAGTGTTTAAAGTTTACCAAGAGTGAATAACAATGACTGGTGTAGCCTCGACTCCCGGGCCAGGCCTTGCCCAATAGATCCCCAAATAAACACACAAAAAAACATTATGGGTTGCAAAGGCCACAGCCACATTTTTCTATAACCGGTCATTGTCACGCAGCCTGTACATCTAAATGGGTGTGACAATGACCCCATAAACACCAAAACCCCCAAGCTTGCCAGGATATAGCAGGGCCAAACCCACACCACCTATATGGACGGCCATACCATGATGCCACCCCCCCACCAGAGGTTCCCGGCACCACGCCCAGCCAGGAACCTTCCACCAACCGTTACTACCAATGACAATGTCACCACATAAACCATCCCCAAGATGCCTGGCAAGCTGCCGCCCCAGCGGTGATGAAAGCACACCTTTAGTAAAGCAAGAAAAGCCAATAACCAAAATAAAAACCAACAAAATGTGCCCACTTAGGAAGGCAGGGAGGGACGATGGCCACGAAGGTGGCACAAAAAACAGCAATCCGGGCCCCTTAGCTTAACACTTTAATAACCCCGATCCTCCTCTCCCTCTCCTTGAACTTTAACTGACCCTCCAGCCTAGCCCTGCTCCGCAATGCTGTCAGGGCCCCCTCTAGTCAATGCTGACCCCGGGGGTATATTACACAGCATACAATATCAACTGCTCTTTATGGACAAAACATTAAATATGGATTGCCTGTTGCATAGGAAACAGGCAACTGAAAACAATATAGATTGTTCAGGGCATTGTTAAGGCTACATAGGGCTTTGGGCAGGAGGCCAAATGTTTCATCTATTACTGAGCACGGGAATGGTGCCAAATACATACAGGTTTAGTGAGCTTGGTAAGGCAAAACTCTTGTCCAAGAAAGCTGTGATATAGGGGAAACAGCTAATCTCCATTTCCATATGCATATTTTGGTGAGTGTTCATACTGCAGCATTGTGGGGTAGTCATTAGCTCAGGACCAGGTTTGCAGCTTTAAGGCCAAGAGAAGAACAGGGTTACATTGGAGAGATGGGACATGTCATGTGTTAAGTACCAGTGATCTATTTGTCATACAAGCTCTTCAGATGTGCGATGTCTGATGATAGTCCGTGACATAGTGACTCCACGCAGATTTTAGGTCACAAAGCCATTATTGATTAATAAGAAATGACTAGGAACCAGAGCCTGCCTTAAGTGTTCTGGCGCCCTGTGCTGACTACTCCTCTGGCGCCCCCCATCCCCCCCCCCAAAAAAGGAAAAAAATCTTGTAACAAACAACTAGCTTTCATTAAAAGTGAAAATAAGTACAGTAATATATAACTGGAAACACTAAATACAAGGAAAAACAGCTAATCTGCTGTAATTTTTTTAAATATTGGACCCCAGAAAGCATTTCCTTGGGCCCTGCACCATGCTCCCTAGAATGCAATCACTCCCTCCGCTACCACACACAAAAACAAAATTGCCACACTGACTGCAGATCATGACTTTGACAGGTCCTCTCCCCTGAAATCATTCCCAGTCCCTTTGTCCCTCATTCACTAAGCCATGCCTCTCCTTTCCATCCTCCCTGTGAACTATAGATCAAACACATATAAACAGCACTTGCATGTATAGATCACATACAAACACTATATTTGCAGGTATGCATAAATGATATATTGGAAACATAGCATATCAGGTTTAGCTCAACAGAATCAACACAAAAACCAAGCTTTGCAGGTATAGATCAAATAAACAGAATCAGACTTACAAATTCTCTATTTGTAGGTATACAATAATAATGTATGGAAAAAGAGCGTACCAGATACAGATCAACAGAATAACACACACCCAGCTTTGCAGGTATAAATTAATTGGAATTCATCCTTAGGGGTGTGCGGCCGCACAGGTCGCACACCTCTAAGGCCGGCCCTGCTAGGAACCCTGCTTCCTCCTCCCAAACCCCATGGAAAAAGAAGCTCTGCTAAATCAATTAAAAGTTTAGAATCTCTTGGCACACAAAGCCTAATTGATACAAAATATATTTTGGATTTATAAACAACTTTTACTGATGAATAATAATACCTGGCTTTAAATATGGAGGGACTTAATAGAGGCTGAAGCCTTCTCTCTTCCTTATCACCAGATCATGAAATACTTTCTGTTGAAATATTTCTATACTACTGTTCCGGTTCAGTGTTAATGTGCCTATATTATTACAGTTAACCATTGAGGTGTCATTGGGAAATATGTGTGTGTATGTGTGTATATACACACATATATACAAAAACTATTGGACTGAATGTGGGAAGCCATTTTGGGTGTGTACAGGTTGGGGTAAGAAGGGTATTAAATCCCCCCAATGTTTGTTTAAAGAAGGCAAGCAGGGTCTATTATGTTGGCCAATTAATTAAAGGGAAAAAATTGCAATTGTTAAATTTATTTAAAATAATGAGGGGACCGGGGAGGTTAATGATGGGAACTGAGGACCCGATCAGACTGAAGCGTAGGAGGGAGTTTATTTAATTTGCAGACCGGAGAGTGGGAGGGGGTAAATGAACGGATAGGGTTAATGATGGGATGAGAGAGAGAGAGAGAGAGAGAGAGAGAGAGAGAGAGAGAGAGAGAGAGAGAGAGAGAGAGAGAGAGACTGGGGATCGGATCAGACCGAAGGGTGGAAGGGAGGGAGTTTATTTTATTGGGGGGACCAGGGGAGTTAATCATGGGAACTGTGGACTGGATTAGACTGAAGGGTGGGAGGGAGTTTATGTTATCTGCAGACCAAATCCCTTTGTAACTGAATTGCCGGCCTCAAGACTGGCCCCAGGGGAGAAGACCTACCGGTTAATTCCCCAGCATGACCAGTCCTGATTTGGTAACCTTTTGAGCGCCCATAAGATTCCTCTGTCCACTGGTCGCAAAACGTGTGTGCACACGCTCACAGCTTAGAGGGAACATTGGCAGAGTGTGTGCAAAATTGTGTGTATATTAATATTTTCATTTATGCAACACAGTTGTACTAAGCACTTTATTGTATAATATAATAAAGTACAGTTGCCAAATTGCATTTTTGTTTGCAAAATATAATCAACCCAGCTTAGAGGGGCCCGGAATTTTGTGTTATTCTGTTTTTCTGAATAATTATAAAAGAAGTGGGTGAATGAGGGACTTGTCACTTTGGTCTGAAGTTATTCTGTTTTCATACATGAATTTCAGGCAAAGTGCCATATGGCACACAGATAGATAGCCACTCTTCATCTGCACCTCTTAAAAGGAAGGGATGGCTGGATGCCTCGCACAGAACTGCTTGCATAAGACATATTACCTTAAATGTAAGCAAACAGTGAAGATTTCTTCAGAGTAACAGATTACTCTGTTCACTTAATAATTGTGTTTCCCTGGTAGGTCAAACCAGAACAGCTAATTTGCTGATTTTTTTTTCCTGCTACACGATGACCACTGTAATAAGTGACATAATCGTGAACATTTTTGTTGTATGCTAAGTGCATTTGGAAATGTTCAAGCCAAAGGTTAACTAAGGAAGATGTAATTCAGCTGGAACCGCCATGACCTCATATAATTATAGAACACGGGCTGTCCTGCTTAGGAGACGTTCAGAAATATGACTAAATTACAGCACTCTTTACTTTTAGGCAAGTATGTAACATAGAACCATATCATTTGACAACAGATAACCATTAACCCCATCTAGTCTGAAAAAATGATGCTTTGTCTTGGTTTCTGCTTTTGCGGATGTAAATAAGCAAACAAATGTGTTTATTAGTTTCAAACCACGTTATTCTCTCATTGATATAACGCATTAAATGCTTTTAGTTACTATTTGTGTGCTGTGTATTTAGTAACTTACTTAGTATTGCGTCCCATTAAACCCATTATTACCAAAATCGACTTGTAACTTGTTTGAATTAATAATATAAATATAATCGATATTATATTAGGGATCTTTCTTTTTTTGGCATTTTAGAAAGAGAAAGGTTATAAGTCATGTTACGAGCATGTTACAAGTTTGACATGTTAGAAGTCTAGCTGTAAAAAATGGTTGTTTTTTTGTTAAAGAATTTGACATTCTTTAAGCAAGATCAAAGGGAGATTTGAAGTTTCATACACAGAGACTGTCGATTATTATTATTATTTATTGTTTTATATAGCGCCATCATATTCCTGCAGCGCTGTACAATGGGTGAACAGAACATGACAAGTAGTATATTACATAATAATTTGACTTACCGAAGCAACATATTTTACCCCTATGACAGCTGTGGGCATACGTTAATACATTTCTACAAATCCTCTAGATTGTAAGCTCCTTTGAGCAGGGCTCTCCTCACCTGTTGTCTCTGTTAGTCAATTTGTTATGTTACATGCTACTTGTAATGTCTTGTCTATCCATTGTACAGCGCTACGGAATTTGATGGCGCTATATAAAACAAGAAATAATTTCCAATGTATTCTCCACTGTACGCTGCCCATCTGTGTCACACATATCCTACCCAGGGCCGGCCTTTGGGGTGTGCAACCTGTGCGACTGCACGCCACTGCCGCCGCGGGGTCCGCCGCAGCGCGGTCCGACGCCCCTGCCGCCGCGGGGTCCGCTGCCGCCAGTATGGGGGCACCCGTACCCCGCGGCGGCAGGGGCGTCGGGCCGCGCTGCGGCGGACCCCGCGGCGGCAGTGGCGTCCCTCCAGAGACGGACAGTAATGTCCGCCGCTGGAGGAGCAGGCTCGCAAGGGAGCAGTATCGGAGGTCTTTAACAGACCTCCGATACCGCTCCCTTGTGATCCCCGCGGAAACAGCTGCTGTGCGCCGGGTTTTGCTGTCAGATCCCGGCGCACAGCACTGAAGCCGCGCCCACCGGTCTCCGTGCCCTCTGACCCGGAAGAAGAGAAGACAGAAGAACTAAGAAGAAGAGCGAAGAGGAGGCAAAGAAACTGAAAGAGGAAAGGTAGGAAAGCATAGAGTGACAGTGAGAGTGGATTGGTGTATATGTGTGGATTGGTATATATGTGTGGATTGGTATATATGTGTGGATTGGTGTATGTGTGTGGATTGGTATGCGTGTGGATTGGTATATATGTGTGGATTGGTGTATGTGTGTGGATTGGTGTATACGTGTGTGGATTGGTATGCGTGTGGATTGGTGTATATGTGTGGATTGGTATATGTGTGGATTGGTGTATATGTGTGGTGTGGATTGGTGTATGTGTGTGGATTGGTATATGTGTGGATTGGTATGTGTGTGTGGATTGGTGTATATGTGTGGAGTGGATTGGTGTATATGTGTGGATTGGTGTATGTGTGTGGATTGGTGTATATGTGTGGAGTGGATTGGTGTGTGTGTGGATTGGTGTATGTGTGTGTGGATTGGTGTATATGTGTGGATTGGTGTATGTGTGTGGATTGGTAAGTGTGTGAGAGTGATGGGTGTTATGCTGTACCATTTCCAATGTATTTGTCATTATATAATTATGCTCTAAAGTACATCATAACTCCCATCACTCTATACTGTTCCATACAGTGGCAGAGCTGGGAGGCAGAGGCCTTGCACCCTCACCGCAGGACTTCTGAAAGGTAAGTGAACTTCAAAGAGGGAGAGGGTAGATAGTTAGGAGGGGGTAGATAGGGAGAATGGAGTGAGACGGGGTACATAGGGCAATCATACTCCTATCATGCCAAGTAGTCTACGAGTACATCCTGGAATCTGCGGGCATGATAAGAATGTGATTGCTGTTAATCATATATATATATATATATAAATATTGTTATTTAATTGTTTTGTTATGTGTTATGGTGTGGGGGGGGGGGTCATATTCGGTTTCGGCCAGGTAAATGCTGCACTTTTGGTTTCAGTCTAGAATTCGTTTCGGTGCATCCCTACTACTAAGCCAGACAATGAAGTGGTAGGCCTACATCACATCAATGTTTGGCGTAGTATATAGTGATTGGGGTTTTGTTACAAGTTTTGATTCCTTTCTTTTTTTGGGATGGGGGGGCGCCAGACGAGTAGTCCGCACAGGGCGCCAGAACACCTAAGGCCGGCTCTGATCCTACCATGCTGGACAGGCTGACATATCACTGAAAGTGGACATTGCCAGGAACAGAAAAGCTATGATGGGACAGCCTGATGACGTCAGTGCGGCCGATCGCTGGGCATAGCTGGAGTGGAAGATTGCTTGAGCCAGCCAGCTGCCCAACGGCCATTTGCCCAGTGGGCTATATGGCCAGTCCGGGCCTGGGCTTTGCCTATAGGAATAGCCATATTGAAATAATATTTTGTCCAGGACTATCCCTTTAAAATCGTGTCTTTCAACCAATGTTTTAAGGAACATCTTTTTTAATCTTGCATTTAGTATCAGTATTACACACAGGTTAATGTTAATTGTGCATGAAAAGAGTAGTCTGTCTTTTTTCACCATTTCCATTAAGTGGATCCAATCTTATCATCTTTAAAATAACGCCACTGTATTTTATGGTCAATATATTCATGGGATTGGACTCAGGCAATCAATAGAAAAAAACTGTTATGAAAGAGAAAGCAATCTCCCTGTAATGATGCGACAATTTGCACAAAGAATAAAGTGATTTCTTGCCTATTATTTCTTATTTAGCACCAATTTATTTTGTGGACTTGCAGAAACTATGGCAATACGGTCCCAAAAAGCAGAAATAAATAATGTAACGGTAATAACACAAGACAAGCAGAGAGACAGCTAAATGTACTGTATTAGTATGTGGTTCAATAAGTAAAGTGGGGGGCAGCATCAAAGAGCTCTACCCTTTGACCAGCGCCAGGGAGTAATGCTTCATGCGGCTCGGTGTCAATAAATAAGGCAAATCAAGTCACTACATCACAATCTGCAGAAGTGACATTTAACACAATCCTTTGATTAAATGTCTCACAACTGTACCAACGCCTGCTAAATATTAGATTGATCCCCCCCTAAGCTGTATATTGATAAAATCAGGAGGTCGCAGCTTTGTTTAAGAAAGAAAAAAAAAGTTTAATGGTTTAATTACTCATTGTTGTGGCCCAGGGGTCATGAGTTTCCTTTAATTATATTTGGCACACTGTTAATCAGGAATATTAGTTAATCACATGCTCATCTAATACAAATTTGCACTTTTTTTGGACAGATTTCTCTAAACATTGATTTAAAGCCTGCCAAAACGTACTCTTTTTTATGTAAAATGTCTGGTAAATGTAACTAAGCCCAGCAATATACAAATAGTGCCCTATCTGTGCTATTTGGAAGGCTGGTAAAACGACTAGTGTGTTCTAATGACATTGGAGGAGACAATGTTAACTATGGTTTCTCCTAGAGAACGGGGAGGAGCGGAGTAGGTATGATGTCATGAGTAGGTATGATGTCATATCCCAACACTCAATAGATGGCGTACCGTGCAAGAGAGTACTGTAACAGGGTTTGTAGAAACAGACCTAGCACTCCCTTCATTTGGGGTCGGTTAGAAGGAGATCAATGATCTCCCCAATCATCCCTGCTCATCCAGCGGCAGACAGTCCTGTCCGTCTCTCGAGGGAACTGGCAGGGTGACGGATACCTTGCCGACCACTGATGACTTTCCCTGCTCAAACACCACACCACAGTCTGTTCCTCCATGCGTCTTCCATTCTATTCCTTACCACAAGCAGTCTTGGTGTTCGTCTATTAGATTGGGTTAAGATAACAGAGCGAACAGAGCGCATACAAATGGCTAATATGCAGTGGCCTGAAAACATTAAATTATGCAAAAACTTGAGCTGTTTAAAAAAAAATAGTGGGATTTCCCCTTTAAAATGCAGTGGGAAAAGTATATTAATTCAGATCTCTAAATATATCCTGTAGCGCTCTCGTGGTGTACGGTTGCGAATGGAAATTACTCGGAGCAGTAATTATTAATTTCTGGAGTAATAAAACATGTCATTTTACAACACGGAGATCTGAACTGAGTTCCTGGATGTGTCTGATTGGGTGTCAGAATAATTAAGAGAAACACACATATTGCTTAACAACGGGGTGAGGCGGTAGTTTATTATTCTAGACAGAATCAAGCATATGCGGATAACGCAGCGGCAGCTCTGTTCCTTATAAGCCAAGATACAGAGAGTACTTTATTTACTCTTTCCTAAATGAAGACTGGGTGTGGGGGGGGTATTCCTGTTTATTCTATACACCCCATGTTCTAAAGGGGCATCTCAATACCGATTTATCGCATACGTTTCATGCAGCAAAATATGCAAAACATATTTATATAATAATTTAACGGACTGCATTTATAAACATTTTGGATAAGAAATAGAGCATTAAATCAGATTAATAATTCATAAATAAAACTGTTTTGCAGTTTTCTGTTTTACATGCCATGTGGTTGCTAGTATTAAAGTGCTATTTTAAAGGAAAAGGTTGACTTTTGGCCCTGTTTATTTCAAGTCAACATCAATAATGTCGTAACCTACAAGTGAATGTTGCACACATGCATAAGCCAACGTTAAATACACAATAGTATTAGGTTTATGCTAACTTGCTACGGACTGTTTACAGAGCGGAGTATACCGTTGTGTTGGAATTGCCACTTCAGGCCAATACACGTTGCGCAATATGAAATCCATCGTCTACAATAAACCTTGGGTTTAACACACGGAGAAACGTAATCTCTACTGCACTCAGTGCCAGCTGTTCTCTCATAGGTTTAACATTAAGTATCAGGAACGCGATCTGAATGCTCTCCAATCTCTCAACTGTCCTTGGCAAGATCCTCTGCAGCTTTTGTGGTTCTGCTAGTACTTTCCATGTGGCCTCAAGAATTCAGACACTGTGGTGGGGTCTTTAGATGAGAAGCTCCTTTAGATGAGCAGCTTCTGGCCAAAAATATTGTTGTGAATGGAAATGTACAGTGAAGTGATGCTCCTAAATATTTAAATTTTGGTCCCAGGCACAAAGGTTTTATGAACCTCGAGCTCTTGGATTTGTAAGGGAAATAAGCCCTGTTTTTACTGGAAAACGGCTAGATCCTTCAGGTTGTTTCTACATCCCACGTATAGAACACATACTATGCCAAAGCCAAATGTGGATTTCCAAAAAGATGGTTCTTTTCTAGAGTTGTTGAGCACATTTCAACAAATAAATTGACTGTTAGATGAAACCAGATGTTATGTTATGATATAAGAGTTTCAAGATGTTGGAACAGGCAAGTAATGGAAATGAGAGATACATAGACTGGTGCCAACAAGACAAGGTGAGTTGTGTCACTGACATCGGGCTGTTTTGCTGGGACATCGAAAAGCAGCTAATGGTGTAACTGGCAGTAAGAGAGTTAAGCTGAAATATTTTTTATATGGTTTATATAAAGCTATGTTTAGCAATGATGTATTCGAGCTGAATAAACTCATCCAACATAAGCTATCAATAATACAAATGCCAAACAGAAGAATACACAGGGACCTAAGTAGTTCTTACAGCGAGTTCTTACAGCAGTCTTGTGATGAATGGGTGAATGGGAAGAATCCCAGGATCATCCAGTCGAAGCTGACACCTTCAGAGTTGAAAGTGCTGCTTGAATAAAGGTGATTTAATTCAAGTTCACTTGAAAATCACTTAAAAAGTAGTAGCTTTTGTAATGACCATTTCCAGAACCATCTGGACTAGTGAGAAGTCGCTACAATTAAAGCTTTTTGAGGGGCTAGTAAATGATTAATATTTGAAGAGCGCTACGGAATTTGATGGCGCTTTATAAAACGATAAATAATAATAATGATAAAAGAGTCTCAAAATTAAAAACACCTTAAAGGAGTTCTCAGCTTAACATTAGGTATGAGAAGCAAAAGTGCAGTATGATATAGTATATATAGTAAGAGCACCTCACAACGCCAGGGACCTGGAGCAATTGCTCTGTGTGTTCCACCATTAATCTGGAGATCATATAGAAAAGGAGACTGGAAACTAATGTAATATGTATCTGTTAGCCAGCACAATGAAGGGATGAAATTTCTTCTTCTATACAGTGCAACGTTATCATTTTTTCCCCATGATACTGCAAATTACCATGGGAGGGGGGGTGCGAGACTAGAGTGGATTTGGACAGAGAATAGATGGGATTTGGCAGAGGGAATAGGTATATCTCAACAGGAATGAGAATGTGCTTTTCCAGACATTCCTGTGGGATAGAAGTGATGGAATTACGCAATATTGACGGTAACTCCTCTGAAACCGAATATTACTTTTCTTCAGTTCTAGCTTCAAGATAATGTCCGTGTGAAATAAGAATGTGTTGGGCAAACCACAAGGTATAGCAATGTATCACATAATTACGTGTGTTTCTGCAGCATCCAAAGCCTTTTAAAACAGGACCAGGTGTCTTGGTCAAGAGATGACACGGCCTGTTTGTGCATCCTGACACTAATGGCACTAAATTGTACGTCGCTCCTCAGGCACACTAGGCCTGTGTTTGCTAAAATTGGTTATTTTAGCAGCAGAGCAGCTTCAGGGGCCAACGGTTAATGTAGAATTTCCAGGAATTAACTGGGGAATAATTTTGCAATTTTCATCGAAAGACCCGCATTCTGAATACAAATAGACACATTTGTCAAGTAAACCAGCGCTGTTTATGACGCTTCCTTCTTCACAACATTTTTCCGCCAGGACTTTGATTAAAAAGAAAGCAAGACTTATCTTTGATGACCACTGACCATTTTTTTCTTTCAATGGCTCTTCTCCTAACGTTTTTTTCTCTAGCCTGCTGAAATTGCAGCTTTGAAACTCAATAGACATTTGCTGCCATAGAAAGCGATTATTTAAAAGGTGAAGAATGGAAAGTAACTGCTTTTGGTCTAAGATAAAATAAAAAACAGAATGTGAGTGAAGGAAAGTATTAAATGGATATTGAAGGGGCGTTATTGTTCTTTAAAATTGACCTTTCAAGAAATAAACAATAACTTTATGCGATCGAGATCAATATATATATATATATATATATATATATATATATATATATATATATATATATATTTTGTGCTACCCTAATTGCTGCCAAATGTATAGGGGAAATGGTACATTTACCTCACGTATCTAGCTTATACCTATATACTTGCCAAGATTCTAGCAAGCAGGGATCGGGAGTCATGAGGTCACAAGAGTTCGGAATCGTAAATGTTTACATATCTCTTAGCTCAGTATGATATTTTAAATTAAAACAGTAAAACATCGCCGGTGCTTTATTTTAGCACTGAAAGCAGGAGAAAAACCGGCCTCTTATGTTTCTACCATTTTGAGCAATTTGTAGTTTATATTTGGCTGTCACTCAGTGATAATCGAGGCAATGTGTATAAAAAATGTGTCATGAATGATAAATAGCTTGTCTCATACTTTATCACAGCAGTTACCATCTAATGTTTCATCATTTGAAAAGGTTTGGTTTTTGTCTTCTTTTCATTAAGCAATCCCCATACATGTGTACACATATATATAATGTTGACCCTCTCGATAAAAGCTAAAATTTTATTGGATACACGTCCCGTTTTGTTAGAGGAACAGGTATCCATTTCCATTCGAGGTTGCTAATGACACTACCAGTATAGTAGATCTTGAAGATCTTACTGTCTGACCAAATCCATCTGAAAATGGATCTCTGAGATCCTGAAAGCTTCTATAACTTCTATGTTGGCCCAATAAAAGATAACTAAAAACTCCATTTACTCTTGAGCTAATGCAACAATATCCATTTTTTGTGAAGTTGAATAGTAAACCGGGTAGTTTCATCCACAGTTAACACCAGGTGATTGACTCAAGCCCAAGGAGTCTTAACTGGAAGAATTGTATTCAAGCAGGACAGGGATACTTCAAAGTATATGTCTAAAGCAAAGTCTATGTGGAACGGTCAAATAAAGTTAAAAGAAGCCTTTACTTTATTCTTATCATCAAATAATCCCTTCTCTTCACTGTAGGAGGGAAAGAATAAGAGAGGTGAGGGTGGTATACATAGCCAGCTATGTGTAGCATGTATTTGTGTGCCTCAGGTCCCAAGGATTTGCGTACAGAGAGGGTTTATCTATGTTTGTAATTATGCCCGGTTGTCTCTGTTCTCTTCTCTAGGTATATGGCCATTATCCATCCGCTGAAACCAAGGCTATCTGCAACCGCTACTAAAATAGTGATTTGCGTCATCTGGGGATTTGCATTCTCCTTGGCGTTTCCGCTGGGATACTACGCAGAGGTGGAACGAATGTTTGATCGAGAAGTGTGTTATCTGGAATGGCCCGGATATGAGTTAAACCGGAAATACGAAAAACTGTGAGTCTGATATGTCGGTTACTAGAAATTGATGACAGCATGTTCACTGCTCAGCTTTCAGCGCCCAACCACTTCACGATCATTTTCATCTACTTCACCATAATGAACGGCTTGGCTAAAATGCAGTGTTTTGTATAGAATTGTACCAAGTCGTTACAATGTTTACTATAATTGAATTTGCAGTAAGAATGAAATATTAGCACAATCTAATTACTAAAAATGAGAGCTCTAGGTTCCTCATGTTCTAAGTACTTTGAGGGCCACCTAATAAGCCCTGCATTTACTCGTCTGCACAGTGTGGGCTGTCATCAAGGGTCTGCTATGAAATATTTGCAGCAGTAGTACAAGGTAGACTTGGTGAAAAGTAAAATGTTCTTTCAACAAGGGGTTACAGCACATTCTTGAAATGGATGGGTGGATCGTTTGGATAGATCCCATCTAACTTTTATAGTTATACCACCCGGATCCACTACTTAAATAAATTTAAGTATTGATATCCATTATATCCATTACACATAGCCAACGGGTAGCTTTCTGGTTGTGAAGCTATAGCTCCCATGAAGTTCAGACAACATATGTGGTCTCCTTTTCAATTGTGATGCCTGCTGAGAAATGTGGATGATGTACATCTAAGAGACGGAGATCTACTTAGCTCATGCTAAAATAAGTACAGTAATTGCAAAACGGTACTTGTGTATTAGCGGTGAAGGGAACCACCTTACAATTCAAAAACCTATTATTCTATACAACCTGGCTAGTTCAAGAACAGAGAAAATGTAAGCAATCATTTAGTAAATAGCCAGTAATAATGCTTAACAGTTTCTTAACTATAAGATCATCCCGATGTTGACGGAAACATCTTTTGCACTATAAAAAGTGTTCATTTTCTTAGGCTATTGTAGCGTAATCTCTGCCATTATTCCGCTGCCTTGTGTTAATTTACAAATACTCTTATTTTACACTTACCCGCTTATCTTTTGCATCAGCACAATAGCCATGCTGATCCTTCCACGTATGTGAGTTTTATTATGTCTGCTTTGTAATTCTGCCACAATACCCTTATCTTCTATTATCATCTGGCCTCGGTTTCTCTGCTTATACAAAGTGTAATCCTGCCCAAGCATGCATCCTCACTAATGGTTCATTCAATAGCAGGCTGCTTATTGCTTTGAGATATTAAAGCAGTAAATTATATTTCCCGCAGATCAGCCTGCCTGCTTGTAAAGGCAGGCGGGTAATGCTTTACAATGTAACACTACAAGGGCGACACTACTTTATTTTTAAATTGGGAAAACCAATGTACTTGTGTCTACATGGTGCTAAAATTTAATTTGTCAGATTTTTACCTCCTCGCATCAATATTCTGGCTTTTCATACATGTTTCAATAACAGCGGAGATCGAAATAACACAGGTATATACAATATATTTTGGCCTGCTTAACATCTGAAGCTAGAGCGTGCCTCCCAAGTGTCCCGTGTTAGAAGGGATAGTCCCTCTTTGGGACCCATCTAGGTCTTTCTTTCCTCTCTTGATGTTACTTTTTCTTAGCAAACACTGTTTGTTCGGTATGGGTGTATAGTGTGTAATATGGTAATGTGTATAGGAAAATCAAAGTGTGTACGTTAAATGCATTATTTGAGAAATAGTATTCAATAGGTCACAAAGTCCTGGTAAAACCTTCCCCTTAGCCACACCTCTAACTAAAATGCCTTAATTAAATCCTTAAAATGATTTCATAAATAATCCCGTCACAATATGGAGGCTGCCTGAATTCATTTTTTTTGTGTAGACAAACTAGTCGTTGTATGTGGAACTGCAAGTCAAACAAAATAACTTCTAGTAGTGGCCACTAAACAGGCCTTGTCTGGCCAACTGGCAAACCAACCACATGCTTGGTGGGTTGGTGGCAGGAGGCATAGGTCAGTTAAAACTGGCTTGATACATGCAGCCATATGCATGTATCCAGCACACTGGATTTTTTTTTTCGGCTGCAGGCCTTAAAGGCCCAGGTTCTGATTTCAATTCCCAGTCTGGTCCTGCCACCAAAGCAGAGCAAACCAGGGGGCAGTGGTCGTCTGCTAGCCCACCTTCCAACACTACCCTGTCTAAAAGAAACTAATGGACTTGACCAAGTATATCTCCATCAAAATAACAAAAGTTTCCATGCCCCACCCCAGCTCCATCATGCAAACCAGGGGTGTCCAACCTGCGGCCCTCCAGCATCACCCATAATGCTCTTTCAGCTAAAGGGGCTTGATGAGGAGTATGGGCGATGTAGTCCTGCAGCAGCTGGAGGGCCGCAGGTTGGACACCCCTGTACTAAACAATATGTTGCATGAACAATCATTACATAAATGTAATTGAACTAACCTATTTTATGCCTTGATAATCTGTAGGAGAGGCAACAGTTTAAAACCCAAAAGGACTTTCCACCTAGGAGACATTATTTACTGTATGTGTCAGTAACTCAGGATGTATTGGTATTCTCTGCCTGTACATAGTAGCTCATTTTTCACTATAACCACCGTTTATCAGCTATACTGTAGATAAAAACCCAACTGTAAAATCTCAGTGACCCTCGACAAGGGCGCATGTTGTTCACATCCTTATTGATTTATGTTTTGTTGTGAGAGGCCACTCCATTGTGCCACCGACTGCAACCTATTTTGGATCCAAGGCAACTCGCTGACCCCTTACATTTATTACACCTTGTCCTTGTCTCCCAAGCATCGCCGGTTCTGCACGGAAGCACAGATAGATGATAGAACAACCTGTTCTACACCACCGACCAACCGCTACCTGCCTCGAAGCTCATAACATTATTTCTACATACTTTGCCATTATACATGGTTGTTACCCAGCATGTTCTCCTGTTCTGGAAGCAACTTACCACTGGCTCCTAATATGTCTGATTGCTGTGTTTTTACTGAAGTAACCTACGGCTTAGCAAGAAAAAAATAGTGCGATTTCCTAAATAAGGCACCATATGGGATTGTTTTAACCTCATCAGATTCCCCCTCTCCTGGTGCCTCCATAAACTGGACAGGATTACAAGTTCGTGTTCCAAATCGCCTTGCAAAACATACGATGTGTAGCCATCAAAATCATATTGTGTTTACAGAATTTTACAACAATACGTTAATGTTGGCTCTGTAACAAAAAGGGGATAGCAGACAGGATGAAATATGATGCTCATTCTTGTCAGTCCTGACTAAAATCATAATCCCATGATTTATGCTCAGTTCATTCTTGTTCTCCTTATAAAGTTGTAACCATCGATAATGATACCTACTGGACTATACTACCCTTTCACTCCAATTACTCTCTACTTTACCCGACCCTACTTTAGATTAGCCTTTAAACTACTGTACAATGTCACTTTTTGTAACAACAATTTGCGTTATCTTTAATATCCAAACAGTTTAAAGCCAGCCCCCCCCCCAAGAGTGCAGGGCTGGCAAGGGGGTGCAATGGACTATTGTTTCCTGACTTTGGGCCACTGCCTGAATCTTTATTATGTGTTTTACTTGCAGTTATATGTATGGCCCCAGGAGTCTCTGGTAAAAAGGACTGAATGATTTCTTTATTCTCGTTATATTAAACTCTTAGGGGTGAGACTGTATAGTACACATTGAGCATGCTTTAGGCTGAATGCTGACCGCCCTCCCCTGTCCCATAATTCCACTTTTCCACAGAAGAAGGGGAAAACCTCCAGATCACCAGGACTTGGAAACTCCCTAGAATTGTTTTCATATATCTTTTAGGCAACGTATCCTTAAACAAGGTACTTTAGTCTTCAATATTGTCTATCTTTTTTTTTTTTAAGTGGATCTTTCACTTAAACATTTGATATTCAATAAATGCTTTTAAGAAAGCCACTTGCCAATTTTTGTTTTCTCTAATGATTATAAGATTGAATTCAGTGGCATTTAATGGCAAAACTTGAATAACTAACTATCCTTTGTGTGCACTTGATACTGACTTGTTCCTAGCAGATAAGTTTAACAAAAAGAGAGGAATAATTTAGTGGGGAGGAACAATCACGCAAATCCTAAGAACAGGAAGTTAAAAAGACCATTTCACTAGTATAGACATACGTTGGAGTAAGTTGTAATGAATATATATATTTTAATCTAGAAACATATTTGCTTAGGTATACTGAACTGTAAAACGTAGAACTTTGTTTTCGCTGACAGCTTTTTAAAAAAAATGAACAGCAACTTGGCCTGCAGTCTCATCCTGAAAGTCCTCCACTTTATTAAAGCTTAATCAAAACACAAATCGCCTTACATTCACTTTTGTTACTAAAATGTCTAAAATGATGAAGTCATGTGAAGTCCCACTGTACTCACCGAGCAAGCTTCTAAGACACTGGAATAAAGTCTAGATAGATAGACCGTCCTCACATAATCACATACTGTACCTCATACTATTGCCCCTCAATATTACTGCAGTTGGACCTCTCAAGGTTGTCTTCTCTATTGAGGGCCTTCTTTAAAGCACCTAGACACACTGTTGGCTCTGTAGAACAGTACAAATCTCATACCAACTGAACAGCTTATATACTTGTACTTCCCTGCCTATCTTATATTTCCCACTGCTCCATTCCCTACATTAGCATATTTTTGGCATGTAGGATGCTATATGGCCACCAGCAACATGAATTAAAATTGGCAATATCTGGTTGCTCCTAAATATCAATGCCTTTTACCACACCTTGCGTGTCTCTTTACTTATTAACATCTTCTGTTGACTAATGTATCTAAAGGCATTTAGCGTGCAGATTATCCACAGATCCAAACCCCAGGTTGGCAGATCATGGAAATACTTAGTTGATATGTCAACTAAAGCACTGTAGAAATACTTACTATCCATTAGGGCAAGGTTTGTTCCATTACAATTATCCAAGACATAAAACAGGTCCACTTTCTTTCATGGCAAGTAGTGATCATATGCTGTTTGGATTTGGAAACGATGCCACCCAGAGAGCAGTAGAACAAATCTTCTATAGGTTGGTCTATCTGCCCGAGACTCGACGCACTAAAAGGGGGATATCACCTCCAGATTGGTGGCCCTGTCTCCCAGGCAGTTTATTTATATTAAAAGATAAAGTCTCTCCAGTGCTACAACAAATGGATAGAATGTTTTAAAGAAACAAAATACTCTACTCGGGTGGCAGAAATAGATATCACCTGGGGACCTCAAACACTATAAAGGAAATGAAAAATGATTTGTATTTATTTATACAACAGATAGGGATGGCGGAGCTTCTCAAATTCGAAAAAGAAACCTATTTTGAAAGAAAACTCATTTTGAAATTCCAGGAATTTCGATCCCCATTCGGAACTAACTGACTCCATAGACCAGGCATTAGAACCTAAGCAAAATTAATAATAATAATAATAGAATATTGCAAGGCATTTTTTAAATGAATATAAATTACATTTTCTAACCGTGTAGCCATTATTGGAGGAAGATACTTTGTTGCTAGAAGGGGCTACTATACGACTATATAAAACCATGCAGGTATGCCACGTTGCACATTGGTGTATGCAAAGCTTTGATTCCTTGAAAGCTGATGTTACCTGCTGGTAGGTTAGAATTGCTATCTGGGGTACGGTCTTTGGGGTGAGCCTTATCTCACTCCCCTCCCCATACAGACCAACACATTATTTATCCAGTTTATTGTGCAAGGCCAGACGCATATAGAACAAAGAATAAAATATATAAAAAGGTGATAATTATTGACCTTATTTGCATGCGCCTACCCAGAATCCTTTGTGGTTGTGGCAGGACCATGAGATTTCTGAGGGTAAAACAAGACGTCTGGCTTGTCTGGTGTCTGTAGATGAGTGTTTAATAATACTTCTACTATACACACACACACACACACACACACACACACACACATATATATCTATACATATACTTTTAGTCTTGAAGCATGTAGCCGCATGTAAATGAGCAAATCTGGTCTACGACAGGTCTACGGTGCTCTCGGCCATGGGCCCAGTGGCCATTTATCCAGTGCGCTTGATGGCCTGAGGGCTACCACTAACCATGAAGCAAGAAATATGTGATTAATGTGTATGACAGTAGTATGTTAAATAAAACACAGCCCTGCAATTCATGCATTTAAAATATGAAATGCGAGAACCCTAAGAATATTCCCAATGTACTATTTGCTGCAGAATTATTTCAAAGCTGGGGAGAATTCCTCACTAAATGCAAGACAGAGATCTGATTTCTCCTGGGTCTACAGTCTTTCAACATTTATATTCATTCTTGGTAAATCAACTTGAAAATTTCATAATGTTGATATATATCACTTCTACAGAATGAGGTCAATATTATCGAAATACTTAAACCACGTGTCATACTTGCCATATATTTTTTTTCCTGCAGTTTTAGAATTTCCATAATTAACATAATCAAATAATCGAGCACATCTGAAATGGCCAAGTGTGCTTATAAGCACGGCTGGGGAAAGACTTCAATCAAGGCTTCTTATGTGGCTGTGACTTATTCATAGATCTACATAACTAAGGTATTCAGAGGAAAATGAGTACATTTAATTTACTCAGTTTAACCTATAAAGGCCCTTTCTGCTATATCACGCAATTATTACGACTTTTAGAGCCGTTGAACACTTTGATGCATTCATATCCACCAAACATTCGCACTCCACTCTTAGAAAATAGGGATTTGGTGCCAAAAGAGGGACTGTCTCTTTTGAACAACGACACTTAGAAGGTATTCTCCACATTCTCTGTATCACTGTACACTTTAGACTGTACTTTTCTTGAAATTGTGTGTCTGAGACCACTGAGTTCAATCATTTAGCATCCCCAATGCTGGAAAGGTCTCGGATTCATATTCCAACAAGATGAGCCTCCACGTTTTGCAGGTTCTACTTTCTCAGGCATGTGAAGGGTTAATCCTTTTAATTACTGTTTTTATTAGATGTGCAAAAGTTTTTTCCCCCCATACAACATTGCAAGTCAGTCCTTAGAAAAACAGATGAACTAATGTTTGTTTATTAAATTGTCTCCACAGTAATTATGAGGCTATCATTAGGCAGATAAACAGAGACAGCTGATACATTACACTTCGGAGGAGGAAAAAGAAGAAACGTTCATTTTATTTTTAACTGGTTAAGCGGCTGTTTCAGGAGCGGGCAGAGTTAGGAAATGATTACATGAGACTAGGATGAAGATCCTGTTAACCTCCAGGATGCCAGGACATCATTTCCGTAATAATACCATCATAAATTCTGCACTGATGGCATTGTCTCCTTCTCGATAATGTAGGAATTACGTGCAAGGTTGGTCACCTGCCAGTCTGTCTTCGTGGCCTTTAGACCAAAGGGCTCAAGAGATCTAATCTGAGATTATTGAAGCAGAGGACAAGTTGTAATGGCTAAATTCCAGGTGGTGTAGAACATAAATTAAAATGAAAAAGGTTTGGGCATAAGAAAATGGGAATTTTGCAACGCAGTACTTAGCATAGAATAAAAAGTTTTAGAATAGCCCTGAAAATTCTCTCCCAAGTGATACATGGCTACAAACAGACATATTTCCTGGCTGTCAACTGTGCCAAGTGTCCCGCATAGACAAACATCTGTTAGATTAAGATGTGCAATCCCAGGTATGAGGCAGTAGCTGGGCAATAAACTGGTGGCAGCAGGACCTGTCCCGTCACAACAACACCCATTGTACAGTGCTACGGAATATGATGGCGCTATATATGAACCAATAAATAAATAATGTAATAGTGGAAGGGCCAGTATGTAACTCACCATCTGGTAAGGGTGACCACACTGAGCCATTTGTTTTCCAGGACACCTATACATTTGACATGTTGCTGACCAGTACCTCCAACAGTATGTATGGTGTATCAACTCACAGAATCGGTTACATACTTATACACATTGCATACTGCAGGGGGAAAGTGTTTTAAATATGTAGGTAAGCAACCTGTATAATTTATATGTGTTCTGAAAAAGTGCGGTGAGCACAAGCCCCTTTCCCCCACAAGTTAGTTGCTTGTAGAGACATTTTACGGTACCATGGGAAGCAAGCGGCCACGATGAACTCCTCCACCTTGGCATGTCCCATTCGTTTTGCATGTTCTTCCCCAGCTTAATGATTTGCCCAGTCCATGTGTTTATATTTATATATATATTTGGATTACCTTGGGGTTTTCTGTATTATTTGCACTGGAAGGAATTTGTGATGTGAATTTATAAGCTTTTTGTTTCATTGTGTTGTATTATTTCTAGGCTTCCATTGGGTTAACAGCATGTAAGAATAGTGTGATCACAGCGTGATATTTTTATATTTGTAAAAAAAATGCCTTCCCTGGAGCCTTGAAAGATAACATGTATACTATTAATCTATATGTATGCATCTAAACAATTTTAACTATTTTTGTTTAATACTGGTGTGGCAACATTCACATTTAAACATATATCATATGTGCTAATTAGTTCTACTACAAGGTAATAGTTACTATTCGGACCAGAGTGTGCCTTCTGTAACCAGTAGACAATAGGTTTATAAATGATGTTATCTTCTATATACTTTACATATTGACTCGAATATCTATTAATGGGTCACACTGCTGTCCGTTGTGTCTGTCCTCTATGGTACAGATGCCGGTCTCTACTTTCCTGGTCTGCTCGAGCTGTCACTAGTGGTACTCGTCTGACATCGTATCCCGGATCCATCGTGTACCGAGAGGTGCTTGATGGATCCCAAAACACTCCAGACCAAAACCGAAGAAGGCCTAAGTCACTTATCATTCTGCACTTGCATTTACTTTATTCTTATTATCCTGATTCATCTTTTCCACTGAACATTCTGCTGAAAAAAATAATAAATTTTTCAGTTTTTTTTAAATAAAGGAATCGGTGAACTCTGCGACCTTTTTATTTCTTGCTTGTTGCATTTCAGGAGGATTAACCTCCCAAACGGCAGGAAATGTTCACACAGAGCCCTGTTCTTAACCAGCGACTGTGGCGCAGCAAACAAGGAGAAATAATGTCAGACAAGACGCAGAACAATTCAATCTCTCTGAAAGTTATTATGCGGCTCTCCAAGTGGCAAATCCCTTGAGTGATTGCATATCCTGCTGATCCCTTAGTGCAGGCGCTGTGCTATAAGCTGTCTTTAACGCTGTCGGGTTTTATGGGGTCAGTCCCTCCTAGGACCAAAGAGAATGAAGAACACAGAAATATTTGGCAGACTAATTAAACACATCAGAGTCAATAAGGAAATATTTATTTTTAGGCCATCTCTCTATCATTAAAATGAGATTGGGTGTAAAATGGCATTGTGTGTGACAGATACAGGTAGGCCTAGGATCCTGTGCGGGTTGTGAATGATCAGCTCTGCATGAGTTGTAAGGCCGAGTGTCCGCGTTGTGAGTAATGATTTCCTCCCGATGCAGATGCCTCTTGTTTAACAATGAATTTAAACTCCAAGCAGCTCTGCTCTTGAGAGCGTCCCTCCCTTCCTGAGCCTTATAAATCGCACCAACAGTTCTCTGTGTTTACCTTCCATCTTCCAGTCTCTCTGTTACCATTTCCTTTCTCTGTACCTTTTTATAAAACAAAGCTTCACTCGCAGGTTTGCTATTTGTACAGTGAATGCCCCATGGGATACCCACACTCTGCACGCTAAATACATTCCTGCCCCGCATCCTCATTATCATTCTCTACATTTCCGAAACTTTTCTTAACCATCAGCTGTCATTCATTTGGCTACTCTTAGCATCAGCTGAGATAATCATATAAAACTCTTCTTCATCAAATAAAGCAAAAAAATAATAATATTTTGTTTAATTAAATGTGTTTACATCACTATGGTCAGTGGCGGCGTATATTGGCCAAAGCCAACTGGATTAAGGAAGGAGGTCTGGGGTCAACGCAGGTCCTCTTATGCAAAACCATATGCAGATCGCAGAAAGCTCCCCTGTACACCACTGCTTAATGTGCCCTTTAGCCACTCTTGCCCACTCCAGCCTATATCAAGTCTCTTTAGGCTAGTTCGGCCCCTATCCATAGCTATTCATAATCTCAACACAGACACACATCCTTTCAACCTCTTATAAAGAGTAGGGTTGCGATAGCTCCAGGGGTTCAGCCCTGGGAAGTTATGGTCACAATTTATAAAGCAGGTGGGACGTTGGGACATTTAGCTAGCCTGGGAATTCCCAGCATAGTAGTAGTTAATGGAAAGGTGACTAGACACGCAGATAGATAGACACACATTAATTATGTTACATTTTATTTATAGAGTGCCAGCAGATTCTATAGCACTATTTACATTAAAACTGACAATATACAAAATTAACAATATCATTAACGCACGCTAAGACATACTGTTACTGGAGGAGAAGAGGGCCCCGCTCCTCTGAGCTTACAGTCCATTACATACCTACATAGGGATACATTTTACATATTAACTATAGCAATGAGACATAATGCATGATAGAATTTCAAAGTTTAATCATCTATATGTCTAATTGTGTTAAACGTATAATTTGTAATGTTCCCATTTTCCGGCAATCCATTACACAGAAATGGATAATTATCTCTTAAGTGTATTGGGTGTTGCTAGTTACTGTAATATCAGCTGGCTGTTAGTTATCTGGTCTCTCTCTATCCCCTAAAGCAGATGCCCTTTGGATGTCCAAAAATAACTGATAACGGACAGGTGGCAGATGGAATGTGACAGGGACATGTTTATAATAGCTCACAGTGTGCCCTGTGCTGTGCACTGCCAGAGGTAGTTAATCTAAATTGGTGTGCAACATATTATTTAACTATTTGAATATCAAGTATAATATACAGATTTTGTTATTTTTTAAGACACATGAAGAGTGAGGGGGGTTCAGGCAATAAGGCACACGACTGAACAAAAAATATGATGTAAAATATACTTTTGGTTATATTTGGCATTTCAAAAATAATTTGTTAGATTGTGGAGACATCATGAAGCGTCAATACTTACACACACGTATACAGACCCCGGTCAATGGAAGGATAAACTCTATTCTGCATTGAATTCATGAACAGGTTTTCATTCCAATCAGTGGCGTTTGTTAAAGCAGAAATTTAGCTCCTGGTCACCTACTTCACTGCTATTGTGAAGGAACAAATTTGGTTGACTCTGTATAATGCATAAATAAATCAGTGCGTTTCCTCGAGACGCACCTCTCTGATAGAATCATTATGAATGGCCAGCTCAGTCCAAGGCAGCGCCATGATAGACCCTTCATAATGCATAAAGATGTTGGGTTGAAACCTCACCTAGAAACCCCAGCTATAACAAATTAACCCTAATGTCACAATGGGTTGCCAGTCCAGTATCTTTTAAGGCAGTCTTACATCACTTTTAAAGGACATCAGAATTCACTGCGTATCTCCCAGTTTCTTTAAGATTTCATAAGTGATGCCCAAGTTGCCCCTTCCATATGGACAACTGTGGGAATTTGAGATAAAGCCATAGGAACAGCCAAGACAGCCTTTTAACGTGAAAATAAGGGATGCACTGGGGATTAAAATCAACCCTGGCACCTTAATGCCAGCGGGGATAAATCATATACACGCAGCCACCTGATAGACAAGCATTGCTGCATGCTACCTGCTTACGCATTTTGCAGATGAAATCCAGTCAGCCGCCTAAGGGATAGGATCTGCCACACGAGCAGTAATAAAGTTATGTGGGACGTGGCACTGGGCACCGGCATACCTGCCATTTTCCCAGTTTGCCAGATGGCCAGCCTGGGCCTGCCACAAGTTTTAAAGAAATGCATCCTATGGCCAAACAAGAGCCAATGTCTTTTCCTGTCTGTAAAAAGCAGCAAGAGGAGAAAATGAGCTGACATGTGAACTATGTTCCACCCCATAATAAGGTGACCAGAACTCCACTGTCCCATTATCTGTGTACCCTGATGCTTTTAATCTCTTGATTCCTTTTATAAACTTCCATCACAAGGTGAATAGTTTAACAGGAGTGCTCAGAACATGGATCTGTTCATCATAACCTCGGGGATTGGCAGAAGATTTAGCAGGAACAGTTCACAGGTGCCAGAAACACTGACAGCAGCTTGACGAAGAGAAGCACCAACGTGGAGTGCTGAAGTGCGGAAAAGAAAAAAAGGCAGATTTCTCACCTTCGGAGCCAAAGCCTCGAGTCAGTGGGCAGGTGGCACCGTCAAAAATAGACAACAACAGACCTTGAACCAGACATGCACAATCCAGCAACCCGGATTTTCATTGGCAAGGCTGTGCTGTCATTGTGCTATTTCTCTTCACATTTAGTTTTGGAAGACCTTACTTGACCTGTCTCCATTTTAAATGTACATGCCATTCTGATACATCAATATTAAATGTGCTAGAGTTTACAGTATATCGATGGTACACAACTCCAGTCCTCCAGGTCCTCAAACTAGCCCATTTTTTTTAAATATCCCAGCTTGAGCACAAGCACCTCGATTAAAAATTAAAGTACTTGTTTTCAGCCAGAGGTATACAAAATTCCTGGCCTGTTTTTGGTCCTCGAGGACTGGAGTTGTGTGCCCCTGCAACATATGATTTTAGCTTCTTTAATCATCCTTAGTCTACATGACACGGTTTCTGTACTAATATAAGGTGGCTGTCAAACTGCAAATACTGAATGGAGGGTTCAGTCTTTCTTCAGACACTTGATTGTAAGCTCTTTGCCTAGCTTTTAATCAGTGATGTGTTTATCTTTAGAGCTCCCCAGCTGCTCCCTCAACAACTGTTGTCCTTACTACTGATGTGATATCCAGGTGCTCCACCTGTTAAGGACTCACAGGGTAGGCTGTACGGGTCAAGCATACTGCTTCATAGTATAAGTTGGCGAAATCAGAGAGCTCCCTTGTAACCATCCCATTAACCAACGGAGCCCCAATGAGCCCCATCGCCCAGTAGGATTATCTACTTTTGCCTTGCTGGAGCTGCTCCTTCCCCAAGTCAGCCTAAGCCCTAATAAACCTAATAAAACGCCGCTCATTATAAACATACTGTTTTAAGCCGTATCGCAGCATTATGAGAACGCATTAAAAGCATGCTGCAGCAGAGAATTTAATTAACAAACTAGGCTTTAAACTCTTTGACTTACGCTGCTTGACTAAAGTTCCTTGGGAAATTTGTGTTATATGATTTGGGACGCTCAGTGGTTTCATTATATATACATTGTAATGTGGACACTGTCGTTGCAAGTAAAATAAGACATGAATAAGGAAATAAATTATTACATGTAATTTAATAATACTACTCACCATCTATAAGAATAAATTGTATAAATACATTTTAGACATCAATACTATATAAACTGTGATTACATTCAAAACTGTTATGTTCCTTATTAATATTTTATAACCCCCTGAATACCAATGGGTATTTACAAGAAAGATTAGAATCCATTTTAACATAATTAATTGTTGCATAATTATCATTAATTCAAAACATTTTATTTCCCATGTTATATTTCACAGTCTCGTATACTATAGTCAGTTGGTAAGAATAAAAAGATTTTTGGAATCTTAATTTATTTTCGGGGGGGGGTTAAATAAAATAGAAGTAAGACATCAGTGGAGTATATTCACTAAGCCTTGCTAGAATTCAGATTGTCTTGTTATTATGACCTTGGTCTTGGAGAAACCTAGTAAATTTCACCAATGAGTAATTGCTCATTTATTTCTATAGAAAGCTGATGAGTGGAGGTAGACTTGATGGGAATTGCATTGAGTTCTTAGGAAGATCAGTTGCAGAGCTTAATCTTCACTGGTTAGTACCGACTAAACTAGACTTCTGGATCACAATGCTAATCAGATCTGTTATATATACTTGTGCTAAATAATGCTACTTTATATGGATGCTATAAAAATGACAATTTAACCACCAATACATTCACAGCCCTCCTTTAAAAATAACATTAGGCATTATGGAGGGTATGGGCCAGGGCATTTACTGTGGTATATGCATGCAAGCCTAATTCCTGCGGTAAACTACCTTCTATGGGAGTGGCTTTGTGAGAGGGCAGGGCTACCCATGTGTGGAGGAGGGGCTAACTGTGTAATGGGCAGGGCTAGACCCAGACAGCCTTAAGTGGGTGCAGAGTAGGCGTGGAAGTGGGAGGGTATATAAATATGCCCAAATGCCACTCCCCTGCCAAGAGAAAGAGTATACTAACCCGGAGATCCAGAGGAACAGCTCTTCACTCGGAGACTCCGGGTCAAAAACAAAGCGTTCCCAGGTATGGGAAATTGGCAACATCCAGCCAGGGGGTCCAAGCCAAACTGTTTAGTGATATAGCAGGCTGACCCTCATTTGGTACACTGTAAGCTGAATATGTGCCATCCAGTAGTGTGTAACCTATTCATAGACTGCATAAAAAGAAAAAGCTCATTTATGGGTATGGTGTTCCACAGGGCGGCCGTGTGTTGTGCTTCTGCTAGGGATAATGAGGAATTTTTCTTAACAGTAATCTCACAGTTTTAACTAAACATTATGTAGGAACATTGTATGTATGAGAAATCCATTTGGACTGGATCGTTATAATGCAAAATGAAGTGAGGCAGATAAGAATCCGTTGGCCCGTCTGCCAATTATTCCTGATGTGGAGACTCAGACCTTAATCAGTCCCTGGTCTTGTCTTAGATTCAGGATAGCCATATGCTCATCTCATGCATGTTTAAAAAGGCTCAGCTTTCTGCAAACTTCTCGGTTTGGGTTTATTAAAGTGCAATTTTAGTATGGCAGCCAAGTGGGCTTGTGCTGGGTCATCAAACAAGGAAAGCAGGACTGGCTTCCTGAGTCTACAGAATTTTAGCACACATTAACATTTAAAGGTGTGTCTCAATTAAATGCAGAAACCCCAAAATGCCCTTGTGGCTGTGACTCCTGTCCATCATCCTAAATGTTCCTGCTCACTAATTACCCAATGGTCTAAAAAATTTAAGAAATGAAATGATGTCCACCTAGAACATTCAGTAACACATTAAGATGATTTTTACTTTGGAAATCTACAGAGCTCTCTAGCTGAAGGCTTGACTATTTTATACAAGTAGACTCTCTCTCAGGGCTGGACTGGGCATCTGGTATACCGGGCAAATGCCGGCAGCACCCCATACGTCCCCGATCTATTGCTCCAACAGCAGTGAGCATAAAGACTAAGTGAGCATAAAGACTTAACATTAAAACCTGCCATATCCATCTGTCGGCTGCCAGTCTTAAAGCGGCGGTGCTGCCTCATTGTCCCAGGTCCTGCTATCTCCCACCACAACGCTGAAATATGGACAAAATAATGTATCAGTGTATTGACTACATTGAAACGAAGAGGTCTCTTTTTTTAATTCTTGTTATTTTAAAAATGTTGCTTTAGTTTTAGCAACTTGGGTGGCACAGGTAGCCCACAAAACCAAATTTTATACAATTCTTGCAAAATCTAAGATTTGTATCTAAAACATAAACAAATCTCAAACGCAAAATGTGTTAGGAATTCAGCGTTTCACTTTAAGGTTAAAAAAAAATAGCCATTATCTGCTACTCTTATACTGTTTAGTCTGACTATAAATGTATACAATGTGTGAGTCTAATAGCCATATACATTCGGTAGCTGGCTAGTTTATGTAATAACCGTAGCAAAGTAACTTTGTCATAACAGTTTTATCCTGGGGGGAAAAAATGAATCTGGTTTTATTTGCAGTATTTCATACCTAACCCTTTCAAATGTACCATTTTTAGGTTATTTCAAGTTATAATATTCCAGTTTCAAATGCTTGCTTAATAAAGCTAAAATAAGGCAAGTTTAAATGTTAAAAGCAGGAAAGCGTAATGCTGGTATTTTCTTTCTCAACTAACAAAATTGTAAGGATTTAAAAATATGAATATATATATGTTGAATTATTTCTACCAGTTTCTATCTTATTAGAGGGCATTGAGACCTTTACACTAATGCTAAGTATATATATATATATATATATACTTTCAGTTTCGCATCACACCTCATTAGCGAAGTCTGTCTGTGATGCATGATTAAGGTTATGATGTCATGAGCAACTCAGGTGGGAAAAAAAAATAGCCAGTTTTCAGGATTGTCCCGCCAGCTGTTGGCAGATACAGATAACATAACAATTCTTGGTGTTTTTTTGCATCATCTGTTTAAATGTTTTTGTACAACAAAAAAACAAGACAAAATATTCTTTCTCCCTCTAACCAGCTCTCTGCGGCAATTTGATGGCATCTTTGCTGCAAAGGGAGCTAACTGCCTCCCACCACCGCTGCTGCGATAAAACCGTCTTTCGCTTTCCGCATTTTGCAGGAAACCCAAAATTCAATGTATTTGGAATGTCAAATAATAATCAGATCAAGGAGAAAATGAAAGAAAGAAAAAAGATTTTCATTTTTCTTGTGTTATTGTCTCTCTTATCTGATGAATATATTTATATTTTGAGCTTATTGCGTGGAGGGTGGAAATATTCCTGATGGCAGATAAACTAACTTTGCTTTATTGTATTGCCACCTTTCTCTGTAATGTAATGAATCGCTGGGACCTTCCATGATGCCTGAGGTCCTAGGAATACATTGAAGAAAATCAGCTGGATGCAAATGTAAATAGAGCAATCGATCATATTTACTCCAGTTCCAGCACCTTTCAGGTCTCAGAAAATGTTGTTCTTTTCAAACTCCCTACGAGCCGCTTTGCTGTTTAAAGGGAGAGCAACGCCTCATTACAAGAAAGCCCTTCATTTCCTAGCAATGCACCAGTTTCTTAAATGAGACTACCAACCGAACAGTCTTTAGAATTACTCCAAGTGCCTTATATATCTTCATGCATCAAGACCATGCTAGGAAACGTACCTGTCCTTAAAGTCTTCCTCTCAGTAAAAAAGATGATATTCCCTGTTTGGACCCTAAAAACCTCTGTCCTTTCTTCAAGCTTAATTTATAGAACCTTGGATTGGTATAAATGTATAATAATGTTGTAACCATACTTGGGAACTCCCTGGACTCCACCAAGAGGCCCTATTAATCAAACTTGATTACCTACATGTGGCTGTTACCACCTCCTAAGCTCAGATGAAGTTTCCAGGTATGGTCTAATAGCCCTAAAGGTCATATTAACCAGCAAACATTTGCTTCTATATAAAACTTCCTTAAATGAAAAAGAACTCCACTTTCTCCCCATGGATACAGAGTCCTCAAGAGAAACAATTTCCAGCCTAATGTAGTTCTAATAAATTAGTGTTTTATTTGTGCTTATGATGACTGAATCATTCCTTAGGTTGCTATGGTGATATAAAAAAAACCTCACACTTTATAAAAAATTATCCCAAAGTGCACAAACAGGCAAGAATAGCCGGGATTCCCAAAATAGAACTATATGTCAACTGAATCCTCTGAACTTTAACTGAAAACCATACCTTAACTATACATTGGTCAATCATATACCTCCCAAAAACATGTATATATACATATAACAAGACATGCAGGACAGAGCTGGAGTGGGATTTCCACTGGAGGTGTGTGTCCTCCCAAGCATTTAATTAGGATACCTGTAAACTAAACCTTCGCCTGTAGAGGGCAGCAGAGAACATTAACAAGTTCCCTTTGCATTGCTGTTATTAATTTTATAGCGTGACAGGAGGCTCATATTTTGCATATCTTCCTTTACTTAAACCTCACAGCAGCAAAGGAGAAAAAACAATGTAAACAAATAACCAATCAGAGACAGTCCTAGTATATATAAGTCCCATTCAGCAAGACTGCCTCCTCTTCCTTTGCTGCTCCTCACGCAGGTCAGTCACATTTCTTTTATTTGTCTAGTGGGTGATCTTTGTGTGATGTTTTGTCTTCTTAGACATTTGCTACCCACTTTTTCATGCACTGCTATTATTTAAATTTTATTATTAAAATTGTTGTTGTTTATTGATATACATCTGTGCCTAAACATATGTTTTATTTAGAACTTTCTCCCTCCCCCTTGTAGTTTTTTTCCCCTAGTTTACCTTCATTATTTTTCCTCTGACTTCCCTGTTTCTGTCCAGGGCTCTCACCTCCATCTCTGTGTTCTTTAACAGTCATTTTCTCTGTCTCTGGTCTCCATCTTGGATCTCGCGGCCGCCATCTTTAATCTCGCGATATTTCGGCGGCCATCTTGGATGCCCTGAGTTGTAAAAAACGGACCTTTTGGTCCGTTTTTTACAGGTTTTCAATTTAGTTTTTTTCATTTTTAGTATAGCGTTTGGGGTTGGGAGAGCACTAGCTTTCTCATCATGTTAATGGTTTCCACCTAGCTTGTTCCTTTGTTAATTTCGGAACTTGCGGCGGCCATCTTGGTGGGGGCATAGTGCCTTTTATATAAATACGTTTTTCCTTCCCGCGTTTTTCTGTGGTGTTTTAGTGTTGGTGGTATTATAGCTACATACAGTCTCTATTTCAGGTGAGCCCTGAGATTAATCTGTGCCATTAATTCATATAATCCTTCTCCTGTGAGTGAGCCTCACAACTTTAACCCCTGCTTTCAGATTTGGGAATTTAGATAATTATCCCTAACACATTTATTCTTGCCTCTATATTATATTTGAGAAATCAAAAAACATCATGGCTGATACAGCTTCTGGCTCTAATGCTCCCCCTGCTGATATCCAAGCCTGGATTCAGGTGGCAATTAAAGAGGCTCTGGCCAATTTAACCCCGGCCCTGCCGGCATCCACCATTCCTCAGGTCTCCTCTCAACCCTCAGGCTCTGATTCAGAGAGCTCTGCAGGGTCCCCACCTCCCAAAAGACCTTGGAAAGGATCTAGCGCTCATGCCAATAAAGGCAAAGGTCCGGCTAAACGTGCCAAACGCCGCGCGGATCATGCTTCGGCAGGACCTTCCACATTAGCAAACCCTTCGGGGGATGCACCTGATTATACACCTCCCTCGGGAGATGCCCGTGATTATTCCTCTGATGAGGATTCAAATTTTCAGTTGACCCAGGAACTTGGTTCAGGTGAGCCCTTAACCAGTTCAGAGGCTGCATTACAATGCGCAGATCCTTCGGAAGCAGACCTAGTTTACACCCCTCAGGGTGAAACCCTATTTGACCCCCGTTTTATTCGCCACCCTAGGTCGGCTGAGTGGACACCTCCAGACCATATAGCCCGCTATTTGCAGGTCTGGATGCGCAAGGCCTTAGATAAAGAGGTGCGCAATAAACTTAGGGCCGAATGCCCTCGTCCCACTATCCCGGGCAAAGTTACGGCCACCCCAGAATTCGATTCTTTCATGGTCACATATATGAACAAAAAGGGTAGAGACCCACGTAGGGGTTTGGAGAAGGGTTTGAAATCCGCACAGGATAAATTATTAGATGTTTCTGGTCCTATGACTCAGATTTTTGTGCTGGCTGATGAGGCAACAGCCCAAAATTCTCCCCTTGACCCAGGGCTAATCAAAGATTGGGTACAGCGGGGGTTATGCCTGTTAGGCAACGCCAACGCGGCAATTTCAGCCGAACGTCGCAAGGCAGCGCTGCTTAGAATTGACCCCCGGCTGGCCGATATGGCTGATAAAGAACTTGGTCCCAAAGCCGATGGCAAATTATTTGGGGATCCCTTTATTTCTGAGTTACGCAAACATGCGGGTAATTACACCACAATCAATAAGGTCGAGACTTCTCTTAAGAAAGTATTTCAAGCACAAGGTGTTTTTCACCGGGCTGGCAGACAGCGGGGCCGTGCTGCCAGCCGTGGAACCTTCACTGGCCCCAGATACAGCTACAGTCCGGTTTCCACACCCCAATATAATCCCACCTTTCGGACTCCGTTTCCCGCTTCCAGAGGGTTCCAGAGAGGTCGTGGCAGAGGTGGACGTGGACGAACAAGATTTTCATCTGGTAAGTCCTCCAATACTATCTTCTTTCCTTCCTCCCGTGCTCCCTGCGGCTCGTCTCGCATTCTTTTCCCACTGTTGGCACCTCATTACCTCAGACAATTGGGTCCTCCAGACGATACAGGGTTTTTCCATAGACTTTGTGTCCACCCCGTCTCAGGCCCACCCCCCCGCCCCCTTAGTTGTCAATCGAGAGACACAAAGTCTCATCGACCAAGAAATAGCACTTCTCAAAGTCAAAGGTGCAATCCAGAGGTCACCTGGCCCCCAGGGTTTTATCAGCAACATATTCCTTGTTCGCAAAAAATCAGGGGAAAATCGTCCAGTCATAAATTTGAAATTCCTAAACGAATATGTGGTTTACCGTCACTTCAAAATGGAAGGGATTCATATGCTTCGAGACCTTCTAAGAGAAGGCGATTGGTTTACCAGACTGGACCTAAAGGATGCGTACCTTACAGTACCGATCCACCCAGACTGCCGACAGTTTCTTCAGTTCATTTGGAATTCCCAACTGTGGCAATTCACTTGCCTTCCGTTCGGTTTGAGCTCAGCTCCGTGGTGCTTCACGAAGCTAATGAAGCCTGTCATGGCCTTCTTTCGAGCTCGGGGTGTTCGTTCGATCATCTACCTCGACGACATCTTGCTCTTCCACTCAGACCCGAGACGACTGCGGTTTCAAACAACCTGGGTTATCGGCTGGCTTCAGGCTTTGGGGTTCATTGTGAACCTCCAGAAGTCGGTCATCGCCCCGACACAGTTGATTACTTTTCTGGGCTTCGAGATAGATTCGATCAATTCCCTTCTCAAGCTCCCTTCTTCCAAAATAGCGAACATCAAAAAAGAGATCAGGAAAGTTATTCGCCTGGAATACATCTCCTTGAGACATCTTGCAAGAATAGTAGGCCTTTTATCTTCTTCTATTCAAGCAATTTTTCCGGGCCCCCTTTACTATCGGGCCATGCAACGCCTGAAAGCCAGACATCTTCGGGCTCTCCAATCTTACGATCAATTGGTTCCCCTCCAGTCAGATGTGCGTCTGGAACTCAATTGGTGGCTCAAGCACATGGAAGCATGGAATGGCACAGCCATTTTCGGAACCAGACCAGACTTTGTCTTGGAATCAGACGCCAGTCTGTGGGGCTGGGGCGCCTCTTGCGCAGATTCCGCAACCGGAGGCCGCTGGTCACGGGACGAGCGTCACTTACACATCAATTGCTTGGAACTTATAGCCGGATCTTTTGCGGTCCGCAGTTTTTCCAAGGACCTTTCTCATTGTTCCATTCTACTGCGCATGGACAATGTGTCCGCGGTGCGCTATATCAACCGTCTCGGTGGAGCTCGGTCGGAACGTCTATCCAATCTGACCAGGGACCTCTTTCAGTTCTGTCTTCACAGGCAAATCTCTCTGTCAGCGGAGTACCTTCCGGGAGCGAGCAACTTGACAGCAGATTGGTTCTCCCGATCCTGGAGAGATGCCAGCGACTGGATGCTAGACAGGCATGTTTTCTCGAGAATCGCTCTTCGTCGGGGTCCACTCTCAGTGGATCTCTTCGCGTCCAGATGGAACTTCCAACTTCCATCCTTCTTCAGTTGGCTTCCGGATCCGGAAGCAACAGCGACGGACGCTTTCTCTCAGACCTGGCCTCAGACGGGTTCTTATGCGTTCCCTCCCTTTTCAATGCTCTCTCGCGTGATCCACCAAGTGCGACGACAGGTGATTTCCCTTGTGTTAGTTTCGCCCCTGTGGCCAGCTCAACCCTGGTTCCCGGCTCTCTTGGAAATGTCCTACAGGGATCCCCTCATCCTTCCGTGGAGTACTTTTCTCCTTCGAGACCCGGAGGACTCCCCACACCCTCTGGTGGTCGATCATCGTCTTTCTCTGGTGGCATGGTCGATTTCAGGGGCTCCTGGAATCTACCAGGCCTATCAGACTCAGCTAGAGACCTACTCCGCGAATCCTGGGCTCCCGGTACTAGACGCGCCTACTCCTCCGCTTGGAACAAGTGGAGTAGCTGGTGTATGGCTCAACAAGGTGATCCCTTTACAGCCCCTGTGACGGACGTTATCAACTTTTTGTCGGCACTTTTTTCCCAAGGAAAATCGTACCGTACCATCAACGTGACCCGCTCTGCCATCTCGGCTGCTCACGTTCCCATATCAGGTCTTCCGATCGGTAGGGACCCCTTGATTTGCCGTCTTTTGCGAGGGATGCGTCTTTCTAGACCCCCTGCTCCTCGGTATTCCCATTTCTGGGACGTCTCCCTAGTGCTAAACTTGTTCAAGTCCTGGGCGGATAATTCGGAACTTTCGATGCGGCACTTATCCGCTAAACTTACCACTCTTTTGTGTTTGGTTTCATTTCGCAGAGTTTCCGATGTCCGGGCGTTGGATTTTAATTCGTTGACTTTTTCTCCGGATGGCGTTTGTTTTCAAATTTCGCGTCGTACTAAATCACTTTCGAGTTCCGTCTCTTACCCTTTTTTCCCTTCGGAACCCCTTCTCTGTGTTGTTCGTTGTCTTCAAGCTTATCTTGATAGAACTGCAGTTCACAGAGTTTTTAGGGCACCCCAACTGTTAATTTCTTATGCAAGTCCGTATCGCCCGGTCTCTTCGCCCACCTTAGCACGGTGGATCCGTTGGGTTCTCTCTCTCGCAGGAGTGGACCCTCTGTTTGGTGCTCATTCGGTTAGAGGTGCCGCAGCCGCTCAAGCTTTCCAGATGGGCAGTTCGTTGCAAGATATCATGCGTGCGGCCGATTGGTCCAGGGAATCTACCTTTCGTCGTTTCTATTGTCACCCAGTTGATCATGCGGCGGATTCTCTTTTTTCTAAGCGTTAAAAATGCAAAATATGAGCCTCCTGTCACGCTATAAAATTGGGGATTATTCTAGCTCTGTGCCCGAATAATCTGAATTTTATTAAAGACAGGAGGCGAATATTTTTCCCACCCATCTTTCCCTGACCCGGAATGTTTTATCTTAGAACTCCTTTTCTGGTGTTTTTTGTCTATTATGTGTAGAATTTATATTTAATTTATTTTTAGAGATTTTAAGATTGTACCGCGCTTATGATTGTATATTTTACATGCGGTCCCATCTCCAGATACTGTTATGGTTTTTCTCTCTGTTTCAGCGTAATCCGTTCTCTGCTGTGGTGCGTCCGGAAGACCTGTGTCCAGGAATTCCAGTTGTGGATGGTCAGGCTTGGACTGAAGTTTCCTCTGTGGTTTTTTCTCTATGATCTCCTCGTTCCAGTTTCAAGTTTCATCTTCTGCGTTCGGTTCCATACCAAAGGAAGAGGAGGCAGTCTTGCTGAATGGGACTTATATATACTAGGACTGTCTCTGATTGGTTATTTGTTTACATTGTTTTTTCTCCTTTGCTGCTGTGAGGTTTAAGTAAAGGAAGATATGCAAAATATTCGCCTCCTGTCTTTAATAAAATTCAGATTATTCGGGCACAGAGCTAGAATAATCCCCAATTATGGGTCATGTTTAATAAAAGAATGTGTTTGATGGTGACTTATTATAGACAATACATTAAGAATGGTTTATGCTTTTATGACATTTAAATTTAGTATTATTTTAATGTAAGACTTTGAGAAAAGTAAATCCAGGTACTACAACCTATGCAAGAGGATACAATTATCATCTGTTTTCTTAAGAAGCAGGACACTAAATGAATAATCTTGCCTGGCAAAGCATTACAGCATGGTCTCAGGGCTGTTACTAAGTAAATTATATCTATACTTATTATAAAAGCTTTTACAATAAAATTGCACAATGTGTGTTCTTAAAGATGGTTGTGACATATTTTTATGTTTTATCTTTCTAATCCCTCTTTGGTGTTTACATAGAACCTGTATCCACCGAGAGTTCAGAAATATAGGTTCATCTAGCAGATATTTGGGGATATTTACAGAATGTTCTGGTTTTTCAGGGTCTCGTGATAAATGAGGTGATACTCAGGGACACACAAAAAATGGGGGTCAGAGTGGGCCCTGATAGGGATGCTGAGTAGGGCTAGGCCTAGGGTACATTGTTTGAGTTGTGGGAGTAGAGTTATTCAAACGTTATTTAAGGACTTGAGCCATTTTGTTTGTCGCCTTACCTCTTGTTGTTTGTATTCAGTTCTGGTGGTGTTACTATGTCTTGTCACTTCCTGGGCGGAAGCTTGCTAGGGTATCTAAGGGGTTAATGCTGTGGTGAGAGTTAATGATATCTAATCATTCCAGTTGGTCCTTTTCTCAGTCTTGTCTTTACCTTTCGACGATTAATGCCTTTTGTATTATTAATGAGCAGCTATATCATTCTTTTTTGTCATGGGTTATTAAGGGGTTAATGTTTTAAGTTTTCATTTAAAAATAATTTGTATGCTTTGTAAGAAACTGAGATAGGACACCCAGAATCCCTTTTCTTTAGGTAGATTAATTGTCGATTATGTGACGCTGGAGGAGTCCGGATCAGCCTTTGTGAGCCACATATAATGATCCGTGAAGAGTTTATCCTGCATGCGTTGGAGAGAGCTGTGAGCGACTGCAAATCTGCTTCCGAGTGGAGCTATTTCTCAGTTTCTAAATGTGTTGTGTAAGCCGGAGGCAAAGACAACAACACATAGATTTTTACCTCCAATTACATTTGGAAAATGAAAAAAAAGAGAGTTGCATCAGTATTATTTTTCTTCTCTTAAGATGTATATTCCGCTGCTCTTATAATTAAAGTTGTTACCTCCGGCATTTAAAACCTCTGAATTCTACATGCTAAGGTCAGTCTGAAAGTGTTCACCAGTAAAATGCAAAATGTGAGGGAAGGAAATGTCAGACTGATGAACAGTTCAGAGGTTTCAGGTTCCAAATGGCCATTGTGGCAACTATATTTACAATAGAACAGGCCCTGACAAATCCCAGGGACCAGGAAGACTATGTATGGCTCAGAGATGATTTGCCCAGCACTGGAGGAGAAGGACCCTACTTATATGTCATAAAACCTTAGTAACATTTTATATTTTAAATTAAATATACCCCAACTCCTGTGGTAAGAAATAAAATGGTTCATTCCTAATCACGTAGCCTGACACTTTGACTAAAGAAAGAATTTAATTGTATCAGTAGGACTCCATTAGCATTGCCATAAAGAATAAGCTCAGTGTGGTGTGTGAGCAGGGACAGTCAACCAAAATATCCCAAGACTGACAATAATGGTAGCTGTTAAGTCTCCAGATAAAGAGCAAAATGAAATAAAACCAAGATTTTCTCAGTGCTAATCTACATTACTATGTGCAACACTATATTTTATGCTCAAGGATACATTTCTCCTTTAATAGTAGTAAATTGTTTTCTATTCAACATATATATGCAGGTTATGCAGGTTTTTATCTTATCTCAGTCTCCATTACAAACATAAGTCCTTATCTCTAAATGTAGTTGTAAACAATACACTACCTTGTTCAAACCTTCCAGGAGAACATCTAACTTTATGGAAGTTCACAGGTTAAGGACATAAAGAGAAACTATCACTTTCACATTGAAGAATTACCTAATTTATTACAACAATCTATTCCGTGTGCTTGGAGATATTTAGTTTAAAAGTTTGGGTTCTGTATCTGAATATGGCTCAATTAACCAGTTTCCTTTACTGAAATTGTGCCTATTCGGAAAGTATATTTATGCAGAAAGTCAAGATGAGTGAGTTAAACAGAAGAGAACATTTAATCAAATCAATATTTTGTGCAACCACCCTTTGCCTTAAACAACATACGTTCTTCTAATTACACTCGCACACAGTTTTTTAAGGAACTTGGCAGGTAGGTTGTTCCAAACATCTTGGAGAACTAACCACAGTTCTTCTGTAGATTTATGCAGCCCCAGTTGCTTCTCTCCCTTCATGTAATCCCAGACTCAATGATGTTGAGATCAGGGCTCTATGGAATTATTCTTCTTATTTTTGCTGAAAATAGTTCTTAATGACTTTGACGGTATATTTGGGGTCAATGTCATGCTGCAGAAGAAATTGGAAAGGTATGGCTTTTTGTCCACAAGTCTTCCATGAAGACCACTTCTGAGCAGACTTCTCCGGACAGTAGATGGCTGTACCAAGGTCCCACTGTTTTCTGCTGAGCTGATGGCACTGCTGGACATCTTCCAATTGCAAAAGGAAGTAAGCATGATGTGTGCTAATAAGTTTTCTTGGCCAACCACTCTGTCTACAGTCTTCCACTTTGTGCAAGTGTACCAAATATTGATTAGATTTAGATTTTTCTTCTGTTCACCCACGTTGCATTTTGTTAAAAGTTAAAAATTAACTATTAACATATCTATTTTGAAAGCATTCTTAGTTTACAGTATTTTTTTCCAGTATTTTGAAGATATATATATATAATGTGTGTGTATATTCATATCCTTGTATTTGTGTTGCCGCCATCACAAGCTGTTTTGGTACTCTTTCGACATGGACTGTGTGATTGTGAGTAAAGAATAAGTGATTGATGGATAGCGATAGCCAATGCAATCCTGGCATGAAGTAGAGGGACAGTGGACAGTCTTATTGGTTACTGCTGGGATTGATGGATCCAACAGCCTGTGGTGTTTTTTTTATTTACTTTTCACACTGACCAATCAGCGGACACCATTCTAACTTGGCTAGTTTTGTTGAATAAATCATGACACGGTGTAATATGCCATGTCTTGTTGTTCATCTGATGTTGTATTTACCTAATTTTAGACCTGCTAAGGAACAGATTAGTGTTATTATCTCCTGAAATGTAAAACCTTAGAATTCAAAGAATGTGGACTTTTTTAACACAAAAAAATTTAAACTGTTTATTTACTGCGAGGGATTGATGTGGGGTTGTTGCCCTATGCTGGACCCAGACCAAGTTGACTTAAGGTCAGACAAGTCTACCACACATATTACAACGCATATATGAAAATTGAGATCTGCGCCAAAATGTCTACCGTTAAAAAGAATGCTACATATATTTAAGGTTTAAAGTTTACATTCACATCAGGAGTCTTTCCAAAGACGTAAATTATTGAACTGAAAGGTAACTCAAACCTTTCAGCTTTAAAATATGCAACTCACATTTTAATTCTTTACAGATACATCCTGACCGTAATCATTTACAGAAGGGAGTCTAGAATTTCAGAATTCATAAAATAGCCACTTTTGATTAATACATTTACAAGTAACTGTATAAATTCTTTGCCAAGTGGATCACTTGTATCAACGAGACATTACTGCAGTGCATTTGTGACATAGAATGGTATTGGAAATAGGGTAAAATAGCCACGTAAATGAGTTTTCCATCTTATTAAATGCCCTCCCCTCTTTTTGAAGAAACAGCCGGAATTATAGTTAATTTGTCCCCTTGGTTAATTACTATAAGCTTCGACTAATCCGATAATGTGTACGAGGTTTAGCGTCTCTCCAGCACAGCTTGCAGATGAGAAGGCGTTTCATTTTCCTAAAATGTAGGAACTTTTTTCCTAATAAACATAAATCCACTACTCTGCTTTTCCAAAAAAGGTGTAATTGTTTCCAAAATCTTGTTGATCCAATGTATTTACCTGTGCAATATATATATAGGTTACTTTAGGTTGGCAGGCACGTATCAGGTGGGAGCACAGTGGATAAATATCCTTGGGTATAATGCAAAATAATAGAATGGAGAGTGTTCTTTTATTATTTTTAAAAATAAATAAGATACATTTCCTACATAAGGCCATGGGACCTCTTCCTAAACCGTTTAATCTATCTTTTTGTTACTCAGAATACTAATCACTAGTAATAACGAGAAAATAAATGTTACAACCAGCTTCGAGGAGAGACTTCATTTATGGGAAGCCGGTTACTCGATTACAAGAGAAACAACTGTCAGGAAGGGAATGGTCCTTGGTCCAAAACAGAGACGGAATGAATTGGAACTATATTGGAAATCTGTCTTTATTTTAGGAATATGAAGGTGGATGTATGTTTAGTCATTGATTTTATTTTTATTATTTTTGCTTATATTTTGAGCTGTAATGAGTATTACAGCTGGATGTCTAGATCGGAGTAGAATCTGATGTTACCCCTACAACTAACCAAGGGAACAGATTCTAATTAGAGACCATCTAAAAGGAGCGATCCTGACTTTAAATGTTCAGTGGTAATTTTATTCCACAGGTCACGTTAGCCTGAGGTACACTTCGCAGAACAACATTGTAAAGACACAGACTCTTCCCTGTTAATATACCAGGAGCGTCACGTCCAGCAGTACCACATTTCTGATGCTGAAATGCCTGCTTTGAAACTGCAGCTTCAGGACGGTGGCACTTCTGGTTGGGGCGACAAGCACGGTTGAGAGGGTAGTAAATGGTTTGGGGGCCTTAGGGTGAGTATGCTAAAAAAAAAAAAATAAAAAGGAAAAAATAGAGAAGCCACACATCCCCAACAGACACTTTTTAATGTCAATATTCCAGGTACCAGAGCAGTGTTTTGAATGTCATTCCGACGATGTTCAATGCTGTGGTGTTTTTTGGGGCGGCTTAGTACTAGCTCACTTTCATAGAAGGATCAGCGTCTCATTTTGCTAAAGCAGATATATCCCTGAAATTTCCACACTGTGCGGGGGTGGCTGTATGCTTTTTAGGGCTACTAACCAAAAAGATTTGAAGAGAACAATGAACAAATGGTGAAAATGGGAAAGTATACATAGATGAAGAAACATGATGCTTATGATCTCAAATTTATTAACAAACACGATGCACTATAATAGTATAAATTTAAGAGAAATCTGTGCTAAGCAACCGCTTAACATGCTTATATGGTAGCGCCATACCTCTCATTCTATGTGAGGATCAGGAAACACTGTAGCGAGTTATAGATGAATAACTAAAGATAAATGAGTCTGCTATTCTATTCACACATCCAATAAGTCTATAGCACACTTAAGAATTAGAATTTACCTCGTACCGCTGGAACAATCTATTCCCTTTCCAGGTCATGTTTCACAGTTCTGCCATTTAACTGGTTAATTACGTTTGTTGTGTCTCGGGTTCCAGCTACAGAAATGGCAGAATGTGACTTATTTTCCATTTGGTACTGTCAGAACGTATTCATCCAGAGGGGGGTGCAAATCAAAAATCCCAGAGACCATAGAACACAGAACTTGTGCAATTTCATTAGTAGACTGCAGACTATAAACACCCCAGAGAAATAACCCAGGAAATAGCTACTACCTGTTAGGGGATTTTATCGTTCAACCGCAAACGGTCCAATCCAACTGTGGCAATTCAAGCGAAGGAACAAATCCATCATGAACAGGTATAATAGTTAAGCACCAACACGCTATTTCTGCCAGTACCAGCCACTGAATGTCAACAACTCTTCTGCTCGACAACGCCCAAACATTTTATTGTTTTTTAACAAGAATTTGAATATATATGAGCAGAATTTAAAATATTTAGTTATCTCAAAATTGTATATGCTATATACGTATATTTAAGGCTGTATTTAAATATGATCTTCTTAAAAATATGGAACTGCCTTTTTAATGGTTGTTAGGGTTTCCATATTGTTCTTTTTTTTGGGGGGGGGGGGCATATGTATCTTTCACAAGTTCCTGACCAGCACATGTATATGGGTTGTGTATGGGATGTATAAAATCAATGATGGGAATCCTAAGTTATTCTTGGTTATTACCATGTGTTCCCTTTGCAATAATGCAGTTTTATGTAACGAGAAATGATGCAAAGGTATAAAAACATAAGTAAAGACAATCTGAAGATCTGATTTTTTATGTTGGATGTGTGTTTTGGCATTTAGTTAAGGGCACCAGTACTTAAACAGAGAGGTTCAGACTGTATAGCTCAAAGTTTTCATACTGTCCAGGGTAACGTGTTTCCCATCTGGGATGCCATTCGTTGCTCTTGGCTGAACAAGCAATGGTGACAGAACATAAAGATATAGGACTGAGTCTTGCAATCTGACATTTGAAGGATGAATTTCTAGAGTATTGAAAGGCAGGGATGTCTTTAAGCAGGGGAAAGCTCAGACCTTGCACTTAAGAGGGGCTCCTACTTATTCCTTCATTCTCCTATTCTCTGTATCTCTGAAGTAAGGGATTGAAATGACATCATAGTCTAGTTCTCTCCTTCTCTCACTGATTCACAAACCATGAGGAAGGGTGGGAGCCCCACTTGTCTCTGTCTTTGCCATGTACTTCAGAGTCTGAAGGCAGTCCTGTTGAAATTATTTGACTGCAAAGAAAACTGTATTGTTTGCCTTTTTTGAGTAAAATCCAAATCTTACCTGTCCTTCATCATGTCTTGTGTTCCAATATACCTGCCCCATGCAATCACTGTATTTAAGAGAGATTCCTGCTAACTTAGGGGTGAGTCTAGGGTTAGTGGTGCCTGAGTGCACTATTTATTCTGTTTCCCCCTCAACTAAGCCACGTGCACACTAACGCGCAAACTAGCCCTAACACCGTGCACATACACATCTCTCTAAGCTCCATCGCACCACTAACCTTTGGCTTACGCCTGACACTCGACCACCATACCCTTACGCACACTCATTCTACCACCATATACTTAAGCATGCACACAATCTCCAACACATACACACATTCACTTTAACTCCAAACAATTAAACAAATGTACTCTTCCTCCTCCTCCCTCATGTAGGCCCTCCTTTTTCTGTGTGAATGGGGGTAACATGACGTGTCCCCGCTAGGTGAGGCTCCTGCTTCTACCCTTTCAGTGAAGAAACATACTTCCCAATATTTTAAATGTACTTATCTCTTGCACTTTGTTGAATCTATGTATTTAAATAGTTCTATCATGTCCTTTCTCTTTAAATTCTAAAGAATTCCTATATCACCCATGAGATGTGGTCTCCAGCACTGTACATAATACACTAGGTGAGGTTTCACTGTCGTTCTATGAAGTGGCATGAATGCCCCCCCATACCCCTTTACAAAACTTACCAAAAAAACATATTTGATAGAACAACACTGTTTTTCTGGATGCCAGTGCCATGTTCTGGAACTAAATATTTTGAGCACAAGAATGTCAGTGAGAAACAGTTAATGTTTGATTGTGACACATGCCTTGTGGTTGGTATGTTCTTAAAACTTGGCCTCATGCGCTAGTTCACAGCAGGGGACAGTGGACAATAGGGAGAGGAGTGATTTCTATCCAAGGTAGAATGGTAGTTAAAGACAAACTGTCTACTCATAAAAGCCTGTTTCTTGGATTTCTGTATCACAGCATCTCTTAGAATTGATTTTACTGGGAAGAAAAATATTTTGGACAGTTTACATTAATTTCAATTTACTAAATACGGGTTTGAGCCGGCTCTTTTAAAATACCTGTTTAAGATTTGTGCATCAACCGCTCTATATATAAAATACATTTATGCAAAAGATATTCTTTTCTAAACACTTTTGGTTCTGGGTATACTTAAATGGGTACTAATGTTATGTAAATAAGTCTGACGTCTAGAGAGCTGCCTGCAGCGTTTTAGGAATTCATATCAGTTTTATATACATTTCTACAAACTGTTGTAATAATGTTTGAGGGCCGTGATAAGTCTGGCAGCTACCTGAGACCTCCTGCGTGTATGCATCATCAGTTCTCAAGCCAAAGGCTTCTCATGGAAACTGTGGGATAGCAGTTCAGTAAATGTTTAAATTCACCATGAAAACCTCTCAAACAATTCCAGTGGCTGTTTCAGATACAGTGGAGACAGTTGGGGGAGACTAGAATTCTTTCTCAAAAACGTCCAACATTCTTTGGAATGTTTCTTTGACAGCAGCTCATTAGCTGATAAGCATCAAGGTAATTTTATACAGAACATTTTGTCTGTGAGGTCACTACAGCTTGTAAAAATATCCAAAAGTTATTGCAAAATACCGTATCTAAGTAAAGAGGATCTACAGTAGATCCAGTGGACACAGCAAAGTTGGACGTTGCAAAGTTCATCAAAAAGCTTATTTCTTCCACAATTCAGGGTAATAAAACAAAGGGAAGTTTTGGTCAAGAGTTCTTCTTCATGCTCTACTAGGAGATGTTTGAGGAACATATCTTGATCAAAAAGTTGCTAAAATTTGTGTAACTACCAACTATAGAATAAAAACTATTTAACCATTTAAGCACTGGAGTTTATACACAAATTAAGTTCAATGTTAGTTTATGAAGAGATTGTTAGGAACAAAGTTTAGGCATGAAAAAACAAATATTCTATAGTATATAGTAAATAATAATATTATTTTAGCATACTTTTTAAAATTATTATACATAAAATTATTATAGATTCTAAAACTCAACCGGTTTCGCTGTTATGCATTATTCCCTAGGAGTTTGCAGCCAAGTTCATCATTTCAGCTTATCAATTGCACTATACTCTATATATAGCATTGTAAAGCTGATTCACCTTACAGAAGATAAAATTTGTTAATATCGACAGATTATGTTTCTATATGGGATCAGCCTCTCGGAGGCGAGTTTCCCTGTATAAAGCATAGTTAATGTATGGGATTTATACATCTTCTCATTGTAGTAAATACTCCTCTAACTCTTTTAGTTGCCCACTGCCATTTCAGGATTTGTGTGTACCCTGGGCACAGCAACATTTTTAAGTCAAGTAGGCCCCTAGGGCTCACCTCCTTGGCCACCATCCTCTCTACTGAGCACTAGAATATGGGATCATATCCCAACTCTCCACCTCAGAAGGAAATGTGACCTCAGGTACAAGGTAATATGGAGACACCGAGGGGTGATGAAGCTACTGAGCCCTTCTATCCAGTGGTAGCACGAAGCACCAGGGATCTGGTATAGCTCTATCTTACGCACTTTGCATTGCAATAGCCGGGCAGCCTGGCACATTGCTGGCTGTGAAAATGTATAAAATTAACAATTGAAAAAAGGAACCAATGCTGCGACTATAAGAATCAACCTCACTATACAACTATAATTATATGCAACCCTATCTCTTACTTTATCATAATATTTTAACTTGTGACAGAGATGTTCACACTACTGTATGCCCTTTAGCTTATGACAGGTGAAGTAAATGAACACTGATTTTTGTGGTTGTCTATGTATTATTTTTATTTTCATTCAATATGCATTCATTTTGTGAGAATAACCTGATAGAGCAGATATCTATAAGACAGATAAAAACATAATTTAGACGGTGATAATGCATTATTGATAGTACTGTAATGCTTCTCCTCTTCCAGGTACCAAGTGTCAGTCTTTGGCCTCATCTACTTCCTGCCCCTGCTGGTAATAGGCTGTGCGTACACATTCATCGGATTAACCCTTTGGGCCAGCGAGATCCCAGGAGACTCCTCAGATCGCTACCATGAGCAGGTGGTGGCAAAGCGTAAGGTAAGTGCAACATGCTGACAAATAGGCCATTCACAAGATGGCGTATAGCCATCCAAGCCATGTCTGAGTATTCCATATACCAATAGAAATAGTAAAACACTATGCCATTCCCAGGGGTGTTCATTATTACAATTCATTATTGTGTGTTCATGGTACCTTAATCGACTATGGCTAACAGCACTGTGCAAAAGTAAACTAAGAATGATTTAAATAATAGGCATGTTAATAGTTTATTTTTATCATTTAACAAAATGTAAAGTAATTAGTAAAATCTAAATCAAATCAATATTTTGTGTCACCACCCTTTGTCTTCAAAAGCCCCAAATTTATCCTGCAGCATGACGACAACCCAAAATATACAGCCAAAGTCATTAAGAGCTATCTTCTAAATGGAAGCTACATTAGCATGAGTTTCTGTAACGTAAATCAGACAGACTCCATACCTGCTCAGAAATGTATGAATTGAAAGCACACACCTTTAACTTCTGTGTCCTGCAGGTGGTGAAAATGATGATCGTTGTAGTTTGCACATTTGCGATCTGCTGGCTCCCATATCATATCTACTTCCTGCTTCAGATCTTCCTTCCCGAAAGCGACCAAAAATTCTACCAGCAGCTATACCTGGCCATCATGTGGTTGGCGATGAGCTCCACCATGTATAACCCCATCATCTACTGTTGTCTGAATGACAGGTGAGTGAAGACAAGCCTTGTGTTGTTGCAGACCAGAAATGTAGGTTAGCAGCACTCAACTTCACTCCCATCAAATGAACTCCATAGACTTTGCTGTGATAATAATAATAGTCTTCATAAAAAAGGATATATCGCTAGACACGCTTGATGTGTTTGGTACTAGGTGCTTATTCATAAGCTTAACAGTCTGATAAGCATTGAAATAGATTTATAATTAAGTCATGGGTATGTGCATAATTATAGATGAATTAAACAGGTGTAAAGTATCCATATTAACTTTTATCAATGGGATTAAATGAAACAAAGAGTTAAGTGAACAATAATATGGAGTGCAAAAGTAAAACTCTCTCTACTAAGAAAAAAAGTTACTATTACAGCTGTGTTAAATTTCCTTGAATGCAAATAAATCCAACACAAATTATCAAAAGAATATATAATTAAATAGTTAAAACGAATAAAAACAACTGAGTATATAAAAACAAAATCAATACATGTATATATGAAAATGCATCTAATGGATCCCTCACTAACACAATACCTATACATGATAACCAGTTGTTATAAATAATAAGTCACTGAATCGATAAATATATAATCCATATACACAATAGCTAGTGATAATTCATAATACAACACTCAATAAAAAATAAAATAAACAGATAAAACACCAATTAACAGCGATTAACCATTAATGAATTATTAATAAAGCACTGTGTAAACATGTCCATAAAAGCACTATAAAAGCCAATTCATAATAATAGCAGCTGATGAATGAGTTTATCTATAAATAAATATTGTCTAGCAATATCTGTAATATTGTATTTTAATTAGTAATTCATATTATTGTATAATGTGTGCCTGGCTCAGTAATTATGAAACTATTATGATTATGAGAGCAAAGCCTTTGGAATTTACTTGGTGTGAACGCGAGTGCCGCTAACCTATATTCCTGGCATGTATTTCTTGGCGGGTCTGGATCCAACCCCTGGTGTGTAGAGCACTGAGTTTCTTCCCTCTAGGAGCAGGAGACTTATTGGGAGTAGAGATGCCAGGCTTGTGTTGTTAGGTGTATTAGGCAGAAGTGTACATGTTCTTTTATGTATTATTTATTATGTTATTTACTCCAGCACTGGTGCTATACAATGAGGAACTTAAAGTGTGGATGAGAAACTGTTCTATTCAGAGCATTAAACAAAGTGGCCAAATACTGTCCCCCTCCGCAGACACAGTTCATGACAGTAGCCGGATGATAATGTTAAGAAATGTTATTTATGTCACACGAGGAGTGCATTATTGGGAGGAGTGTGGGCCTGCTTGGGGCAACAAGAGATGAGAAGTGTCTGCTGCAAGCAGGTTGTATTTCCATGTATTTCCATGTTTCTAGCTTGTTCTTTTCATGCCGATAGGTAGGCATCTGGTTTCTCTTCAACTTCAGCTCATGAAATCCTTTCTACCATTGTACCCGTACTCTGTTATTGCCACTACTTTTCATTTTTGTCTCCATAGGTTCCGCATTGGCTTTAAGCATGTTTTCCGATGGTGCCCGTTTATCCATGCGGGTGAGTATGAAGGGCTGGAAATGAAATCCACACGCTACCTTCAAACTCAGAGCAGCATGTACAAAATCAGTCGTATTGAAACCACCGTTTCGTCTGTCCTAAATGCCAACGACGAGGATGCAGAGGAGAGTGGGAAGAACAGCAAACGCCTGTCCTTGGACCTCACCTCCAACGGTTCCTCACGCAGTGTCTGTAAGACTATGTCTGACTCCTCCAGCTTTTACTCCAACAACCTTTCATAAATGGCCACCACAACCAGGATTGTCCTTGGTGTCCGTTTGTGGTTTGCTAGGCTACTTATATCCCCAAACGAGGGGAATCCATTTTAAAGTGTTTCCACCTTATCCAGGCTTAGGTGAATGAGACTTTGTTGATAATCCTTATGCCCTTACTCTTCCGTCCAGTAATTCCGTTAATGAGAGTATGTTTACAACATGGAAAGGCCTTACCACTAATTTGTCAGAGGTAACAGCAACCTGTAAACAATTCTTCCTACCCTATTTAGCACCCGGGTGTAATCTATTAACATCCCAAGTGAGACTGGCCCCTTATAACCAACAGGCAGTTTCTATAAACTGTTTTCATGTCCCACACCTGCCATGACTGCTCCGTTGTAGGTTGGTAGTTCGAACCTCCTCCTTTTAAAACAAAGACCAAATAATTCCTAGTAGAAAGTAAAATTTGTAAAATAGTGGTGGACACTGAAAGGATGACAACGTGTTTAGTAGTCCAGGAACATAATAAACCCTAATATGATAGTACAATTTGCCCTATATTGTAAAAGTTTATTTTTGATAAGCTTTTCTACAAAAATAATATTTATAGCTAAGGGCTATGGTCTTGTTCAAAGTATTCACACCTATTATATCTACCTTCTTTCCTCGGGAACTCAGAGAGTTAATAGGCTAATTTATGTCGCCAACCCTTCCTTTAAAAACTGCTGTACATGCTCTGTTTTAAAAATCTATCTATAACTTTATTTATTTAATTTTCGACAGTCTATTGGGATTTGGGGGGGGGGGGCTGTGAATCTGATACCAAACACATAAAACCATAAAACAATCTATTAACAAAAGGCATTTGCACCGCAGAAAAAAATAGAAGCCTGGAGACTAAGAAAATTTTCTTTGGCATAATTTCCATATTAGAATGTAAATCAAAAAATCCTCAGGTTGCAAAAAAAAACAAAAAAAAACAATTATGACATATTCACAGACAATATAAATTTTTTTTTTTATGTTGATCCAATTCAGCTTTTGCAGGCTAAGCTGGAAGTGAAAGCATTAAACGACGCGTGAATTATCTAAAAACATAATTTGCAACCAACATATTTTAAAGATATTTTTTAAAATGTAAAATAACAATCGTATTACGCCTTGAAAGATAAGCTGATAAATTGATTTCACAATAGTCGTGTCTTTGTGAAATTTCAGAACTTGTGTTTTTTATAGTCATTATTTTAAAAATCTAAAATAATTAAGCCCCCCCCAATGCACTGCAGCATGCTTGTATGTGAATTACTCATAAGAGCTGCTGGGACCCTCAATATTGCTAATACCCACACCTCGCCTGACAGAGGCTTAGCTGTGCCAATGGCTCACAGAACAGGGGACGGGGACGCCTGGCACCTTCTGGTCCGGGACATGCAAAGTCAAGTGGCTACCCGGTTCCCAGGAAAGCCCCCAGCATATGTAATTGGCAAAGTTTGCAGTAAAACATATAATTTTTTGTCTAGCTTGAGGAATAGATAAATAAACTGTGACGGGATGTATCCAATTCAATTTTTTTTGTTGCCACCGTACAAAACAAGATTTCTGTTCTCCTTTCAAAAATTCATTACCCCGCATTGCTGTAGCAGCCTACTAAACGGAAACTGTCTACCACTTCCCGCTGTGCAGAACACAAACATATAAAACATTCATTTTATAACGCAACCCAACTAGGATTGCAAGGGAACCCATTAAACTAGGAGCAGAGCATTCTGGGGAAAAACAGAAGTCCCACCGCTTGCAGGTAATTTATGGTTTACATTGTTCATATACGTGATTTTTGTTCAGGGATAATAATGCAGCGCTCGTTATCAATCGCAAAGTATGTGATTGGAGCAAAGATGATCTTTTTGAAAGCACTTTCAAACGACCAACGTGTCAACTTTGTACAACTTTAACAGGGTCTCTGCTATCATGAATGTGAATTATATATATATATATATCTATACATATGTGCTTGTATATAGTAACTGTTTTACGTCAAGCTCCCCATGGTCTATGGGGAAATAGAACAGTGTAGTAAAGCTATTTGGACATTTGTGAGTAATTATATATCTATGGCAAATTCAGGCCAATCAGAGTGTTCCATTATTGAAAGCTGCATTGTGTACGGAGTAGATTTTTAGAAAGAAACCATCTGATTGGTCCATATTTTTAACCTCTTGTGGTCAAAAGAATACCGAGTTGTTTGTTGCAGATCAGCGCCCAAGGCTCATGATGCTGTCATACCAACAGTGCAATTGTATAGATCTATAACCTGTGCTCCATGAGCTGTGATGTAGATGTGTATTGAGTATGACCTGCCTTGGTAAACCAATGTACGTGTTTTCACTGTCAAAACAAAATCAGTATTTTCACAAATAAATGTGTTCGTTCGTGAAATTTTGTCTGTAGTGGAGAATTCTGATGATGACATATGATGCACATTTTTCAAAGACAGTGTGGGGGGGGGTGGTCATGTCTTGCAGTTTTAATTGAAAGATTAATTCCGTGGGGTTTAAATTAAAAAGTAAATAGCATTTTCTCTCTTCTCCATTGCCCCGCTACTATACATAATTCCTGTACTTTGTCATTCCATCTGTACTATTTCAGAATCAGTTGCAGCATTAGTGTTGGCACTTTAGCTATTTGTTCTGCTATGCAGTGTATGCGATGTATTAACTCCCAGAAATAAATCAATTACTTAAATGTATATCTGTTATAGATGGGATCAGCAAGATGTAAAGTACAATGTGAGTACTTTCATGTGCATTCTCCCAAAACAAAATAAAAGAAATAAAGCGCCTGACACAGAAGAGGCTGCCCTGCTGCAGCTGCTTCCCTCTTTCTCTATGATCTGATTGCTCTTACCACTCGTTGGCTGCTTGGAATAAAAATGAAATAAATGGCAGCACTTTCCACACAGGGGTCTTAGCAGACCCCCACCCAGGACTTTCCCTGAGCCAGCGCTGGAGCTGAGTGGAGGTAAGTAAACTACGTGTAGGGAGATGCATTCAGCCAAAACACATCTCCTGCAGGGCGCTTAGCTGGGGCAAATGTTTATGGTGGGATTCTGCAGACCCCTCCAATGCATTTGCAAAACAGACTACATGAAAATGTAAAGAGACCACACAGCAGTATTAAAGTTCATATGATGACTGAGATGTCCCTTTAAAAAGATTTGCCTAGACCACCCCAATGTAATTACACTCTTAATGATGATTATACATTCTACTTGCCAAGCAGTGGATTTAATGCTTTTTTTAGTTATATTTTTAAGCAAATTGTTCATTATGTTTAACACAGAGAAACCCACTGCATGGCTGAAACAGACAGCCTCGCTTACTACAGCGTCACCGTCATGGTTAGCTAGCCAAAATAATTCGGTTTCTGGTTCCCAAATGGTTAAATTCAGTCTACAGAACAAAGTCCCTTTACAACCGTCACCTTCATTTGTTTTTAAGTTCTTTAATGGTGGCATTTTACATTGGCCAGCAGAAGCGCCCATTAACCTTGTGAATCTGACAGTCTGCCAAAAAGAATAAGCATTTTCGGTGTGATTTGTTATGCCGTTTTATCGCCCAGCCAGAGTGCTGCCCAATGAAAAGCATGGCCTTTCATTTTATAAAGCAACATAATTCTCTTAAATATCTTTAATTACATAAACGCCTCTCCAGAGGACCCATAAATGTGTCGTAAAGCCTGCCCCCCTAATCACACCTCTAACCACAAGAGCACCCCTCCTTGGCATTTTAGACTCGTGAGAGATACGTATTTAACAACAATATTAACTTGCATCTGTATTCTTCACCGATAACCATACCTGGGTATTTTCTTAAAATGTTCACCATCTAGTCTATACGATTCTCTTCTAGTGAAATACCTACTTGTCAGGAAATAATAATAATAATAATATACTGAATTAGATCACCTGTGTCCAAGCAGGTGTTTTAGCTTTTATAGCCACAATTGTAAGAGAGAGGCACCTACTGGAAGAGCAGAAGCTGGAAGTAACTCCACACTGTTTGGGGATTTGTAAAAAACCCCACGACTCCAGATTAAGCTCCAAGTCTGCTTAGTCTGCTCTATTTGAATCACTTTTGCCTTATTTATTCTTTAGGATAGCTTTATGCACATCCCAAGATTTATTCAATCTCCTTATTATGTTTACATGTGAACTTCCACTGGGAATCTATGACAGGTATCTACTACACTTTGCTGTACCTGTCCCTGAATAACGGCATAATTTAAGTGGCACCATATGCGAAAATAATGCCCTCTCGATCTATACCTTCGCTTGCAGTTGTGTACACAGTAACTGGGAACTCTCCCAATTGTGCCCAGAGTCTCTGGGAATCAGTTGGGTCAGCCTTACATATGTTGGTAGGGGAGGAATTAGTGTTTGGCTCCACTCACTAAGTAAACTCCAATTCCTAAAACCTCACAGGTGGAGTAGAAGGGGCCCCTCCCTGGGATGTTCCCATATATAAATTATTCTATATGCTGTATACACACAGTAAGTGCTGTTTAGATGACACAGCCCGTTTGGAAAGTTAAAGCGTACCGTACAATGCATTGCTTAGTCTTTCCTATCTCAAAGTTTTACACTCAATGTGTCATTTAGCCTCGAGGCTTTAGCAGCCAACTCTCAAACGCGGCTGCATGCATGTCAGCGGGAAAAAAGGTGAAAATATAGGATTTCTTTTCACAATAAACTGTCAAATATCAAGTTATACAAACCTTTGTCAGAAATTGGCAGGTATTTGCTCTAGTTCCATGTGCACAGTTGGAAGTCATATTTCATCTGCAAAGCAGAACCTATAACTAAAGAACACAGAAGAGAAATTCTAGAGCGATGATCACACTCTTTAATGTAAATCATAGCCCTAGCCCCTGAATGTGCTTGTTCATAGACACATGGGAATATATACCATAATATAAGATCCTCCAGGCCAAGCAACCAGACCTCATAAAGTAAAAAAAAAAAAAATCATTTGTCGCCTAACAGTTTTTCTTTCTAAAAACAAAAGATGCAGACGCTACGTATCTGGCCCCATTTCCTACAAACAAGTCTAACGTACCATAAACTACAGTACTACAGTACCTTCCAACTGTCCCCTTTTTCATAGGACAGCCCTGATTTCCAGGCAATGGGGGATCATGTCCCAGTTAGGGAGATCAGAAGATCTCCCCGGACCTCAATTACAGCTCCCACGTTGTCCCTTCTCGCAGCACATTGAGGCTGTGCCGCAGGATATGATGTTCTGCCTTAACGCCATGCAATGAACGAAGGTAAGTCCACAGTCCTGTCCAAGACCCCACCTGTAAACCCACCCAAGTTCCTATAACACCCACCCCTCCGGGCCCACAAACGGTGGCCCTGTTTGGGTTTCTGACCCAAAATAGGATTCGTTGCAGCGAAATGTCTTTTTTTATTATGATTTTATCACAGTCACAGTTCAGTTTAGCTGGGCCAAAAAACCCAGCAGGAACAGGTATTTTTCTCGGACATTTCTGCTGAATTATCCACAAAAACCTATATTTTAAATATTTATATTATATATATATTTTATATAATACTTGTTTATAATGTATAGGAACATCTAATGAAATGTTACTGGGAAAGGTCTGCTTAAAATGTTTTTTTTGAAAACTGAGTAAGAAAGAGGCTAGAGACGGAAAAATGTAGGCCGAATTTTTGCTGCAGCCGGCCTGTCGCCGCCAATACCCCAAATCTTCCTCCAGCGTCTGGGGTATAAGTAGTGCGTCTCTAGAAGAACATTCTCATGGCCACAGTATGCATTGTGAGCCCGTACATGTACAGGCTTTGTCATTAAGGGGTTAAATAACAGGAGACGCCGCACAGTTAGGGAATCATTTTGGGACTTGCATTAAAACTTATTACTTACCCATATAATCACTTTATTTGATATAACACAGTACTTGTATTATTACAGCAAGCCTCAAAATCCACTTACTTACCATTCTGTTATATACCGACACAAACCGTATCCGCTCTATTAACTACATTAGAATAAACGCCAGAAAATAATATACACAAATAACGCTCCGCAACATTATCCTAATGATAGCACATTACCAGTCTGTGGCCGCCATCTTAGGATAGCTGTATAGCTATGCGTGTAACTACAGACACATGTGTTAGTGGACTACTTCCCACTGGTATAACTCCCATCACACATGTGCATCTAAATATTAAGCGTTGTTTTATGAATTACTGGGAGATGTAATAACAAAAGGTAAGCACGTTGGCAGAAACATCGGGTGGGTATGTAGCTCCCCTTTTTCAAATGTAATACAGGAACATAAGCAGATACGTTTTGGCAGGGCTTTATAGTCTCCAATAATCGTAGCTTTTGAACTCCATGGGGGCGATTGTGTTGACTTCTTATGCCAGTTCCACCCATTTGGAGTTGGTGCCATCACCATGTGCAGCCAACCCTGCCTCCCCAGCCATGAGGAGCAGGAGAGCTTTGGGGGAACAACCTGAGGACGTTCCAAGAGATGAGGATCTTGCATTTATGCATTTCATTCATTCTCTCTTCATTTCTGTTAGCATCTTTATTTTACTTCTTAGATTATATTAAGGTTTTAAGAGACTCGCAATTTTGGATTTTTGACCAAGGATGTTGTCCTTTCTGTTGAAGAAGACCTAAGGCTTACGTAGAGGATTCTAGGTAACTGTATAGTTATTACAAAAATCTTTGCATTCCTTTACTGTGTCAGCTGGAAAGCGTTCCCATACACTCATCACACCATAATAAAAATATTGCTCTCTTAGATTACAGCTTGTTGTTTCTTCAGACTTTCTCTTGTTAATATAGTGATCAAAGCAATGAAAAAAATATTTTCACTATATTTTTGGAACGGCGCTCAATAAGAAGAAAAAAAATGTGCATCTTCCTCTCAGCTATATTTTTGTGAATCCTTTAAATATTATAAAACTAACTATGTAAGAACAATGTTAGTGTAAAGACTTTAACAGAACTCTTGAACATGTCTTGTAACTTTGTATGTCACTCTGATATGCATCACAATGTAGCAACTGCAGAACTATGACTTGAGAGATGTTTCAATGTATTTTAGAAAGACTATCATGCGAAACGTTCTGGTAGCAGCATCTATAGTTCCTCCTTTCCAATAGTTTTTCTCAGTGAAGTACTCACCTAACTAACCATTGCTAAGATTGGACCTTTTCTCCTAACTCATGGCATAACTATGCAATAACTCCTGCTATAGCTGCCAACTATCCTGATTTCATCCTGACAGTCCACACAGATAGATTTCATTCTACTGGTTGAAGTTGTGGCCACTGCACCAATGCCAGTTTTTTTGCAATGCCAATTTATTTTAATACCTCATTCCTACATATTGTCAGCAATGCACTCAATGTAGTTACTCTCCCAACTTCCCCATAACACTTACTCATACAGTGTCCTTCCAGAAAAGTTTGAATATGTTGCTGTCTAACTTTTTCCGTTGCGTCTCTTGCTATGCCTCAGCTTGGCTTGTCTTCTAGCTTCTCATTTAACCATCTTCCAATACGCGGCTCCCAAACCCTATGAGTAGTTTTTGTTGTTCTACACATGTTTAAGAAGCATTCCTTTCAATTGGTTGCAATAGTAGCTATGGGGCTGTAGTGACGCTCAATTCCGTAAGATCTTTGGACATGGAGTGATGCGCTCCTCATATTCTCCTGACAGGAGAAGACCTTAAGGAGCTCGCTAATATGAGAACAAGGAAACCCTCGGAATCCAGGAGAATGGACCAGGTGAACGGGCGAATGAGGAGTCTTAGAAGCCATGATGTCCCGTTTGATGTCAGGGAGGAGACACACTGAGGAAATGTACGGATGGAACGCCAAAGCACAAATTTAATTTTATGGGTTTTTATTTCAGTTTTTTAACTATTTTCTTATAATTTTACCATTTGAGCATAGTTTCTTTTTTGTGGTAATGAGTGGTCCAATGTCCTACTGAATACATTTTACAAACAATATTTTGCTCAGTGGCATTCACATGTGATGCGATGCCTGTTGGACTATTGTACAGTATACATTGTGGCATTAGGTTTCCATTAGTTCATTGTGATGTGAAATCTCATTTGCACCATACAGCAAAAAAGATTCCTACTCTTATACTGTAAAGGGTGGCGTATCATAACGGTCACACAATCTTACTTTTACTCATGTTACACCTATCACTCTTGCAGACTCCATAGAATATTCTATATTTTTTTTTTATACACGCCATCGAGGGATGAAACCGTGGGCTCCTTCTATCACTCCCATACAGTGTAATGGAAGACCCCATATTACTCCCACACACACTATAGAGTGTATCGGGATCCTACTATCACTTCTACACACACCATATGGCACTACAATCATTTTTACACTCGCGGCCACCCTTGTCACATATGCCATACCATAAAATATGATTAAAGAGTCAGATCTACCAAGATCCAGTAAATGGCCTTCACATGCCACAACGTAAATATGTTGTCTCGGCTATTTACTAAGGTTTGTGCCGTTCAGGTAAGGGTGTTTAGTTATTAATGGGAACTGCTGGGTTAAGTAGAAAGGTACATGCGCATTGATAGCTGGGTTTTAGTAAAACTACATGAAGCACTTAAAAAGTTATTTCAGAAAAAACACTTGTTAAATGTTAATTCGCTGCTGTATAAAAGTAAGACTGTATAGTATTTTTAATGTATGAAAATAAGTGACATTTTAGTGTTTCAAAGGTAAAGACATTGATTCAAAATTTTCTGTGTATTTTATTATATTTTATATAATTATTGATATATCTTTGTTTGATTATTGACTTTCAGAATTGTTGAAAACAAAAATTGTATTTTTTATGATAAAAGGGCTATAGAAGGTGTGGTCTGATGGGTATACACAGCCTGCCTCTTGGTTGATTGCCTGTGTCCTAAATTTAAACCTAGTGCTCCCTCTCAGTAATCCAGCAACAGATCATTTAAAATATATATTTGCACGGCTACGATAAAAGTGATCCAACACTCCATGATGCATTGTGTTAACTATTTCAATGCTGGATAGCTTACCAAATAGAGAACACCAACCTCACACCAAACTGTACTGGTTGATTAATATGATTATACCAAAAACTAGATGGTTATTATAATCATCATAATAGACACATACTTTATAAACATTTGTGCAACATTATAGAGCATTTAAGAAAACACATCTAGAAGGAAAGCTGACCGTATAGAGTACCCACTTTAACCCTTCTTCTTCCCCAAACATCTTATAATTATTAAATTCTTAATGACGCTTTGTTTTTTGGAAATGCTTGGTTTTTCACATATAATATGTGGATATTTTAATATAAATATAAACCCTAATTATTCTATCAGTCCAGTAATATTATTACTGTTATTATTGTTCCTTTTTGCAACAAATACACATCATCACATGAACGACACACTTATAGGCTATCCATTTTACAATTTTATGTGTACACTAAAAAACCTACTATAATAATAAAACGAATAATACTGCTTGACAAAGAATAGGCGAAAGCTATAGGTAGTTTCAGTAATTACATTTGTTATGCTAAAATACATTTAAGACATTAGCCATTAGATTTATGCACATCATAATGCTAGCATTATGTTTTACACATCAGATAGATCTTCTATTGAAAATCCATATTTACCCTAAGAATAGAATATTCTTTACTTTTAACAGGATCTACCTCTTACAACCTATTAAATCATATATAGATTTTAATTAAAAGGTACTATTCTACTTTTCTTTGCTTTAAGAAAAGTTGGAAGATGTGATTTTTTTTTGCCTACAAACTCTTTTATTGCACATTTCTGTAATGTATCTTGTGGGAAATCAATAAATAAATGATTTATTTCAAACTGTTTATTACTGTGACCCCCCCTCCCCCCAAAAAAAGAATATTGGTTTGTTAAATTAACTATGTTGTGGGTTAGTGCCCAAGCTCAAAAATTGTGTTTGTTGCCTTAAGTGCATTAAATTAAAGACTTGTCATTAATTATAGTCTGAGCAATAACTTTGTATACTTGATATACCACACTTTTGAAGATTGTTTTAAAGGACATGGTCTGTGAAGGAGCAGGATCCAGATGCTGAAAGAAACATTCTTGACTGATGCCTGAGGAGGACCTTTTTATAGACAGAGTTATTTGGCTTTCTTGGTACCATCATCTGGATCGGGTCTCCTTCCTAGCTCCTCTGGTTGACAATATTTGACAAGTGCATCCATATGATGTCCCAAGTTCTTGAACGGGGCCAGTCATGTATAAAGGTAATGGGGACCATGCTGACAACCTGTTAACCCCCCCCGAAACCCACCAATAAAACACACCACAACTTCTTGAATATAAACAGGCCACCGCTTTATTAAAGATAAACATAAGTATGTACTGCGTTACCCTATACCTTTAATATTTACAACCTTTTATAAAAAAAAATAATAAATAACAAATATAAATACAATATAAACAAAACACATTCCAAGTAATACAAACTCTGCCCCCAATCATGCTAACCACAAGCCGACCTTAAGCTCGGTGGGCATGTCCAAGGTCATTGACCACACAAACTTGCCTTCATTCAGACCAGCACAATAACTGTAACGTACAATCACTCTCTTACCAGCAAGGACTCACTAACCGCCTGCTGTGACAAGGAAAGAAAACAACAGTATTAAATCAACAAACCTGACAACTAAAAGGGAGGGTGAGAGTAAGCGATTGCTGGCCATCTCACAAAGTGGCACTGATCTGGGCCACCAAAAGGTCACCCTTTATCCATCGACTGATGTCTTCACCTGGTGCTCTCCACAGCAGGAAGTGTAGTGGGTGAGATGGTAAATCGGCTGAGGAAGGCCCCCCGAGTCAGGCCTAGAGCGGCAACCCCTATAAGCACACCATCGCTCACAGAGGCAGACATGATCAAAGAAAACTGAAAAGAAATTCAAACTACTTTAACATTATCTTCTGTAAATTGGCTTCTTATTTCAGGGCTCTATAAAACAAATGGGAGACATTGATTTTACAGCCAAGATTTCTTAATGAAATCAGATAAGTAAATGACTACTTTTAGTCAAAAAGTGAAGAAGTGTTTTTATGCCTGTTTCCTTGTTCTATACACTTATACACTACAAGTTTAAATTATTTACACTATATGTTTACAGATTAAAAAATAAATAAAAATCAATATATACACACTACTGTGTGGGGTCATTTAGCTGTTTTAACAGAAAACACAGTAATTTATATTTGTAACATAATTGCAAAGGGTTTTCTAATGGTCAATTAGCATTTTAAACATATACATATAGTAACGAATACAACGTGCCATTGGAATACAGGAGTGATGGGAGCGATAAAGGGTCGCTGTACACCTATGAAGATATTTCATTAAAAATCAGCTGTTTCCATCTAGAATAGTCATTTACAACAAAACTTGCTTTTTTCTAACTATTTTGTTTCAAAACTTCCAAATGACCCTAAACTTTTGGCCGGTAATTTATGTGTATTAGAGACCACCTAAAGTGTATCATCTTGTTTTTAGGATCTGTATGATTATTCTTCCTAATTAATTTATCTGTCCCATAATATTAGTGGTATTGGCAATTGTAACAGCGCTATGGATTCTAATGGCGTTCTATGAATGAATGTAATTGTTATTAAAATAACCCAATCTACTGTTATCTGCTAGGAAAGCCATATAACGGCATCCAGTACTCTTCTTGTGTTCTTCTAATTTGTACCAAGATGTATTAGAGGATGAGTGGCAACTACATTATACATCAATTAGTTAGAACAATTATGGAGTGACACAAAACACATCCAGAATATAATTTTACGTCTTTTCTTAGATAAAACCATCGGGCTCAGTTCAAAGCTGGGCAATTCTTCTGTCCTCGATAGCTGTGAGTGATAACAGAACATTCATAACTTGGTGGTAATACTGTTACATATAATCAGTCCCTGCAGAATACTATATCCTAAAGACAGATTATTATTCATATATACATAGCTTTTCAAGTTTGGATTATCTATTTCTTTACAGAACAATGTCAGTCATGGAATATAAAACATATTCAATTAATCAGATCAAGCGATTTCATTACGCTCCAGTTATATTGTAGAAATGGTACAGATAATTAAGTGCACATATGCCTTTGTACAAAGCATGCCCATTTATTACTGTTCCCACTCCCTTCATGGTACATTTAACCACGGAGCAAAAGGTTCTATTCTTCAATCTGAGAAATATTAATGCAAATTTCCATCTTTACGCGTCCCACAGTAGCCACCAAAGGGTTTATTCACTAAAGCAAGTGCACTACAGTTTCAACTCCCTGACTTGACAATGTATTATGAAGGGCCAAACCTGACAACTCTCTCCTGCAAGAAGGGGACATATATTATTATCCAGAACAAACTCCCAGAAATTCAAGATTCAGTGGTTACTAGAGTTTTCATTCATGGTGGTCTGCTGAAGGGAGCAAGAGGTCCTTGCTTTTGTCTGTGCGGACATCTTTAGCCTTGTCTCCTTAAACAGTGTCCTCAAGGCAGAGGCCACTCATTGGCACTCATTTCTTGGCACTCATTTTACCCAAACTACATGATCACACCATTACATAAACCACCATGAATGGCAGTGGCATATTTACCTTGAGTGCTGCCGTAGGCCCACCAAGGGCAGAACCCACAGCTGCCCCCTGCTCATGGTCCTGAATGCATTATAAGGGGCTGCACACCTTTAAGACATGGCATGGGGGGATATGACATATTTTAATTCAGTCTATGGAGGCAATGCTGGGCCTCCATATCATAAGTAGGCCGGTTGAAGAGATCAAAGATCTCCTCTGTAACTAACCCATTGTGCAGCTGAACATAAGGGTACTTGATCGTCCAAGAGAGTGTGTGACCCCCCCTAGACCTGCCCCCCTAGGTGAGAGTGTAGGGAGCATACATGTTGTGTGCTAGTTTATTTCTTGATCTTCTTAGCATTTCAAGTGGATACAACTGCATCGGAGACTAGGTCAGGAGGACAGGAGCAGGTCCATGAATCTAAATGTCACAAAAAATGCCCACAGGCAAAAATGAACTGCTTCCTTCTCTTGTAAAGAATGCTGTACAACCTCGCAGCAGAACTACATACTGCTTTTACATTTGTGTATCGTACTACAGAACTTTGCTTCACTATTTGTCCTTCCTTTACAGTATTTGTAATGATCTGATAGCACCTACTGCTGCTTTATAATTAAAATGTTAATAATTGGTTACGATAATAGAAAAATATTCAACATACGGTATGAACCTTGTTTAAAATGTTGCTTACATCATTCTTAAAGAAAACATATTTTTTATGTTTTAAAAACATTATTTACCTTTTCTGAAAACAAAAATTGTCCTTTTCCAAATATTTTTCATGTTTTTTGTGCCTTCCCATCTCTATGCTTGCACAAAGATTTAGCAGAGACATCCCAGCACAACCATTCTCCCGGAAAAATCAAAGGCCTGCTATATAGAAGAGTTAAATATTATGAGGTATATTCTTGAAGCCGTATAATACCGTCTACACTGACTTTACCAGTTATAGCTCCGTTACATAGGAACAGTGTTGAATAGCAATGCCTCGCGGTGGACTTCAACCACGTGAGCATTCGACATTTTGCATATTTCTAAGCAATTGTTATCCTTATTTTTCACTAATCCCTACTCCGGGTAATAAAGAAATTCTCAACCCTTTATCACTTCTCCAGCCTCTGCATTTAGACTCTGCCTCATCATTAAAATATATACACGCCATTTATGGTGAATTTGCATTTTGCGGCCTAATCATATCCCTTGAAATACCTCTTCAGTGACTGTCAGTTTCACTTGATTATTTTGCATTTAATTTGCAAAGGAGTACAAATCACTGATTTCATTTTCATTGCTAAGTCACATTGATTATGCGTTTGATTCTATATGGAATGTGACACATTTCTCTGTTCTTCACATCGGGGTTTTCTCCTGTGCTGCTCCTCACTCCAGCATTTAAGATTCCAGGTATTCACAGAAGGCCCACCTAACATTTTTAGAAAACCCTATGGAATATTAATAAACAGGTACACCAATATTCTACCAATCTTGTTATTAATTATTGATTTATATAGCATCATCATATTCCATGGAGCCGTCCAATGGGTAAAGTAGTTTATCATATAACAAATTGGATCTACAAAGACCTTTACAAAGCCTTTGCACAATTGAGTTTTTGTCCCTCGTTTCTCTTCTGGCTAAGGCTGAAGATGGTCTGTATTTTACCAAAGGTAATCAAACTCTTGACCTCTACTTAATAAAGTGGTGGACATTCTTAGGTTCCACTTGGAGAAAGTCAAGAGTTCGCAAGAGACGTCCATATGTTTCCTCTTTAGTGACCAACTCAAAAACCTTTAAGATAAATTACTTGAGGATATGCTTTTTCCTGGCCACGGTCAAGTAGGCTGCTGAATGAGGAGATTCACTACCCCAAATGGGCTTTTTTCATCTCAGTCCTTTATAAAGGGTGCTTTATGACAATCTACTAAAGAAAATCACAAAAGAAACTTTGGGGGGAAAAATCATGAGAAGCACTTACATTTTATAACAAGAGCTTTATACACATGGAAGCTACAAAAAGGTAAGACGTCCGAGCACTGGCAAAATTAAAAACACAGAATAACAGTCAGCATCCTACAACAATTGAATTGTAGAATATAATACTTAAAAAGCTATTAAACTGACATAAATAAGACCAAGCTAAATAACACAAAAATTACATTAGGAAGAAAGTGGCTTGTTACAATTACAGCTCACAGAGGGCATCTGCGGGATTAAAGAGTTTATACGAGATTGTATGTTAAAATTGACTTAAAACAACTAAAAGAAATTTGGACTAAGGGGTTCTTTAAAAAGTGGGAGATGTTTATTGCCACTCATCAGATAAAACTAAAAATAAATTCACAGCCTGGTATTCACGGGATATGTTACATGGCCATACTCCTATCCACCTGCTGCCATAGTGATTGGGAATGCAATGGAGTGACTGTGTGATAATGGACAAAGAACCATCAGGGGAGCGGGGGTTCTCTTGCTTTGGGTTTTTTAGGGGTGTTATTGGTTTGTGGTATTTTTTTCTGTACTACCTGTTCTAATTTTATGGCAATCAATCTTTTATTCTTGTTGGCACTTGCTGAATATTTTTGCAACTGCTGTACTGAGATATATATATATATATTTTAATTATTATTATTATTTTTTTTTTTATTTTTTTTTTTTAATCTTTCCCATGATATTGTATTTTGTTCTTTTGTTTCCAGAAAATTAATTTAAATATATGAAGAGAACATGGTTTCAGTTGATCATCTTAGAAATGTGACATCACATATTCATATTTCAGATGATATACTATAAATTGAAGGATGTTTCTCCTAATGTAAGAACCTCCCCAGTTCATGATAATCTCTGCAATGTTTCCTGGGAACTTGAAAACATCTCAGAGTAGATCATAGTCACTGTGATATCCCTTCACTCAATTATCTGGACAGAGAACCAGAAAACCTACATCAAAACTGTAATAGAAACTGCACTGCCATCAAGGTTGTTTTATGAATAACTCAGCTAATCCTATTTAAAAATGGATCTAAACATAAAAGAATGTCCAGATTTGTGTAAAACAATTTTCTGTTTTAAGGTTTGATGAGGTTTGTTAGTACGGTATAGATCCACAGGGAGCTTGACTTCAAGGTGATAATATTAATTAATTTGACTGAGATCATGTTATCTACACCAAATGCCAACAATGCGTTAAATGTGGGAACATTTTTGGATTGAGTTACATCTGTTAGCACAATCAATAAGAGAAATAGGAAGGGTGATGTAATGATTGATTTATTTTGATGTGTTCCATTAGGAGTTAGCTTGTTCTGACATAGCTGAGCTTAATACATAAAGCCGGATACCGCTCTACCTACATGAGCATAGCTTCTCATCCATGGTTTTATGAACCATAAATTCACTCATTGTCTTTTTTGGTTGTTTGGCTGAATGCAGTGGTCTAGGTCAGGGGTCTCCAAACTGCGCCCCTTCAGCTGTTGCAGGACTACATCTCCCATACATCTCTCATACATCTCCCATACATCTCCCATACATCTCCCATACATCTCCCATACATCTCCCATACATCTCCCGTACTCTGAGCTGAAAGGGTATTATGGAAGATGTTGTCCTGCACAGCTGGAGGGCCACCGTTTGAAGACCCCTGGTCCAGGTGGATGGGGAGTAATTGATACAAAATTTTTCAGTCTACTGGTGATTGATGTTATTTATTTGTTTATTTATGTATTTATTTACCTAGTTATTTTCACTTGTAATCCATAATCTATGTTTTGCTCACATATGTGAAAGGGACACACACAGAAACGTGGTTGGGTTAAAAAGTCATAAAGGAGGACATAATTCAGGTAATTGTGTAACAGTAGAAGGATCAGCGCAGAAATAAAGGTTAGTTGATATCCACATCCACATGGAAGCTGTCTAGTAACACCATTTACTCCAGCTCCTGGCAGACAATATAACAGCAACATTTTGTGAAAAGATAGTAATCTTAGGCAGATTGTTTTTTTTATCTAAACAGAAATATTGCCACAATCAAAATCTAAATGTAGAATAATGAAACATCTAAACTGCTATTGGTTACAAAGTCTACTACATTCAATGCCATTTAAAAATAGGATTCTCTCTCCCATTATTTTGGTTATTCAAAATCAAGATCAAATTTCTTGATGTACAAACAGACATGCTGATGTAGACCTGGATTATTGTCTTGCTGCATGACTCTGGAGTTGTGCTTCGTCTTACAGGTGGACAATCTGATGTTCAATGTTCCTTCAGTGAAGTCATGTCGTTCATGTCCTGATACAGTAAAGTATTCCAAACAATGGCATTGTCACCATCACATTTTACTGTACTGTATTGTCAGACATAATTGGCCAATGTTACCCAAAAAGTTCCACTTCTGACTCATCTGTTCATAGAACATGTTGCAGAACCATTGAACAGCAGCCAGGTACTTTTTTGCCAAACAAACTCAAGACAAGCATTTATGTTCCTAGAAAACAGTCTGCCATTTTTTTTTTCCCAGTCTCAGATCTTAGTCCTTGGTCTTAGTAAAGCTCATGCAGTACTAGATCCAAAGCTAGTCTCCATGGTTTTTGTGTAGTCCATTATCTTAAGAGTCAATGGGTGTTGTACTGCCAGGGTACATTTTTAAGGCAGTCTGAGCTTCAGATGTATGTTGGGCTATATGTTGGGAGCATTTTGCTGGAATCCTAAGACCCAATGTTCAACGAAACATTATGGAAGAGAATGAGAAGACCCGTGCATTGCATGCTTTTGTGACTGTGGCATCAAAACTTAGAGATATTTTAATGTAAACTAGTCTATTTAAATATTCAGACTGTATCCCAATAAAATAGTTTTTTTTTCTGCTAGATTATGCCTGCTGGGGAAGCATTAAAAATGTTCCCATTGAATTATTTGGTGACCTATTGGTTGAAATGCACAAATTTGGTGACGCCATGACTAGTAACACAACACAAATAATGCTTAGAATACAAATGCATGCAATACATAGAACAAGCTGTCTGTATTTATAAGTCATAATAAAGTTTGACGTATATATGTATATAAGCCAAATGCCAAAATAACGTTTAGCTTGGAATCTACAGTCACTTAATGCTGTGTTCTGTCATGGATTTTACAATGATTTATAAACTTATTTTTTCAAGTAAATAAGGTATAATGGGTCATTCATATTTCCAGTGCCAACAAATAAAACTGCCGTGGTTGTTTTTAAAGGCTATGTTGTTGTAAGTGTATGCCAGTATCAAACACGTGATAAAACATCACTTTCCCGCAGACAGCAATGTGAAAACTCCATGCAGTTGATATTCTGTTGAAAGCCCTCAATAGGTTGTTACACGAATTACAAAACTCAGATCTGAAATTAAGTGACACGCGATGATGGACTTTATAGAGTGTTTGTAACCTAACGCAACAGAAATACCTACACAGGTCAATTAACCCCTGAAATGCCATATCAAACCTCTATATGCAATCACAAGCCATTGTCTCCCACAACGATAAAACAGAAAAAAAATTATAAAAGAAAGTGTAGATTAACATGTGAGTGCATAGATATAACGTGTGAGCGCAATATTTGCAAAAGGTTATTATATGTGACTAAAGAAACAACTGTAAGATATCTCCTGGGCCACATCTCCTACGTGTTACCCTCTTCGGTCCTAATTCAGCCACACTATACAATTTATAAGTCTCTGTCTAACAGATGACTTTGGATTTCCTCTGAAAACACTAGGTTTTTTTCTTTCAATCTCATTTGTTCGCATGCAATACCTAGACATGCTACATGTATCCAAGCTGAAAATTACCACCAAACATGACATTTCTCAAGGGTGATGCTATACAAAACCTGAATCTGCATACTAACGTCTTTTTATATTGCCATTGATATGTTTAACATGACATTACTTTGTCTATTAGCACTAATATAACGGACTGCCAATATGTCATAAATTCCGATAATTATGTTGATCTTTCTCCATGAGTAAAATTCCTATAATGTCTTCATGCGGTAGAAATGTAAACCGGATTTAACATTGACATTAATGTTAAGTGTATAATATGTCTGCACAAGACCTCTGAAGGTGTGCTGTGGTATCTGGCACCAAGACACAGCAGATCCTTTAAGATCCTGGTGCCATGTGTTCTCCAGGTAAGCGACGCGCACACAACTGGCCATACAGGTTATTTAAAAGAAACATGCTTCATCAGACCAGGCCACCCTCTTCCATTGTTCCTTGGTCCAGTTCTTATGCTCACGTGCCCATTGTAGGCGCTTTTGGCAGTGGACAGGGGTCAGCATGGGCTCCCTAACTGTTCTGCAGCTAAGCAGCCCCATACGCAACAGAAGGCGATGCACTGTGTGTTCTGACAACTTTCTATCAGTGCCGGCATTCATTTTTTCAGCAATTTGAGCTACAGTATCTCATCTGTTGGATTTGACCCCTCAAGCCATTCTTCATCCCCCATATGCATCAATGAGCCTTGGCCGACCACGACCACTTTTGATAGACACTGACCATGGCAGACCGGAAACACCCCACAAGAGCTGCAGTTTTGGAGATGCTCTGACCAAGTCAAAGTCCCTGAGATCCTTACGCTTGCCCATTTTTCCTGCTCCTAACACATCATTTACTGCCTTATATGCCCCAGTCACTGACAGGTGCCATGATAAGATTATCAGTGTTATTCACTTCACTCATTATTAGTGGTCAGGGGTCATAATGTTAAGGCTCATCGGTGCGTGTATATATATATATATATAAAATCTCCAAAGCAACCTGGTACATGATTCTACATCTACTATGAGTATATTGACCTGAATGTTGCTGGATGCAGCAGGAAAAGTAGACCTGCGTGTCAGCATATAAAATGTGACTGCTCTAGGATAAATGTTCTTGTTCTTTCTGTTCTTTTTACATAAATCAAATAATACAGCATGCACAAACACATACATAGTACTGCTGTTTATTCCTAATTTATAGTTGCAAATTGTGTGGGAACTGAAGTCATCTCATCAGACAAGCTCAGGCATTAGAGAATTAGTAAAACCACTATCATTTCTAGAAAGCAAATTGCTCCTGAGTTCCTAAAACTCAGCATGTTTTAAGATCAGGTCCCTGATGGCATAAAAATATAGGTTATATATCTACATGATTATCCCTCTGTTCTGGGCTCCTTTAATTTGATGTTCTTGACAACTATTCTTTCCCTGAAGCCAAGTCACTTTTGATCATAGTACTTAATATTTCAGTAGTCAGTGTTTTGTTTTTTTTACATAAACAAAAATGTAGGCAGATTTTAAGAGTTTGTTTTATTTTACATTTTTTTTTACATCTCCCACATGAATTCATAGGGTTTTCTCTTTTACATTTCAATCAGATTTTGTGTTTAAATATTAATGCATAGAGATCCACCATTCTATTTTTATTATGGTTTGTAGAAATAGATGCTTTATAACTTGAGAGACTAATTGATTTTATTAATCTTTCCATGAATATATTTTATTGCTCGAGAAACTTAGGCTGAGGTACATGTGAGTTGCTGAAAGAAGAATTTCACCTCATTGCAATACGAAAAGATCTCAAAGGACTCCCTGGCTCGGGGCTGGTGCAATTATTTCTGCCACCTTAGCCAAAACCACATTTTGCCACCCCTTGGCTACACTCCTTGTATCTGCCCCCCCTTGTGCTCTGCCCATCTGTACCCAAACACTTTGTTACCTTAGTGCCTTTTATGCACAAATTAACAGAGATCAGAGGACAGTTTGTCATTGGTAACCAATATTGGATATTGGGTGGATATTTTACAGCCCCCACAATTAAGCTTTTGGATCAAATAATTCAAAAGGGGAAATTAGCAGAGGGATATCCCATCGTAACGCAGAGTGATATTGTAGCACAGAGGGATAGCATATCGTAACCCAGAGTGATATTGTAGCGCTGAGGGATATCACATCATAACACAGGAATATTGCATCGTAAGGCAGAGAGATATGACATCATAAAGCAGAGAGACAATATTATAACCTTCAGGAATGTCAAATTATAACGCAGAGAGATATCACATCATAACGGAGAGTGATCACATTATAATGCAGAGGAATAAGGCAGGGAGATATCACATTATAAGGCAGAAAGAAAATCATTCAGAGGATGCTTTCTCATCAGGATTTTACAATTATTTCAGGGATGCTATTTTGGCAAAACACAACCTTAGTGGGCAGATAGAATTCTCAGTAGTATCTATTTTAATAAATAAGCCACACAATGAATATAGCCCAGTGTCCCTTGATGCAAACAAAAATGAGAGTGTTTGAGTCAACTCAGACAATAAGGGACACTAAGGGCTAAAAGCCTTGCCAATGTAATGTGTCTGTAATTAACTTTATTACATTGATAAAGGCAACATATATCAATACAAATTTATATAAACAGAAAAAAACTATGAAAAATTGATCCGTAAGCAAATCAAAATAAATAAATACTTCATATCTATTGCATTTAATCCAACATTAAATAAAGTTGACTTCAGACACATTGCAGTATATGATAGACTTGTGCATTTGGATTTGAACAAACTTGTTTTTAAATTTCCTGTTTCGTGCATTTGTACGAATCTCCGAAAAAACGAGGCCGATCTCCCTCTTACACGTTTTCTGGGATGGTTGCCAGTAATTACAAAATGTTGCTTTATCTGGAGTCATACAGGCTTAACAAGCTGTGATTAGCATTTTTGGCAGCATTCCCAGAAAGTGTGGTTAAGGTTCAAAGTGGGTACTTGTGTTAAGCATTTCGAGCCCAATCAATCTAACAGGTGCTGCTTATTAAAATACTTAATAAAATGCAAACTCCACAGGAGACAATCAAGGACAGGGTGCAAAAGGTTACCTACAGCAAAAAAATAGGCTTTAGTTAACCATCACAATGTCATAAATATCTATACTGAAAAAAAATCCTATCTAAAATTAATCTCAACCAAAACACAAACTTAAATAAGGGAGGAGCATAATAAAAATAATGGAAAAAATCCCCAAATCTGTTTTCCCATTAGATTTGTATTTGTGGTGGGCCACATGAAAAGGTAAGTGGAGTGTCTTTGAAATCCTTAGGTGATGTGCCTTCAGGGAGTATATTGTTTATGGGTTTTTTTTGGAGTTTAGGTATAGTGTTACCCCCAAAAGCATGAAGTGCACCTTGCTGGTTCAACTGTTATATATTGGTTATATAGAGTTTTATAGGTGAAATTGTGAAAAATGTGTCTTTTTTCCTAATTTCCCCCACATTTTTTAATATTTTTTCGTATATATATATATATATATATATATATATATATATATATAATTATTATTTAAAAAGAAAGCCCTACTTATCCTGAAAAAAAAAAATATATATATTTTGAGGGGGTGCACTAAATGAGTTAGTGGGCAATCGGCAATCACAGTTGAATAAAGACATACCAAAAACACACAAATTGCTCCGGTCATTTAGTGCAAACATGTTAAAAAAAAACCTGGTCCTAAAGGGGTTAAATCAACCAAATCACAACTCAAATGATATGTGCAATTCTAAAAAAAAAAAAAAAAAAAAAGGCCCCAGTTATGCTGTATACTGTAAATGTATGGCTCAGTATATGGTGATGTGAGTTATGCTGTACCAACCTCTGTGTCTGCTCAGTATAAAGCGATGAGAGTTATGCTGTACCACCCTCAATGTCTCGCTCAGTATGTACTGGTGGGAGTTATGCTGTTTCACCATCTGTGTGTGGCTTAGTATATAGTGATGGGAGCTATGCTGTAATCTGTCAATATCTGGCTCAGTATATGGTGATGGGAGTTATGCTCAACCAATGTCAGTCAATGGCTCAGTATATAGCGATGGGAGTTATGTTGTACCACCGGCAATGTCTTGTTCAATATATAGTGATGGGAGTTATGCTGTACAACAGTCTGTGTCTGGCTCAGCATATAGTGATCTGAGATATGCTACACAACAGTCTGTGTCTGGCTCAGTATATAGTGATGGGAGTTATGCTGTTCTATTGTCAATATCTGGCTCAGTATATCTTAATGGGAATTATGCTATAACACCATCTAGGTCTGATTCAGTATATAGCTGTTCTGTCCCCACATGAAGGCGAATGAAGGTGTAACTGGTAGTGGCTGTGTGACTTTCCTACCTTCGTGTCCAAGCAGTGGAGCAGACAGGACCGGCAAAAGCTCAGGTTAGACGGAGACACGTAGACACCGGTGATTTGAATCAATGTGGGTTTATTTGACCCAAGTCAAACACAAACAATGATATAATACTGAAATGACCTTGGTGTTGTCTGTTAATATCTTTCCTAAAGCTATCTGCTGGTCAAAAAACTGATGCCTTACGTGCCCGAGTGATGAATGTCCAGTCACACAGAAAGCAGATCCCTCACACAAGGGTTGCAGGAAGTGACATGGACCCAGGCTCCTGAAAACACGCCCAACTTTATTAACAAGAACAGAGGCGTGCAGCATACGAATTCTGGCCAGCAGGTGGCAGCAAAACAACAATACATATAAACAACATGGTGATGGAAGAAGTGACAATATGGTGGACATTAAATAAATACAGTCCAGTGGACAGCACACTCCCCGTCTGAAATTCCCTGAGGGAATTTCACTATGACTAATGTCCAAAAAAAAATAAAAAAATATATGGAACAAACCTGTAACAAACATGTTAGAATATAACAGGAAACATTACAACATAGTCCTGTTTCAAACTTGAAATGGAGAAGATCCACAAAATTCAAGTTCAGTTCTGTTCATCCTGCAGATAGGCAACCGCTGCTATGGCTTCCGTGGAGGCGTCTGAGAACACGTGGAGTTCTTTCTTTATGCTAGAGGTAGATGAGGTTTTGACATAGCATCTCGGGATGTGGATCTCATCCAAGGCACAGAAACATTGTTTCCAGGCTTCCCATTTTTGCTCTTTATCAGAAGGAAGTGGGGTATCCCAATCCTTGACGGTTTCAGAAAGCTGTCTCAGTAGGGATCTACCTTGTATGGTGATGATCGCTACAAATCCCAGCGGATCAAATAGGCTGTTCACCACTGATAGGACACCACGTTTTGTGAATGGCTTGTCCGCACAACTTATTTGAAAACCGAAGGAGTCGGCCGAGAGATCCCACCTGAGGCCCAAGCTCCTCTGCACAGGTGGACTGTCCAGTCCCAGGTTAATGTCCTTGAATCCAGGTGCATGATCACCTGACTCGAAGGCTCTCATTACGGCCAGGCTGTTTGAAGCAATTTTGTGTAGTCTAAGTTTAGCTTGGTACAACATTTTTTGAGTCCTCTTGAGCAGACTGATAGCCGCTTCTTCAGTCGGTAGTGATTTGAGTCCGTCATCTACGTAGAAGTCCTTTTCTACAAAGTCTCTCGCGTCTGCACCATACTCGGACTCTCCTTCTAACGCGGTTCTCCGAAGGCCGTAAGTTGCTGCAGCAGGTGAAGGGCTGTTTCCAAATACATGCACCCTCATTCGATACTCCACCATCTTTGCGTTGGTGTCATTGTCCTTGTACCACAGAAACCTGAGGAAATTCCGGTGGTCCTCTCTGACTACGAAACAGTGGAACATCTGTTCAATGTCGGCAGTGATGGCAACAGGCTCTTTCCTGAACCTCATCAGCACTCCTACTAAGTTATTTGTCAGATTGGGACCTGTGAGAAGAACATCATTTAGAGATACACCTTGATGTTTGGCGCTTGAATCGAAAACAACCCTAATTTGATTAGGTTTCCGTGGATGATACACTCCGAATGAAGGCAAGTACCAGCACTCTTCGTTCTTCCTTAAGGATGGAGCTCTTTCTGCATGGTTGTTACGGAATATTTTATCCATAAAGGCGACAATGTGTTTTCTCATTTCAGGCTTGCTGTTCATGGTACGCTGAAGAGAGTTAAATCTAGACAGAGCTTGTTCCAGATTGTTAGGGAGTCTTAGCCTGGTATCTCGGAAGGGTAATGGAGAAACCCAGTGATTGGTTTCATCTTTAAAGGACTCTCTGTCCATTATCTTGACAAATTCTCTGTCCTCTACTGACAAGGCTACTTTATCGTCGTTCTTGGTTGTGTGAAAGACTGATCTCCCCAAGTCTTCGGCAAAGAAGGGAGAAATGATGTCAGGTGGCTGTATGAGGTCTGGAGACTTCTCTTTAACCTCATAGTGGTGAGGACACGGCTTAATGCTAGTTGCGCGTCCATCTCCACGCACGTAAGTCTTGAAGGAGTCAATTCCTGGTTGATCTAAGCATACGTTCCCTATGACTACCCATCCCAAGTCCAGTCTCTGGGCGTATGGCGCATAGTCGGGACCATTACATTGTTGACGCACCTTGTGTACCCTTAGATTGTCTCTGCCGAGCAGGAGTAGAATCTCGGCGTTGATGTCCATAGGTGGGATAAGGCTGGCTATGTGCCTTAGGTGTGGTTGGTGAAATGCAGCTTCTGGGGTAGGAATCTCATCCCTATGGTTGGGAATTTGGTCGCATTCGATCAGCGTCGGTAGGGGTATTTCGGTATCCCCATTGATAGGAGAAGCAATGAATCCTTGTGCCCTTCTGCCGCTAGTCTCTATGCGGCCCGAGCAGGTGTTTAAGGTGTAGGGTTCTGATGGTCCTTTGATTCCAAAGGCTTCAAAGAATTTAGGTCCCGCTAGGGACCGGTTACTTTGGTCGTCGATGATGGCATACATTCTTACTGCCTTTTCTGGTTGTCCATCTGGGTAAACCTCGATTAGGCATAGTCGGGCACAACATTTCTCTCTCTGACTCTCCCCACATACTTCCAAGCATGAGCAGGAAACAGCTGTGGTGGTGTTGGCGTGATTCTGGGGCTCCCCGCCATGACTTGGAGCGGGACTAATGGCGACTGCAGCCAGGGAGTCTCTGGCGAGTGGGGTTGGATGCATAGCTGAGGTATGTCTTTCGCTATGACACTCTTCACACTTGATGGCAGATTTACAGTCCTTAGCCATGTGCTCCACTGAAGCGCAGCATCTGAAACATACCCCAAGCTCGGTGAGGACTTTCTTGCGCTCCTGTATGGTTTTGGATCTAAACCCTCTGCATTTGTTCAATGAGTGTGGTTTTTTATGAATGGGACATTCACGATTGAAGGACTTGTCTCCTAATGAGGTAGTGTACTGTTTTCCCATGGGTACTGCAGGTGATGGTAGGTTAGTCTTTCTAACGCTCACGCTGCTCTTAAAGTCTCTGTGTTTATGCATGACACTTTCATACCTTGATGATGACGTCGCTGAGTTATAGGACTCCAGGAAGTCAAGGCTGGGGTCATTCCTCATTTGGGACTGTTCATCGATGAACTTACAGAAATGAATAAATGGGGGAAAGGTGACATCATGCGCTCTTTTGTACCTTGAGACTGACGCTGCCCACTTCTCTTGCAGACTGTATGGTAGCTTCACAACAATTGGGTTCACTCCATGCGCTGTATCCAGGTAGCACAGCCCAGTCAAACGAGGGTCTCTTTTGGCTAGCTCCAGTTCCATGAGCAGATCACTTAAGTCCTGAAGCTTATGGACTTCCTTGAGATTAATCTTTGGGATGTTTTGCAGTCTCTGGAATAGGGCCTTCTCTATCGCTTCTGCACTACCAAAGGTACGTTCAAGTCTCTGCCAGGCGGCAGCGAGACCTGCTTCTGCTTGTCCCACATAGACAGTTCTGAGGCTCTTGATACGATTTGTAGAGCCTGGGCCCAACCATTTGATCATGAGATCAAGTTCTTGCTCTACGGTTAGGTTGAGGTTGGCAATGGCGGCTTTGAAGGTTGCTTTCCAGGCTCTATAGCTCTCTGCACGGTCATCGAACTTTGAAAGACTGGTGTTGATTAGCTCTCTGCTCACCATAAACCTGGCGAACTCAGACATATCTGATTTCTCACTACTTGTCGCCATGACAACTTGTGATGCCCCTGGGGCGTATGGGCTGCTTGGCGTGAAAGGGTGAGATGCTACCGGGTAGAATGATGTTGCTGCAGGGTTGAGCTGTGGTTTAGCCTCTGTAAATTCTGATGACTGCTGCTTGAGCTGTGGAGGTAGGCCAGAAAACACCTGATAGCCATCTTGCTGTAATAACTGTCCTTGAGAGGGCACATCCGGGTGACGGTTATTAGCTTGCTCGGGTGCTGTGGGTGGCACTAGCACCGTAGGTAAAGCTGGTTCGGAGGTTTCAGTGTTGTCGGCTTGTACAGTACTGGAAATAGGGGGTGGTACGGGTAACTGTTTCAGCACATAGTCACTGGTGCGATCGACTGGATCGTCCATTTCCTGTGGTAGTGAGCAGACTGGATCAAGACCTTGGCTCAATGCTTGCTCAAGTATTCTTACTTCGGCTAACGCAATTTCCTCATCCATCTCTGATTCCAAAATCTTTATCCGAGCCTCTGCTTCTGCTTCTACCCTCTTGGCCTCTGCTTCTGCCCCTGCCCTCTTAGCCTCTGCTTCTGCCTTTGCAAGAGCTGTTTTCTCAATGAAGGTACGTCTCGCCTTGGATTGTTCTGCATTTATGCGGGCCTCTAGTATTCTGTCACTCATGGCTGAGCTTCTGAAGCGCGATGATCTGTATGACCGAGAGGAATTTTTAGATGAATTTGATCTGTGTGATCTAGTTTCCTGCATATGAGAGATATGGAGTTCCGCTTTATCTTTAACATCCTGCACCATGGCGTCTCTTTCTCTGTCTACTAATTCTGCCTTGCTCAGTTCTGATGAGGCTTCATCGATATTAGAGTCTTTTAGAAAGGTTATATACCTTGTAGATAGTCCCTTGTATCTTTCATAAGCTGTGTTCAGCCGTCCAATGGCGACTTGTAACCTGGCAGCACCACCTGAGGAGGATTTAAGTCCTGACATGAGGGAGGAAACCCGTTCCCATTGCTCTTCCAGGTTATCACATAGCTCATCTTTCATGGTGTGATAGTTTTCAATGACCTTTATTGTCGGTTTAAGAGAGCGTCTTGGTCGTGCGTCTTGGTCTGCTGGAAGCGTGGGCTCTGCTTCCTGCTCTTCATAATTACCATTATCAGGTTGCATTTGCTTTGTTTTATCACTGGGGAACTCAGCAAGGTCCTTTTCGGCCATTTTGATTTAAGGTGCGCTATCTCTTTAAGAAAATAAACTTTTGAATTGGGGGCTGAAAATCGCTGCACGGTTCCTATAGGGCACCTGATAAGCTTCCTAAGGTGTTTTGAGTGAATTGCTGGGGTTTTGGAGTTGTGGAGGACTTCCAGGCGAGGGAGTAGATACTGCAGATGCACGTTGATTCCCCTAGGCTTGTCCAGACATGTTCAGTGGCTGGGCAGATTTGCTGCACGTGAGCCTATTGCTAGGGAGATTCCTGAGTGTGGTACTGGTCACTAAGGCAGTTTTTTGACTGTTCTGTCTCCACATGAAGGCGAATGAAGGTGTAACTGGTAGTGGCTGTGTGACTTTCCTACCTTCGTGTCCAAGCAGTGGAGCAGACAGGACCGGCAAAAGCTCAGGTTAGACGGATACACGTAGACACGGAGATTTGAATCAATGTGGGTTTATTTGACCCAAGTCAAACACAAACAATGATACTGAAACCTTGGTGTTGTCTGTTAATATCTTTCCTAAAGCTATCTGCTGGTCAAAAAACTGATGCCTTACGAGCCCGAGTGATGAATGTCCAGTCACACAGCAGATCCCTCACACAAGGGTTGCAGGAAGTGACATGGACCCAGGCTCCTGAAAACACGCCCAACTTTATTAACAAGAACAGAGGCGTGCAGCATACGAATTCTGGCCAGCAGGTGGCAGCAAAACAACAATACATATAAACAACATGGTGATGGAAGAAGTGACAATATGGTGGACATTAAATAAATACAGTCCAGTGGACAGCACAATAGCGATGAACCTTATGTTGTACCGCATTCAATGACTGGCTTATTATATAGCGATCAGAGTTACGCAGTACCACAGTCTGTGTCTGGCTCAGTATAAAGTGATCAGAGTTATGCTGTACCACCGTCAATGCATGGCTCACTATGTAGTGAACATGAATATAACTTTGATGAAGTCATTGATCAATTTGCAAAAATAGAGGCTCAAAGGCAGAGGATGTAAATCTATTTACCTTTGCTGGTTGGTCAGTCTGGACCTGTGTTTTTTTCAGGGGGTTTGTTATTATAGAAACAGTATTATCTGTTCAGTAAATGCTATTTATTTAAACTTATTGAATTTATTTTATTATTTCTATTTTTATTTTTTCTACAAATTTGTGCAATAAATAGTCTTGCAATCATTACATTTTTGTAGGTGTTTTCTCATTTTAAAGTGGGGTGTGCCACATAGCAGATCTGCCCTGGGCACCAAATAGTCTAGGGGCTTCCATGTACAAATGCCTCTGTCTTGAATGGCACATAAGAATGGTGTCCGTGGTAGGAAACTGTCTTTTGTTTCTTTGTTTTCCTTTCGGAAATGTTTTTCCTATATCTTTTATCTGTCACAATCAATCAAACCACTGCAAATACTATGGCAGCGAAAAATAGCAATAATATATACTACTGAGACATTATGATAAGTTTCACAAAAACAGGTTTTTCTTTCTAGATGGTTATATGATCATATAAACAGTGAATTTCATTTCACTCTGACAATCACCAGGCACTGTTTATATTTAACCTATGCAGTACTAGCCTGTTCGCTGAACGTTTTGTAGAAATATTTTGCTCTGGAATTATTACAAGGTGAGTCTGAAATCTCTATTAGGGTATCGTGGCTGCAGGATGGTGCTAGGTCCTGAAAACTTGAAGTCCTCACTCAACACACGGTTCCTACATGCACACAATGTATATGTAAATGCACAGTTTATAAGAAAAAGAAAACATGTTCAGGTACACATATAAAATGAATGCACAACTACACATATGAGCTATAATCTAAATGATCAAACAATAGACATAAGCAATTCCATTTTTAGGATTCGAGTGAGCGGTAGAGCAGGATTTGCTGTCTTGGTAATTTCCATACTACATATGTTATTATTTTTATATTATGATTATAAATATTGATATTGTATTAAAAAATACTTTTGAGTTTTTTTTAGAGAGAAGGAGGTGTTTGGGCACGTTTTAATGTATATTTTCTTTAGCTTTTTTTTCTCAGCATCAACGCTCCTATGAAGAAAATCTTTTATCTCCTATGATAAAACTATGTTGTCCTTAAAGCTGAGTGTCCCCTTTATATTTTTACCTTTGCTCCCTTGCAATGCATGGAGGCATTTATTGGAAGGTTTACAGGAAACGTGTTTCTCCAAACACATCTCCTGTTTGCCTTTGCACATACACAGCAACCCAAACCCTGCACTGACTTGAGCAAGACTTCCATAAAGTAACAACACACACTGCATGTATCTGTAGAAAGTGCAGTCCTGACAGTGACTCGATGCTTCCAGATGCCAAAACTGGATAAAAAACAGAACACGGAGATAGAGGTACATGGCCTTTAATTTTATTTACTTTCAGCTAACAAATGCATATTAAAACACATACAAATTACTTTAACATGGAATCCTGACTGATGGGGCACTAGAATTTCCCTTAACAAAAGAGAAATGAATATATTTATGTAGGTACGCTAATCACAAAAACATATGGTAAACATGCTCCGGTCTTTAGGGTACAAAATGCACTTGGCCATGGAAATGTTAAATAGAGCAAAGCAAGTATTTTGTGGGTCTAGAAAATAATGGTATTTTATTTGCACTGAAATAGCTGATAGCTTATGGGGAAGTGATTAAAGTGTTCACTCGAAACACTAAAGGAAATGTCCTTAGATTAAAACTAAAATGATCTGGTTTTACATCTGGTAGATACAGTTGGCTATTATCCTACAGCCAGTAATACTTATTTTCACCTGGCATTTAAGGGTCACCGCAGTGCACAAGACTTTTATATCTGTTATATCGCCAGCCAGTGTACCTGACACTGCATGTTCTTCTGATGTGGAGTGCCTGGATACAGTGGAGTAACTGCATAGGTTGCCTTGGTCGTAACTGTGACGGTGCCCATCACTCTAGGGGCTCAGGGCAACCCCTGTGACCACTTGTTCCTCTCTGACCGTGCCAGTTGAAAATTGTTCATAAAGAGCCCTTCCGACCTGGACCGGTGCATGCATGAGTGTATGTGAGCATGAAGGTGCATGCATAAGTGTATGTGAGCATGGATGTCTATTTATAAGTATGTGGGGGTATGGATGTCTGTGTATACATTTATATGAGCATGAATGTGTAAGTGTTTGTGTGAGAGCATGTATGTGTAAGTGGTCTGAGATGAAGTGTGTGTTAGCACTAGTGTTGTTAGAGGGAGTGTGTTGGAATGAATGTGTACATGTTAGTGAGTATGAGTAAGTGTGTGTACTTTGTGTAAATGTGTTTGCATATGTGTGCTAGAGTGTAAGGGAGGGAATGGGCAATGATGGCACAAATAAGCTGTTTGAGGGCAACGATGGCACAGATCAGCTGTTTGGGGGCACTGACAAGCTGGGGAACAATTGCACAGACAGGCTGTTTTGGGGTTAGAATGGCACTGATAAGCTGTTTGGGACAAATGTGGCATTCACAAGCTGTTTAGGGCAAAGGTGGCACTGTGGGACATGTTGCGCCATTGTGCAGTAGAGAGGCAGGACCTAGTAACGACTTTCGATACATTAGTGTATCCACTACCATCCCGTAGGAGATATCTTTTATCACGCCTAAGCATTTTGTTTTATATGACATCTACAAGCATCTCCTGTTGTATCTGTTTATGTATTTGAATGTTTCTATCATACCCCCTTTCTCATACATTTTCCTCCGAGCAATACATCAAGAGCTTGTGCTTTCCTGCTGATTTTTTTATTTATTATGTATACCATGCACAATTTTAGAAACCACTCCTTGGATTCTCTCCAAAGTATCGATCTATCTTTGCTTCCACATTAAGTGTATAGATCCAGACCGACTCATCCCAGCTCCCCTTAATGAAATGCAGTACTGACACCCGTGCTTTAGTAAATGTAACAATTGCATGATAAATCAGGACGGGCATTTACTGTTAACGCTCAATGTAATCATAGTCAAATGCTGGCCTTTTGTCACTGCGAGTTTGTAAATGAATTTGAATTCTGACAAGTTTAGGCCTGCTATCAATATGTCCTTGTTTTTCAATCAACTACGTCAGATCTGTTTTCCTTCACTGATTGTAATTATCAGACACCACATACCAGCACTTCTTGACATCGCTCTTAAATCACAGCATCTTCATCCTTCTTTGGCACAGGCTTTTTTTTGTCAATGTAATTTTTACTGGTATACTTTATGATACAAAAAAAATGATGAAAAAAAAATATATGTCAGCCTTCATTCATAAAAAAACCAGGTGCCACATGGGATCAAGTTAAGTAAACAATATATATGACCCTTTAAGGCTTGCTGTAGTTACTGAATAAAATTGTAAGTTTGATGTATAGTTATTTAGTAATGTATATAATGGTCTTTCTAGATATAATATAGATTGGAACATGTTTTTTATTGTATTAACATGTCCAGAAATGAAGGGAGATATAATAGAAGCAATCAAAATTTGTATTTCATAAAGCCTAGAAGAGAAGGTTTTTTAATATATAATCAGGGGGAGTGCTAGACATACAGAACATGATGTAACATTGGAATATGATGTAACATTGTAACATTGGAAGACTGAGGGGTAATGCGAGAACATTCTACTTTACAGAAAGGGTAGTAGATAAATGGAATAGACTAGGAGAGACAATTTGATATTAAAAAGTGATAATTGGAAACACATTAAAGGGAGTGCAATTTATTTGTGATCTAGGATTTGCAATGAGTGTCTATTTTGGCATTCTAAAATGTATATGGCCGTGCATACCGTAGATACAACATAAAATGACATCACAAGTTTTTTTTCATATTTTAAATAAAAACGGGAAAACCATCAGGCATGGAGTTTCAAAAGTAAACGTTTGCCTTTTTTATCAGTCATTAATAATTAAGAAGAACTTGTTAATTAGCTCCGGTTAACAGATACAGTGGATTCTTGGCATAATCCAATGTATTATCCCCATATGAAGTTGCAGGGCAATGCAGTTAACCCTCTGCATTCCAGCTACCTATGTGGTACAGCTGGCAAAGTGTGCTTACAACACCAATTGTGGAGTGACACTCTGAAAACCTATAGTGAACTCTAAAAGACAATTTCTCTAGTCACACGGCAGCTCATAGGCATACCTGGAAACTTCTGGGTCTCCGGCTACCCGGATCCTTCCCTTGCGGGACGCGGCCAGGACTGCCCACTGACGTCAGTGGGAGTTCCCGCTAACATCAGGGACATTCCCGCGGACATCAGTGGTAAACAACCCAATTTAAATGGAAAATGGGCGGGGAGCGGGTCTTGACCCAGAGAACCGGTCCTCACCCGGCAATCTCCCGGTCAAACCCGGAGAGTTCCCAGGTATGCTCATAGGCTGCTAAACCTATATGCAGAGTACATACACTTCCTGATCTGCAGAAACGTGTATTTAGACTCCTTTGTTCACAAGGCACAACCTTTCAAAAAATGCTTGAACCGAGAGCGTGTTAAAGAAGAGCATGTTGTGGAGGCTGTGTCGTTGTTTAGTGAATAAACGGCTACGCACTTCAATTGGCAGAATCTTGCGTCTCAAAAAAAGCTCTGGTAGTCACTGTATCAACTAAAAGACCCTCACCTCCAACCGAACATTGTATTCAGCTTTAATAATGCTTTTGTAGCCCATGGGTATGTTTAAAAACTATTATGGTCAATGTTGTGCATGAAAAAAATATACTGTACATCTAACAGTTTGGAAGCTTGACTAGAACCGGTTTCTATTTTGCAGATTTAATAACATTCAATCTTCTGTTGATACTCTTCAGTTCTAGCTAAATATTCTTTCATTCCTTATGTGGTCTGCTTATCTTATATTATTTCTGATTTGGTTGAACTTTGATAATTCCATCTAGCGGCATGACAAGACATTACATTTGAAGACAAATTTATTTTATTAACCTTGTAATGGATAAGTTCATGAACCTTCATTGCATAGAAGAGGCAGGCACAATACTAATCAGCATTGATGAAAACAAGCCAAAGTATTGCCAGATCCGTGAGCATCCTGATTGTAGGTTGTAGGATGCTAAAATAAAGAATACTGGAGGAAATGGTTAAATCAATGTCCAGTAAACAACATGGGTATACAAAAAAAGCATGAAACACATATGGCACATATGAGCAAGGTTGAAGTAAGTATCAAGCTATGACTATAAAAAGAATTGCGAGATATAGTCAATGATGAATTCCACATCCAAGCCTAGGGGAATTTCTGGTTTTAGAGACATCTTGGACAACTGGATGCTGAGACTTTTTCTTCTCCTGCCCTAGGCTTTCAGTTGTCCTTATAACTGAATATACATGTATCAGTACACAAGACAAATGACCAGTAGGATGTTTACCTAACGGCCAGTCTAGGCTTGGTTGGTGTCAATAGAGCCACTTTATCTCACAAACAATAATGGCAGCATCTGACCCCCTTCAAAGGAAGGAGTGGTGCTAGGCTCTGCTTTTCTAGTTAAATCAGAAAGATTTAAATCATCAGGGTTCCATAAAGCGAAAAAATAAGTACAATAGTGTCATACTGTGCAAAATAAATCTATCCACCAAATGCAAATACATGAAGACTCATGGACACAATGGGCAAAGACCATGAGCATATTATATATGTTATTATTATCTTTTATTTACATAGCACCAACAGTTTACACAGTGCTTCATACAATATATTTATTCAATATAAGGGTATGACAAAACTAGAATTGTCAGACTAAGGCAACAGATACATTAGGTAGAGAGCCCGGCTCGCAAGCTTACAATCTAGAGGGCAATCATGAGTGAGGTATTGAAAAAAGGGTATACCGTATATTCCGGCGTATAAGACGACTTTTTAACCCCAAAAAATCTTCTTAAAAGTGGGGGGTCGTCTTATACGCCGGGTACTTACCAAGCCGGAGGTTCCCACGAAGCCACCAATCTCTCTAATCACTACGCGCCGGCTATTGAGGCCGAGAGCAGGGATGCCGTCATGTCCCGGCGCCCGGCTTTAATTGCCGGCGCGTAGTGATGAGGGAGCAGGGAAGCCGAGGTCTGAAGTGCCAGACCTCGGGCTCCCACAACTGGATGGAAGAAAGAAGACAGAAGATAAGGTAAGAGATAGGGAGAAAGGGGGGAGAAATATATATATATATATATATATATATATATATATATATATATATATATATATATATATATATACACACACACACACACACACACACACACACACACACTGGTGTGTATATATATATATATACTGGTGTGTGTGTGTGTGTATATATATATATATATATATATATATATATATATATATATATATATACACACATATACATATACATGTGTGTGTAAAGGCAGGGGTGTGTGGTGAGGGCAGTGTATAAATGTGTATGTATGGACAGAGCCGGCCTTAGGCGTTGTGGCGCCCTGTGCGGACTACTCCTCTGGCGCCCCCCCCTCACTACCCCCCTCTCTGCCCCTTCAAACTACGCGCCCTCTCTGCCCCTTTAAACTACCCCCCCTCAAACTACCCCTCCCCTCTGCCCCTTCAAACTACCCCCCCTGTCCCTTCAAACTACCCCCCCTGCCCCTTCAAACTACCCCCCCTCTGCCCCTTCAAACTACCCCCCCCTCTGCCCCTTCAAACTACCCCCCCCTCTGCCCCTTCAAACTACCCCCCCCTCTGCCCCTTCAAACTACCCCCCCCCACACTTACCTTGTTGCCGGAGTCTTCTCGCTCTGCCGGCATTTCATGTTGAGCGCCGGTATAGTCCGGCGCTCAACATGAGATGCTGGCACCGCGACGGAGTCACGGAGAGTAAGGGGTGCCGAGCGGTTGCCGAGAACTTCACGAGCAACCGCTCGGCGCCCCTGACCGGGACTTAGATTAAAGCATCGGTTTTTTTTTTAAACTTTATTTAACATCAATGATGTTAAATAAAGTTTAAAAAAAAAACAAAAAAAAAAAACGATGCTTTAATCTAAGTCCCGGTCAGGCGCCCCTGCAACCATGGCGCCCTGTGCGGTCGCACAGGTCGCACACCCCTAAGGCCGGCCCTGTGTATGGACAGGCATATGTGTAGATATATATATAGATATATATATTATATATGTGTGTGTGTGTGTGTGTGTGTGTGTGTGTGTGTGTGTGTAAGGGCAGTGCATGTATGTATATGTCAGCAAATCAACCAGCAAATCACCGGTAAGGTACATCGATTGCCGTGATTGGCTGGTTGTTGTACGCTGGGTAGAGGGGTAGTCTTATACGGCGAGTATAGTCCAAACTCTATATTTGGACTGTAAAAGTTGGGGGTCGTCTTATACGCCCAGTCGTCTTATACGCCGGAATATACGGTAGGTAATGTGGGGGTTGTATGAGTAGCAGGTAGGTTCTGCCTATAGAGATCGTGAGCTTCTATGATGAAGGGAGGGAAAACGAAAGCTGGAGGTTCGGTGGATGTGAGCTCCAGAGGTATGGGGGCAGCACGAGTGAAGGCTCGTAGACAGGAAAACAAAGAGGTTATAAGGGAAAAGGAAATCCTTAGCCCATGGGAAGAGGGTAGAGATCAAATAGGGGAGTATTTTGTTAGGAAGAAATGTATGGAAGAGCAGTATTATGGAGGGCCTTATATGTTAGAATAAGGATTTTACGTTTAATTCTTAAGGTAATAGGGAGCCAGTGGAGGGCTTCACAGGAAATGTCTGGGTGCTTCTGGGTTTAACAAAAAAAACAAACCCAAAAACCCAAAAACATTTTGCTAGCCATGGTGTAAATAAAATATTGCCATGCGTGTTAAAATCCTATGATTTTCTATGTAAATAAATCAAGCACTCCCCCTTCTATTAATGACGAACTTCCTCCCTACCTCCAATCCGTCATCTACCCCATCATCACCCAGAGGTCACCTCCAATTCACGAAGGAACAACCACTGGAGCCCTTCCCTGGAGCATGAGATAGCAGAACCAAGAAGTACATTGAAGCATTCTCTTTACTGACTGCTTAACGTTGGAAGCCAAACTATTAATATATCTCTCTCAAACATTTAGTGCGTTTTCCTTGTTGCTAATTGCATTCATCCAGTCAATTCAGAACAATTAAAAACATTCTCTGAAAGACCTGAAGGTGGGGAGGAGAAAAAGCTATTCGACTATGCTAAATTGTGTTTCGGACTACTGCCGATAATGGATAATGTATTTCTTTATTTTCTAAATTGATTAAAAAACATAATAATATGTTGGTATTCATTTGTGTCCCAAGCAAAGATCCACTAGTCCAACAACACGGGGTACGGAGTACATCCATTGTTGTGTACAATAAAGACTTGCACAAATCTTTTCATATGTTGTTTTGTGTCAGTTTTCCATTCCTTACTTCTTAAGCAAATCAATAAAATTAATTAGCAACAAGCAATTTAATAGAAGTGGAAGACGTAATAATTAAGACCATCTGGGAAGTTTTGAACGAAGTGGCAGTATTATTCTTGAGCCATGGGTTGATGGAGCAGGTGTTTTAACGCAACTCCCATTACATCAGCCGCTTTGTTTCTATATGGCTGATAAAGGATTATGGGAGCTGTACGCTGACAATAGGAGGTCAATACTGAAGTCCACTAAGATTTGTACATATGATTGTACAAGTCATACTCTAAGGATTTACCGGTATATAGAGTATGGTGGCCTGGACATATAGGAATGCATATGTTTCCTGGACATATATGAATGCATATGTTTCCTGGACATATATGAATGCATATGTTTCCTGGACATATATGAATGCATATGTTTCCTGGACATATATGAATGCATATGTTTTCCACATTTTAGTTACACAGACGTGCAGAAGAGATTTGTTAGAAGATATATGGTTTCAACTCATTGACTTCACTATACATTAGGAAGGTCCAACTTCAGTGAACTTCTGCTGTAGAAAGAGCATTGTTTAATGCATAGGTAAATCTGTGAGTGTTCCTCAGTCTCCCCACACATTGAATTATCCATCACACATGGCCAGTATTTGACCTTCATAAGGAAGATTGAGGTAGGGGAGCTGAAACCATAACTCCCCAGGAATCTCTTTGTACCTTGAGTGAATAAACCCCAAAGTGCCTTAGTGTAACCTATTTATATCTGTTCCTTATTCCTTATATTGCCTATTACCTAAGCTGTATGCAAAATGATGTATGGATACACTGCTTCGGAGATTCTTGGCAGAACTGCCGCTTGCTTAGACATATGCTAAACCTCCATGTGCATATGTAGATCCCACAAGACAAGCAATTCAGCAAAACACCGTGACAGTAATTAATACATCGATCTTGTATCCCTGCAGCCATATTGTATATCCATAGAACTTCAGCTCTCGGGACGCTTATGTTGACGTGACAACTCGTAGAAAATAAAAAGATGAATCTCTTTGAAAGGTTAATGCATTGGAAATCGCGTCAAAGGTTAATACAATTGTCATGAAACAGCATGTTTCCCAAATTGCACCCGTTACTGATTAGGAAGTGGTCATATATACATTATAAATAGGGATTGGCAAGATTAGGGGAATGGACTATTTTTACCCAACAATTCCCTGCAGCTCTAAAATATTCTGCTGATTTTCTTCTCTGACTCTCTCTGTGCCATTAAGCGCACGAAAAAAGAAAAAATGAAAGGAAACGTACTTATTGCTGCGCTTGACTAGTCCTTAACTCTGAGCACTTAAAGCTCTCAGCTCAATAGCTGGCAATTTATACCAAGCCGATTTGCTAAGAATTTACCTCCCCCATAATAAATTAAAATTAATAATTCATCTTTTCAATCCATTTTGTGACATCAAACAAAATGCTGAGTTATTACAGAATGAGTTTATATGTATTGTTAGCTCCTGGAAAGTGATCAAAACTGCCCCTTACTACCGCAGTTAAAACAGCAGTTAGCACTTATTTGCTGCATTTACAATAACATCATCCCAAGATGGGCCTTGATCCAGGCCTTGATCCAGGCTTTCCCAACGTCTGGCTTTAAATTGATGAGACAACCTATTATGTAAAATTTCTTAGCCTTAGCCTACTGTTCATGAGCATCAGAGTATGTTTTGTTGCATTAAAGTTCACCAGGGATAGGCAAAGTGTCCATATGAGGAAACCAGTGTTTTTGGCAAGGTTTGTGAGATCCTTAAAACATCTTTAAATTGATGGCCACCTAACACGGGCCCGCAGCTTTCCTCACACAGTGCACAGGTGCCACAGCAGTAAGCGGCGGTGATGCTTGGCCCCCAGACCAGTGAAATCTGCAAGAGAGGTAAGGGGGTGTGGGAGAGTGAGTGGATGAATAAATGAATGAATGAGTTAGTAAGTTAGTGAGTAAGTGGGGGGGTGCACAGGCAGCCTGTTTAAGGGGCAGAGGTGGCACAGGCAGGTTGCTAAAGGGGCAGAGTTGGCACAGGTAGGCTGTTTCAGAGGCAGAGCTGGCACAGGCAGGCTGTTTTAGGGGCAGCGGTGTCACAGGCAGGCTGTTTTAGGGGCAGAGGCCTACCACGTCAATGTCTGGCTTAGTGTATAGTGATAGGGTTTATGCTGCTCTACCGTCAATCAGTGGCGTCGGCAGGGGGGGGCCAGAGGGGGCCATGGCCCCCCCAACATCATGCTGTGCCCCCCGGTGTGCCCCCCCAATTGAAACGCCGGCTTTTTTTTTTTATAGACCCGGAGGAGAGAAAGAGAGGCGCAGAGCGGTCGCTGAGGATTAAGTTCTCAGCAACCGTTCGGCGCCTCTCACTCTTCTCCGCGACCGCGAGGCCTCTGCCTTGGTCGCAGCGCCGGCATTACAAGCCGGGCGCCGGTATATGTCGTCATATCCGGCGCCCGGCAGTGAAGCCGGCAGAATCAGGGATACAGAGACCTCGCGATCTCACCGCTGGACAAGCCCAAGGTAAGTGAACTTCAAAGGGGGGTAGAAAGTTAGGAGGGGGTTAGAGAGTCAGAAGAGGTAGATAGGAAGTGAGAAGGGGTAGATAGGTATAGATTGGGAGGGAGAGGGGATAGGTAGGATAGATTGGGAGGGAGAGGGGGTAGATGGGATAGATTGGGAGGGAGATGGGGGTAGATGGGATAGATTGGGAGGGAGAGGGGGTAGATGGGATAGATTGGGAGGGAGAGGGGGTAGATGGGATAGATTGGGAGGGAGAGGGGGTAGATGGGATAGATTGGGAGGGAGAGGGGGGTACATAGGATAGATTGGGAGGGAGAGTAGGTATATAGGGAGGCAGAGGTGATAGATAGGGAGGGAGAGGGGGTAGATAGGATAGATTGGGAGAGAGAGGGGGTAGATAGGATAGATTAGGAGGGAGAGGTGTTTATGGAACAAACTTGGCGTACGTTCAGCTGTTTGGGGACAAAGTTGACAATATGTAATTTGGGTGCTGGTCGGGTTTTATGTGGGCAGTGTGGACACCAGGGTTGGCTTTGGGGTGTGTGACCAGTGATCTATGCCTGTAATTTAGGGTGTTTTATCTATACCTTTAATGCAGAGTTTATATGTAATTTCCAATTGATATATACCTGCAAAGCTGGGTTTTGTGTCATTCTGTTCATCTGTATCGGATATATTTCCATACATTATTTATGTTTACCTGCAAATATAGGATTTGTATGTCTTATTCAGTTGATCAATACCTGGAGTGCTGTTTCCATGTGTTGTTTATTTGATCTATACCTTCAGTGCTGAGTGTACATGTGATTTCCAGTTGATCTATACCTGCAATGCTGGGTTTGTGTGTTCTGTTGGTTTATAACTGCAATGCTATGTTTCCATACATTATTTATGTATACCTGCAAATACAAGTTGTTTTTTTTTATATCTCATTTAGTTGCATGTGCTGTTTCCATGTGTTGTTTATTTGATCTATACCTGAACTACAGGGTGTAGGTAAAAGAGCGGTATGGTTTAGTGAATGAGGGGATAAAGGGACTCTGGGGATGATTACAGGGGAGAGGACCTCTCAATGTCACGGTGCAGGACTGACTCTCACGGTCTTTCCCTGATCTACAGTCAGTGTGGGAAATATTTCTTTTTTTTGTTGTGGTAGCGGAGGGAGTGATTGTATGCAAGGAAGCGTTGAGCGGGGCCCAAGGAAATGCTTGGATAGGGTCCAATTGTTTCACTATAAAATATATTGGCAGCAGGGGCAAATATTTATATATGTTTTGGCAGCAGGGGCTAATATTTATATATTGGCAACAGGGTCTAATATTAATATATATATTGGCTGCAGGGGCTAATATTAATATATATAGGAAGCAGGGACCAATACTATATATATCGGCAGCAGGGTCTAATATTAATGTATATCGGCAGCAGGGTCCAATATTAATATATACCAGCAGCAGGGGCTAATATATATTGGCAGCAGGAGCTAATATTAACATATATTGGCAGCAGGGTCTAGTATTTATATTCATATTGGCAGCAGGGTCTAGTATTTATATATATATCAGCAGCAGGGGTTAATATTAATATATATTGGCTGCAGGGGCTAATTATATATATTGGCTGCACGGACTAATAATATATATTGGCAGTAGGGGCTAATATTAATATATACTGGTAGCAGGGTCAAATATTTATATATATCAGCAGCAGGGTATAATTTTTATGTATATCAGCAGCAGGGTATAATATAAGTATATATCCGCAGCAGGGGCTAATATCAACATATATCCCCAGCAGGGGTTAATATTAATATATATCAGAAGCAGGGTGTAATATTTCTATATATCGGCAGCAGGGTCTAATATTTATATATATTGTCAGCAAGGGCTAACTTCAAAGAGATAAGTGCATATTATGTAGTTAAAAATGCACGTCTAACGTGTGTGTGTGTGTATATATATATATATATATATATATATATATATATATATATATATATATAGAGTGTATATGTACCCTTTTATAATTGGTCCCCCTACTTTGGTCCCTGGCCCCCCATGTGCCCCCCCTAAATATGAAAGCTGGAGACGCCACTGCCGTCAATGTCTGGCTCATTGTATAGTGATGGGAGTTACGCTGTACCACCGTTAATGTCTGGCTCAATATATAGTGACAAATGAATATAAATGAAATAAGTTTAAACTAATATTAATTATATTAATGTATTTTTTCAGATTTCTAGTTTTTTGATATACAGTTTTTTTTTAATAGACATTCTATGCAAGAGGGTTGTAGGAAGCACACGTTTAATTACGGTAATCACAAAATCCCGCACTTAGCAAATATCTCTTTTTCTGTGCACATATAAAATGATCTGGCTTCATAAGCGTTAGTTAAAGAAGAAGCCTATTCTAGAATTCTGATATCCAATTCAGTACCTGAACTAATTTGTAATGTTAAAAACAAAACACTTAATCAGAGGTCTTACCGTATCACTCCCTGCGGATAATTACTACTAAATTAATGCTATAACTCTATCTGATGTGTTCCCAAATGATTATTTTGAAGCTGAATAAGAATGGTCATCAGGCAGAACCTGGGATAAACAGCTAAGGAAATGGTCTGGGAATGATGGATACCTTAAATTTAACACTTTTGCTGATACGAGACTCTAATGATCCATCAAGGATACTATTGAATGTATATTACAATACAAGACTCCTTAAAGAACTCATTCATTTAAAGTTTATTAAAAATGACCCTGTTTGCCTTCAGGAACGTTTCAGAAATATGTCTACACTGCTGTATGTTAATTTTATATTTTCCCTTGAAATATAACTGCGCCACTATAGAGTAATGTCCCCAATAAATTATCATTGTGTCGCCTTTGCAAATGGTGCCCCCCCCACACATGCATTTGCCTTTCTCCTTACCTTTTCTTGACAAAAAACAAAAACCGTCTGCGCTTCTTACCCTAATAAAGTTGGCAACAAATATATAAACATAATATAAATGAGAGGTTTTGGTTATATGAATTGGCCAAAGCATAATTAAGCTCACCCGCCACGTCAAGGCACACTCTCAATAGGGTGAGAACCTACTCTCACCTCCTACATAGTGGGCACACAAAGCAGTTTATACTGCTACCAAAACCTTATTAACGTGTTGGGGGAGGTGCAATTAAACCTCCTCCCTATTAACCCCTGGACAGCAAGCTGCAACCAGACTGATGAGGAGCCAACAACCTCAAATATGTGCAAACAGGGAAAAGAAAAAATGTGAGAGTGTGCCTTGATGTGGCGGGTGAGCTTAATTATGCTTTTAATTACACTTTACTTACGAGTAGCTTGCACACAGGGTCATTTTACGTCACATTGTGTGACCCCACCGAACGCTTCTGTTACAGGGGCCTCTGGGCTTTTTGTACGCACAGCACCCACCTTAGCATGTCGCTGGTCAATGTAAGCTGTAAAAAAAAGTGTGAGGTTGGATGAAATAAAACAAAATCCTCTTAAAATTTTAAGTAATGGTATTACTAAGACTTTATCTTTCAAAACATCTTTTAAACTGTACAAACATGTACGGATCCGCTGAATGCAGTTATTCATTGTTTGAAATATACCTGAGGCAGGAGACAACAAGTGTGACCATCAAAAGCACCGCTCACATCAGTAGAATATTGCCCCAAAAAGGAACTGTTTAATCTAAAGATCCAAACTGAGGAACCACATTTTTGCTGTTGGATCGGTACAGTGATTCATTTACCTTTTGCTTAACTTTTTTTCTTCTTCCTTTTATGATTCTATGTACAAAAAAAAATGCATCTTCGAGATAAAATCATCGGATTTTTATAGCACTGTGCATTTGGAAAAGTGTCAAACGAGTGATGGATGATCGTGTTTTGCCGTTGGAACTTGGCAGCGATTGTCCTGTCTGACCTTGCTTCTAGAGTATCCAGAGAAGTTCATACTTCTTGTTGCTGGCTGACCTTAATGGCACTCAATCAGTTAACGTACACTTGGATGTAGTTAACCACCTGCCACAATGCATCTGGAGTTTATTACTTGTGAAATGTGAATGTATTTTTTAGACTCGCTTTTCCTTTGGAGCACATTAAGGAGTCATTCTAATGAGCCTTATTTTGAAACAAGTTCTGTGGGCTGATGTAACTCTCCAGATTATTTTTGTTAATTAACAAAATTGCTTTAATGCTATTAACAAGCAGATCTAATGAGTTCTTGTCTCATTTACACAATAGTCCAAACCAAAATGATTGACCTCTCAAACAAAAGGTAGCTGCACGGCATTCTTAATTGTTCTATAAAGAGGCAGAACTGGGACAGTAGCCTAACAAAAAATGGCGGGAACCCCTTTGTGTCTTACACACGGTGACAGAAAGGCTGGTACTGGGGTAGATGGGCGGTGTATACGGCTTACTTTGGCTTTTTTTATTTTGTTTATATTGTATTTTGGTTTTGCTGCTGTTTTGAAGAAAATAAATACTTAAATTTTAACTGGATAGAAGACAAGTGGTTCTTAAAGATCTCTGACAAACTCCTTGTGCTTTAAAGGACGTTCAGTCACAGCACACACTAACATATTTACACACATCCTAACACAATGTATCATACTTAAATGCACACTAACATATTAATACACACACAGTAATACTTATTCTAACACACATACACATACACTAACATACACAAACAGTAACATACAAACATACTTAAACTATGGCTATGCCTGAGAGCTGGGAAATGACATTGTATCTGGCACTCAGACTGAGTGAGTGCTGCTCTCTGGCCCAGTTGTAAGTGTGTTGGCTGGTGAGGAGAGGTTTGGTAGGGCTGTGTTGACGTTGGGTCCCCCTGGACAGGGCTGCGGGGGGCTCTGTTACACCGGAGACCTGGGAACGCTCAGGGTCTCCCTGAGTCTAAGCATTTTTGTCCCAATCTCAAGTTCTCAGAATGAAGAGGCAGATTCTTCATTCCTTTCTACACTACTGTGATCATATATCCCATATACATCCAGCTGGTGCTATTGCTACCAGTATGCAATGGCTGATATCCCTGCTTGAATGCAGGTGACCCAATTAAATGTATCTTTAAATAATAATGTCAGGTCAAGGTTTCCATGACGACCGGTTTCGGCTACTACATTTGGCAAGTCGCTACACAGAATCTGCATGACGGGCCATTAAAAGGTTAATATCCGAAGCTTCTCATGGTCAGAATGTTTTCAGGGATGTAAATAAGTAGAGGTTCTGTGTTTTTGGTTTTCCTTTTTGAATATTGTTTTACACGATTCCTTTGGATGCAGCATTGTGCTTCCAATTAAACAAAACTATGTTTGTTTAGAGCCTTTTCGTTGTATAGACTGATGGCAACTAGTCATGTAAACAGCTATTAAGCATGGCACAACACAGACGACGTAATTACCGATACATACTTTAGTCATGGATCAGCAACCCCTGACAGCTCCGCTGCCGTACACAGGACCTAATATTGACAGGGAGGGAAAGGGGTTATATTTTCTAACAACTGAGTTTTCGTGAGATTAAGATGAAAAAAAAAAGTAATCTTTTGGATTTAAAGGGGAAAAACACAGTTTGCATGCTCATCAAATTGATTAAAACATTTGTATGGAGATATTTTCTTTAACCCTTTGATCCTGAGATCTGTGGCAAAAGGTAGCAGAACTTACCAGGGTTGTGACACTCAGTTTCCACAAATGGGGGATAAAGTTTTTTTTAGGAGGTTGATTTAGTCTTTAAAATGCTTTCTGGATGCAAAAGTGGAAGGAAGTGGAGAGAGGCAATCACAAAAGCCTCAAATGCTCCGCTGATTTGGCTAAGAGATGAACAATAGATCAAGGGATGAATTTGTTGCTAGATATGATTGCCGACTACCAAGCATGAGATAAGATAGGGTTGCTGGTGTATTAATGGAAAACTACAATGCACACCGCCCATAAATCTCTCATTACGAGGGGCAGTTCTTCCTTGTAACCCAAATCCCTGTCCCCCCTTCCGTCCAGACTCCAGCGATGTCCCTCTTTCCAAGGAGCCCAGAAAGTTTGATGAGCATAAGTGTGTCTCAGTGTAGTATAGTGTGTATAGAAACATCAGATACTGGGGTATATGGACTAAAGGGAGAGTTTGTAGGAGAATTGGCTGGAGAGCTGTGAATTCATTGAGAAAGGCCAAAAATGACAGGTTCCTCTAGCGAGCTGGCCCTATAAACTGCATAATTAAATGTATGAATTTTAAGAATTCTCACTGATTTAATTATGCATAGGGCCAGCCAAGCTCCTCTTGCAGCAGAAGACCACTCGGTTGGCCCTTAATGTAGAGTAAAGTCAAGGAGTTCAAACCATAACTCCTCTGCAAACTCTCTCTTTAGTTAATAATCCCCTGTGCAAAATATCCCAGGCTAGGTCACCCAGAGCTCTCCTTCTTCTAAGAGAGTGGCATCATGAATGGGTATGGTGCGCGGAGTGGGAGGAAAATGGCCAAGGACAGATAAACAATGGGGCAAAAGAAGGTCCTGGTGACAAGAGATCTCCATTTGCTACACTGGGAGATAAGATCACCCAGACCTTTCCTGAATATTAGGATCACAACGCATCATGCAAAATAGGATGGAGGTCTGTACACAGGCAGCACTGATCTCTATTGCTTTTTTTCACCTCTCTGGATCTGTCGAGGAAGATCGGAGGATGTCCCAAACCGGCCCATGCGCCCCGCTGCCTGCAAATGCGAGCTAACTGAAAATCAGGACTATCCAGTGAAGTCCAAAACTGTTGGGAATTATCTTCTAGAATTTTGGGGTGTTCCTCCTTCAATGGCTGGTGCATAAAATATGTATACCACGCTTTCACACACATCATAGGATGCCTGTTGCTTAAAATAACAAGGATTTTAGGCAAAGGTACCTTAATTGTTTTTTTCAATTGTGTTTCTGCCCAGTGGCAAAAGCTCTTTTCAAACCTTTCTACAGACTTTTCAACACTTTTTCTGTATATGCAACTAAATAATTAATATTTTATTTAACCCAAGCGCTGAGCACCAATATTCCTCTCCGTCCTAAAGGCAATGATGACATTAAACCTCATTTCCCTAAAATAAAAGGGTTTTTTTAGCTGATTCTTAAAACCAGCCTGTGGAAGTCTCTGCAAGATTTCTCTGTGTCTGCAGGATATTTTTTGGAATTTACAATTTCTTGGCAGAGTTGACATAGCAACGCAGGGATGGGTATAGGAAATAAACGTATGCAGAAGAAAGGGGAATACTGGCGGATTTAGGAAAGAGAAATCTGTAATCCTATGAATACTCATCAGCCTTACAAAGAACAAAGTCCGCTCCTAAGCCTCAATTAGAAACACCTCTTTAAATTCCATAAAGAAACTTCCATCATTCTTTAGAAGCCTTTTGTTTTCCCATTGAGCACTGAGGACATCTAGTGGAGGTTTAGTGAACTTTTTGTCTGGAGAATTGATGCTGGATTGGTTAGATACATAGAAACCGAATTTTAGGATAAATAGGAACATTCAGCCCATCTAGTCTGTCAGTTTTTCCCATGTTAAATTCCCTCACCGTATTAATCATTACCACTTCTGATGAGAGGCGGTATCACTTATCTACCACCCTCTCTGTAAAGTAAAAAGATACCTGCACGTACCTTGGGACTCAGCTTCTAGTGAGAGCGAATTCTATAATTAACCCCGCCAAACCTTTCATACCGGCCAGGGCAGACAAGTGCCATTTAGCCACCTTTTCGCCATCGTGTTGCCCACCGGTGGCGATATGTGACCCCATCAAGATTATTCACTAAACTGTGAGTCTGCAGGCGAGTTGAGGTGAACTAAAAATCCAAAACATCAATTTTAGTATGTAACGAAGAGTCAGTGGAACTGAGCTGGTCTTGCACAATGGATCATTAAACCTGGGAGATGTCCTTCAAGAGACCTAAGCAGTTAAACTATAGATTTTGCAGAACTCGTCCCCCTTGTTGCTTGGGTTTGAACCTTCATTCCAGTTAAGGCAGTGAGTGTAATTTTGTGAATAAAGCCTTAACACTCCAGAAGATTTTATTTGGATTTTAGTAAGAATTTTGTTGTATATAATCTACCAAAAATCACATCTGGCAACATATGTTGCATAGGATGAATGCCATGTTATCTTGTTCCAAGTTAGAAAAAAAAAATAATCTATAACAAAAATTCAAGACAAACTGTTTAGAAAAAAAAGAACAGCAAAAAGTACCGGCTTTTACCTGCAATCAAATAAGAAGAAAAAAGTGGACAAGGTAATTAGATATTTGTACAGGTAATTAGCGCAATCTGAGAAAATGAAAGGAAATATGCAAACGAATAAAGGCTGGAGTGTCTAAATCTCAGTCTAAATAACAGTTTTTCTCTCCAGGTGGATGGGACACATTACAAGGTTAGGTAGGAGCGGGTAGACTTTTCAATTGATAGCATCTTTATAGAGACGCAGGTGGCTTCCGCACAAAGAGAATTCCCATCTGTGTTCAGGGGAACATCAATAATATATATTTATAATCAGCATTTGATTCAAAGGACAAACGCTGCCAGAGATCCCCTGCCACATCTCATCCAATTGTTACTTTGAAAATGCTAATTACAATTCATCTTAAATTACCTTATCGAGGACAGCTATACTAGTTTGAACATCAAGAATAAACTGTAATAATCCACTAGATGTGTATGCAGTGAGTGGTAAGAACCCTCTGGGCGCAAAGACCTGCGATTCTTGGAATGCTCTGTTTAAATATACAGTATAAGAGACCGATGAGACATGGCATATTCTTTATAATCATATAGGAGAACAATGGGATTTTGAATCTTCTATAAACATATAGGAGACGAGTAATGCTTGGAATGTTCTGTATAAACGTATAGGATAACAGTGAGGTTTGGAATGTTCTGTATAAAATTAGGCCAGTGAAGGTTAGGATACTCATTATATACATATATATGAGGTTTGGTTTTGTGATCATGTATTTGAGTAAAGAGGCTTGGAATGCTCTGTGAATTTGTGAGATAAGTGAGGCTTGGAATGTTCGGCCCACATTTAGTCTGGCAACCTACTCTACGTATTTGACCCCAGTGGGTCTTGGGATGTCCGGCAGACATATATGGAACCAGTGAAGCTTGGGGTGTTCTCCAAACAGAAATAATGCACTGATCGAGTCATGGATTTATGAGCCTTGATTTATGAGACTTTGTACTTCCTTCTCTAGTAATGAACTTTCTCTCTCCTTCCTTTTTCATGTTTTGCTTTGTCATTCAGGTTTCACTTTTCAGAATCAAAAGGCACAGCAAGGACATTTTCCATAAGTGACGATTCCACTGGAATCCTACTGTCGCACAATCGAGGAAGTTGTAACATGTTTCTGTACCTCTAGAGACTGTTCACAAATGTGGAAAGCTATTATTACTATACCTGGAGCCCTCTCTTTTCTGGGGGCAAGGCTAGCTGCACATAGTGGTAGCCCCAGAAGGCCTTTAGTGAGTGTGGGATGGGAGGGAGGTGGTAGGGAGTAGGCATGAAGGGTGACATGGCCAAATCCTCGGTACGGAGACAGAGAAGAAACTGACCCAGAGACACTGGAAAGCTGGGCTTCACTTGGAGGATCTGGGCCAACCTTGGAGAGTTCTTAGGTATGATTATTAAAAGTATGGTGCATGGCACCAATCTAAAACATGTGATGTGTCCGACATACATCACAACAACCAACCAATGCCATTTTTTATATTAATATAAATGAAAGAGAAAAAATATAAATAATGAATTTGCTTCTTGGTATTAGAAATGGGATTGGTAATAAGTGCCCCCCCCCCTTAAGTGTCTGGTTACACATCTAATTGTTTCTCTGTGTGTAGAAGTACATAAGGAAGGAGCATCTGCCGGCAGTTGTGGGTAATTGAAACAATATATCACAATTTTCTGATAATGAATATATAATATATACATACACACACACACACATCTTTTTTAACCCCATTTCAGGATTCATTTTGGTAGAAATGGGTTTAATACTATACATCACCGTTTTCTCCAGAGAAAACTGGGTTAATTTCCTTTAAGAGACCTCCTTAATTTTTTTTTTCATCTTGTGTCTTTCAGGCTTCAACTGCGAAGACTGAATGTAAATTTGATTGCATTATAATTAAGGTAATTTTTTTAAATTAATCTAATTATACAAGTGCTATAATTACCGTGGATCTGATGTTTCAAGTGAGAGAATGTGAAACATTACAAGAAGGTGATATTATCCACGCACGGCTGAGCTAATGGCAGGCTTCGTTTCTGTTCTTTATGTATTGTTTAAGCGTGAATATTAGCGAGATTTAAGATGTCATCAATGGATTAGAATAAGCTTTTTTGCCATACGTGATTTAATAATATGTGTGTGTAGAGAACAAGGTTTTCCAAAGCCTGGTCTAATTGCTCTGAAGGATGAAAGCATTTTATATGAAAACGCCTACCTTTCCCGTCCCGACACATAGATTGAGCACCATAGGTAGTGAGATAGAAAAAAAATATCATAAAATATAGCTCTGGTTTTATGATTTAATAAACTACTTAAAAGACCTGCTAAAAACTGCTTCCTCCAGATTGTATCGGTAGCATCCATAATTCAACAGAAGTAGCTGTCATTAAAAATATTGGAAGCTGTATTCCAGGAAAGCAGGATATTGCTTTATACATTGCCCTGCCGGGCCTTCCCATTACTCCCACGTGAGGCTTTGGTGGGAAGCCATATTTATCTAGATGGTGCTTTGGTGGGGTGACCAGATGACTGATGATGATCGGACTGCTGTCAGGTGGCACATAAAATAATTTATATCATGTAACACGTAAGGTCAGCCCATCCCTGATGCTAAGTATCACTTTGCTAAGACGTCAGTTAAAAGAATGACAAAATAGGCATGTTTCGTCTTTCTAAAAAGCAACTTTATGAAGCTACAGGTACAGAAAGCAGATTAAATAGCATTTATAAATAAAATACAGCTTTTCTAGCTCTATGTACATGAATCAGGTGCCCTGATGAAGATACAGTGCTTTACAGCGGGATGTCGTGAGATCCGTCGCGGGAAATAAGTCCAACGTGTTATACTGCTCTATGACGATATTTATCAACTCCATCAATCCTCATCTACAGCGAAGGCCGGGAGTGATGTGAGTCTCCTAAAACTGGAGCGCATCCATACTGTACACAACAGGATTAACATAGAATACAAAAATAATATACTCAGGGGTATCTGAGACTACTGCATACATTTCATTATAATGGTTTTAGCACTAATAAAATACCCCTGCCTTGTTTGCACCAGCATTATCTTCATCTAAAATTAAACTTTTCTACTCTAGGAGCATTTCAGAACATTTATTTAAACATAGCATATTTAATCTAAACAGACTATAAATGATCTAATAGTTATTTACTTACATTCTGCATAAATAATGTGAACAAAAATAATTTCCTTGGGCTGAATACAATCATACCCCGATATCACAGGCGGAGAGATACATACTGCTAGTGTCTGAAATGACTAAAGTAAAAGCAGCCTAGGGGAACATTGTTCCTTATACCCCCAACATGGCTGCTTCTGTCCTATGCTGTAAAATCCCAAAGTGTGGTTAAACCCTTCAAGTGTCGCAGGATATAACAACAAGTAAAATCATTCTGCCGTATTTGGTATTTGCAAACTAGCTGGAATTATGTCTCTAACAAGAAAAACGTAACTAAAAATTCTGTAACAGTCCGTTTTGTGCCATAAGGAAGGCATTTTTAAATCTTAAAAAAACTAAAATGGCAAAGATGCTTCTAAAACTGGATTATGACAATTTAATACCATAGTCTTGTTGGACTTCAACTCCCATTATCCTTAGTAAGCCACGCGGTAGCGAGAGTCCAACAAAACCTGAGAACAGTATAGAGAAGCAGAATATATATACAGAAAGATGAACCGTCAGATTTAATCATTAGTGCCTGTTAAAGAATAAATAAATAAATTAAAATGTGTATGTTCTAAGTACCTGCATAATTTCATGGCTTACTTGTCAAAATCTCTTAATTTTATGCAGCAGCTTGTTGGAAATGAGCAGCGGGATTCTTCCTTGCTAGAGGAAACATCATAATGCTAGCATCTTGCGTTTCATTTCAATTAATGCCAGGCAATAATGACGGGAGAAAAGCTGATTTTCCTTCTCTTTTTTTTTGTTGACATGCAATGCTAGTGAGAGTTATTAATTAATGAGTAATCACTGCTCCCTTCATTAATGGCTACTGAAAGTAATCTCGGACTGTGGCTTTTTAGGCAAGACAAACTTTAGTTTTCTACATTAGAAAGCAGTAGGATCTCCAACATTCTGTTACTGCAGAGGATGGGACAAAAACTATTTTTTTAATTCTGCAGCATTGCTTCCTAAAGTTACACCCCTAGCGCAGGTTTTAAAATACAGGGAAGCAGAATTAATTCCTCTAAAATAATAAAAAAAGATTTGAAAAGAAAATAACCGTACTGAAATATCGCAGAATAAACTCTCCTTGAGAACATGAGATCGCAGTCCCATGGTCTCCTCCACAGGTTCTTGGATCAAGTGGTCCTTCCACTTTACTCATGGTCAGCCTGGGGAACTACAGGTCACCAATGCTGTGGCCAACTAAGATTTCTTTAGAAAGTCCATAGCTATCCTACAGAACAAACAGAATAAAAAATATAGATCTATGTACATCTTTACTTGAAGCCATTTGGCATCATGGTTAAATATTTGGTGGGCTTTGGAAATCCTCAGTGCCAAATCACCGACACAAATATAACCTGTATCCAGGTAAACTGGGTCATTGCACCCATAATCCAGTCTAGCAAAGTCTAAACTAAAGGTGGATGTGGTAGGGAGTCTCTGTAAGCAGCCCATTCTCTGCATGCACACAAACGAGTCCTTTGATTCTGTTCTAGCGCTGGCCGGCTTCCCGGATCCGACAGGCCACCGCGGTGATCAGAGCCGCTCCCTTGCCGCTGCCGTCTTCCGACTGGAGAAACGTCACCTGGCATTTTGGAGATAGTTCCTTCACGGTTTGTCTCATGATGGTAGAAAAACTAGAGAAGAGATTTAAAAAAAAAATGCAACATTAAAATCATTTTATTTGACAGGCAGGGAAAACTTTATATTGAGCTGAAAATATCTGAACCATTGTGATTAAATATCATTAATAAAAGCAGCCATTGACAGAGGCAGGCTGAAAGATGGCCTTATTCTAACTACTAGAGAATGCCACATTTCTCGCTCAGAAATACACCAGGAATAACAAAAGGAAAATACCTAACAGAGCTTATTTTTCAATATGCTGTTTTTGTTAGTTTTGTTATCATTTAGATATAGAACAAATATAACTTGAATACTCCCCCCTAGTCTTTTTAAAATTCTGCATAATATTACACATTATCAGCCTAATGATGTCCAGCCTGGCAGTGTGTAGAAGTAAAGCTTAGATAGAACCGACAGACATGAACCTCCTAATGCCCAACCCATTTATAATTGGTTTTGTTTTGGGGTCTTACTGTGGGTGAAGTTTGTAGAGAGTCCCGTCCACTCCCACCGTGACCTTCAAGAAGTCCAGTCCTCTGTTCTCCCTAATCTTATCCACCACGGCGGCCACTCCTGCCCCACAAAGCTGAGCCGCTCTCCGGGCTACTACTGTGCACACTTCTTTCACGATGATACTGTCATCACATGTGCTCTCCAGCCCCAGATGCTGAAGGATGGAGCGGACCTGCAGCAGAGCCAGGCGGTCACTGTAACAAAACAAAAGAGTTTTGGGTCTCAGAGAACCATACAGGCTAAATACGTAAGTAACATTATTTCATACCTAGGACCCACACCAGTTCCCTTGTCTTTTAAATATATTCATACTATACACATGGAAAGCAAAGTACTCCACGTCCAGTACTGCAAAGCAGAAGCTTTATCTTTGTCCTCTGTACATGTCTAATACCTCAGAATATCCACCTACCTCTCGATTTGAGACAGAAACTTGGTTTCAAAGATGCCCCTTGTCTTGAGTCTTTCGGAAATCTTTCCTCTGAAGAGAAGCCCTCGTTTGGTAAAGTCTATCAAAATATTTCTGACGATTTCCCCCAGATACATGCCGCTGATCATCTTCTCGTACCTACATCCAGAAAAAAGAACCGTTAAACCCGTAATGTTTCTAATTTGGCGCTGCTGCACGTGGAGGAACAAGAGAAAACTAAATTTGCGTCAGCGTGTTAATGAGTTTAAAACATAAAGTATGTGATGCCACTGTTATCAGAATCCCGAGTATGGACGTCATCGGCCTGACGGTAACAAAGAAGTATGTCGAGTATAATAACAGAGAGGCTTTGGAATTTACAGAATTGATCTCAGAAACAAAAATATCTCATGCATAAAAACACATCTCTAAGACAAGTGATGAAATACTGATCACCCCATGTAACACATGCCACCAGTCTTCTAGATGACACAAGTGCTGCTCATATAAATATTTGCACTCAAAGCCCTACGCTTTCTGGATCCCTGTAGGACACATAACATACCTCTGCTTTCCGGGGTTAAGGGACAGTTCATCCACAGCCCTGTCGAATTCGGTACGGAAATCCTCCAGGCAATCGTTGTCTCCAAACGCTCCCCACTCCATGTTAATGCACATTCTACCTTCCTGTCCTTCCACAAGTTCCACATTCCGCATCTCTTCCATGTAACACGCATTGCTTCCAGTACCTGGCAGCCGGGAACAGAATGTTGTGATCTCAAGGCATAACACGCTCCATCGCCACCCATTATAATGAACCGGAGCTCAAAAACATGATTATTCACAAAGCACCTATAGCTCCTTATCCTGCTAAATTGCCAATTATTAATCTGTCAAGAAACATACTTTTGAAACATGCTGGACTACAATTCCCACAATGCTTTGCATGCTTAGCAGCAGCATCTGGTAAGCGTAAGTGTGCTCTTCTTGCCTGTATAATGTTACTATGCTCTTACCGACAATAAGTCCCATTTCACAATAAGGGTCTTCATAACCGCAGGTCATCATTGTGCCCACTGTATCATTTACTATGGCAACCACGTCCAGGTCAAATTCCTGCAAAATGAGCAGAATATACATGTAAGTCAGCCTCTGAAACAAGCTTAAAGCGATGAATCTTGTGAAGTTCATTATCAGCATTTTTTTTTAATATCCCTGAATTCAGTCCTTTTTTGTTTTCAGTTTCTTAATTAGTGTACAGGGATCCTTTACAGAATACCAAAAATTGAAATCAACAATAGGGTTAACTACTTTGCCTGCCCTCGTGTTATTTACAGACAATGATCTAATTATCCGCCATTAAAATGATTTTGTTGTGTAGCGATACCGCGTAGGATGCTGTGTTCCATTTGCGTTCAGAGAAGTACTTGAAATGTTTACCTCTCGTCTGTGGATAGCTTCCTTTAGCAGATTAACAACGTCTTCGCCTTCACAGCCCGTTGCCTTGAAGCCTTTTGTCCATTTCAAAAGAATACCCTGGAGAAGATCATATAGACAGAGGATTCACTAACTGAGCTTTAATGCCAATGCCCGATATCAATCTGAACACTCCAGATCCCAAATACAAAGAGCGCGTCTGGCACAAACAATAACTGTGGAGCTATAAGAATGAACTTTCAAATGGTGAGAGAATGAAAACTTTGCCCCATTAGTGATGTAGAGAAGAGAGCCAATGATCAGAGAGTTGGATTGACAAATAGCTTAGGGGCCAACCAGCGGCTCTGTTAATGGGGTCTTCCTATGGTATCCTATATCTTGTCTTATATCCCTTTTGGGGTTCTGCGGCAATACACTGACTCTCCAAGAGTTATGTAGGACTTCTTCACGCAGATGGAGCATCTGTCATTTACGCTGCTAGCTTTAGCAGTCACTAAGGGCTGTATATGTCCTACTGCTTTAATGCTGAGGCAGTTTTAACATTTACTCATTTTGAGGTCAGATAATTACCTCGTCCAGGCTGTTCTGGTGGCAGGGAAAAGAAAAGGTAAATCCGAGCGGCAGTGACACTCCTTTCATTCCCATGTACTCCAGGAAATCAGCGATACAGTGAACAATGTGATCAAAAAGCTGCAGGAAAGAAACAGAATTAGCTGAACAGTACATGGATCGTAAACACCTAACATAGCTATAGTGAACAGAAGACAATGTGCCATCATTAACCAACAGTCTACGAAGGTAGTGGACTCATGGGCAAGCCTTCCAGCAGAAAGCTAAAACTTTGGAAAGACACACAGGTATCCAGAGCAAGAAATGAGACTTTGTGCATTTAACTTGTCAGGAAGTTGTCAGTCTATATGTTTCGCTGGATGCTCTCTGCTATTCTATATTATATTCTCATAAGGATATATGTATGTAAAAATACAATGTATATTCCACTACTCTGCCAATGAATGCATTATGTCCGCTCACCTCCTCGCCTGTCCCCTGCATGATGTCCTGGGGAATTGAGTAGATTTTATTGTGCATTTCCACTCCACGTCGCATGCCATTCCGAACACGCACCAAAAGCACACGGAAATTTGTGCCTCCAAGATCTAGCGCCAGGAAGTCTCCCTTCTCTGAATGGGTTAAAAGAGATGAGATTTAAGACTTTCCATCACTCAATGAAGTTAAGAAAACCTAAAGTGAAAGTTCAAGTGAACAAAATTTGCTGGCTTATTTTCTTGGACACAGCCCGGACTGGGGGGGGAGAGGGAGGGTAACTCGAAACCATGGGGCCCTGGTGCAAAATTCCCCCAGGGCCCCCCAGCTTCAGCTAGTCTGTACCATCATTGCCCCTTGCCTCCCTCTTCCAACATACAACATATGTAAACACACAAATTACACACACTTACTCATACTAACACACACTCCATCTCACCCAACTTACACATCCATGCTGACACACACACAAAAGTACAAATCTATGCTTACACACACACACAAACACATACATACATGCCACCTGCCGCCCACCCAAGCAGCTGGCGTCACGTGGCCCCAGATACGCTCCTATCTCCCCGTGCCGGGTTCAAAATAGTTTGGAAAGGGCCCTTCTGCCATGGATCGGTGCGGTCCAGGTCGGAAGGGCCCTTTCTAAACAATTTTGAACCAGCACAAGGAAGAAGGGGCCGCACTGTAATTACGCCAGTGGTCCGGATCAATAGGCGCTGTAGTTCAGGTTATATTTTTTGCTTGCCTACCTGTGCCATCGGGGGTCGAGCGCACATAGGTGGGAAGCATTTTAACTGTTGCGCTGTCGTGGGTCTCTTCGCGCAGCCCTCTCTCCATCTCAATCCTCATTATTTTCTTAATCTCCAAGAGCTGTTCTGTGCTCAGATTTAAGGCTTCGAGGGTCTTCTCCCTTTCGTGCTGCTGGTCAGCCAGCCTGTAGGCAACCGCCGTCACCATGGCCGCCCCCTTCCCGCTGCCATCCTCCGAGCGGACAAATCGGATGTCACATTCTGGTACCAAACGGCGAACGGTCTTATGAAGGAGCCGGGCAAAACTGGAGAAAGAAGAAATACGTTTAGCTGAACAACTAAGCAAAATCATTTTTGTAAAGAGGGTGCACTTTTTTTAAGGTGCAGTGTTTCTGAAAAATAAGCGACATTTCACTTAGAAACAGTGCTTATATATATATATATATATATATATATATATATATATATATATATAGGTACCGGATGGTATCTTTGCTTGCATAGACATTATCTCCTAATGAGTGGGTTTAGAACCCAGCAGTGTTCCATTTGCTGTCATTAAAATCATGGGGAAAACTGCCAAGTCTGTCTATTTTATGATTATCAGGGCCAGATTCGCATTCTGTACACAAATTCAAATATCAACCATACACACTCGATAGAAAATGTTTATTTTAATTAAACTTAAAAAAAATGAATTTATACCAGGCTACAAAAAAAAAACAACCCGCTGGGTTATCTTGATAACAGGTTGCTCTGTGATTCGAAACGTCAACCTAGCCGTGATAATAAGCTATTATAGCGATTGTATGCTGTAGTGTTAGCAACTTTAGCTATTTATTAACATGTCAGTGTAAATTGTTCATAAGAACCCCCGTGACAGATGTGTTTTAGCATATTCCTATGGAATGGGATCCACTTACTGTGGGTGTTTTTTGTACACCGATCCATCGACTCCCACTGTGGATTTCAGCCTTTCCACTCCCTTGTTCTCCCGGATCCGTTGGAGTACAGCAGCAAGCGTGGCCGCGCACAGGCTGGCCGAGCGGCTGGACACAATCTGACAGATCCGGTGAGTGGCCACGCAGTCCTCCTGGGATGGTTCCAGTCCCAGTTTGCTTAGGATCTCATGGGCTTTCTGTATCCCTTCTTTATCCCTGTGAGGTGGAAAAAGAAATGCATGGTCATGTCTTATGCTCAGCAGAGGAGAATAATGACCAAATAATGTTTAGCAATACGTAGAAAATGTGAATACTAGGTGGGACGATTATTTATTATCTGCTATTTTAAATATCTGAAGACGCTAAAACACTTTTCTTGTTGCATGTCTGCATAGTGTTGCTAATGCAATGTCCTTACTTCTCAATGGCTGAGACAAAGCGTGTTTCAAAATGTCCAGTGGTCAAGAGGTCAGCTGTAATCCTGCCTTCAAAGAGTAGGTCTTCTTTAGCCATCTTCACCAGGATGAGTCTCACCAGCTCTCCCATGTACATCCCGCTGATCATCTTCTCAAACCTATGGCAACAAAAAAGTTTTAAAGCATGTTCAGCCGATCCATTTTATATCAATCCATAAAGTAACCAGCAGGTGGCGCTGTTGTAGTTGTACTCCAGATACTTTTTTCTTTTTATTTTAGAATAATTGTTAATAATTAATGGTTGCATAGATGGATATCTTTGTATCTTCAAATTAGCCATGGCCCTCAAGTTCAAAATGAACTTCTAGAACAAATTGCTAAATTTGGAGAAGTTATTTTTTTTTTAGAGAACTCCAGAATTGCACCAAAAAATTGCATTATAAATATTTTGTAGCACATTAGAAGTAATTAGACTCTCATATCCAAAGCTACATTAATATAAAGGGCTAGAATTCATTTTAGGATGCAATTAATACTATTCCTAATCATTAAAAAATAGCACACATAAGCAGCAGTCTGCATGCACACATTAAAAACAGGGATACTCACAATTGTTTGCCTGGGTTTAAGGAGCCTCTGTCGATTTCTCGATCAAACTCAGTCCTAATGTCATCCAGACATCCATCGTCCCCAAATGCCCCCCACTCCATATTTATGCACATGCGGCCTTCGTCGCCCTCCACCAGATCAATGTGACGCATATCTTCCATGTAACACGCGTTGGTGCCGGTACCTATGGAAAGTGGGGATTTATTCTGAGTCTCCTGACGCATCAACCCTTTAGCTAATCTGAATAATGTATGTCAGCAGAGCTAACTGGCCACGATTGTGATATACACTAGAGTTCACAAGAGCAAATTCTCCAACTAGGGGTTAATGCAACATGCAGACAGTGCCGAGACCGCAGCTTACATATTATAATAATAATTAGCCCATTCACATTCTATCCATCTTCTGAAATTATGGAAGGTGGCCGGTCCAGGAGTTACCACTACATGAGTGAAAATGTTACACGTTTCCACAACGACTGCTTAAAAAGGTTAATGAATTCCAAGTGTGTTACGGAACCTTGAAATGCCACTATACGTCATGACCTTTCTGGTCTATATTTAAACACATGCCTCATATGACATTATGACGGTTGGTCCTCATATCCCTCTTACAGCCAAGATCCACCTTTTGTGTAGCTTGGCACTATACTTCATTCTTTGCACCTGATCCATAATCAGTCTGAATTTAACTCAGCCCTACAACTCACGTCCTCTCAGAGGTCATCTCTGGGGTATACAGGAGCGTATTTTGCCTAGGCCAGTGTACTGAGTGGTACACGAGATGTAATGGAGAATGCGAGACCACCACACTTAAGTGGTATATGTGTTGGGTGCAGGCGCTGCCAAGGCTGAGACCAGCACCAGTTAAAGGCTTGCAGTGAGAAAAAATACTTCTATATTGGAGAAGCGGTAATTTCCCTTCTATCCTTACCAACGATAAGTCCGATTTGGCAGTTGTGGTCATCATATCCACAGGTCATCATGGTTCCCACGGTGTCATTGACCACTGCCACAATATCAATATCAAAGTCCTGGAACAAAAGGAAATCCGGTCATGTCACATCGGTGTATGTACCCAACGTAATGAAAAGAGCCGTGACGCTCTTCATCATTATTCAATGTTGGCGATCAAACAGCTGACACTATAATTCTAAATCCCAATATATAACCTCTTGTAGAAAAAACTACCTGTTTCTACAGTAACTTGTTTTATTGTCAAGGTCTTAGATAAGCATTTTACTCTGTAAGTCAAATGGGGTCAACTCATGTGCCTTTCTTCACCGGTAATGGTGTGAATAAGGACAGGCTTTTGGGTATGTGCTGTATCATATTAATTTAACACTTTCACGTTCATGTGCTTGTTTCTAAACAGAGCCACAAACATGACTTGTATAAAGAGGACATTCAGCGCCTAGGAACATAACCACTTATCCAGCAATTTATGAAGCCATACTTCCACGGTTTGCAATGTCATCAGTTCTGTAGGTTCATGAATTGATGCGTGCCAAGTCTGTAATACTTTTTAATGGATTTTAAGCGGGTAACACTCAGAACTCACTTACCCCACGTTTCTTGATTGCTTTCCTCAACAAGGTAACAACATCTTTTCCTTCAACCCCACTAGCTTTGAATCCCTTGGTCCAGTTCACCAGAATGCTCTAGAATGAACAAAAAATAGATTCAGCTAAGGTGGAACAACATTGTCTAGAAAAATAAATGTCAATGAAAGGAAGCCCTGGAAGAGGCCACACAATTATTCTAGGGTTTATTCACAAAACTCTGAATATAGGGCTGGGTCAAAACAACTTATGGACTCACCGAAATTCCCCAGGCCAAGTTCAAGGTCCTTAAACCATGGGACTCTTTTGGAGGTCAATGTGAGCCATACAGAATACAGTCTAATGAATATACGTTTTTTATCTTTTTACTACCAGAGCAAAACAGGAGGTTTGCCAGTAGGTTATGAAACCTCAGTCACGTCCACACATGGAAAAACAACATTAAACTCCCAAAAACGCTTCAACTACAGGCTCCACATAATCTTATGATGAATAATTCTTGGGGGGGGTGAAGAATACAGTGTAATGAATTTAGGTTTTTATTCTTTTTTACTACCAGAGCAAAACAGTCACACAAGTGGTCTTCATTGAAATTTATAAAGAAGAAGCTTGAAAGCGTATGTGCTTCTACAGTACAATGGCCCCTAAAAGATGAAGCAAACTTCTAAAGAGCCATAAGATTCTTGACTACGCACTGGTTAATCACACGTTAGGTTCATCTTCATGGGAGCGGAATTTAACCCTTGAATTTCACAATATATAGTGCTTTTCTATACCCTTTACTCACCTCGTCTAGCTTGCTCTGATGACAAGGAAAGGAGAACGTGAACCCAAGAGGCAGTTTCTTGTCTTTAATGTGTAGCTTTTCCATGAAGTTGGCCAGGCATTCAGCAATATGGTCAAACAGCTGGAATAAAAAGGACGGGTCTACTTAACGAACTACGAAACCCCAAAATTCATCTTAACATCCGACTCAATATATTTCAAAATAAATAAAATGATTTACTGTAGAATGAATCTCCTGCTGCATTCCAGGTTTCAAACAAAAAGGGAGTGCAGAAAGCTGGTGTAAAAAGGAAACTCTTTCCCCTTCCACATGAAGACGCAATAGCATCAACTACATACATCTGTGAATATATATACACTGTGACAATTTAACAGTGTATAATGTAACACAAATAAATATCGGAAGTCTTTATTATTATTTATTGTCTTATATGGCGCCATCATATTCCGTAGCGCTGTACAATGGGTAGACAAGACGTAACAAGTAGGAGGAGAGCTCGGCTGAAAGAGCTTACAATCTTAATGTTCACTTTAAGAAGGTACATCATGCGCGGCCCCTTCGTGAGTCAGAGGAATGCCCGACACACCTTGTTTGCATTTGCCAGTACATGGGAAGAATAATCGTATGGATGAGTGGATCACATATATAACCATATAACCACGTGCTTTTATAAGCGGCCTCCTCATACTCGTTTCTTTATATAAGCTCGTCAGGAGGGGAACTTCAATCGTATGTGTTACTACAATAATAACCAAAAAGTCATTTTGGGTTTATTTCACACATTTCTGGCCAGTGCATGTAAAGCGCTGCCCTGGGATATGTGGGATGCATGAACGCACTGTAGAGGAACAGCTATACATTTATATATCTAGACACATACACACTCATACATACATACATACATACATACATCACCTGTTAAAGGGACGCTAAAAATTAAATCAGCAAATAAAAAGTTCAATATTTGAATACGGATTTTAATAATAAGAATTTTTTTGTTTACTGCAAGCCATTAACAGACAGAGGAATGTAGGCTCTAAGGCTCTTTGGCCCCTCGGTGCCAAACTACAGTAATGCGAGTAATTTCCGGTCACTCCATTTTAGGGTTAACGTTTTTCCAGTTCCTTTAGTTTGTAGAACAAGTACTTCGGGAAAATCCTGTTACGCATTTTACACTAAATGGGGATAATGTAAAACATCAGATTCTGCCTGTATAGAGTTATTCGTTTCTATTGTATGCTCTGTTTTAAGTACTTGGTGTGTAAAACGACACAGGCTTTAACCCTTTGAGTACTACATTGATGTACAATGTTCAACCCCTAATGCCTCACGGTGGAGAAACACGGCACGAGTTACAAAACTAATCAGTACCTCGTCAGACATTCAAGATTGGGCATGTTATTTAACCTCCAGTAATTTCAGGACACGGCTCTCTTTTTCTTAATCGCACTGTTTTCGTTGACAGGCGCCTAACAAAACATGTCACAGCAAAATCATCGTACTAAAGATGGCAGGCGCTGAGCTGAGCGGAGCCGGGATTGTGCGAGTTATTGTAGTCAGGCAGTCGTGTTTTTATTCCGAAATCACTTGCTGGCAGGAAAATTACACTTGTGTGCAAGCGTGAAGCTGTGATCCGAGCGGTGGGGAACTGCTGAGACGGGCAGATTCTGGAGAGCTGCAGGAGAGAGGCATCCCCTGGACCCATTCTGCTCCCCTCATCTTTTCCGGCCCTATTCAATATTAGTTCAAGTTGGCATTCAGATAAGGGTCCCGGGTCCTTCGCTCTATACAGGGAACATTAACCTGCTCTCCTGAATGTATGTTTTATTGCCATAGCTTGGTTGTCTTGGCCTGAACTTGCTTGGAGACAATTAAAAGGCCATCTCCTCAAACCACCCGAGGAACGGTGCCTGAAGACAAGCAAGATGTTTATCTTACTGCAGAACTTTGGGGTCTATTTCTTTTTTTTAATTATTTAAGCTTTAAGTAATTTCAATTCTCTGATAGCCCCAAGTATTGTGAAGGTCCAACTCATCACTCCTTCACGGGAAGCACAGTGGAGTTAGTCCTTCACTTTGATATACAGCTACTCATCTTCTAGACAGAAGGAATGTCCCCGCGCGGCTCTGTAAAGATATCAGCCAGTGCCTCTTATATACTGCACACAGTCTACAGCATATGTCTGCAGATCCTGGACAGTAAATGCTCATATAGTATGGGCTACACTCTACTTAAAGGCATAACATTTTGGGACAGGTCCTGGAAAACTGGACAAGATACCCCAGCAGGACAAACCTGATCAACAAGAAATGTATCCAGTGATTATGGGCTTGTAGCAGGGTGAATGTATAGCAGGCACCCATCCACTGCTCTGCTAAAGTGCAGGAATGTCTACGTACTCGGACAGGCTGCCATTCCTCTTCAAAAACCATACACGTATATATCCACACATATGCAGGGCTTCATTTCTACAGTAAACTGCTGTACTGTGCATTGGGAGGTAACATATAGTGTAAATTCACATGTTTTGTATAACTGTTGCAGTCTCCGTACTACTTGTTTTTCATTCACACACACATCTGTATTTTTATTGTCACAGTACCACAGTTTTTTGTACTCCCACAATACAGTAACTTTTATGCTGCTTTGTCTTCCTTAAAAGTACAGAGTGTCTTGTGGCACCCGACAGGCATGCAAATGATGCGCCCCTCACCTGCATCCCACTGCCCCGCATCAGGTCCTCCGGAATGGCGTATATCTGGTTCTCCATCTCTACTTTCTTCATCCCGTTATCACAAACCTTGACGCGTAGCACTCGGAAATTGGTTCCTCCCAGGTCGAGGGCCAAGAAATCTCCATTCTCTAACAGGGGAAACACACAGAAGAAGAATACGTTTGCATTAAGCAGGCGGCAACATACTTTTGTGATGGGGTTACCTTCTGCATGACTGGAAGTGACTGCAAGGTGACCTAATACAATGTGCCTGGTGTCTCAATGCATAATCGTATTTTTATAGCCACACATATGCATACAGTTATTTTAGGTTATAGCAAAGGTTTATCCAGCTTACCCGTTGTATTTGCACAGTGGCACTGCCTCACTAATAGAACGGGCTGCCTGGTTGAGGACCTCATATGACCTCCTACCAGCAGTGAATGTGCTGTGCTGGCTGCACGGCGAGGGATTACACTGGCCGGCACAATGAGATAACCAGCATTCGGTTAACCTTGCTGATATCGGCACAGGCAGCACTACAGCAGGCAGACCTAGAGACCTAGAGAGATCATTATTGGTTTTTTTGGGGGTGTTCTTCTGACTTTCAAGATTTAACCCACGTTAGATTGTAAGCTCATGTTCCCACTGTGCACAGCCCAGCCTTTCTTCAGGTAAAAGCATGATAGAGTCAAATCACCAGGTAACCGAGGAATGAGCGTGTGTTACCAGGCAATAGATAGAATCGCAAACACACAGCTTTACAGCACTCCATTAGTAACCAAACCATAAATGATGAGCAAATTACACTTACACACTCATCACACGACAATGGCTATAAGTGACCATAGCTAATGATTACATGTTAAATGGGTACTTCCTTAAAGGTGAAGCAATGTATGTATATAATAATTATAAATAAATATATATATATATATATATATATATATATATACACACATAAATACATATGCGGTACCCCTTGCCAAAGTTGGGTTATATATCTGTATTCAGGGTAATGAAAGGGTTAAAGTTCAGCAGCAGTCACAAAGCATTAAATGCTGTTTATTCAACCATCTCTATCAGACCAACTATAGATTTTGAAGGCCTAACCCAGGTAAACGTTTCTTGCACAATTAATAATTAACCTCATCGTGCCCGGACTGAAATTTTTGTATTCTTTGTGACAATGGCAGTTTTAGTACAAGTACAAGTAGTATATTGGGTTTTTAAGACTATTGTATTGATAGTGACATTGTAACTCTAATATATGTCATGAATCCCTGAATCACCCCTCACATGTACATATAGGTACTTTGACACTTTTAATTTTTTTGCAGCCATTTTACCACCAATCTATGACAAAGTTTGCATAGGTAAAAATAAATGTGTGATTTTTTCACACAGATTGCAATTCAGGTAGATACTTAAAGGGTTACTAAGAAACTACACCCCAATATGTGTTCAGCAACATCTCCTGCGTACAGTGATACCACTGATGTATAAGTTTGTCAGGTTGTTTGGAGGCTAAAAGGCCACATTTGGGACATGTGCATTTCAGTTCTTCAATTTGGAATTTTGACACCTGGCCATCCTGCACCCATGTCCAACTTTGAAGCCAGGCAATTCAATTTACCCCCACAAACCTTATATTTTTGAGTACTAGACACCCTGGGGTATTTTAAATCGGGGTATTTTAATACTTTTCATACCAGGATATTCTGGGAAGATACAGCGCTATTTTAGGACTTGCTGAAAAAATGAAGCAGTACAATTGGAGGAGTAAAAGAAATGTCTGGAGCAAGAACAGTAATGAAAAAAAGTAAAAAAGCATGAAATAAATTTCCAGGCTTGGACCAGGCTTGTCTTCATCATGATGAAGTAGGGCTGTAGCAGCTGATCTGACAGATCAACCACCACCCCCATTCCCGTATAGGTCCTGGTGCACAAAGGGACACTTGTGTAGAAGTGATAAACCTTTGTACATAAGAGGGAATATTATGTCCCACACGCTCTTGGCACAGGTTCCCAGATGTTCTGTGCAACCTGGAGGGTAAAGATGGTTGTCCTTTTCCTCGTTTACCTAGAAGGCCCGAGTATACTCAGTCTTGCTCCCATGGTGTGTGCCTAGGCTCCACCGTGATGTGAGATTGCTCCAGGAGGCAAGGTTAACGCAGCAGATCACCAGGAGAAGCGAATCATTGGAGAAGAAAGATGAAGAAGTGGAGAAAAAGGAGAAGAAGCAGAGCCGTGGATACACCGAGAGAGAGCGTGACAATGGATTTTGTTTCTGAATTGAAAAAGTCCCCCAAATTTTACCTGAACTGAAAGGGTTGGAAATTAAATTCATTGACAGAAAACAAGGATGAGAAATGAAATATGTTTCTGAATTATTTTTGTTCCATGTGCACAAGTCAAGTGAGCAGATCATTATAGTTCATGGTCCAGAATGTAAACTCAGAAACATGTACTTGGTCTTGAGGAAAGTGATCAGCTCCTTCTTCAGCAGATCCAAACTTCAACGTTACAGCAGAATTTGCTCAGTTTGATAACGCTAAAACTACCACAACTTCAGACATTTCAACCACTGCTCTCTGTCCCAGTCTATGTCACTGAAACCACAAAAAAACGTCCCGGCCATTCAGTTCATTGTATGCGCAGCTGTGCTCAGAACGCAACAAACTTTCTAGAAAAAAACTAGAGAGAATACAATTTATGATGAGGTGCTAATCTAATGTAAACAGTACAGAATTCCCAAACCAAGGGTCAAGATGTCTACCAATCCTGTCCTTACTCCCCAAGACTGTGGTCACTACAAAGCACACTATCCACTGTAACAACATCACTACAGTCATAACAAACCAGCAGAATCCTGATTTCAGGGCCCAATTCAGGTAAAAAAAATATTGTATGTAAAACAAAATGTGCCTTGTAATCAGAAAATTGCCTGGTCACGATGCCAGAATATTACAATAATACCATCAGAAGGCAGAGATCTTACGAGCACCGTCAGTAACAGCTAAGAGTTTTCCAGATAATGGAATGTCAGATTTTGCAATCTTCCGACCCAAGAAATCTTATGATCGGGGAGAGTTGGCGTTTGCAGTCCTGCCAACTTTACAACTCCAAGACATTATATTCCTGTTTATTCTGTTATACAACCAGCTGCCAAAATGCCAGCCTGAGGCAACTCTGCTCATATTACCCCTCATTATAATTTCAGGCGTACTGGAATATCTTGCGAAGTCTTTCAGGTGGCTTCACGGACAGACTCTGTTTGAATTTGGTTTTTAACAACCAACAGTTATCTACAGCATCACCGTGAACACAGAACTAAAAGGGCCACCTAAAGAAATAATGGATCCTTTGGTGAGGTGACAATGAGAAAATTCAACAATGCATTACCCAGGGCTAATGTTCTTCTTGCAGGATATGGTCACTGGGGAGGTTCTCCTCAATGTATAGATGAAATAGTAAAAATATTGTCAAGTACATGTAACTTTACATTAAGCCAAGATCGAAACGTGCAAATCTGTCAGCTGCATGTGATAAAGGGAGTCATATTGTTATCCTGCCAAAAAAATATTTATAGAGTAGCACAAATACAAATGTCGGATGGCCCTACCTGTCCCATCTGGGGTGGATCGCACAAACGTGGGCAGCATCTTCACGCAGGCGGTGGGATTTGTGTCCGCACTGAGCCCCTTCTCCATCTGCTTCCCAAATCGGCTTGACACTTCCAAGAGCGTCTCATCTGACAGGCGCATGTGATAAAGGTACTTGTCAACCTAGAGAAACGGTGAGAACAGTGACAATATTACAAATACATACTTCATGGCAACGAGTATAAAGTCCCTGGTTCTATTAAATCTGTGAACCCAGCAATCCAGAAGACACTAGGAGATACTTCTAGATGCGTCTAATATCGGGGGTAAATGGTATAGGGCAGGAACAAACATTTCGACATCAGTACTTAATGGTACATGTATGTAGGGCGGCCAAGGTCATGTATGTCTAAACCCTCTAGGATAAGGCAGTGCGTATAACACGTATGAGAGATGGAGCAATATAATCACACATAGCAAACCTGAGGAACATGAGGTTGGGTCAATATGGTGATTGCTCCACATTTAGCACTTGGCTGTAGCATTTGTTAGGTCTGGATTATCTACCACCCTGAAAGTATCACAGAGATGTGCTAAAGAGCCCTGAACATGCCATTATTATTTATGACTCTAAACCTCCACTTACATAACAACTGTAGCCTAGTCTGTCACCGCCACCGGGGTCAGGGAGGTTATATAATACGGTCGGACATAGCAGACAGACTGTGTGGCCATAAATCGCTAAGCAGGGTAACAGAGTCTGTTTGAAAAAACAGAGGCTGTGGAATCGCTAGAATTAATGCACAGTTGGGTTCTTGGAATTGTCTCTATACACTGTAAATCAGCCAAATGAACGGACATGTCTCCAGGATGTGGGATTCTAATGTAATCCTTTAATAACAGAGATTTCTTTTTCTAATTAGAATTCTTAGCGACCGGGGGAAGTAAATCACTGTCTTAGCTGGCGTTAGATTGTTAGCTTCTGTAGCAACAAAATACGTTTCCTATCGGAATAATGATAACACCGATGACTGCAGACTGCAGCCTTATTGCTAACCTTTACCATCTGACGCACCATGTATGACCTAAATATGTAACAGGGGACTGTCACCAACACAACATTGACCATCATTACATTCATTTAATAAAACGACTACTCCTGCGGACCCTACAAAAAAAACTCTACAATAATTAATAAACACCTTAAAGGAAACTACCATAAAAACTGAATTTTATGTTTCCTAGATGACCATAAAATGTGTTATTATCATTCCTATATTAATTTGGATTTAACGTGGTCAGGCAATAAATCCTTTATGATGAAGTGATGAGTGACAGCAGATATTGTAGTGAACAGTAAACAGTCAGTCTCTGTATGTCTATATGCATGTACCCATATATATACACATTATATATATATATATATATATATATATATATATATATATATATATATATAAATATATATATACACACATACTAATGGAAAATGTAAGCCGCTTCTTCTCAAAGCATCTCTGGAACTTATTTTGAAATAAACCATTTATGACCATTATGTCACCAATAATGATGACAGCGCACTCCCAATATCCGATGGAAACGGCCATGTACGGTTTGATCCCTTAAACTGTATATTAATCCAAGTAGTACTTGTATAGAATACAATGCATGTGTGGAAAAAGGGGAAGGACATTGTTGTGTAAGCCGCCACTCCTTGTTCCAAACCGGTTCGTAGTCTAAACACGGGCGAGAATGCCTGGGTGTACTCATACCCCTCTTCTTACAGCATCACATGGTGCGCTTTCATCAGAGGAATTATCTTTCTGCTCGGTAAATGGCGTGGCATTTACTTAATGGTCTCTGTGCTACTGCAACGCGAGTGACTCACTCAGCTTCCTCCATCCACATAGTGTCTGCTTTCAGTGCCCCGTCCCGAGCGCGTGAAAGGGGCGTTTAGAGATGTGCAACGGGGCTTCTCGGAAATTACAGAAATGATTGTTAAAGAGACAGCGTTCTTTAAATCTCTTGTTTAATGTGACTATACATTCTGTTGTATTAATGTGTGTGTATGTATATATCTATATATATATATATATATATATATATATCTATATATATATATATATATATATATATATATATATACATACACAAATATTTGATAAATAAAGCAAGTAAGATCTTTACTGAATTTCAGACCTCCAGAACTATTTCACCTTTGAAGGATTATGGGGAACGATCTGGACCAACCTTTTTAAGGTGCTGTTCCACCTACTCTGCTGAATATAAGAATTCTGTAACTAAATGCAGCACGAGAAATATCATTCTAAGTACTACTGAATGCCTAAACCAGAAAGAATTATTTAACACAGCCGTTCTCTCCGACACTGCTTAGGAACCATAGCGAAGGCATCTTTAGATGTAGTGTGCGTTGGCTTTTAAACGTGTGGCTACGGAATAGAAGACCTACGCAGATTGACTTTTGTAATTTTCGTAAAATTACTGACAAATATCATTTTTACCATGTGCTTAAAAAATATACAACGGCGTGACTGTAATATATCCTTTTTATATAAATATGTTATCGTATCAGGACAATGTCCCTTTTGATTTTGGCTCTTCTGGAAAACAGAAATGGTCTACGAGTATCCTTTCATTAGCACATTTTAATTAGATAACGCAAGCACTGATATGATGATAACCAGACCTGGTCTGTGCCGACACATACACAACCTCCCATACCTCAACACACACATAGAAATGTTGTTCCGTCATGGCTGGTAATTAAATGCTGAATCCGATTTTGAGTTATTGCTCACAAAAGGTGAATTCAGGTGGATATTCAATAAAAAAGTGAAAAATGTACTATTAGAAGATAAAATAGGATCAAATAGATCCGGAGGCAACTCAAGATTTGGTATCTCTGTTCCATCAACTCATCCATGAAGGTCTTTAAATTTGCCAGTTTTAACCTATTAAGTGCCAGAGAGGCGATCGGCTTGGCTGTTTGGATGCCCTGCTCCCCCCCATTGTTAAAAAAAATCATAATGGTAAAAAACAGCGAGAATTTTCAGATACAGCCAGGGAAAAAACCAAGCATCCATAAAGTGACTTTGTATTGTGATGAAAATATCCATCAGCACCGCGCGGGACTGCGGAGGGTGTTCAAGTTTCCAATGCAAGTGGGAAAAAAAAAAGAAGCAGTGATGTCAGAAAGTAGAACGTGATTAAACGCAGGTTAGCAGCTGCCTCGTGCAACTACAGTGACCTCAATTTCTAGCAGCCACACCACAGACGGCTTAAACAATTAAGTTAATAAAAAGCGTTCTCTCTCATTGCTCTAAAGAATTAGATTCTATGGAACGCAATAGGGCTGCTAGTGTCCCAAGGAACAAGAGGGAAGGAGTGTGGGGTATTATGAGACAGGGAAGATAGCTGCCCTAAGGTTTGGGGTCTTTACACGACTGTGTGAACGAGTGCAGTGACATTATATTGTAAAAGGGTCTCCTTCATACAATGCTCCATGATTCACATTCATTACTAGCTGGAGATGGAGGGGAAATGATTGGCAGCTTTGTAATGATATTTTCTATTGATTATTGACTTTCTATTTTTAGCACAGAAAGGGCCAAATGAGTTTACAATGCAAAACATGAACAGATGTTTTATCCTACAACATTAGATAAAAATGAAGATGCTAATAACAGTTATATACTTTATATTTTTGGAAATATTGCCTAGTGTTTCCACTAATTCCTGTGATACTGTGTGATCCTATGTTTCAGCTAGGTAACAAGAAAGAGCCACAAAACCAGGGCAATATCTGCCCCTGCCCTGCCCCGTATCGCTTATTATCGTATGGCCGTATCAGATACTTTCATTTTTTGCGTGAATCCCAAATTATCATCTAATGAGCTGTAATAAATTCTCAAAACTATGCAAACAAAATAAACATGCCCTGCATGCAGAATCATACTGCAGCCATGTTTTCCTGGCAGTGCAAAGGTTAAACGTTGCCTGGTTTAGACAATCAAACAGTGTCTGAGTCACCACTAACACGTTACCCTGTGAGTAAGAGAAGCGTCCGAGGACCACAGGGACGTGACGATGGGGGGTGAGGGTTAGAACGTGAGATGCGGCAGGTAAGAAGCTCATAGCGGGAGCCTAAAAAATCCTGACGTTGTAGCCACAAAACCATCTTGTGGGCGGATTTCAGCTTCCCTGCATCCAGTGCATCTTTTTATACATTATATATATATATATACACTGCATCCCATGATGTTTCCCTAAAATACTTTGAGTATAACCGTTTCTATTAAATCTCATTTACCCCCAAAATATTAATGATTAATATCACGTATCTGGATTGTCAAACAGATCATGCGATCTGGGAATATGCACAGTGCCATAACCATACACCAAGCCAGGGCTTGACAAATCCCAGGAGCCAGGTAGCCATGGCTCCTATATTTTTAGACCTGGCTCCTAGCTTATTGTATAACTGTAATTGCATAATGACCTCTATGGATGTAGGGCTGTGTTGGCTCATAGTAAAGGTTCAAGCTGGCTCCCAGATAAAATATACATCGGGCCATACATTGTACATGTCCCCAGTATAAAGCTGTGCATTACGATGCAAATAGCTCATCGTTCTTCTCCATGTAATCACCGCTTTTAATTACTGTAAATGTTCAATACGGATCGAGCATCTTTCCCAAGGTCATTCTGCAGATACTGTCCTGCTGCAGAGGTCAGCAATCTCGCCACCTGGTTAAATCATCCCAATGGCTTCTTTAACCCTGACGTACAATCCTACAGAAATTCTTCAGGCCATCCCGTAGCAACCATCAGTAATGATCCTATACACAGTGCTGCACTACAGAATCAATAGAACAAAACCTCTCATTAGGACAATGCGGACGATGCCTGAAACCCGGGATTTCCCCTCTTACTGCGGACAGAGCGTTATAACCCAGCACCTTGTACATGTATGTAGAGTAAACATATAATAAACCGATCTTACAAGAAACTTTTTGTAGCCATCTTGATGGCCTGTATTGTGGATGGCGAAGTGACGATATAATTCCTTTTGGGCAATCTGCTATTCGTATCTCCTTTAAAAGGTGACCTACGTTAAATAACGATATCGACTCCACTCACGGCTGAGGCTGAGAGCATTAAAGGCAAATAACAGACGTCAATGTAATTTGCAGTCCGTGTCCCCGTGGCTTTAAACAAACTTCCTGCTCCACGCGGAGGTTTTATTATTTTCCATGTTGTAAGCCGTGTTCAAGGTAATGAGCTGCAGGCAAAGCGTTTACGCCTGAGGTTAGAATAACGCCAGCCTGTGTACGGGGAAAGCGAGTATACGTTCCAGGGCTATTCAATGGAAACCGCTCTACGAAAGAAGCTATACGGTAGTCATATGGACTCATGGACACTCATTCTTTACAGAAGTCTCACTCACTGGAATCCACTCACTTTAGATGTAGTTATGTAGCATGGATCTCGGTCAATAGGGGAGCTGTCTCACTTATTAAAGTACGCGTAACTTCTTGAAACATTCTCCTGCCCTTGTGAAGACGCCTCGCTCATATTCAGACAATGCCGCTACACATTGGAATGCCGCTCAGTATCCCTAAGACAGCTCTGTTTTACTGTATACATGTCACTCAACACTTCACCTTAAAGACACAGTCTCTTCGCAGAATGCTGCTCGCTGTCATTCTAATGTTAGCAGAGTCTGCATGTAGAGTATCTGTGTCCTCAATGACACGTGGAGCTGGCGAGAAGAGGAGGAGTTTATATACCTATGTCTCAAGCCACTCAATGCTCACTTTAATATAAAGGCAATACATAATGCACATATATATACATATATATATATATATAATAGTATCTCACAATCAAGTCCTTCTATCATTGTAAAACAAACACACACACACATATATATATATATATATATATATATATATATATACACATAATATATATATACACACACACACAATACTTTGACATAATGATGGGCTTACCAATATAGTGAGACAGAATCCCTAATGATTCCAAAACGTGCTTTTAAATAGCATTTGCATTATATATTTGCTGTGTGTGCACTGATTCTTTCTTTGGTTTTATATATATATATATATATATATATATATATAATGCATGTGTATAAGTCGTTAATGTGGCATTGCCCTCTCTTACCTTCTGCACTTGGTCATGGTTGAGTTCAGTGAAGAAGTAGGCTAGTAAATGGGAGGCTATCATGGCTGTTAGTTAATAAGCTTGCCTCTGATGGTGGCAAGTCAGACGTTCTCCCCTGGCAGTGCTCCCTTCCCTCTGTGTCTCTCCGCGATTACCGGCTTTTTGCCCTCACTCCTCTCGTTCTTCTACAATGTGGTCCATTCACTGATGCCTCCCATCCCTGCCAAGCCTCCGTTTACGTCACAGCATCCTGCACCCCACCTTTTTTTTAACCCTAACACTGCCTGCTATTACGCAATGGCTTGCAATGCAGTAAGGTCTCTTCGTTACACAATTTCCCGTCAGTTTCTCGTCCCTTGCGGTGCACTTTGATAACATCACATTTCCCGTCTTTTTAAATGTGTCAATACTGTACATTCCCAGCATGTCCCGAGTCCAGGCCTCCCTGCCGTAACTTCCATCGGTAATATTAACTCAGTCTCCTGATTTAACTGTAATGTCTGTTCAAATAACAAGATTCGTTTTCAATCAACGAACCATATCCACATTACAAATATATAGAACGGTTCTACTTATTGATGAGCATTCCAAGGGATTGAGGGCGAAGGGGTTAAACCCAGCACAGCTCACCCCCCCCCTGCAGCCGGTTTTGGGCACTATTGGCTAGATGAAGGGGGTGTGCGAGGGTATGTCGCACCAAATAACCAATGAAAGCGCGGCGGGCGTGTCCGTCCGCTACCCGGCCGGTGCCTCGCTTCTTTCTCGGATTCACGATCTCATACCACGTGGGATGGGCTGATATACCACAGGGGATAGTGGGCTCCCCCACGCAGATCATGTGACGTAAAATAAAGGGGCCCCAAGAGGCGAACCCTCCTCCTCCTCCTTGCAGCAGTGCAGCCTTACACATTATTATACAGCATGCATGGGAAGCCATTACTACCCGGTCTGTATATAATTCAAAGTAGCCCTACACGATCCACATACACTCTATCCGTATAGAAGGCGATACACCCACACTCTATCCCTATACATGGTGGTACGTGGCAGTTGTTAGTGGATCTCTGAGGAAAGCATTTACAAAGATCTAAATTTTAATGAAAAATCAAAGATTTACTATAAGAATGCAGGTAATGCACTTGGCAAACACAGCTGCCTCAGTGCCAGCATGTGATAAGTGAGGGGGCAGAAGTAATTCCCAATGGGGCAGATGAGATCTTTGTTATAATTCCATTGTCTGCTATTTTTAAGGTCTGCATTTAGAATTCGCATGGTGCTGACACATGTAAAGCGATGCAGTATTTAGCACAGAACTGGCTGATCATGAATTGGTAGTGCCTAGGAGGCCAAGACTGTCAATAATTAAGCAGCAGTCCCCTGCTATTAATCTTCTTCACATAGCTAGTGAGGGAAGGAGACATCATATCCCAATATCCCATTAACGCCCACAACAAGGATCTGTAGAAAAGTCTCGGTGCCCTGCAACCTGCATTTATCAGAAGGGGTAGATAGCTGTATGTTCTCGTATGATCTGAGGCCCTGTACAATACTGCTGTCAAAGAGAGAGGCATATGTGACCTATGGCCAGGATGGCAAACCCCATAATGTATGTGAAAGATACTTTACAGCTGCAGAAAGCTCTCAGGGAAATCCTCAGGGGTGTAAATGTTTTTGGAAGAATGTGTGGCAGTGAAAAGGGGGTAATTAATAGACAAAATCCCACATTACAAAAAATATATATAAATTATACCTAGAAATGACGCCTCCTCTACAAGCCTCACTGACAGGCTATGTACATATTACACGCGTAACGCAGCACACTGTAACCTCTATCAGGAAGCCATTCATACGCATACTGTAAGTAAATATTAGATTAAAGGACATTGTGCTGACCGTGAATTGCCGATCATTGGCTCATCCACTGCATGTTCACACATTAGGAGTCAATGGATTGGGTTTAAAACTACATGTCACTTTTAACCCTCTATTGCACTCACACATGCAGATACATCCTGGACGCTGTATGTTTAAAATACCAGTAATACCCCATGGTGTTTTGGGGTTAAAATAACCACACAACCAGCCGCTAACCTGGCCCTGGACGCAAGAGGCTACAGGTAGGTCTGGGGAGATTTCTGGTGCCAGGGGGCCGTGGCCGTTATGCCACGTTATGGCTATGGACATACTGTCCTACATACATTTGTTCTGGCATGCGAGGATCACCGACTTAGTTTTTAGGCTATGTAGATATGGTATTGTATTTCTCTTTAAATAATTCATAGTTTGTCCTACTACACGTGACTTGCCATAGTTTGCATACCTGTTCCCATGCAGAGAGCATGCATGTCATTTTTATCACAGTATGACGCAATTAAAAGACTTTACGCTAACGTAGGTCAGGGTGCCCGCAGACTAATGCAGATTTAAAGGTACAGGCTGGGCTACCTTTCTAATCTAAAGGAACCGGGTCATTGAGTTTAGGGCTGTCAATCAGCATTGTGTAGGCTAGGGTTACACACTCATATTCCATGTCTGCATTCGGCTGATATACGCAGAGGCGCTCGTGTGAATCTCTAGCTGCGTTACAGGGAAAGTCCTTCAACTTTGTTAACCTTGTGTGACCCTGATTAAATTTAGCACCGAGAAACACATACAGAGCACATCCAAAAATATTAGCAGTGTATTTACAGGCTGTCCAGTCCATGATATACTCACGCTACCCCTTATCTAAAGGATGAGCGATTGCTTATTAATTACCCAATATTTACCCAACTAATTGAATACATCTCCTGATGGCGGATTTCCCTACAGCTGCTGCTTTGTTTATACGGATCCATTTGATTAGAATATTTAATCTGACTGAAGATGGGTACTGTATGCCAAATAAATAAATAACGAGATTATATCTACAATGATGATGATAAATAATCTAATTATTGAAAAAGAGTAATGTGCATAATGTACATGGATGCAGTCCGAGGGTAGCCAAGGCTTTTCAAAGAGTTTCTTATCATAACATTTAGTATCTATTATAGACGAATAGACGGTTGGCGAGACCAAGTAATAGGGATTGGGGTTCAAACTGCGTTACAGCCAGTTTATATAACATATGAGTACATAAGCCCTGCTAAGAGATGGTCTATAGGTCTAAACACAGAAACCTAGAATTGTATGGCGGGTAAGAATGATTCAGCTCACCCAGTCTCCCCATTCCTCCTGCAGAAGAAACATAAATCTTATAGTATAGTTTTTCATATAAACAATGTGTCCCGTCCCCCCCGTCCCCCCGTGCCTCAACGGGCTACTTACAGGAAGCATTAAAATATTTTAAATTAAGAAAGGATCCTCAGAGCTGGTATGTGATGGACGAGAGCTGTCGGTCTGACCAAATCCAAGAAACACCAGAAACCAGAAATGGCGCCATGTAAGAAGGCAACGCTGCTACAGTATCACCGTCTACTTCATTGTGAAAAGCAATGACCCCGAAACCGGTAACTGAACCATTATTTACAGAAAGATTGAAAGAAACAGTATAACGTATAGATTTAACGTATACAACACTCAGCACAATGATAACCGGGTAATACATGGGGAGCATAGATCGCTTACGCCTTCTTGGCTTAAAGAGAAGGATAAACCTACCCGACTCTTCAATAAACAGAATTGATTGTAGATATAGTTAATTACAATTAATACAGTGGATACATTATAGATACCTTTCGAAACAGTCTTAGTCTACATAACAACTTCCTGGATTTGGGGTTTTCCTCGCACGCGCTGCACAAGGAAGTTTCTATAGATGTTTTATGGGCCTTATTTGCCTATTGGGTTGTTTAAATTTATGCTTACTGTCATTTTTTCCTCTATGTTTTATCATCTCCATTGCTAAGGAATATATCGGTCTGATTGAGTTGCAGCAAATTTCCTCCATATCCCTTTTTATTATTATATCTAGGTTTATAATGTTTAAAAAAGAATTGCCTTACAAAGAGACTTTAATAAAACACGTTTCTTAAAGTAATGGTCCGGAGCGAGTTAGTTCATTATGTAACCGGCAAGAGAATGGGAACACGTAGCAAGCCCAAACTTATCTAATCTGCGGGAGAAAGCCATGGACTCGTTTCAATCCTGTCTGCAAGAATGATCTCATTTACTTAGTGCAAATTGTTCTAATTGAGGTTTAAATTCAAGTTTTATTACTATATATTTACGTAAATGCACAGAATTATTTTTTATAGGATATTGGAAGAGAAAGTTAAAATGGAGTTAACAATTTCTGTGCCAGAGTGATAAAGGGCTATTAGAACACAGGAGTCATGGGAGTGATAAAGGGCTATTGGAACACAGGAGTGATGAAGGGCTATTGGAACACAGGAGTGATGGGAGGGATAAAGGGCTATTGGAACACAGGAGTGATGGGAGTGATGAAGGGCTATTGGAACACAGGAGTGATGGGAGGGATAAAGGGCTACTGGAACACCGGAGTGATGGGAGTGATAAAGGGCTATTGGAACACAGGAGTGATCGGAGGGATAAAGGGCTACTGGAACACAGGAGTGATGGGAGTGATAAAGGGCTATTGGAACACAGGAGTGATGGGAGGGATAAAGGGCTATTGGAACACAGGAGTGATGGGAGGGATAAAGGGCTATTGGAACACAGGAGTGATGGGAGTGATGAAGGGCTATTGGAACACAGGAGTGATGGGAGTGATAAAGGGCTACTGGAACACCGGAGTGATGGGAGTGATAAAGGGCTATTGGAACACAGGAGTGATCGGAGGGATAAAGGGCTACTGGAACACAGGAGTGATGGGAGTGATAAAGGGCTATTGGAACACCGGAGTGATGGGAGTGATGAAGGGCTATTGGAACACAGGAGTGATGGGAGGGATAAAGGGCTATTGGAACACAGGAGTGATGGGAGTGATGAAGGGCTATTGGAACACAGGAGTGATGGGAGTGATAAAGGGCTACTGGAACACCGGAGTGATGGGAGTGATAAAGGGCTATTGGAACACAGGAGTGATCGGAGGGATAAAGGGCTACTGGAACACAGGAGTGATGGGAGTGATAAAGGGCTATTGGAACACCGGAGTGATGGGAGTGATGAAGGGCTATTGGAACACAGGAGTGATGGGAGGGATAAAGAGCCTTTGTGATCCAGTTAATGTTTTTTTTAGTTGACATTTGCTTTTTCTTTGAAAAGCATGTTAAGTGACCCCAAACTTATGAATGTAGTGTATACGTATATACCAGCACACAGGTCTGTGACAATATCCTTCTTGCAAATAAATTTTTCTCACTGCCAGATGAAGCTAGTATTTGTTTTGTGACTGCATTCGGTGCCGCGGTGCGGTCAGAGGTGAATAGGTGTGTGCATAGCATCACGTAATAAATTAAGTTATTAAGTCGTTTGCTAAAACCGAGCTCCAAGCACTTTATCGCTGTGGCTGAATGGCAGCCTGGGCGACGCGTGTACACAACGGTCACTTACCTGCAAACACAGCTCCGTCTCGCAGTCTCCTTCCTGGGCCGAGCTCTGCGGGGTCATGTTTGCAGAGAAGTATAAAATGTAGTCCACTTCTCTGCGATAATGAGAGCCGGGTGCCGGACGCTTACCCGGCTCCAGGGGCTTAGCTGGAATTAAGGTGACCAGAGCTAAGGTTATTGGTGTGTAAGTGACACGGGGAGAAAGGATTTTAACAGAGTATTACATGGCTTAGAGCTGCGTATCCTTCCATACTTCTGTTTGTTCCTATTAATACCTTTTTATTTGTTGCTTTTATCTTGGTAGAGGCTAATACAGCGAGGGAGTTTAAACTGTATAAGGTCTGGTTCTTTACAGCACGGAAACGGACAGGCTAGATTTCCTTGTGGCTACATTACGTTCTCTATACTCTCCGTTACTTACCCTAGTTAGATATTATTTTGTTCCATAATTTGGAATGTGTCTTTTTTGTTAAGTACCCCAACCTTCAAATAACTTTTGCAGTGGGGTCACTAACGATATATTGTTGTACATGTTGTATTGTTGCTTTGGGACATTACTGGTGGCCACAGATGAATCTTTTCAGGGAGTGGGGGTGGGGATGTCTTACCTTCAGTCCATTCATCGTCCTTTCACCCAGGGAAATGTCATTCTAAGTATAGAATCCTGGAGAGGACCACACAACGAGGCAAGAAAGGTTGCCGTGAAGATATGGCCTGTGAGTGCATTTAAAAGGATGAGAGCTGGTCCCAAGATATCATCTATTCGAAGCAACATGACTTTCATTTAGCATCACCAGATACATCAATTACAAAATTATAATATTTAGAAGGGAATTTTATCTTTACGTCTATGTGTGTGTATATATATATATATATATATATATATATATATATTTATTGTATATGTATTAATATATACACACACACAAGATAATAATCATTTATATTTTCAGCTGCTATATAATAATAATAATAATAATAATAATAATAATACTAAATAACAAGTTTACCAAAACATGGTCCAGCATTAGAACTTGGGTGGACGGTAGGATTCAATACATTTTTCCGGAAGATGTTTAACTGTAATGTAAGGACATTTTACTTTAATGAGAGAGTGATAGATAAATGGAACCGCCACCCATCAAAGGTGGTAGAGGCCAATACAGTGAGAGAATTTAAACATGCATGCAATAGACTCAGGAAAGCTTTATGCCTAAGAGAAGACCAAAGACTGATTACGGTCTGAGTCTGCGTCAGGAAAAAGACTGGATGGGATGAGTGGTTCTTATCTTTCATCAAATTCTATATTTCGCTGGAGAGCGATGGGAAAATGCCCCCGACGGCAGGAAGAGCTAGAAAATATAAATCGAAAAAAACCTAAAAAATTTAATAATCGCATTCAATTATGATTTTATGTGAACTATAAAAGGTCACATGTAAACCATTAAACCATTGTTAGCTACCTTCTTCAATATTTTTACAATGGAATGCAGGTGTATTGCCAGAATCTAATCAAATAAAAAAATGATTTTTCAAAACTAGAATGTTGGTGTTTTGGGGTAATAAACCTATTTCAAGCTGTTTAATTCAGCGCAAAATAAAGCTCACTGGTTTTATGTGTCATATATATATATATACATATATACATTATTATGGGGCAATGTATACTATACAATTCGTTTCATTAGCATCTGTACTTTACTGGATTTTCTAGGAAACAGCAAAACTCTGAAAGAGAAGAGAAGTGCTTGGTCCTAGGTATGTTTCCGTGGCAACTGCCCCCCCCCCCTGTATTTGTGCCTGGTACGTGAGTAAAAGCATGCACATTTCGGGAGAGGTCGTCCCTCCGCACTCAGGTCTATGGATTAATGGGTACGGGGGGGGGGCTCAAACAGATTTAGTCAATAACGAATTGTTGTCTGCGCACAACTCGTGTGATACACATTTTATAGCATCAGCCAGGACCGAAAATGTACTTTTAGACAGCTCCCATACAGTCACTTAAACAAAGATCCGTCTGCATTAGGACATGTATGTAGCTGTCGTAGAATATTCGGTGGATTCTGAATTTAATTACACAATATATTTCAAATGAAATTTTCTCAGATATTTGCAGCTTAAATCACAAAAGCCATAGCTCTATTTATATATATATATATATATATATATTTTTTTTTAAAGACATTCATCATTTGTGAGCTTACAGTCTATTAGGGGGTTAAGGCAGACCTAAAGGACGTTACTTTACAAGCAAAGTGGTACATGCTTACATAGATGATCATTCACCTGAAAGGAGAACGGCAACAAGGGCAAGGAGCATTTAAAATTGGGTCTGCTTTGGTGTCACAATGAATTATTTCCAGGAGAAGTAGGAATGCAGTAAAATGTAAACGATTAAATATGTATTTCTTAAGCAGTACTAAGAATGATGTTTCGATACTGGACTGAGTGATAGAAAAGTGTTACATTCAGCGACACATGTGGAAGAGCCTCTGAAGTCACTATTCTGTGGTTTTTTTGTGGCTACACCTACTATTGCTTGGAGTCCTGCAGGGGAATCGGACGATAGAGGACACATATCTCCGGATCATTCAGTCTTTTCAATTACAAGAAAGGTCGCAATAATCTAAAAACGTGTCGGTTTATCCTGTAATGTTCACTTTCATCCTGCAGCTGATAAATTCAGAACTAATCCCAAAAGCCAGGTTTCCAAGGGATCCTAAGATTTTACTGATGGCACCTTTTTGCACCCTTATATATTGTGTATCTTTTCAAACATACAAAAACCTGAACGATGGCAGATCGCGCTAATTCAAATCGATTAGTATGTAGCGCCCCGACCTAAAGAAACGCACTATAAGGAATGTATTTGCAACCTAACAAAATTCAATGCAATTTTAACCCCTTAAGCAAATTTAACCCCTTAATGACCAAGGCCGTACATGTACGGGCTCAAAATGCATTGTTTTCAATGGGTTTAGGGACTGCCCATTGTCCTTAAGGGGTTAATGTAATATGTAACAATAATAATAATAAATGACGAAACATCATGCCTATAACACTTAACACAATTCAAGAAAAAAAAAAAAAGAATACTTGTATAAGCTCAGATTGAAACTTATTAAATATTATGCAACGCTATTGTTTATAATTTAATAGAAAACCAAGCAGACCTTTCTAATTAGCACAGACACAGAACCTGGATTAATTATAGTTTTCACTCGGTCACAACCCACAATAAAACTCACATTTCGTGATACTTGTAAAACAAGATGAGATCTGGCAATGTAAATTATATATATTTAATTACACAGCACTGATACACCCCTATCACGTATGCAGATATTAATGCACGCGCATCAGTTAGATCACATAGTGCGTCTGAACATTTCTGCCGTCTTTAATTCAGACATAAGTCATTGGAACTGAAATGACAGAAGGTAAGAAGGACAATGTGTGCATTTGGATTAATGACAGCAATACGGCGATTTATGGACACCAATGCAATTAAATGGATGTTTGGGAGTTCACGAGGTCAAGCAACCAATATCCATCGCTATGAGTAATAGTTTTTTTCACGTTTATTTCACAGGCAACGTTTCGACACACAGGTCTTTCTCAACCCTTGAGAAAGATCTGTGTGTCGAAACGTTGCCTGTGAAATAAACTCACCTCATCATTTGAGTGCTGAGCCTCTGCTTCTTTACTTTGGATTTATTGAAGGACTTGGTGGTACCCTGGCTCGTGCGCCATCTCACTCTGAGTGCTGTGTTCCAACCTTTGTTTCTGTGTATTCTAAATACATAGACATTAATATGTAGTTGGTCCCCCCTTTGTAGCTTTTTGTCCATTCATGCAGTAGAGTATTTGTGACTCGCAGTCCCCGTTCTAGTTCGTCCCAAAGATGTTTGATGGGGTTGAGGTCAGGGCTCCGCCGGTCAAGTTCTTCCACACCAATGTTGTCCAACAAGATATTCATTTCTATTTATTTAGAATACAAAACTCCCTGTTGCTGAAATGGTCAGGTGTCCCAATATATTTGTCCATATATGTATGTATGTATGTGTGTGTGTGTGTATATGACTATCTATATCTATCCAGTTCATAGTTTCTTATATCAAGAGTTATATTATTCTAGTGTCTAAAAAAAATGATCATTCATCTTCTTTTTCTACAAATATCTAATAAAAAATATCAAATGCATTAGAACAATTAAGGATTAAGTAAGGATTGCCACTTCCTGATATCTTGTCTCAGATAAGCTAATGTGCTTTTCATTAAAATGTACCACATGCGGTAAAATGATTCTTTCTTAAAACAGTAGCCAGCCGTGCTCTGTCGGTATATCGTACGGGAAATACGCTCTGGACGCTACTGCGCATGTCAGCCGTCACAGTCTTTATAACACCCTGTTCTGGAAAAGCTTACTGTCTACCCGCGTCACATGAGAAGGGTTCCACCAAAAATCGAAACGATACGTGATTAACATTTCTGAGCAGCACCTTCTTCGGGGATCCATTCTATGGCTATAATCAAGGAGAATTCCAGCTCATCGAGTCGGTGCCAGGCCTCGGCACCAGCACTTTGTGTTCAGATCCTGTGATTACAGCCGCGCCAAAGCAATTATTTAAGAAACAGACGAGGCGCCCCACCTACCCGCTATCACGTCCCTGCTAGAAGCAACAAAGAGACAGTCCAGGAGTATACTGCGGGCAGAGCAAACGTTCTTACCAAGCTGTGACATTCACATTTCTTTCATCGTTATGTACTTAACACAAATAAGCGCACACACCTAAGATTAAAAAAACAGCCCTGGTGCAAGGGAACAATCCCATCTGTCTCATCTAAAGGCACGACTATTATTCCATTTCCCCCAGACATTCCCTTAACCTCCACCACTTCCGCCGGGAGGCTGTTCCACTTATCTACCTCCATCTCAAAAGTAAAACTTCCATACATCTAAGCCTCTGACTCTCTAGTCTATGACCTCATGGCCAATATTTCTCCTCCTTTGAAATAAAATTCTCCCCAGCACTTTGTTAAATCCCTTCATGTATTTAAATAATTCTAACATCCCCCCTTTCCAGGGCTTGTTAAATCCCAAGAGTCTCGGCTCCTAAAATTAGTTTTTCTGCTACTTTTTACTAATTCCTGCCGATGTCGGCCATTCTGACTGCTAAAGAAATCCTGCAATTTTGGCTCTGCCCTTTAAATTCTATGCAAGAGACAAATGTGATCTTCTTTCCTAGATGCCCGTCGATAGCTCCATATTACAAACCTCCGCTGGTGAAGCATAGGAAATAAAATAAATGTTTTGATATGAAATATTCTCTATTGAGACACAAACATCATAGGCCGCGAACGCTTTAAATGTTGCAAGGATCTAAGAGATCTCAATATGTGCAGCTTGGAGGAAAAGGATTTAAAGTACAGGAGGGAAGTTTATTCCAAAGAAGGAGAAATGTTAAAACAAGAGGTCATAATCTAAAAATAGAGGGTCAGAGGCTTAGGAAGTTTAACTTTATTGAGAGGGTGGTAGATAAATGGAACAGCCTCCCAGCAGGAGTGGTAGAAGCTGATACAGTAAGGGAATTTAAAGATGCATGGCATACCCATATGATTATCCTCAATATAAGACAAGACCCAGGACTGCTTAAGGTCTTTGTCTTTACATTAGGAAAGAAATGGGCAGACTAATTGGTTCTTATCTGGTCAAATTCTATGCTTCTATGTAAATAAGACTACTTGAATCATATTGTGGCATGTTATACAGTACCGGCTACAAGATGAATAACTATGGGACCTGCCAATCAACTATCAACAGGACTACTTCCTCCTTTAAACGGCATGACAATAATTTGGAACATTTGCAACATTTTCTTTCATCAGTGTGAACTCTTGTTAAGCCTGGAAACTCAACACAAAAAGGGAAATGATGAAATAAAAATCCCCCCAACCCAAGCCCTCGTCTCAATCCATATAGAGCGGGTCTGGCTTACATACCTCCCAACAGTCCCAGTTTTCATGGGACAGTCCTGCTTTCGCAGGCAGCGGGGATCATGGGTTAGTTGGGAGGATGTCCTGATCACTTGACCAAGGAGCTGTAAAGATGAATGGAGGGCTGCGCTTTTGCCAGGTATTCAGGTGAGACGGATGGAGACCCTGCCCTGGCCACACCCACTTCTGAGCTCACCCTCCCACCACTGCCTCTTCTTACACGCCCCCTAACACAGGTACCCGATTTGTTTTTTTTAATTAACAGGGATTAATCCTTTTTTTAATTGAGCCTTTTTTTTTATTTGGGCATAATAAGGGTTATTTATCCTGGAGATTTCACTAATAGGGGATTTGGGGCAAACTTCATTACATTGAGCAACCTGTGACAGCACATAGCAGGTGGTGACGGTGTTTTAACAACAATGGCGTGAGGAAAGTCAAGCGTGGTTAAAAACGATTAGTTTAAAACAGAAAACAAAAATGTGCTGATCCGAATAAATAACCTCTGACCTCTAGGATTTCTGGGAAAGCTCTGTCCTTTTCAACATTGAGTGGAAGAGCCAGGCTATAGAAAATCCCCCCGGCCCAGTGCGTCGGGCAGCTCCTGTATGAATGGAGGCTTGTATGTGACGGTGTCCTGGTCTGTTGTTATTGAAGAGGCTCGGGTAGGTTACAGCGTAAGAGACAAAAGACATCGAGGCTTCGTTCTCACGCCAAATGGAATGGACAATAAACTAAACAATATCCTCATGACTGTAAGCTCGTTTGAGCAGGGCCCTCCTCACCTGTTATGTTACATACTACTTGTTATGTCCTGTCTACCCATTGTACAGCGCTCCGGAATTTGATGGCGCTATATAAAACAATAAATAATAATGATCTCCAATGACTTTGGACATCCCGGAGTCTATTCACTAACCTGGGAGCTTGTGAGATTTTGCAGGGGAGTTGAACATCCCTGATTTCACCAAGTGTGAAAGAATGGAATCATTCGGCATGAACTATGCATTATGCAGGGCTCGCTCTTCTTCTATGCAGGCTGAGCGGAATCTGCATAATGAGTAGTTAATATGGAAATACTGTGAGTATTGCTGATATTACTATGCATTGGGCAGGGCTTGCTCAGTCCCCCTCACAGCCCTTTAACAGGCACAGTGAACACGTTGAGAGTTATTCACTAAAGAGAGAGTTGATGGGAAGGTTTGCAGGAGAGTTGGAATTTCGACTCACCAGTTGCACTATACATTATGAAGGTCAAACCTCAGTGAGCTTCTGCTGCACGAATAACTGTTGGCCCTGTATAATGTGTAGTTAAATCAGTGAAGGTTCTTCAACGTCTCCTCACCCATCTAATTATACATTATACAGGGCCAGCTTAGCCCTTCTTGTTGAAGAAATTTGTTATTGTTGGTGCTTCATGAATAGTAAAGTTAAGGATTTGAGACCCATACATACACACACATATACACAGTACTTACTGCACTCTCCCCTCCCTCCGGCGTGTCTGGAAATAACATCACTTATCGTTGCGCAGTGGGATTGGCGCAAGTTGTAGGACCAGAACGGTTTGCCGCTTCGTGGGACAGATGAAAGGCACGGACACGTCAGAGCGACGGGGCTCTAGAGAAATTAACCTCTGCCGTTAAACTGGCCGTGGTCATCACGGAAAGATATCTTGCTGTATAGTTGGGGTTTCTTGCAATGTTTTTTTAACGGTGTTGTCATCTTGCCCCTCTGCAATGGACCATGTCTTTTGTATGAATCCAAAATGTGTAAGCACTAGTTCTTCCTACTGTAACTAGTGCAAAGCGTTACTAGGATTTATTCATTGGTAACATTATAGATTGAGCAGGGCCCTCCTTACCTTTTGTTTCCATAAATGCCACTTGATGCATCACTCGTCAAGTCCTGGTCAAAAAGTAATAATAAGTAATAGAAGGTATTCAGAAATGCTCTCTCCTTTAGTTAATCTCTTAAGGACTATCGACGTTTAATATAATTATACCAGCACACGACTCTTTTCTGCATTCAATACGTACTATGTATTTAGCTTCCGTACAGATCAGAGGAGCTGGTTGTGTTAATTAAAACCCTTAGAGATATGACCATCACTGGATCCTGCCTGTATGTCTGCTGTGTAAAATATTTTACGTATCTTATATGATATATCACTTCCATTGCAATTAGCGTTTCTCTGTTCTTATGAATATAGACTCCAAGCACACATTGCTTTTCTGACCAGAACTGCACGTGTCACACGTTGATCCTTCTCAAGTCACATGTCTCAGCTGTTCAGCAATGTCACTTCCAAAACCGCCCGATGCGTTACATGTCTTTCTAGAAGGGCTAAAAGTAATCTCTCTATAACCCTATCCTTGGAAACATTTCTATTAACACACCAATTATGTTTGACCTTAGCCATACTCATGGATTTACCACCATACAGGTCTGTCTGCGTGACCCACTGACCGCTCTTCTCTTTGACTGGCACCAGAACTATAAACAAGCTTGGGATTCCATGGAGGTGTAGCTTCTAAATGTAGTTTGCCAAGTGTGATCAGGGGACAAAGGTCAAAAAACTACAGTGTGAATGGCTTATACCATGCGTAGGAGTTATTTAAGGAGATAGCATGAAGGACGATGGACAATAAGTGATAGTGACTGAAGGTCACAATGACACACAAAAGCTGAATTTTGATCCAAAAAGACGATGGATTTAGCCTTGTGGGAAGACAATTGGAAGGGTTCAGGTTTCTCCTCGCCCCAGTAAGTTTATTTCATAAAACAAATTATGACTTTACTTCCTCATCAGTAAACCTTGGCTACCTGTGCAGTGCCAACAAGGTTGGATCTTACCTGCTGATTCCAGTTTGGTTTGCTGAACGGCACATGTTCAAAGAAAACACCTAGATCCACAATATTGAGAGACGTTGCCATTAACTGCTAAATAAATAAAAGATAATAATAACACCTTAGAAGGCGTATTAGTGATAACTGTGGCACATCGTGTGCAGTCTGAATGAGAGTAAAAGTTACAACCAAGAATCAAGCAGATGTTTAGGGCAGAAGAAATGGAAAATCCTTGTAATTTTGATGGGGGAGCAAACCGCCGGATGTCACCTGTCACCTACAATGACATATGTCACATTGACATCGCTGAGTAAGAATCAATGGTGTAATCTTTCCTTGTTCATCACTAGATTTAATCTCCACTTCTAATTTTCCTTTCTTTCCTTACTGATCCTAACTGATCACTTCAACTTTTCATTAAATAGTTGCCATTCTAGAGGCGTTCATTATATATATATATATATATATATATATATATATATATATATATATATATACATACAGTGATTTGATTGAAACTGCCTGTTTTAGCCCACTTTTCTGTTCATCAATGGCTCCAAACTAGCACCAAAGCAGACACATATTTTTCACTCTCATCCAGCTCTAATCCTAGCATTATGTCGACTTATAATATTTCATTTCCTATCTACGTCTCACACCTGCTCGAGAGGCAGGGTTTGTCGGAAGGTAGGCGCAACGGGAAAAGTGTATGTGTGTTCAGTATACAATTTTTAAGTGTGTGTGGGGATGTCAGTGTATAGTGCTAGACTGTGTAGGGTATCAATGTACAATGACTGTGTGTGCTATTGTAAATGAGTGTGTGTTTGGGTTGTCGGTGTACAGTGTGGGGATGTCAGTGACTTTGTGTGTGTCAGTGTACAGTGCTAGACCGTGTGCATCAATGTACTAGACTGTGGATGGGTGTTGGTGTACAGTGTTAGTATAAGAGTGTGTATGGTAATGTCAATGCATGGTGTTAGAATGTGTGTTAGTGTATTGTGTTAGACTCAGTGTGTGTTAGCGTGTGCGAGCCAGAAGGGTGGTATGCAGACTGACATGCAGGGACCAGAGGATTGATGAAGCTGGACAGAGTAGGGGGCAGAGGAATTATTTCCCAGGCCTGGGTGTGATGCACCCTGTGTACCTGACTCAGATGCCCCTGCATAAGAAATAACTGCTCTGTACCCTACTCTGTATAGCTTCTCCAATGTTTAAAAACATTGCCATCTTTGTAAAGGAATGGGGGTGGAAGGGAATATTCCTAGGACCGGCCCTGTTTGGATTACTAGACAGCCGCTTTCTGTATTCCATGGTTTTGACGTGGCCACTGTTACTGTCAGAAAGAATACTCTGTTTTTTTCTATAACAATGTCTACTCTAGACCACCTAGTAATAAGCGTCCCTCAATATTCCAACAGCATGCCATGATTCGCTCTTCACTCACCTCTCACAAACGTTGCAGGTAGTTTTTTTTTTTTGTAGAAACAGAGCTTTATCGCTTGTGAAGATTTCTTGCTTACCTCCAGCCAAGGTTCTCTGCAGATACTGGAATCAGCATTTTCCGATCAGTGTGGATACAAATCACCGTAAAATGGCTTTTACCCTCATGTGGCTGAAATACCTGCTCGATATTATATTTAATGATCCCCATCTTAATCTAAAATATTTCTATTCTATTTATATCCATTGCTTCTCAGCTGCTAATGCTTAATGTTCTTTTACTTTATTTAAAGTAAATTGCATGGTTAACCATGATTTAACTGTACCCTGTGAACTAACTGGCTTTGAGTCTTGTATTATAACTTTGCAATCAAACGTGTTTCTGTCAACTCTGCGCTCCTTTCAGCTTTTCTAACCTGTAGAGACACGAAGCTTTACATTACTGTACATCACGAAATAAACCAGAACTTTGACTATACTTTATTTTAAGTAGTATTCCTATCTGAGGGTTAGTTGAGCTGCGATAGATCCGCTCTCCCCGTCTACCAGTCTAAACGCGTGATGATCACTCCGGAAACTACAGGCAGCCAACTGGAGGCAGCTGGACGAAAGCTTGCTTACGTCGAACGTCACATTCTCTGCCCAGCAAAATGTCACAAGCCAGTTTAGTGTTTTGCTTGAAACACGTGACAACGTCTGGGGTTTGCTGTGGGATACAGCCCGCCATATCAGGCAAAGTATTAAGTACGAGACTGGAGGGCTAGTTCTGTGGCCATGCAATGCCTCCTACCAAATCTGGTTCTGGATCCAATCTTACTAACTAAACAAAGCTTTCTGAACCTTCCCCGACTGCCGTCTGAGCCAATGGGAAACATATGGATTGTCTTAGAAGCACCTAGCTTGTAACTATTTTTGTATCCTTTTTGTTACAGTAAATGATATATTGTTGAATGTTGCGTCTCCGTTCTTCCACATAATAACTAGGGGTAACCTTGTGTGACGGGAGGGTATGTGGCCGATTACTGATGTCACTGTCCTGGGTGACAAAGCTTTATTTTCTAGGCCAAAACAAGTAATCCATATTCTCCCAGAGAAGGTTTAGACAATTTTATGGTCTACAGATTATAGATGTGAGCAATTTAGACTGGATATCACGTCTGTTACTTCTTTTTCCTTTCCATGGGAGCTTGGAAACCCGTGGAATGCACACGCATGTTTGAACATCATGCCATCCCATACAGGCTTCCTTCTATTAATCTCTTAATCGCGTAACTCTGCTGTACAACACAGAGTGCGTTCCTGAACTTTATATAAAAGTGAACAAAGTACAGATAAAAAGCGTTCTATAGCTTTCCGGGAGGGGAGCGGGTGAAAGGTAGACATGTTCCTCCGCCGAGGACGTGACCGGCTGCACATACGTGCAATTGAGCGAAGATGAAAAAGGGAGAGTGGAAAAAAAAGGGAATAGATTAACTCATGGTCTGGTGCCTGATACAGAGAGAGAAGCCACAGTCGGCTCAAACTCATTCATGCCAGAGGAGTGTGCGATTTATACTGGGCGCAAGCATTCCTCATTCCTGCTAAATATATGACGGCTTCCACTGCGGAGACACAACTGTAGAACCTGTCACTCGTATTGGAAGAACCACAAGCTCATGAAGTAAACGCACATTAAAAAGATTCACCCAGTGCTCTAGAACATAATCATGCCAATACTCTGGATAAATTGAGGTGCTGAGCTTTATTTGACCCATAGTTTGGCCTGGCAGTGGCACAGGAACTAAAATAAATGCAGAAGTGTAAGGTTTGGGCACAGAGATTACTCCAATCTCCAGAGCAAACACTTGAGTTTATACTTGAGTCAGTGAGTGTGCAGTTTTGTTTACCGACCAGCTCAGCTTAAAGAGCCATTAAACATTTTAAAGCTGAAGAAAACAGTAAAGCAAATAATACTTATATTAAAGGGAAACACGGAAACTTGGTTGGGAGACGCTTTCCCAAAAATAAGGTTTATTTACATTTCTTTTAGAGAAAAAACACCTCTTTACCAACCTTCAGAAGCTTATTTCACCTGTTACCGTCTCTCTCTCGGGTTTACTGAAGAAGCGAGTGTCCATTCTGGAGCCGGTCGTGTCCGTATCTGACTGCACGGAATGGCTTAAATCTGAGACAAGGAGACAAGCAATGGTGGCAGGCAGAAACAAGCTTCTGAAGGTATGTCAAAGGGCTTTTCCTGGACATGTTTCCACTCCAGTGTTATCATATGAACTAAATGTAATACCATCGCGCTAATGAGTGGAAAAAATCATGGCCATTTCATAATTAAAAGTGTATATAAGGCAGGGTTCCTACTAGTTATGGACATGTGAATGTCCAGTTTGGAAACAAGTCTATTGGGCATGATGGCTATACACATAGCAGTCACAGTGAGGTTTTGGGATCACTAAGCTGTGTACATAAGCCAAATGTTAGAATGATCAATGCTGCAAATGTAGTTTCCTTCACTATTCCTTTCCATTCACCTACCAGCAGCTTCCATACATCACAACTTCATCTAATCAGGAGCACCAAATACCTGTACACACAGTGCCCCAATAATCAACCGGCATTGGGATACGAGAGGGGGCAAATAACGTGTTCTAATTGACATGGAGAGGTGAGGAGATATAAATATAAAACAATATCACTCACACTCTGTAATATTGATGCTTTTCACTATTGCAGAGTGTTGTTATATTGTTTTTTATTCATATTTGCTCTTGGATTGGTTGGTTGGTCTTCCTCCGGCACCTGAATATTGAGTGCTGCCTGACACTAGCGTCGGAAGGAGAGGTAAGGAGGACATCCGCTGCATAGAATATGTCAGGCAGTCCTTAAATTAAATGGATCCACAGTCCCATTGTGTCAGATTTAGATTTATATCATATTTCATTGATATTTTAATATAATGTAAAGTATTGCTACCCTACAATCCTAGTGATTTTAACCACATCACCAAAGGCAAGGACCCCCTGTAAATAATACATATATTTGTTACTGCGGCCAGTATTATGGGCTGATTTCCTACTGTTGATTATTTATGATAATGTGCCAAGCATCACGCCTCTCTTGTGAAAAGACCATGGAGAAGTAAAACATATTTAAGCCTTACCCAGGCCTCTAAGGATCACGGAAATGGGCACGATGTAAGAAAAACTCCTGTGTACTTCTTATTCATCATACTTTCATCATGCTAGACAGCCACCTCTCTGCTAAAAACATATTACAAAATAAAAAAATGCACCACAACAATATGTCTAAACAAAACTACCTTTATACATCTTTGTGTATGCAGCAGCATTATCGCTCATGTAGGGTTAACACTGTTATCCTGTTTTTGGTGCGAAATCCTGGCAATTTTTTCATACACCGCTGGAGACTTAAAAATGTTAAAGACCCAGAAGTGCTGTGAGACGGATGAGATACAGTCTCCAAGAAGGTAAACAGGAGAGATTTCTAAAGGAAATGGTCTTCTTGAGTAAACAAGACAAGAATAGATGAAGCAGTTTGCTTTACCAATCCCAGAGAAAAATGTCACATCCGAAAGGTATGACCCCAGCGGGTAAATACTTCCGTTACAATGGATTTATATTTTGAATTTTGCTAAGAATGAGAATCTGTCAACTAAAAAATAAATGGCGATCCAAAAAAAGGGATCAGTGGCAAGGAAGGACTTCATTATACTATGCCATACAGCAGCGAGGACTTGCCTGTAAGTCTCCTCGGTAATTGGCATCCACAGGATGTTTTAATGTTCAATTCCTCTTAATTAATAATACTTCATTTTCATTCGTTCATTCATTATGCCACAGTCATAAACAATGCCAAGAAAAAGGCACTGAAAAAAATAAAAAATAAGGACAAGAACTAGGAAATGGCATTAATGAAGTCAACGCGATCAGAGAGCATAAAGAAAACGTTTCCATCACTGTTTTGTTTTTTGCTTGTAAACGCTGCTTGCTTTATGGGGTAGCCAGCACTCCCCTGATTTCTGTGTACATTAACATGGATAGAAGGCTAAAGAAGAACATGTACATGTACCATTAGGGTTCAAGGGGCAAAGAGAAGCTCCACACAGCCTGAGGAAGCGCAAGAGACTTCAATAATTACTTAAATGAAAGAGTCAAGCACAAAAATGGCTGTTCCTTTAACAGTATGTAACCTGTAACAGTATGTAACCTCCTATGGCAGGGGCGTCCAACATGCGGCCCGCGGGCCAAATGCGGCCCGCGAGACCTCGAGGTGCGGCCCGCGTAAGATCGGCAGCCAGGGCAACCGATCTTACACGAGCCGCACCTCAAGCCCTGCTACTTACTTGTGGGAGGGTCTTCTGGACTGCACACAGAGGAAGCGGAGTTCACGTGACATCCTACTTCCTCTGTGCTTTAGCAGAGAAGGCAGAGGGAGGCCGCGCCCCCTGCTGAAGTCTGTAAGCGGCATCGAGGAGCTGCAGAGCAGGTAAGGGGGTGGGGAGGGTGTTTGAATGAGTGTGTGTGATTGAGGGAATGAATCTGTGAATGAATGATTATATGAATAAATGAGTGTGTGTGTGTGTGTGTGTGATAGCATGGATGTGTAAGTGCTGGAACCTAGGCATGATGGGACTGTGATTGCTGTTAGCAATCACACTCCTATCATGCCAAGTCAGCCAGTACATGCTAAAAACCTGGCCAGCTGCCCTCCTTCTGTATTGATGCTGCCAGAAGTATGGGGTCTGCACTTACAGCCACCCTGTACCAGCATGTACTGGCTGACTTGGCATGATAGGAGTGTGATTGCTAACAGCAATCACAGTCCCATAATGCCTAGGTTCCAGCATTTACTGGATGGATGTGTAAGTGCTGGAACCTAGGCATGATGGGACTGTGATTGCTGTTAGCAATCACACTCCTATCATGCCAAGTCAGCCAGTACATGCTGAAACCTGGCTAGCTGCCCCCCTTGTGTATTGATGCTGCCAGCAGTATGGGGTCTGCACATCACTTACAGCCACCCTGTACCAGCGTGTATTGGCTGACTTGGCATGATAGGAGTGTGATTGCTAACAGCAATCACAGCGAGCACAGTCCCATCATGCCTAGGTACCAGCATTTACTGGTTGCCTGGTTTGCCAGCATTTACTGGTTGCCAAGTCATATTGCTAATTTTGTCCAGCTGTGTGTTACCCACTTTTATTAAAAATGTGAGTTTTTATTATTATTTTTAAAGGTGTGGGGCCATTTTCGGTTTTGGCTAAGTGAACCCTGAATGTTTTGGTCCAGAATTTTCATTTTAGTTCATCCCTAGAATAAATCTGGGGAATCCTGAATTTGTAGTCGCAAAACTTTCTAGGCCCAGAAATCAGTGAGAGGAAGAGTAAAGGTTTTATGTAATTTACTTTATTTTAATCTGCATATTTTATTAAAGGCCATATTTTTTGTCACAGTGAAAAATGAGTGTGGCCCGCGCACGTATACAATTCTGATGAAGTGGCCCACTGCAGAAAAAACTTGGACACCCCTGTCCTATGGGATAAAACCTACCTGACACTATGGTCTTGTTCCCACTCATGGGGCTGCGCCTCTCCTCCTGGGGCAGTTATTGTTAAATAGAACGAGCAGCCTAAGGCAGAACTCTTCTAGAAGAAGACCACAGGCCATGCGACAAAAACTACTTTTCTCCACTCAGCAGATTCATTATATCATTACTTGAATGGTCAGTTAAGCAAGTTTGCCTTTTTTTCTTTCCAAACAGGGCTTCTAATGATCACTAATCCTGCGGAAATATATCTTTGTACTGAATGGATACAGCTATATTGACCCAAAAGAGGACAGTGTTGAAGGTGACCTCAGGTCTGCTCTTCAGACCATTTGCGACGCTACGTCTTTTTTTTGGCCAAAAAAGGAATCATCTCCAACTACTGTGTAACCTTACAATTAGGGGAACTACAATCAAAATTAAATAAGAGATGAACTGAACGATCTAGCATGTCAAGCAAATAATGTTAGTAGGTCAATCAGTTTATTCTTTTCTTCCGTTTTAATGACGTCAGTGATTACGTTTTCTCTGAAAAATTATGAATAAGTATTACATTTCTCTGGGCATTCAACATTACTATGGGTGATGTTTCTAACAGTGCTTTTAGTTACGAATGTGTTGGACCGAGCAAATGTGTTGGACTGAGAATGTGTTGGACCACTCTGTGTACTTGAATGCCTAGCAAGCAAAGTAAAGACATACAAATCTTAATAATTAGCCACAAATGTACTTACAGAAGCCAGATATTGTCCCAAACATAGCAAAATGCACTTCTGTAACAATATTCTAGCTTCATGTACAGCATTTGTGACATGAGCTCGGGCCCTTAGTGTCCAAAGTCAGGCTAGTAATACTGACCTTCAAGTGTAGAGAAAGCTGCATGTCCTAAAGACCTATGGAACAAAACTCTATGTAGGTTTTCCTGCTCATGTGTTTCAAGTAACAAAACTCAGCACATATTTCTAGATACCCTACTGATAAATGAACTATTATCCACATACTAAAAAAACAAAAAACAAACAAAAAAAAAACAGTGGAAGATTCCCTCTGTGCTTCAAAAAATTCCATTCTGGCTCCAAATCTGTAGAAGAATATTTTCCTATATTGACATTACTTTGCTTTGAGTAATAACCCCAGCGGTCTACATCATTCTGCCAACAACAGCTGGGGGATATTCCATAGAAATAAATGACAGTGCAGGACTTATAAAGAAGAACATTGCAAGCGGCAGCACAGGCCATTACCGCGCCATTTCATTTTAAATACCCCGCTATGTAAATCAGTAAAGTAATTCCGTGCGGTTTACATGGTTCTTAGGAAATCCTAACATTTCTATTCACTGAAAAGCAACGTTTGTTCTTGGCCGAAAGTTGACATAATTGGAAAGTTTTCTTCAGTACAACAATAACTACATTCCCAGCCGGGATAATTATACTTACAATTAGTAGATTTTGCGTTCCTGTAACTCACGACCGTAAGCCAACGGCACTATCATACATCAGCGGCTCCACTTGAGGCCAGCCCTCTGTTGTTGGATAGAATGACAATAATATCATTATATGGAACATTTACTAATAAAAGTATTACAAGCACACATATATTAGTAAGTACTAAGTAAGTATATAAGCAAGTAAAACACCGGCGCATAGGCTGAAAAGGGGCATTATTGTCGGGATAGGACATCCCAAACATCTTTGCTACTTTAAAACATACGTAAAGACAATAGAATTTTGGGTAAACGCTGAGAGAGGTTATTAAATTGATTGTTAAATGCATTTTTAATCATATAGCTTAATCTTTTTGACCTAATTCTCTGTCTATCAAAATAAATCGGGGATGCTGAGATCCTCCGTTTGGAGAAGGTAGCTGTCGCATTTATTTGGTAGGATTGTGACACCCACTGGTCTAATGTTAATATAGCAGTCTAGTATTTAATGTTCACCTAGCATCCACTGGCACACTTTGATTCATTCATGCCTGGTGACTACTATGGAATCGCATGCCGTGGAGTACAAGTACCCCTAATGATAATATGGGGGAGGCATTTGCTAATTATACCCGAGCCAGCAAATTCTGTCAAAAGCCAACAATCCCCCCCAGGCTGCAGCGAGGTGACAATCACGGTGATTACTATGCATGCTGAACAGCCAAACTAGTACTTCAAATAAACCTCCTGAAAAAGACTACAGATATATGTATACATAAATGAATGTGGCATAAAGGCTGAAAAGTGGTCCTGTTGATTGGTCCATTCCAGTACCATGATGAGTCTGGCAAGTAAGGTGGCAAACCTTGATTGATAGACAGACAGACACATTTACCAAACAGACAAAAACATTATGACTGTTGACAGGTGAAGTGACTAACTGATAATCTTGTTATCATGGCACATTTCAGTAGGTGGGATATATTCGGCAGCAAGTGAACATTTTATCTTCAAAGTTGATGGGTTAGAAGCAGGAAGAATGGGCAAGCGTAAAGATCTGAACGACTTTGACAAGGGCCAGCAGTGAACCAGCCACAGGGTCATGGGTGGCAAAGGCTCATTGATGCACGTAGGGGGTGAAGGTTGGCCCGTGTGGTCAAATCCAACAGATAAGGTACTGTAGCTCAAATTACTGAAAAAGTTAATGCTGGTTCTGATAGAAAGGTATGAGGACACACTGTGCATTGCAGTCAGGGTGCCCATGCTGACTTCTCTCTACTGCTGAAAGCGCCTACAATGGATGGGTACGTGAGCATAAGATCTGGACCACACGGCAATGGAAAAAGGTGGCGCTTACCTGGAGAACACATGGCACCAGGAGACATCCATGGAGGCCCCACCTCGCAACTTACAGGACTTAAAGGATCTGCTGCTAACGTCTTGGTGCCGGATACCACAGCACACCTTTAGGTCTAGTGGGACTATAAAGTTATGGAATTCACTGCCAAGGGAGGAGGTGTTATCAAATACATTAGATGCCTTCACAAAGGGTCTGGATATTTTTTTTAAAAAGGCATGACATACAGGGCTATAAATAGAATTAATATTTTAGAGCTTCTTGATCCAAGGAGACAATTATTAGTAGTAGAGCTTGCCACACATTTACATTTCTTGATGACTAGTCAACTACTAAGGGTCTGCAATATAGACTGAGCTTAGACGCCACTAAATACCCCCCCCCCCAATAACTACATTTTTAGCAATACCCTCCCATGTAAACTAGATCCAACAGTGCTTTCTCACTGTAAGGACACCAGGGGGACAAACACATTATGCTTGCTTGATGCCTTAAAGAATTGGGTATTATTCCTCTTTGAAGTTGTTGAGGCTGGTATTCTTGTATTCATATTCTAGGGCATCACAAAGCCATACAAATTAGCTACAAAAAATACTATTGACATTTTTCTACATTGTCTTTAAATGGACAATCTAATGTCCCTGGCAGCCCCTCTAAGGAACAATGTATGTTAAAGTGTGAGTACTTTAATATGCGTTCTTCAAAACGAAAATATATATATATAATAAAAGAGCTTACCTGCCCTCCTACTACAGACTACTCTTACCACTGATCGGGTGGTTGAGAGAGAGGGGAAGTGTGTGAGGTGCATTACTAATGGTAGATGGAGAGAGTGCGTATGTACGTATACGGAATTAAGAGTGAGTTTGTGTAAGGGGGTGTTGGGGTGAGTGCATGTTTTATTGTACTGTGGTGGTGTGTGAGAGTATATGGGGTGTGCGTGTGTGTCATGCCGAGTCAGGGCTCCATCCCTTCCCTTCATTACACCTCCCATCAATTCCAATAGCCAAAGAAAGAAGCTTTTGTTTTAGTCCTAAATACTCATTTATGTATTTATTTATTGTTTACCATTGTTGGTGTGGCTGCTCGAGACACTTAAGTATCCATTTAAGTTAAAAAGGAAAGAAGAAAGACGAGCATAAAGGATTTGGGGTCCCAAAGCTGGCATGTCTTGGGGCGCGTTATTTAAGTATAACAAATAAAACACACTTCGAAATGCCAAATAATCCCACAGAATAATGCATAATCTTTAAATGTTTAAGAAAATTCTAACAATTACCGCAATACGCTGACAGATTTACGCGAGTCGGAAGGCCTTACTTACCAGTGACTGGATCCGCGGCGCCTAATGACGTAAGAAACCGGAAATGCGGGTTCCGGAAACCGCGGAGAAGGGAAGCTGCTGGTGCGCGTGGCGTGCTGTGGAACGCTAATTGCCGATGGTGGGGGAAGTTTAGGCCGTTTGTCGGGTGAGTGTAGATGAAAACGGCTACTGCATGAAAACTATAGCAGGCCTGCAAAGAGGAGGACTAGACTTCCCGTTAATATTCCGTGAATATATATATATATATGGTAAAATTCTGAGGCCATTTAATGTTATAATTTTAATAGAGGGGCGGGATGCTACTGATCCCTACATTGTTCCTGCGATAGAATTGGCGTGTGTGATATATATTGCCTTCTACCTGTCTATTTCAATAAGTCTAGAGGATTTATTACTTTGCATACACCCTACCTATATAGTGAAGATGGCCATATCTGCTGTATCTGGTGTTTTATTTTTAGTCACCCAATAACATGGTGGCCAGTAAGCTTGCAAGCCGGCTCCTCTCTACCTAATGTATCAGTTTGTCTCAGTCTCTCATACCAGTTGAATATGTATAAGAAGCGCTGTGTGAATTGTTGGTGCTACATAAATAAGATAATAGCGTTATACGCATTTTATATATATATATATGCTTATATATATATATATGGGACTGAAGACGCTTAATGCTGCGGATGCACGTGCCGCCTCTGAAATACTAGAGCAGTGCAACACTTTGGGATCACATTTTGTGCTTGTATTAAAGGGACACTCGGCTATCGGTGACAAGATATCTGTATTGAAAGAAGACATGTTATAGTACAGAGTACTTTGATGCTATATAGGGGGTGTCGGGGACATTAGACCGTCTCTTTAAGTTAAGCTTGTTCATGACCGGTATAACGGTACCTGGACTTTCAGGTCAGTGCTGTTTTTTTATTTCAATGCTGATGTTCCATTGGAGCACAGCATTGACTGATATATAGTCCCCACAGAAATTGTGTTCTGGATCTGTCCCTTTTCTTTTTTAGAGCAGTAAAGGACTTGATGACAATGTCACGAAAAACAGAACTACCTCCGCTGTGTATAACTCCACCACCTGAGCTGCTAGGGGATGTTCTCAGGGAGCATTATACACCCCTGCCTTTCATGGCCTCGATCAACAAAATGAAGAGGCTCCCATCTGGACACTACTTGTGTTTGGAAAACTTTGAAGATGTCTTAGAGAGACGACAGGCAGCTAATGCCAAGGAAAGAGAGCGGGTGAGAGTATAATGGCCAAGGACTCCATACTGTAAATATATATATGTATGGTTATGATTAAAGAGTTGTGGAGCAGTCAGCAGCAATGTTCCACATGTTGTTTTGGTAACTGCGCCACTGACAACCAGAATTGCTCTTTATACTCCATTATTTTGCTCATTTTGCAGTCTCGAAATTATATTTGGTTTTGGCTCGTTCTCCTACATCTGTACTGGACACCCTCTAATAAATCCTAAACCCTTTGCAGATTAGAAATATCAACAGTGGGTTTTCAAAGCTGAAAACCATTGTGCCCTTGATTCCCAAGGACCGGAAACCAAGTAAAGTTGATACACTAAAAGCTGCCACTGAGTACATTAGACTTCTTCATGACATCTTGGAGGACACGGGTGGATTTGAGGTACTGTCTTAATGCATTTTTGTAAAGTAGTTTTTTAGGCAATAATCATGCGCCTGTTACTTATAAAACAAACAAACAAAAAAATCGCTGCAGTCTCCTTATGTAAAACTCCTTTGAGATCTGCCTGCTCCCTTCACCTTACGTGAAAAGAACCCATTAGTATGTCTAACAGGCAAGAGGGCCAATGGTACAGACAGGTCACAGTTGGGTTCAATCCTGATCATGGCCCATAGCAGCCACTTGAAATAACCCAGTATTTGACCCTGCATTGCTTATTTCTCTATATAGTGTTTAAGGTGTGCCAATAAAGGCTTAGTGTATTATATATATATATATATATACTGTAGGCTGGCATTATAGTGTAATGTTTAAGGCCTAAGTAAGATTTTACAACCTGTGATCCATGCAAATCATCTGACGAGCCAGTCCTGCAGTGTACAGACACACTCTCACGAGGTACAGTAGTACTGGGTATCTGCAGTTCCAACAATAAGCAAGCAGTAGAAAAAAAAGTATACAGACAGATACACTGAGATTACAACGAAAGCTTTGTGTGTATATATAGTATAGACTTGTGATTAAGTAGAATAAATCAATTTAAATGATGTGGACATAAATAAAAATGTTTGAAACAATGTAAGCTTTTGACATTAACCTATTGTTCCCTTTTGACTTGTAATCGCTGCCCATTCCACAACGCTTTCAGCTGGCTTCTCACATATTACTGTGTATCAGAGTAAACTGTTGTATCCAGACCGTATACATATACAGTGGAAGTGTATACAAAAAGGATTAGTGTCTCGTCACTGTGTTTAATGTATTCATAGTGGGCACGCATCTAGATATATAGATTATACTAGCCAATGTTTTTTTCTTCTCATACCCAGAAAGTAGATGATGTTCCTGATGTAGACCCTCCTGACGGGTACCCAGGTCCAGTCTCCATGATGCCCGAGTACATGGGGTCCCTTCCGGCTGAATTCCATCTGAAGCCTTTAGGAAATATGTCGGGGAACGTCCCCTTCTTGCTAAAGCCTGAAGAGCCCGTGTGTTTATGGAGAGCAGGCGGTGTGTTCCCTGGTTATGTGGGCATTGTACAGATCCACAAAGCAGGCCGACTGGTAATGTTATTAGTGATTATACAGGTGCAGTGGCGGCATTGACACATTTACGTGTAAGCTGTGTAGGTGACACTGAATATTCTCCCTTTATTTGCTAGATGTTTCATGGTGGTCTGTGAAGGAGCAATCTCTTTCCACACGTTGGTGAGTATTATTGGACCATGTTGGATTACACATGTAAATGAAGTGTAATATTATCTGCTTAGTGATTGTCTCAGATTTTCCATATTTTGTAATTCACATGACCGCAAGCTGGGCTCCAATCACGAGTCCGCCCCGATGCAAACTGACTCTATGGGGTTATATATAAAGGGCCTGTCAGATTGGAGAACAGGATCACTTTTATACACGGCCCTTAATGTTTGTATTTGGCAGAACTCTACCAAGTCTTCCAAAAGTCCTTACTGAATTCATTGGGTACTTACCTTGACTGTAAATCAAAACCTCTAAGCAATTAAGTCAGTGGTGTCAATATGTTCGGTAATCATCTGAGAATCCACTACGCCCGGGGGAATTTTGGGTTTTATCTGACCTTCCTAATATTTCCTGATTTCCTAGTTCCAAAACAAGTTACAAAGATTTAAAATGTGCACAGAAGCCTGATCATGTTTAACACCATAAGCCGCTGAGCAGAAGAAAGTCAATCTGTTACTATTACCGTGTATTGTGTTCGATAAATCAGATGGCAGCTGCATTTGGCATTGAATATTGACCTAGACCGTGGTTCTTAGACGAGCATCTGATTATTCAGGGAAAAGAAATGCATTGTGCAGCGGGAGTGATCGCAGGTCCACTAGGTGGCAGGAGCTTTACACATATCCAGCCACCAAAGATATTTACTTTAAATTGTTATTTAATAAGATGGATTACATCACAATTTACCAGGAATCTTCCCAATAATAACAGATATTTGTCGTTGTATAAACGTCCGCCTTATAATAAAAACATGAGCCATACTTACATTCCCTCGTATTAATCTGTACCACTGCTGGGGGGCTATTCCGTGTATCCACCTTCTCGGTGAAGAAATGAATTCTTATATTGCACCTATGGCTGTTATCTAGAACCATTAAGTCATCCATGTTGCTTGCCAATAATGTACATACTGGCAGTAATCATTTTATTAATGCGCCATTTGCCGTCCACTAACTGTACAAATCCCTTCTGCTAATCACATCGGGTTTATTCTCTGAAGAGATTACAAAGTTTGATGCACTTAGCGTAAGTGTAGCACACAAATATGGCTCTTTATAAATACTCACCTTTTGTATCTGTCCTTCCAGCTTTGACACATAATTACATTTATATCAGTCTGTTCTTATACGTGCAGAGTGATCACATTATAGGTTCAGGTATATTAAGGACAGATGATGAGCGGAGCCTTGAAGCCATCCATAGAACAGAAGAATTGGGATCCTGTGTTTTTTCTTTTGGTGCGGATCTGTTGCTAAATCTTTAATATGCGCGCTCCTCCTCTCTCGTATTTAACTGACAGGGAACTCGTCCATTTATTTTAAGATCCCCTGCATGTAAATCATTTTTATTTGAGTAGAAAGGACTCTTCTGCCTGTGTGATGGGAAAGTCACATTATCGCATGGTGTCTGCAGCGGAAGGGTAATGTGTTTTTCACCCACCGTCATCACTGCTGAGCATGGGGTAGAATATGCCTTCAGGATATGTGCATGAAGCAATAGGGGCTGTACAGGCTTGGCACCGTCCTTCATGGTGTACTAGTCTATACCAATTCTGCTGGGAGGCTGTTCCATTTATCTACCACCCTCTCAGTAAAGTAAAACTTCCTTAACAAGCCTATGACTCTAGTTTTAGATCGACTTCTTGTCCTAACGCTTCTCAACTTTTGAAATAAACTTCCGATGTTTCTATCGCATCTCCTCCAGCTAAACATATTGAGATCTATAAGTCTTTCCCGGTCATTTTTCAATTTAGTTTTGGAGATGGGGTCTACAGAACTGTACGCAGCGCCATAGGGGGGAGGTCTGGCCAGATGAGATTGCTCTGTAACCCTGTAGACTGTATAGGTGAAATGTCTTGCTTTATATTAAACATATCTGTTCATAATTAAGGTTAGTAAAAGTAGCCTTTTTCGTGTGACTAACTTGTTTTTTTTTTTTTTGTTTTTGTTTTTCCCATTTAGGTCTAAATGAAATTACTGAAATGAAGACTTGTTTATTTGTATGTAAAATATTTATAATTCCATATGGCCAGACGCTTATATTTGTTTATAATATATCGAAACAGAAAAATAAACCTTTTGGGCAATTTATTTATATAGTTGGCAAGGTGATTAAAGGCGGCTCCCTCAAAATGCGAGATGGAGATGAGTGAAAAAATTCAACCATAGCCAAAAATTGACAGAAAAAATGTTTTGTGGCTGGTAATGAATAAACACACACTTTTAGGGGAAAAAATCTTAATTCTAGGTTTTATGGAAACAAGCTATCATGGCAGATGACATTTAAACAGTTATGGAATGATTACTGTCGTTCCATTTAGTATTGAATTCCGCAGAGTAGATAGAAGAGCAGAGGACGTCGGCAAGTGACACTCCTAGATAGTAGGGTAATAAGACATACTGTTGGGGGAGTTGAGGTTAAAGAACATGGATAGGGTTAAGAAGAAGGGCTGTCTGGCAGCAGTATTTGCTGCGCATGCTGCTGAATTAGCTGATGGACTGGAGGCAAGGGCTGCAGCCTGCAGTAGTTTTAATAGCTGGAGACTGTAAGGACGAGCAGCCAAGAGGTGGGAGAGGAGTGCTGTGTATGGGCTGTCTCACCCTGCCCTGGGGCAATTGACCTGTCGCTTTGTGTAGTAGCCCTGGTAAGGATGTATTACCTGGATTTTTGTCCAAGCAGTGCCTGCCCCCGCCTGAAGAGTATTATGACGTAAAGCTGCCCCAGCCCCCGGCGAAGCATGTCATTTAATGACGTCATTGGATGTTTGTAGGCACGGTAGGCGTCCTGGCTCTTTCGCTGTTAATCCGGAGAGTTCGGATTGTGTAGGTGTGTGTGAATCAGACATTTTCATCTAGCGCTGTAATGTGTCACAGCGGGGATGGAGGCGTTTCGGGGGCTCAGCGAATGGCTTTTAACCAGGGTTTTCATTTTTCTGTGTTTTGTTGCTGGAAATCTACTCTGATTACAGAAAAAGTGAACCCTCCTGGTTAAAAGCCATTCACTGAAGTGCCTGCGATGAAACAGATATGCGTGTTCTATGTGATTAACCCTGTAGTAAATGGGATCGCGTAAAGACTTGGCCAGGTTGTTGCTGTAAGGATGGTTACATCAGGGGTGGTATAATGCTGTGAGCATGTTAGTGAGAGCCGCTCGGTGGGTGGGTCGGGGGTGTGTCAGGGGGCGGGGCCGGGGAGATCACTGTCACGGTCTTTTGTTTGCCAGCTGTACCGAGAGAGGGCTGGGCTTCTCTTCTCTAACCATCTAACCATCAGCCGGGAGATAGCATGGGATCCCCAACCTGCGAGAGATAACCTTCCCACCGCACAACATAAAAGGTAGGTCTCTTATCACGCTGTGGCTTCAGACTCCTCTGCCTTACAGTAAAATCCATCTGCGATCGTGCGCAGGTTACTACACAGGCTTCTGCTGCAGATCAGGAATGTATTCATCATGTCATGATGCTTTCAGGCAGACCTGCGTTAATAAATGAATGCATTGCGCGATTATATAATAGCAACCAGGTTCTTATGTTTTACGCGGATCGCTTCAATGGCTGCTTCACCTCCTTGTAGGTGTATGTCGTTTCATGGCTTACGTACAAATAGAAATGTCAACATAATGGATGTAAGAGCATCCTGCTGAGATTGCCTTAAGGCTGCAGTTCTGACGCCGGCCACAGGAGAGCATTTGGGCTGCAGAAAGAAAAGCCTGTAATAAAATATTATTTTATGATGATATTGGGACAAACAGCAGTGTATTCTGCGTGATGGGAAGACGGGCTGCATAGATTACACGTAGATTACACTTTAAACAGTGTAAGTGGGCATCTGCCAATATATGTGTTTGCCCACCAAAAAGAAGTGTAACAGCGAAATATAAAATGCTGTCTATGCATGCATAGGCAGTCTCTATTTTATATGTAATAGAGGATTAAATATATACATTTCTATATAAAGACTTATATATAAATAAGATCCCTTCCATGTCTGGACAGTTTGAGGAATCAATGCACAGGTGTCTATTTGGGTTTGCAAGGGAGTGACCTGTTTACTGTAGCAATCAGTTTACAGCATCAGCTGCCCTGTGAGAATTACAGAAGCGGGGCATTTAGCAGAGCTGGGGACTGTGGGGTTAAACAAGAAGAAAATTCAGGAAATGAAAGGGTTAAACGCAGACATTTGCAAGTATTCTGCGTATTTAATGTATTTCCTTGTCAAACCAAATAACTAGGTTCAGCACAAGGAAACTGCAATTTTTTTTCTGCTTCTGATGTTTTTTGTTTGATTACATTTTTTCCATTTTCTTTAGCATATAATCTGGTGTGCCAGTTAATGAACTTTATATGGGTAAGCATGTGTCTCTGTGTACGTACATACATATATATATAATTTTCACCTAGAAATGTTATGTGTTTTTGCGTTGAAAGACAGTGTTAAGTGTACTGTAGTTTGCAGCATGCTGGCATGCAGGGGGTTAATGTGCATCCGCGGCTGGGTGTGGACTGCCGAGGCGATCTCTGTCTGCGGCCGGCCTGGGCGTTACTGACCCCGGGTGTTCCAAATCCTTTAGGGGTCTTAGTGGAGATGGCCGGTATACCATCTGTTGGCTGCCATTATTTTCACTGTTTCTTCCAGCAAACAAAAAGGGGTAAAATGGAACAATTGTAGAGTAATGGTGTTAGAAGAATGTGTAAATGATCTGATGCAGATGGTAGGGATTTGTTGGCCTCCTATGGTATAGATCACACTTAATTGGCCCTTTGCTGGTCACCCATAGAAGTGCCTGTCCGTGACCTTCTCTTCTGTATAACCGTCCTCTGCAACTACTTGCCATAGCACCAAACACTCTTTATCCGTCCAGAGGAGGAAAGGGGTCTCACTCCCCTAGCCAATGGGCCACCAGAGATACAGTATCCCAATCATCACGGAGAGCAGGGAAACGGGCAGAATATTATATATGGGGCATGCTGCTCCTCGTATAAAGCTTTAGATACATTTAAATAAATTGGTGCTATGGGGAGTAGTTGGAGAGTGATTATACAGAGAAGTTACATGACTAACTGTGTATTATTTTATATAGCGCCATCATATTCTGCAGCGCTGTACAACAAGTAAGCAGGACATGACAAGTAGTATATAACAGACTTACAGAAACAACAGGTGAGGAGATCCCTGCTCAACGAGCTTACCTGTAATCTATATGATTATTTAAGAGTTAAAATGTAAATCCATGCAGGGTTAGATTGATCACTGGTGGGGGGATTAGAATGAGTTATATTAGATAGTAGGAATCTGCTACTTGGCGTTAATGTTATAAATGCTCTGTATGGAAGAGCCGATTAAAAAGCAACTACAATGTGTGTGTGTTCGGTGCCTGGAGGTCGCACCCTGCTGCAGGGAACACGATGGCGATCGAACGTTAGAGATCTCCTCCTACATCCAGCGTTAATCGCCGGAATAACGGTGCAAACGTATAGCTGCTCTCTGCCTACATAGAGGGGTCCGGATTTTGTAACCGTGGCGATGATGAGGTAGCCGTAAGCGGACGCCTCTACCAGATCGGTCACCATGCTGTCTGAGTCACGGTTATTTTAAGTTCACGCCTCTGCGATCTCCCACACGGCAGCGTGGATAAAAGCCTGCCTGCTCGCCTGATGTTAGAGGGCCTTTCTGGTTTTTAATGAACCCCCATTAATTAAATTCTACTTTTACTTCCTACTGCCCATCCTAGTGCCGTTAACCTTTGCATCATACCGGTACCTTCTAGTGTGCGATGTGGCCGGTCTATACAAATTGTGTTCCTTCACATCATTTAATGTACACATGTTTATGGCACCGTGGAAATTTGCTATGAATATTAGAAACATGAGCATTAGAAATATGCAGTGATGTCATCTCAGGAGCTGCAAACTTAAAATGAAGCATTAGAACATAAAGATGTGTCTTTATGTTCACTGTGAGGGTGGTAGATAAATGGAACAGCCTCCCATCAGACGTGGTAGGGCGGGTTCAAATGTATTATGATAAATGCTTATGGAAAAACGGATATATCTGTATGAGCCCAAGAGAACACGGATGATTTAGTTGAAATTGATGGTTTTTATTTTGGCCGGCGTAGAAAAAGATGTAAAGCTGTGCAAGATTTCAGGACCTCAGAGGTCTCTTTCAGGTACACATTCTGGCAAACGTATAAAAGCATCTTCTAGAGGAATAGGTTCCTCATGTTCTTTTGATGATGTTCTAGCTCCTAGGTAAGTGAGCGAGCAGCATACCAGGCATTATTATTAATTATGCTATTTTCCCCATAAAATCTATGCGATATCGGCGACTCTGTTCATAGGGCACCTGAAAATCAAGCCATCCCTGGCTGGTATAGTCATCTGGGTCACAACACATATATAGAGCTGGGTTAGTCTTAGTGTACATTAGTTTAACCCTTTAAGGACAATGGGCGGTTCCTAAACCCATTGAAAACAATGCATTTTGAGCCCATACGGGCTTTGTCATTAAGGGGTTAAAAAGTTCTTAAAAATATATTTTTGAGTTAATTTTGCTTTACACGTTAATTTAGGGGAAAAAATATATTTTTACTTTTTATTTTTTATTATTTTTAATTTTAGATACGAGAACCACACATTTTCTTCTGTTGCCCGTCTTGAAATCTCGCAGACAGCCTGGGTTTGATTAAAAAATATGAAATAGCGACAGATAAGATCTGTCCTGCTAAATTAATAGTTTATCTTTTCTGTATCTCTGCTAATTAATGACCGTAATGGGATTGTTTCCAGACTCTTTAGCACAGTATCCTCTTCAAGAAAAGTCTTCTGCTTTTTGAGACAAACCGTTTAACCCCTTCACAACAAAGCCTGCGCATGTATGGGCTCACAATGCATTGTGGTTAAAGGGTTTAAAGAAAACCCCTTGTGCTCAAGGGGTTAATCCGCAGCCAGCATATGCATTATTCTGCAGGGAGAAGTCAAAGTTGATACCATTTTTGGGCCAAGGAATAGATTTACGGTTAAAAAAAAAAAAAAAGTGATTACTAAATATGTTGCTTTTTTGGGGGGTTTATCATTTTTACAAAAGCATTCTGGTTCATAATTTGGTTTAAAAGAAAAATAAAGTAAAAACAACTTTCTGGTCTTCACATTTCCGGTGCTGATGTGTCAATCCGTTCTAACGCGCATGTTGCAGGGTGTTATATCTCTGTTTGACCGTTGCCGTTATGCTCCGGAGTAAAGGATTGTACTCCAGGAATGTGTATAGTCGCTCGCTTTGCAGAGAAAGATTTAATGCACTTCCATTCCAGCCAAACCATGAATTGGTTAATTCCTTCAGCGCTAAAGATAAACTAGCCAAATGGTGACGAGAACGACATTCTGGCATCTCCCGTTATAGTAATGAAGTTGTTTTCAAAAACAACGTCTGTCTGTCGAGAAGAGTTGTTCCATTATTGTAATTATATGAGTCTCGGAGACAAGGAGCTCGTTAGAATATGTACAGATCATTTATTTTCATTAGAAGCGGGGGGGAAAGGCATTAGAGGGACACTCATGCCTTTTTGGGGGGGTTAAGTAAAGCAAAATGCTGCTTGGTGTCTTAACTCCCCTGAAATGGTTGGAGCGGCACTGCAGAGTATCGGCTCGCGCATGCACAGCGCGCTCTGACAATATTCCCCCATCTGCTGAGGTCCCAGCAGGTGCCCCGTCTGTGTCATTGGCATGGAAGCCGGTCAAACAGGTTGGGGTGCCGGCACTTGCCAAGCGGAGGCACTCTATAGGGAAACAGGAGAAAGGTTTCATATTTCACTGTAAGAGAGACGATCAGTGTTTTATTCAACATACGATAAATAACAAAACATTAGGGTTAGTTGCTTAACTTGGTGCTCGCTGTTTGAAAAACATTAAATGGAACACCGAGCCTGCGACCTGCACTTGAATTCAGTTTTAGTACTGGAACAGATGAGGGGTTAGAAGTCGCTTGACCCTGATATATGCTTATCAGCTGTAGAGGTGATGGGGGATGAATAATTTAAAGGAACACTGTCATGTTTGAAGGCATTGCCGGCACACGTGTGTTGCGTGGATCACAGATCGGTGGAATCGGTGAGTGCCGTGAAATCACGACTTCTACTCAGGCAGGCATGTTGATGAACAGACATGAGCTTGGGCAGCACTCGTGAAACTGTGTGGCCTACTAAGCAAACTAAATAAATATTGCATATTGCATTGAGAGTAACATTTTAGTCTAACAGCCTCTGCTGTACGTTGGCTTCCAATCAGTCCCTACAACGCTTTTTTTCATATAACCTTAGTTACATTTAGAGCCATCAAGAGCCCTATCAACATAAGAATGTTTATTAAGGGTTAAATTATCTGTATACAGTATTATGGATGTGAAATTAACAGCAGTAAGCGTATGTTATAAGGAGGTTGTATTAAATGATTTCTAGGACCTTGGACAGCTCCCCCTGATTTTCAGCAAGACAATGAATATATAATATAAGGCAGTGGAGATGGATCGAATTGTTCTTATCTGCCCTCAAATTCTGCTTCCACGGCTCCTAAATGTTACTGTCCTACTACTAACGTGTAAAGATGTGATAACTTTGTATATGTCTGTATAGATCCAACATTCTAGATTTATTTTGGATTCCCGCTGCTGAGAGCAGTAGAAGAGATATATTGTGCTACCTGCCCTCCCTCGCTTTATTATGCATCCATCAGCCTGTTTAGAAACAGTTTGCATGATTGTTTCTGGGAACAAAAACTGTCTGCGCTTCTTACCCTAATAAAGTTGGAAACAAATATATAAACATAATATAAATGAGAGGTTTTGGTTATATGATTTGGCCAAAGCATAATTAAGCTCACCCGCCACGTCAAGGCACACTCTATGTAGGAGGTGAGAGTAGGTTCTCACCCTATTGAGAGTGTGCCTGGACGTGGCGGGTGAGCTTAATTAGGCTTTGGCCAAATCATATAACCAAAACCTCTCATTTATATTATGTTTATATATTTGTTTCCAACTTTATTAGGGTAAGAAGCGCAGACAGTTTTTGCTTTTTGTATACATTGTACAGCCAATACACTGTTTCTTGCAGTATGCTTACACCTGTTTGGTAGGCCTCGTATTACACATTTGTATTATTTGAGCCTGAGACAAGCTTAGCGCACAGACACTTTTTCTTTTCCATGATTGTTTCTGGCTCAGATATTATGTGAATGTATTTTTCAATATTTTATAATATACAGTGTATATAAACCAGCGGTAATCACAGACCAGCCATTAACAGTATGGGCTCTGGCATACGATGCCTCCAACATGCCACTGATCACTGAGAGCCGTTGTATATGTGACTGCTTCATACATGTTGCTATGGCCTAAGCTTGATTAATCTGTAATAACATACATCGATCAGCCATAACATTCTGGCTGCTGCCAGGCAAAGCGAATAACACTGATCATCTTTGTATATTCTTAGTATTATGGCACCTGTCAGGGGGTGGGATATAATATGCCACAAGTGAACATTTTGCCCCCAAAGTTGGTGTTAGAAGCAGGACAAATGGGCAAGTGTAAGGATCCGAGCGACTTTGACAGGTCAGAGGGGTTGTGGAGTCTCGACTGGTCAGGGATTTCTGGTGGAAAAAGGGGCCTACGCACTATTAGGCAGGTGGTCATAATGTTATGGATGGTATATATCTAACATGATTCTGTGATGTGTAATAAAGGGGCCATCTTTGGACATCCATACAAATGCACACACTAGGCAAACTTTGTTAAAAATGGAGTGCACAAGTATGTGGATTGGACCCTAACAGAGAACTGCAAGGTCTATGAAGCTATTGCAGAACACATAGAAAAGGAAAACCTGTAAATGAATAACTGCATGCTAGTCAAATATTAAAGGCCTAGGGGGTACCCATTGTACAGCGCCATCAGTGTTACCATTGTGTGATATAGCAGATGTGATTAAAAGTGAGGAGGAGGAGGAACCTGTATGTACAGAATACAGAAACGTGACCCCGTTTCACCCTAGAAAAGTCTGAGTGTTTCCCTTTAAGAGAATTATCGGAAAGTGTGCTCACGGTAGCTGCTTGTGCTTGGCGACTGCGTGACTATTCACATGAAGCAGCAGCCGGGCGCCCGCCACCGCCAAGTATTTGTATTTATTAACCCCCCTGCTGCTTTACAAATTGCAGAACGCCATTCATTAACCTCCCAAAATAGTGTCCTCTCCCCTACTGAATGGGTGAAGGGAGGTACAAGTCCAATTTGCTTTGAGAGACAGAAAAAAGACAATCAGGGCTGTTCTCTACACTGAAACATACAGCCGAGCATTCTAGTATTCTTAAAACCTAGTACTTACATATGCATTGTTCAAAATTTGGGGGTATACTTAGGTAGAAGCGGTGGCGTCCCACCTCAGTGGCATTTAAGTGTTCCCCCTGAAATCAATGGGAGTGTGTTCCGTGTATGTACAGAGGGATTAGACCCCCATCCAGAGCGTTCCCGGAGGAGTGTTGGAGCTGACTGACTGTTACGTATATTCCGTGCAAAGAGATGTTCAGCCAAGCACACCTCCTACACAGAAAATAGATTAAAATCCTTTAAAATGGGGATATCATGTAAATTTAAAGAGACCTCTTGGCTATCATTAATATGCGGAGAGTTCTGAAACACACCTCGCTATTTTAACTTTACATTATTCAGGACCAGGTCAGCCCTACAGTTCAGTGTTTTTCTTACTGAGGAAAGGCGTTTTTTTTTTTTCAAAAACGTGCTTTTCTAAAACATGGTGCTTTTTTCAAAAACATGGTGCTTTTTTTCACCGTTCTTCTTTTTGTGTAATAGAATGTTTTCGGGTGGTTGCATATCAGCGATTTGTCCCAGCTATGCTGTCTTATCCCAGTCCACTAAACACTTCCTTATCATTATAAAACACATCCTTATCATTCTGCTTATGGTCATACCTGGGAACTTCCGGGCTCCGGCTACCCGGAGCCTTCCCTTGCGGGACGCGGCGAGGACTGCACACTGACGTCGGGGGCGTTCCTGTTGACGGCAGCGGGAAACAGCCCCATTTAAAGGAAAAATAGGCGGGGCGTGTCAAGACCCCACGACCCGGCAGATTCGGGTCTTGACCCGGAGAAACGGAGGAGCAGCGCTCACCCAGCAATCTCCGGGTCAAGCCAATGGCGCAACTTGGCTCTGCCCTTTTCTAGAAGCACTCCCAACAGGCCATGTCCCGGATTCCTCCAATCTGGGGTGAGGTTGGCCCCGTGGTGTACTCTGCTGTGTAGGAGGCTAAATGAACGGAACAAATTGTGGGTAAAAGCAGACCAAGAAAGATGACAAGGAGAAAGCAAGACAAGGAGCAGGGCCGCAGCCAAGGAGAAAGGGACATGTTAGCAGCGAAGGTAGGGAGACATGTTGAGATAGCGTTAGAGAAATGCAAATGAAACTTTGGAGCTCTTTTATTGTTGTGGGCCGCAGTCTAGTAAACAATAGAATGGCTCAGACTCAATTAGGGCTGCAACTAACGATTATTTTAATAATCGATTAATCGGCCGATTATTTTTTCGATTAATCGATTAATCGGATAAAAAAAACAATATGCAAATTTTTCGTTTATTTAAAAGAATTTAATGAACTGGATGTTAAAAAACAACTTAAAATTTACATTAACATTCTTATTTTGTTATGATGTAATAAAAAACAATATTTTCAAAGTACAAGAACCCAAACACAATATTTATGAAACAAAATAACCCCAAACATTCTGAAAAGAGGTGGACTATTACTGTTCAAGAAACTTTGCCCCAGCACTTTGCACTTTGCACCCAGCACTTTGCACCCAGCACTTTGCACCCAGCCCTGGCACTTTGCACCCAGCACTTTGCACCCAGCACTTTGCCCCAGCCCTGGCACTTTGCATCCAGCACTTTGCACCCAGCATTCAGCACTTTGCACCAGCACTTTGCACTTTGCACCCAGCCCTGGCACTTTGCACCCAGCACTGGCACTTTGCACCCAGCACTTTGCACTGTGCCCCTGCACCCAGTCTCTAACTCTGCCCTGCACCCAGCCCTGCCCCCACATTCTGCCCTGCCCCCACACTCACACTCTGCCCTGCACCCACTCTGCCCTGCACCCACACTCACACCCTGCCCTGCATCCCCACCCCCACTCTGCCCTGCACCCAGTCTCCCACTCTGCTCTGCACCCACACTCACACCCTGCATCCCCACCCCCACTCTGCCCTGCACCCAGTCTCCTGCCCTGCACCCCCCACCCCCACTCTGCCCTGCACCCCCACCCCCACTCTGCCCTGCACCCCCACCCCCACTCTGCCCTGCACCCACACTCACGAACCGCTCTGTGCGAATGGAGCCACTCGCACAGAGCGAACCGCTCTGTGCGAATGGAGCCACTCGCACAGAGCGAACCGCTCTGTGCGAATGGAGCCACTCGCACAGAGCGAACCGCTCTGTGCGAATGGAGCCACTCGCACAGAGCGAACCGCTCTGTGCGAATGGAGCCACTCGCACAGAGCGAACCGCTCTGTGCGAATGGAGCCACTCGCACAGAGCGAACCGCTCTGTGCGAATGGAGCCACTCGCACAGAGCGAACCGCTCTGTGCGAATGGAGCCACTCGCACAGAGCGAACCGCTCTGTGCGAATGGAGCCACTCGCACAGAGCGAATCGCTCTGTGCGAATGGAGCCACTCGCCCAGAGCGAACCGCTCTGTGCGAATCGCTCTGTGCGAGTGGCTCCATTCGCACAGAGCGATTCGCTCTGTGCGATCTGTGCAGAATACTTACCTCCGGAACGCGTCACATCCGTCACGTAGCTAGAAGGCGGAGACGGCAGAGCATGTAGCAGAAGCGGGGAACGCTCGCGGAGGTAAGTAAAAGGAGCCGAGTGCTCCAACAACGAATTGATCACTCGATTAATCGATAACGGAAATCGTTATCGATGATTTCCGTTATCGATTATTATCGATTTTATCGATTCGTTGTTTCAGCTCTAGACTCAATCATCCGGCTGGAGTAATGTCCGACTGATTCATTCTGCGGAGGAACAGACTTCATTAGCAAACAATCAGCTGATAAATATATCACATGACTGACAACAATGGCAGCCTCCAGGTCTGCAGATAAAGAATTAGAAAGGTTTTCCTCCTCATAGCCTATTCTTGATTTTTTTTGTTTATATTCCCTAAAGTGGGAGTTTGTAAGGGAGGTAAAATCAATGGGTTTGCAGAAGAGCTGTGGTTTCACTCCCTCCCTTAACTTCATTATGAAGGTTCAACCCTAGTGAGCTTCAAGCGCTCCCTGTTACATTATGTATTCTAGCCATTGTATTGTGCATCATACAGGGTCAGGGTTGGCCCTTCATGATGAAAAGCGGAGTGAGGGAGTTGAAACCACAACTCCTCAGGCAATTAGTGAATAAACCCCAATGCCGTCGTTATCTGTTAAGAAAAAGACAGCATTGTTTATTTAAAGTTAGTGGCAGAAGTGATAAATAGCCTGCATTCTTAAGCAATCCCAAAAAGGAAAAGCAAAGACACTTTGAAACTTTGGTTTTATTTATTAAATATGCATAGCAATTTCATTCTAAAAGCAGTTGTTGCCTTCGATGATAGCACTCGGTGTGGTAGTTTTCCCCCCATCATTCTGAAGTGCCTGGCTCACAACATCTGTACATGTATGAGCCACCCGCAAAATATAGGAGCCGGGATCGGTGGTGCTGCTACTGTGAGGATATGTGATGGGTCATGTGACCCCAATGGCTCCTCGTGGGAAGGCAGAGCACGGAAAGGAAACACCTTTGTCCAGAGACAGCTGCTGGAAGCATTAATTGGCTCTGAATACAACAGGTTGGTGGCCAGTCGGTGAAATGCAAATCCTTGTTGGCATGATGTGGCACTCGGGGTATACGGGGTCCTGGTGGGGTTTGTGGTAACACACCTGTGCCAAGAGCAGGATACCAGCTTGCAATTCCCCATTTACTGTGCTGCGGTGTTTCTATGTGTGTGCGGCAGCTGGAATAATCCCATTTTTGCCTGCAATGCGAGGCCTCAGTAATCCGTCTGCCCTGTTACTGCTGAGCGATGTCTGTTCGGAGAAGCAGAACAGAGCCGAGTAACAATTCCAGCTCACAAATTATTCCCAGGTAACCGATACGCTGTCATAGCAATGAATCCACTACCGAGTAGGGCACCTGGTACGATACCGCAGCCGATGCCGGTCCATGGCTTGCAGAATGAGCCGTAACCAAGAGAGCAGTCTCTCCCAGATGGTTCCTGCTGCTCTTCTGTTTGCTTATCAGCCAAGTACAAAGCGATTCTTGTAGATGGCACATCAAAGGTTAAACATTTACTTTTCTGTAAATAATACCAAGTGTCTACAGAAAACCACCTGATATATGTACAAGATGTGCCACTATGTTCTTTTCATAATTACTGTGTGTCCTGGAATACGATGGCGCCTTAAGAATTAATAAGAGCATTGCTACAGCGGCCATTTCTCCCGCTCTTATTCACAGAAAACATTAACCCTGCTGAGCTCAGTTGCCAATGTGGTAGCCCAGCAGTCAACTATACCAGTCATTTTCACAAGTGTATTCCTTCGCAAGCTGTCATTTGCTCTTATTTCTGCCGAGAAGGTTAAAAAAATGTGGGTGGAGGAGGCAAAGGGTGTTATCTCATGGATCCAGCCATCTGTCCTCCCTCTGTCTCTAGATCACGAGGCATCCTAAACCGAACTGAGATAGAGTAAAGTTCTTGAGCACTCAGAATGCTGGTGAAACCGTCAGATGAATCCGGGAGCCGGAACTTTATTATTTGAATCGATGGCAGAAGCGGACAGAGTGAGTAAACATTTAATGCGCTCACAACCGTCTCCTATCTCCTTACTTTAGAGGAAGGGTGGTAGATAAATGGAACAGCCTCCCATCAGAAGTGGTAGAGGTAAACACAGTGAGCGGTGCATAGTATAAGCATAAAGCTACCCTGAATCTAAGACAAGAGCAAGGACTGATTAAGGCCTGAGTCTTATTTCAGGAAAAATTGTTATTATCTGCTGTCAAATACAGCTGACACAGGCGTCCACGGGGCAGGAGGGGCAACACGTAGCTTCAGAAGCCATGTTTCCGTGTAAAATGATGTCATTATAGTACTTGTGCCAAGGATCACCTCGGATCTAAATCTATTCCGATTTTATGATGGTCCCTGCCAGGAGAACATTCTGCGCATGGCCATGACATTAATAAATTCTGATGTGGTTTCTTTCCAACGCAAACTATGGCCACACATAATTTTTGTCCAATTCATAAATCTATTGTGTTTTCCTGTCTTTACTCATATTTGATACATTTATGGTTTTGTTCTATACATTGTCTCTTACCTGAGCTTGAAAGACCAGTTTCTTCATACCGCGTGTGTTTTGTTACTTTCGGTGTGATAATATCTGGTTGGCGTTCTATGCGAACCAACGCCGTGGCCTATTTGAAATGAAGGCTAATGAAACGCATTGTTTAATTATGTTAGGATATCATGCATGCGCGAGTGCCTTTTACTGTGTTTCCACGTTTTTATAGTGTTGGCTTTTCTTTATATGAAGAACACAGAGCTCACTAGCATACTTTATCAGCTCCTACATAAAATTTAAATGAAGTTTAATATATGGTATTGTCCCGATTATAGGCCCCACCCTCATAGTTTGGTGTCATTTGAAAGAAAATGTAATTTTTAAAGAAAAAAATACGCATTACTCACACACATTCTCACGCTCTCTCTCAATGTCTCCCTACCTTCTGCTTCGTCTCTTGTCTCTTGTTATTCTTTCTTCGTCCGCTTCTCCCTGGTATCAGCTCCATTAACCAGTGCTCTCGTAGCCTCCTTGCACACCCTTTCGTCCAACAGGTTAACGGGGAAGAGGCTGCCCCAGTGGAGCGCACCTTGGCTTCACCCTTTCGCAGAAGTACTCCGGGAAACCTGACTAATGCAGACAGATTCACAGAGAAAGAGAGAACTAACGCTTATTTTTCTCAGCAAATCCCTCTTGGAGTACTTCCGCAAAAGGGTGGGGCCACGACACACACTAAGAGGGCGGCCTCTTCCCCACTCCTCCAATCGGGGGAGGGTGTGCTCTGGGGCTCCACCCCTTCGAGGAAGCACTCCAGGAGGCCTGTTCAATGGAGCTAATTCCGCGGACCTATACTCATCTGATCTGATGCCCCATCACACGCTATGTGAGCATAAAACAGTAATATGCGGCCTCCACCGGCCTTAAAGTGCTAGGGCCGCCTAATCATCCCTGGCCTTATATATATATATATATATATATATATGTGTGTGAGAGAGAGAGAAAAAAAGTTTATATTATTGGCCATGTTGCTAGGCTGCAGATTATCTGACCCCTTGATAGGCCCTGTCTAACTTCCATTAGTTCCATTTACATAGTGAGGATATTTAATAACTGAATAAAACCCTCAATGTTAGGAAATATTCTTTATTTCTCTGGGTGATGCTGTTTTTTTTGTCTGCAGATTTTCGCAGGTGACTCGTGCCCTGCTATTAGCTAGACATTTGTAAACACATTATGGCTGCCTCCCAGCAGATGTGGCATGGGAGCAGCTGGGGCACCGGGGGTCCCTTGTCTTGGCACTAATAGTTGGAGGTGTGTGTGGCTGGCAGCAGCTGGCTTTCCCCTTGTGAAATGTGTGTATGCATGCGCGCCTGCTGTGTAAGTATCCTCGCTCCAGTCTCGGTATCCTAGCAACCCTGGAGATGCTGCGGTCCTGTAGAGGAGGAGGTGGGGAGTGAAGAGGATTGGGGCTTGCGTTCAATTAACTGATTCACTGCCATTACCAAAGGTTTGCGAAACCCATTCCTTTTAACACACACAGCGCAACGTAGGGTGAGATTGTTCTCACGCTTTACGGCTGACAAGATCTCGGGGGGGGGGGGAGAGATTTGCTACAAACCAAAACAGCCCCATATAATTTCTGCAGGTAAATCTTTGGCAAGCGCTTCATCACAGTGTGTGGAATGGATTAGGATTAACGGAACCCTATTTGTAAACGTTCAGTGAAGCTGAAAGACAATGACTGCTCCTTGTAGCTTCAGTCCAGAGGCAGCAGAATAGGCCTGTGTGCCATATATCACCACATATACACTTGCCAGAAACTAACACCACATTATACCCCGAGAGAAACCAAGTGGCTCTGATACCGGGACACCTTGACTTGTCATTACTGAAAGATACGAGTCTTCCATAAACATATAAAAATACCTATGTTTCTTATCTTAAACTGCTGTGGTTCGGGAAAAGAAACAGATCCGCTTTAAGAATTAGCCTGGCAAACAGCGTATTATTACTATATATAAATAAATGCCAATATTAAAAGAAATAGTAAATGAGATGCACCCGCACATTTTCCTACAGAGTCCCTTTTGCCCTAAATCGTTTGGCTGGGGTATTTACTGCATGTGTCCTTCACAAATGCCCTGTAGTGCAACTGAGTTATCCATTTAGCCAGAATTGTATACGTTTGCACATGCATGTGAAAAATTCATTATTTTATTGCCATATTAGCCCAAGAGAAACTCGTCATTTTACGTGATGTTGGTACGTTTTCTTGTGCCAAGTAGAACAAGACGTAACGTTTTGGGAGCTCAGAGGTCTGTTCTTTAAAGGGACTTTCGACTAAAGACAGCATATGTGTGTGAGCTAGTGAGATGTGTGCATGAGGGTATATTATTATTTGAATATTATCTTTTATTTATTAAGCACCAATAAATTACGCAGCGCTGTACAATTTAACACATACATGACAGAAATACCTTTATTTTAGCAGACAGATCCAATGTCAGATACAGTCAGGACATATACGCAGTCAGGATACATAGGGGTGCATAGGGGTTCAGGGAAAAGTGTACTACAATGCCCACGGGTCCTGGCCTCTGGCATTACGACAGACCGCACATTCAGCACGGCTCATAAGTTGATGCCAGTCGCTCAGTGGCAGATTTCTAGTATAATTTTGATGTGCTGAGGCGTGCATTTTAATGGCATGTGGCCGTGGTGTTCAGGGACAGCAGACGGATGTGACAGCCACTAATCCGTCCTGCAGACCGTTCAGATGGAGAAGGGAGGGGGAATGAACTGTCTGATCAACAGTGAGCTGAGTGCATGGACCCGAAAGGGCCCGGTTATGTGAATATGTTCTGAGCCACGTGACATGCATGTAACCACGATCAAGCATGTAACGAGATTCTGGCAGCATCGTATATATCACGGATGCTTCTGTTCGGCAGCGGACCTGTTGGAAGCGACTAAGGCACTTTCACTTGGCTGGAAGCCTACATTCTGGCAGGATATTTATTTAAAGCCCAAGAGGCTGAACAGGAAAGTAATTAAGGTTCTAAAATGTTTCACGCACGGTCCAGATGTGAATCTAGCAGAAATGGATGGAGATTAACACAGACTAATCTTGTAACTCTTTCTTTTGTTGTTTGGGTCACTTTGAATGCGTTGGTTTACAGGCTGGAGATGTGTTCATTTTGTCACTTAAAGCCAAATGTATCCTTGATGCTACTCTAGAATATACTATTCTAGAATATTTAAAAGTGACATAAAAGCTTTCCCAAACACCTGCAACTCCAGTGATGTTTGGCAACAAGGGAGGGTAAATGGGAATTATAGTAGCTGTGGTTCAGCTCCATCTACATCCAACATGCTCCCCATCTCATTGTCTTTGGCTTTTAGTAAGCTTACTGTCCTACCTCCTAAGTGCCCCAAAAACTAGATCACAGCTCACACATGGCCCCCTTACAACACATTGAATCAGAGCACAGCGATATGACATCATAATCCATCTTTCTGCTCAGTATATAGTAAACGGGGTAAGGTAGGTGGATGGTTCTGTCCCTGGCCCCGCCTCTAACCACACCTAACATTGGATGGCTGAAGTGTTGCCGTGGGGGGGGGTAACAGGAAATATATTTATGAACTAAGTAAATTAAATACTTTTATTTACAACCGACTTCCACAAACAGCAATCAGAAGGTCACAAAGTGACATAAAAATCCCCACTAAAACCCTGCCTTATCCATGCCTCTAGCTACACCCCTAAATTGAAAGTGCCCCTCTTTGGCTGTTTGTAATGTTAAAAGGATTAATAAATTGATTGGGGTGCATAGAAAAGAAATGCCAAAAGTCTCACTATCTGTTGGATTGCTGTGTCACCCTTATTTTCCAATCAATCAAGGAGCCGGGTTTTCTTTAAATCTGCATACACTGTACTTTTGTTGTTTTTATTCCTAGTATATGACCTTTGGCTTTGCTACATTTACGGACTTGCTTTCTCCTCTGGTTTGGGCTACTACTTCCATGTTTGACTCAGCTATCTTTGACTATGAGTACCTCTTGAATCCATGGCCATGTTTACCATGCTCCGGCTACCGGAATACCCATCCCTGTACCTCCGGCTACCGGAATACCCATCCCTGTACCTCCGGCTACCGGAATACCCATCCCTGTACCTCCGGCTACCGGAATACCCATCCCTGTACCTCCTGCTTGTGTAACCATTAAGGTATCCTGTACGTGGTAGGCAGAGAAGACAGGAGCCTCTGAGTACCTCTGGGCTCAAAGAATGGGGCCTTTCATAGAAGAATATCCTAACCCTACCATGTGCACCAGAGACTAATCGAGAGGGGGGCCTTTGAGACAACAAAATGTTAGAAGCAACGTAAAATTAATGCAGATAAATCAAACATGAAACTATCTCCCGATGCACTAATGTCATCTAAGTTTATTAGCGAAGAAGAGCAAAATTTGCAGAGAACGGCCCCTTTCTCAATGTTTCCTCTGGAATGCTCGTGCTGCGTAAGAGTAGCTTTCTACACCCATCACACTGTTAATATTCAAGGTTATTTGGAATGAACATTTCACTTGTAAGAGCGTTTTGGTGAAGAATAAGGATTTGTCATCGACCTTCAGGCTTCTACTCTGTCATCTTACATGTGATGGGATGCTTTATCTTCGGTTAATGGTATACATTTATGCGTTTTTTTGATTGACTCTGTCATGATCCATAACTCTAAAAGTGAGGATGACTTTCTTTTACGCCAATCTTACTAACAAGCTTAAAAAAGATAATCACCTTAACAGGAGGAATTCACTTCCTCGTCATGCCAACGAGATCTATAGGTTTAGAATATGGTGGTAGTGATTATATTTAACGGTTCATGCATTTAATTTTATTTAAAAACACAATTTGTTGTAGCTCAGGGTATGGGCATGTTTCACTCCAGTCCATGTTGGATCTTGAGGGCCAGACTGTAGAAAATGAGTCTTGCATGGTTACTGATTGGGTGGTTTGTTTATACGTCTAGGCTTTCTCTTACCTTATAGATGTTATTGTTCCCAGGTGTCCATGTGGGAGAAGGAAGACGTGAAGAAGCAAATATGAGTACTCAAACTACCCCAGATCCTGTCTCCTCTCCCCCATCTCATGGGCAGAAATACTTTGACCGATATACAGATGATGATCCAGAATATCTTCGTATTAGAAACATGGCAGCTGACCTTAGGCAGGACTTCAATGTGATGGAGCAGAAGAAGAGAGTGACCATGATTCTCCAGAGCCCAGTGAGTGTTAGTCTTGCAATGGGGCAATTGAGGGTGTCTAACCAAGGGAGGCTCTCCTGCCATGTTCAGCTTAGCCATTTTATTTCAACATGTAGCCATACTATTGCAGTTTGATATTATATCACATTATTTCCCTCCGCTATACACATTCCAATAAACATGAAGATACAGATATTGTTCATCCATAACAGTGTTTTCCTTAGAAAGAAAGAAAGAAAAAAATAACGTGTGTTGCCATACAAGGAAGCTTTAAGTCTTAGTTACCCCATCTCAGCGTTAGGCCATATTCTTGGAGGTCACGCCGTCTGGAGCTGACTCCTTCTAGTCCGATGTAATTATACCTGAGTGTCCCAGCTGGTATTTTTTATTATTGATATATCACTGCTGAAACCCCTACTTGAATGTAGCGGACAATTGGACGGACTTTATACTGCTTAACAAGTCATGGTTTTCATAAGTTCCGTTATTAGAGCTCCTTGGTTGCTATCCTTGGAATTAAGGTTTTAATATTTGAAAAGACTCAGAGGCGGCTCTTTTATACAGTTACAGGTATGGGTATCATTGCGCTTCTGCTTGCTTATTGATGCTCTCTATGTGTCTTAGTCTTTTAGAGAGGAACTGGAGAGTCTCATCCAGGAACAGATGAAGAAAGGAAACAACTCCTCCAATATCTGGGCTCTCAGGCAAATTGCTGACTTTATGGCCTGCACCGCTCCCTCTGCCTTCCCCACCTGTCCCATCAGTACGTGTCCCACATTTCTGGGGGAACTGAACTTAAAAAAGACTTAAAAAAGAAAGAGCCCTTTCTCCACCAACAGGGGAAATGTGCTGGGGACACTTAATTGCTCTCTCTTTAGTCATAATAGTCATAAAGGGATCACTTTATATTGTGATATGTTGGAAATCATCACTTTTTTCGCTTTACCATTAATATAGTTGAACATTGGGATATACATTGCAGTCCTAATAAAATCCAAAATATAAAATGGCATATGTGGGAATAGACAGAGTACCTAGGCCAGCGTTTGGCTCCACCAAGAGCTGTGATGCAATAAATAATCTGATAACTGAAAGGATAAATGTCTCTAATGTTAATGTTAGATGAGAGCTTTTTTTTTTGCTTTTCTAGACTCTTCAATGGTGACGCCTATCAATGACATTCACTGCAACGATCCTGTTCCACTGGCCAAGGGTGAGAGGCTCATGAGATGCAAGCTTGCCAGTGTATACAGACTACTCGACGTCTATGGATGGGCTCAGCTCAGTGGAACATTTGCTTCGGTAGGAGAACTATCCATAGCTAGAGAAAAATGGTAGAAAAAGGATATGTGGAGGACTCAAATGATGTTTTAGCACAAGTACAGCAAGAATGCCAAATCAATTCCCCTTTACTGTGAATGCTCCTCCACTGAATGTAAAGCTGTAGCTTAACAAAGGCACAGTAGAATTGTTTTACCTGTTGGAATTAAGACATGTAGCAGGAAGATATGTTAGAACTGGATGTTTTTTTAGCCATTTATACTAAATCTTAGAGGTATTGTATATATTTTTTAATAAGGAAGATGGATAAAGATATAGTGGCCACAGAGGAGATGGAGAAGTACCTTGTACTTGGCCAATGTAAAAGATTTGAAGTCGCGTAAACTTTAGGAACCTCGGGGGTCTAATCCTCATTTGATATCTGTTCAATATGTTTGAGCTTTGCAGTGTATTTGTTTACGTGTTACTTCTGTTTCAGATAAGAGTTAATAAAGAACAGGACCATTTCTTAATAAGCCCTCGAGGGATTGCTTGCTCTGAGGTGACAGCTTCAAGCCTTGTGAGTACCGAGGACATTTGGAGATGTAATGTTAGATATTTTGAAACTTAATAACAAAATATGTTTAATAAAATCTGCCCACAGTTGTCAGATAAACCAGCAAGGGGAATTTTACATTCCTTAACCTGACTTCATGGTCCCCCCTTCAGTTTCTTATGTCTTGGGTTCTTGTCTCATAAGGACAACTTGGCAAGGGTTGGAGTTGAAGGACATCAGTGTCTTTCCCTACAACTGAGTTGCAAGTTCATGTGGGCGCTCCAGGATGCATGAAACTTTACTGAGCATGGCACATCGGCATGCAAGTGGGGAACCTAATCTTATGCTGACCCAAAATCATATATCCTGATACTTTTTGTTTTAGAACAATTGTCCTTTTGAGGGTCACTATCCTACCTTTTTTTTTATCACCGAATATTGTAAAAAATAATAGCCACAATAGACATTCCTGTCCAAATGTCACCTGCAGGTGAAGGTCAACATTTTGGGGGAGATGGTGGAAACGGGTAGCACCAGCTTTGAGGTGGACACGTATGACTTCAGCCTTCACTCTGCCGTCTATTCTGCAAGACCAGACGTGAGATGTATCATCCAGCTACACACTGCAGCCACAACTGCGGTAAGGTTTTTCTTTATTTTATTCTGTGCTGCCCAACCTTAGGTTGCCTAGGAGGCAATAAGCCTGTGAGAGCCTCCACCATAAGGTTCTCCCCTGTGTAAGCAAACAAATGCAGGCTCGTCCAGGTTTCAAGAAAGCCTAGGGTTGGAACTAACTTATTCCGGCAGCAGTTCTGGGGTTGGGGGGCAGTCCCACCGCACAATAGGACAGTTTCAAGGGAGATCATAGCGCCACCTTACGCTATCCAGCACAGCCTTCATAGACTTCATTAAAAGAGATGATGTCATATCCCGGCACTCTGTTTCTTAAAGGCGATGTGTTTCTTTTATTGTGTGGGAGACGCCAACCATGGAGGTAGAGGGGACTGGGGGCGCAAAAGGTAAATGCAGCTGAAGGTAGGCTGTGTCAAGGGGGTTATAAATAATTCACGGTACAGGATGAAATAGAGTTTGACCAGTCTAGCCCTCTGTGACCACATACAGTCATTGTACATTGAACACAGTTATTCATGTGAAATCTATCATAATGCTCCAAAAATTTTGAGCCTCAGCTGCATGCATTCGCATAACATTGCAATGCGTAGGAATGAAAAGTAGTGATTCACCCTTTTTCTTAGGTATGTCGTTGTCTATGAATTACAGGTGTCAGCAATGAAATGTGGTCTCTTGCCCATCTCTCATGACGCCTTGCTGGCTGGGGAGGTGGTCTACTATGACTATAATGGTGACATGGAAGAGGAAAAAGACAGAATTGAACTCCAAAAGTGTCTGGGACCCACATGCAAGGTGAGGCCACATTCCGGAACAACCTTTCAAAGGTCTTACAAAGCCTCTCGGTCATCCATTTTAAACAAGGACCTGTCACTTTTTGTTCAAGTCCTCCGTTTCACAGTTATGCACACGAAACAAACTTATTAAAATCCCCTTATCAGAGCAGCCATCTTAATTATCCCTACATCTTTATTAATTGTTTCCATACATGACTTTTTTTATATTATATCTGTTTTTTGGTGTACTTCCCATGGTGGCTATGCTTTCTTTGATCAGATTCTCGTTCTGAGGAATCACGGAGTGGTGGCGCTCGGAGAAACAGTGGAAGAAGCTTTCTATAAAATTTTCCACCTGCAGGAGGCTTGTGAAATTCAGGTAAGTGGAGTCACTGCCATTGGTTCCAAAAGAAACGCCTGAAAAGTGTGACATATTTTTCTGCGTTGGCTATTTTGTCAATAACAGCCAATAAGTATACTGATGAGAAATTAGCTCAGACGTGATATCGTTAAAGTACAAGTTATTCTCGCAATGACATTAGATGATGGGGAACATTCATTTATTTACTGGCTCTTCACAATTTGGGTAATATCATTATTATTATGACATTTCTTATGTCTCTGCCATTGTTTGTCCTCCTCTTCCATCACAACTCTTAAAATTTTATATGGACAAAAAACATTTTATTTCATATTATTTTTATATCACTAATTATTTTAATTAAAAAAAAATGTTTTTGTCCTGAAAATGTTGGGAGGTGAGATTTTTTTATGTCACTTTATGACATTTTCATAATTATTCTAGTAATTGTATATGGCACTATTTGTGGATGTAGAACAATATGAAACATTCATACCCAGCGAACCTGTCCATCTCGCATTGTGTTTTAAATGCCGCTGCAGTTCCAAAACCAGACTCCCATGCATTAGGAAAGATAGGAGATCATATTAATTATAAATATTACCACTGCTAATTGACATGTTTCCTCACTCACTCTTAGTCATCTATTATTTATCATCCATATTTTGTATTAATAATATATTCAAACATAATGGTGGGGCCACTGAAGTGTATGGTGCTGTTGGTATTTAATGGTTTTAAACCCACATTATGTTGACTTGGAGGAAGTTGCGAGTCAGTTGCGGCGTGGTGAGGACATCATTGAACTGGGCATAAGGAACAGCTGATTGGCATATACTATTAATATCTCAGGTGGGACACACTAAGGTTCAATAAGTACCTGTTATGGGGTAATAAGCCTTGGCGCATTCATTAAAAACGATACAACATCGATATTATGCATCCAGAGAGGACTTTCCTCGTAATAAGAAGCAGCCCCCGACCATGTGGACATAAATCCCGCAATCAGTGCTGTGCATACTCAAGATCCCACCTAGCCCATAATTTACCAGCAGCCAAGACATTATGGTCAATATATATATAATATATATAGATATTTATAATATAATATAGACAGAAGGATATACAAGACGTCTATGAAATCGAAATTCGAAGCAGATTTTGGGACAGTTAGTTTTTAATTTATTTATTATTATTTAAAAATTAAAAAATGCCGATGGCACGTAGAGGGCACAAAGCACATGGCAGAGCAGAAACAAGGATCTTCCATCGCTATGATCACCATGGCAACCTTTAGTGCAAGACGTGTAGCGTGTTAACTAGCAGAATTCTCTTGGGTTTTCCATTCATGCCCCTCCTGCAAATGATGACAACGTAGGAAAGTAGCGTGATGGCTACACCGCAACAAATCACACATCACCATCCATTTTAATCGGGTTGTGGCTGTGAGGGGTATCCTGATCCATGCGCAAGTGCGCAGCCTGCTGGTCGCAAGGTGGTAGTGCTGGTTAGAAAATGTAATTTAACAAATAATGTTCAGCTTTTGATAAAGCACTTGAGGTGCGAAACACGCCAAGCGGTCTCTCTTTTTCTGCGGCTGGTATGATATTCATTGTCATTCATTGTTTTTTTGTTACTTTTCTTGCATAATTTTGGACACATTATATTTTTTATACATAAGGGATCAAGCATCCGAATAAAATACTTTTTTTAATACTTCTATCTTCATTGAGTGCCGGTGTTCCTTTATCTAACAAATAATGTTTGAACACTAAAAATCTATTAATATCCTGGCCAGTACTTTTTCAGAAAGTGAGGGAACGTTAGTTGTTAGACGTCTCCAACTGGGCAGGATGGTCCCCTTAGGAAATAACAGGTTTTGTGGCCAACATGTCAGAAATGCCCCAGGCTCAGCAAGAGTGGTGGAATAGGATCCTTAGCTTGACTCAATCAGACTCATCCTCTTGTGTATTATTTTATCCATAGTGACGATTGTGAGGACCTTTCTTATTCTACAGGCAAGTCTGGCTCAACTTGTATGTGTCTCTATGAGCAAAGCCTAGGCCCTGACCTACACTCTATGACAGGGGTGTCCAAGTTTTTTCTGCAGTGGGCCACTTCATCAGAATTGTATACGTGCGCGGGCCGCACTCATTTTTCACTGTGACAAAAAATATGGCCTTTAATAAAATATGCAGATTAAAATAAAGTAAAATGACACAAAACCTTTACTCTTCCTCTCACTGATTTCTGGGCCTAGAAAGTTTTGTGACTACTAATTCAGGATTCCCTAGATTTATTCTAGGGATGAACTAAAATGAAAATTCTGGACCAAAACATTCAGGGTTCACTTAGCCAAAACCGAAAATGGCCCCCACCTTTAAAAATAATAATAAAAACTCACATTTTTAATAAAAGTAGGTAACACACAACTGGACAAAATTAGCAATATGACTTGGCAACCAGTAAATGCTGGCAACCCAGGCAACCAGTAAATGCTGGTACCTAGGCATGATGGGACTGTGCTCGCTGTGATTGCTGTTAGCAATCACACTCCTATCATGCCAAGTCAGCCAGTACATGCTGGTACAGGGTGGCTGTAAGTGATGTGCAGACCCCATACTGCAGGCAGCATCACTACACAAGGGGGGCAGCTAGCTAGGTTTCAGCATGTACTGGCTGACTTGGCATGATAGGAGTGTGATTGCTAACAGTAGTCACAGTCCCATCATGCCTAGGTTCCAGCACTTACACATCCATCCAGTAAATGCTGGAACCTAGGCATGATGGGACTGTGATTGCTGTTAGCAATCACACTCCTATCATGCCAAGTCAGCCAATACACGCTGGTACAGGGTGGCTGTAAGTGATGTGCAGACCCCATACTGCTGGCAGCATCAATACACAAGGGGGGCAGCTAGCCAGGTTTCAGCATGTACTGGCTGACTTGGCATGATAGGAGTGTGATTGCTAACAGCAATCACAGTCCCATCATGCCTAGGTTCCAGCACTTACACATCCATCCAGTAAATGCTGGAACCTAGGCATTATGGGACTGTGATTGCTGTTAGCAATCACACTCCTATCATGCCAAGTCAGCCAGTACATGCTGGTACAGGGTGGCTGTAAGTGATGTGCAGACCCCATACTGCTGGCAGCATCACTACACAAGGGGGGCAGCTAGCTAGGTTTCAGCATGTACTGGCTGACTTGGCATGATAGGAGTGTGATTGCTAACAGTAGTCACAGTCCCATCATGCCTAGGTTCCAGCACTTACACATCCATCCGGTAAATGCTGGAACCTAGGCATGATGGGACTGTGATTGCTGTTAGCAATCACACTCCTATCATGCCAAGTCAGCCAATAGACGCTGGTACAGGGTGGCTGTAAGTGATGTGCAGACCCCATACTGCTGGCAGCATCAATACACAAGGGGGGCAGCTAGCCAGGTTTCAGCATGTACTGGCTGACTTGGCATGATAGGAGTGTGATTGCTAACAGCAATCACAGTCCCATCATGCCTAGGTTCCAGCACTTACACATCCATCCAGTAAACGCTGGAACCTAGGCATTATGGGACTGTGATTGTTGTTAGCAATCACACTCCTATCATGCCAAGTCAGCCAGTACATGCTGGTACAGGGTGGCTGTAAGTGCAGACCCCATACTGCTGGCAACATCAATACACAAGGGGGGCAGCTGGCCAGGTTTTTAGCATGTACTGGCTGACTTGGCATGATAGCAGTGTGATTGCTAACAGCAATCACAGTCCCATCATGCCTAGGTTCCAGCACTTACACATCCATGCTATCACACACACACACACACTCATTTATTCATATAATCATTCATTCACAGATTCATTCCCTCAATCACACACACTCATTCAAACTCCCTCCCCACCCCCTTACTTGCACTGCAGCTCCTCGATGCCGCTTACAGACTTCAGTAGGGGGCGCGGCCTCCCTCTGCCTTCTCTGCTAAAGCACAGAGGAAGTAGGATGTCACGTGAACTCCGCTTCCTCTGTGCAGTCCAGAAGACCCTCCCACAAGTAAGTAGCAGGGCTTGAGGTGCGGCTCGCGTAAGATCGGTTGCCCTGGCTGCCGTTCTTACGCGGGCCGCACCTCGAGGTCTCGCGGGCCGCATTTGGCCCGCGGGCCGCATGTTGGACGCCCCTGCTCTATGACATATGTGGACACCACTCCTAGATATTGAGTTTAGGTGTTTTCAGCCATCTCTAAGATGAACATTGGCAGTAGAAAGGGTCAGTGACTTTAAACATGGCACCTTTGTAGGATGTGTGTGCTATTATCGTGTAACGGACGCATCATACCTGGTAACTTGATCGCTCTGACTACCCGGAGCCCCCTTGTGGGATGTGGGCCGCTGACGTCAGATTGCGATCCCGCTAAGGTCATGGGATAAGCTGCTGTATAAGGGGTAAAAGGGATGGTGTGTCAGAACACTGCTTCCGCCCCGCAGAGTATTCTGGTGGAGACCCAGAGAAGTGGCGCTTCTCCCGGAGTCTCCAGACAAAAGCATCTAGTAGTAACAGATCTGCCACAAATCAGTAGACCCGACCCGTCACTTGTACACTGAAGTACAAGCACTGTGCGTTGGGAGCTTCATGAAATGGGTTTCCATGGCCGAGAAGCTGCACACAAGCCGAAGATAATTATGTGGCGTGCCAAGCATCGGCTGGAGCGATGTAAAGCACACCACGACTGGACTCTGGAGCCGTGAAAATGTGGAGTGATGAATCACGCCTCACTATCTGATGGACAAATCTAGGTTTAGCAAATTACAGGAGAACGCTACCTACCGCAGTGTATAGTGCCTACAGTAACGTTTGGTGGAGGAGGGATAATGATGCGGGGCTGCTTTTCAGGGTTTGAGACCCTTAATTCCCTTGAAGGGTAATCTTATTGCTACAGAATACAAAGACCTCATTGAACACCTTTGGGATGAATTGGAACGCTGATTGTGAGCCGGGCTACTAGATGAACGGGCAAATATTCTCACAGAAAGACTCCAAAGTCTTGTGGAAAACCTTCCCAGAAGAAAAGAGGCTGTTATAGCGATAAGGAGGGTCAAATTACATATAAATTTCCAAGTGTCAGGTGTCCACATACTTTTGGCCATATAATGTAGTTGTAGCTTGTGCACGCTCACCTTTTCATTATGACGATTTAGCTGAACTCTGCCAATAACATATGAAACACATCACTGTTGGACCATTTGTGCTTTAATTCACTTTTGGTTTTCCTCGCCTTTTATTAACTCTTTTACATGTCTGCTGCGGATTTAAGGTCTCCGCAGTGCCCAGTGCTGGAGGTCCCGAGAACCTGATCCTGTTGGACAAGGAAAAGTGTCGGCCCCACGAGGTGGGCACGGTGGGCTGGGCTGGCAGCATGTTTGGACCCATGCAGAAGAGCCGGTTGGGAGAACATGAATTTGAGGCTTTGATGAGAATGTTGGATAATCTGGTGAGTCATTATAAAAATGTCAAACTTTACAATGAAGGCGGCATGCATTTTTATGAGGAATTAGTGTGCATTTCATAGTGATCTATACATTAAAGGTACAGTTTAATGTCCCCTACAAGTCTCGCCGTCAAAGAATGCCTACAGTCAATCAGGGGGATGCTTTCTGTGTATTCTCATTCTCGCACAAGACGGCACCTAAAGTTAGTGAATGAGCATATAAAGGTTGGAGTGTCACTCAGTATACAAAGTATCTCAAAGCTACAGTCAGTTATTAGTGGAGATGGAGCATCACGGAAACAAGATGTATATCTGTTTTAAAGATATCACCATTAATTTTCTTATATCCTGGAGTTGCAGTAATACCAAAAAAATTTAATTCACCATAGCAACCAATTCCCAAAAGGGGCATGGGCAGAGGGGTCTTTTAGCGGATCTGTGTCTGGCGTTTTGTGCAATGCAGGTTTGGTCTTGGTGATCGCGTAAAGATGTGATGTCTTGTGAGCTTGTCTACCATTAGTGGAGAGGAGTCCCAACCCTACCTTCTTGAAGAGCATTCCATTTAATGATTCTAATTCAGATGTTCTGCATGGTTGTATAACCACCCGTTTTTCTTTTGCCTGCAGGGTTACCGTACAGGATATGCTTACCGGCACCCATTTGTCCAAGAAAAAACAAGACACAAGAGCGAGGTGGAGATACCAGCCACCGTGACTGGGTTTGTTTTCGAGGAAGAGGGCGTTCCTCTCTCTACCCTACGTCAACACGCCCAGAAACAGCAAAAGGAAAAGACCCGCTGGCTAAACACACCCAACACTTACTTACGGGTCAATGTGGATGAAGAAAATGTAAGCAGCCCTAGGAGCAAAACCACGGTAAGGCTCCATGGGACGGCTCCAAGTCATGCTACACCAGATATAATATTTATTCCTGATTGAGAACAAAAGGTATATGGCAATATAAGACAAAGCCTCGTGTGCTTCCCTATTACATTTTTTTCATCTATTATGTAGCTAGAATCATTTGGTGAAAGGTCAGTAGAAAATAGTTGCAGAACAAATCATATAATATGTACTAGGAGTTAAGTATTCAAGTGCAAATTAGGCTATGGTTGATATAAGACTGGCACCTAATAACTGCAGCCTGATTTTGTATCTTTTTAGTGGCTGAAAGCAGATGAAGTGGTGAAGCCCAGCAGTGGAATGCCAATCCGTATTGAGAACCCCAATCAATTTGTACCACTATTCACAGACCCTCGTGAAGTCCTAGAAACAAGGAACAAAGTAGGTTAAATCCAATCTCCCAATATATATATATATCCATTAATTAGCATGCATCAAATGGTGTTTATGCTCCTACATTAAATATATACATATTTATAATATTGGTCTCTTAAGTGAGGCCATTAACAAGATGACACTGAGATATTTCGGTCTCTTCAGTGGGACGGCACTAAAGCCCCCACTCACCCCACTGTGGGATCCCACTGCCAAAACAATTGTCCCCAATCAAAAAAAAAAAAGAGGGTATCATATACAAAGGATGCTCTAGAAATTGTTTATTTTATGTCATATAATATACAATTTGCTGTTTTTGTTTAGAGCATTATCAAAAAACACCAATGCTTTGGTTCTCTGTTTTGTTCATGCTAGGATATAACTATTAATATGTTTTGTTTACAGATCCGAGAGCAGAATCGCCAAGATGTGAAGTCTGCCGGTCCTCAGTCTCAATTATTGGCTAGTGTTATAACAGATAAAAGCAGAAGCCCGGTAAGAACTTTCACATTATGTATGGGGTATTGTTTTGGAGTAAATATAGTGAGGCTTTAACAGAGTCCGTTTCCAGTCTGCAGACAGTCACTTGGCTTCCAAAACAGAAGGTGAAACCAAGGAGCAGCCATCTCCAGAAGAGCCACAAGAACCTGAGACACCCAACCCATTTAGCCAGCTGACTGACCAGGAGCTGGAAGAATATAAGAAGGAGGTGGAAAGGAAGAAGCTGGCCCCTGATGGTTGGTACAACAGCTTATGGGATGTGCCCTCTGCTTATAGATATGATGTTTCTTTGTGTGTACCAAATGACTGATACAAAAGACTGAAAACAGCTTTGTAAATTCACGTTCAAGTGCTACATATTACACCTACTAGTCTCGAGAAGATACTTTTTTCTATGAATTACAATGTTTCTGTATTTATAGATTTGGGTGACAAAGAAATATCCAATGAGGATTCACAACCTTCTCTAGTGACCCCGCCCACTTCTCCAGCCAGAAGTCCCACAAAAGTCCCTGCTGCATCTGGGTCTCCTTCAAAGTCCTCAGAAGGTAGGCAGATGTTGGGATATGGATATAAAAACAGGGACCTTTTCCTCTTGATGGGACATATATATTGGGGGTGTATTTGGATGAATATTTTTTTCTAGGAAACTGGATAGGGGAAAAATCTTTAACTAACAGAACATAGGCTTAGGTAAAACAAGAGCAGTGCAACAACCAGTGTGGTGCCCCTAACACTGGCACAGTAGTTAGTATATTAGTTTGAAGCAGAAAATATAGATATTTCAAGGTGATGGTTATTATCCTTATTTTTGAAGGAAAAGGCATCACCAAAAGCTCTAAAAGGTTCTTTTGAGACAGTATCACGCATTGAAACACAGTCGCACTCGGCAAATATAAAAACATCAGGAGATAACAACTTGTAATTCACCAGCTAGTAATAGTCTTATGTTTTTGAAGAAACATAAACAGTGGTTTGTCGTTACTGCCACCTCTTATGATTAAAAATGAAACCAAAATATTTCAGCAAATTTCTCTAATCATATTTGATAAAATAAATAACCTCAGCTTGGTAAATATAAATATATGGCATGGAGGAGCACCAAGGTTAGAGTGCCTGGTGGAGAAATAGTGTGTCCTTTTTTCTCCTTCCGCTGCGGTACACGCAGTTCTTTGTGTACTCATTGTGATCACACTTTGTCATTGTGTCTTTGTGTGTGTGTCGCCACAACCTCTCCCCTTCTTTTTCCATGTGCTCTCTCATGGCAGGAGTCACCTCAGACTCTGAATACCTGTCTTTGTAGTAAGTATAGCCAGCCTGCTTTGCTGCTCCTTCCACCCCTTAACGCTTCTTCAGGAATACAATGACGTTCCCTCCTCAGCAGCTCTATTACAGGCGTTTGGATACCATTCCATTCTAAAACGGTGGGAAGCTGACCATACATAAAAACAACTGATTTGACCTCAAAACGGAAACTGATCATTGCTTGATTTTATTGGTACTGATCAAACATAGCTGAACCTTATTGATTGTTTTGTAGTTTTTTCCCCCCCAGATATTTGACCTTCTCTATTGTTGAATGGTAACCAAATTCTGTAACGTAGTTAGAGCAAACTGAAGGATGGTAAAACAAATGGAGATTGCTATCTACACAAAATGTATGACTTTTACCAAAACGAGGACGCATCTTGTGTTATATTTGATTTTCAACATACCGTATTTTTGTGGAGTGGGGGGGTCGACCTTAGGTATGCATGTTGGGTAGGTCGATTTTATTTAAAAAAAAAAAAAAAAAAAAATTCTCCTTATGCTTCAAGTAAAATCTGACTAATCCAACCTTGTCAACTAACTGCATTTGCGGCATTGTTAATCCAATAACACTTTTTAACATGAAAAATTTACATTTGTCTGCTTCGATTTTACATTAAGTTAGCTGTTTCTAATATTAACCCCTTTCTTTCCCGGCGTGAAACTTACTTTTTTGTAAATGTAAATCAGGAATAGAGTACAGGGTATTTCAATTTTTGTTAAGCCTTTATCTTTTACATGCACCTCCATTTAGGGGGAGTTATTTGAAAATTCTAGTTTTTTTTCGGCAATATTTTTGCAGATGATATCTGCTAGAATAAACATATCTATTCTTTCCCTGAGAACCATTTTTTATATCGGATTTACTGAGAAGGCAGTAGACAAGTGGAATGGCCTACCAGCAGACCTGGTAGATGTTAATTCAATGGGAAATATAAACATGCACAGTGTGGGCAAGCCCAACACCTGATCGGACTGAAGGCCTGAGTCTTTACAGCAGGAAAAAACAGATAGACTAGAGAAGGTTCTACAAAGATCAGTTATGTTCTAGGTTCTAGATCACAGATGAAGGGTTGAAGAGTAAATCATCTTTGAATGAATGACATTAATATTTTTAATATAGGCACATTTTGACCTTATGAATGGCTTACCCTTTCTATATAATTTTTTTTCTGTTATTATATAGGCACGGAGAGGAAGGAAAAGACCCCAGCAGCCACAGAAGCAGAAACTGCAGAAGAAAAAGCCCCACCATCTGTGGTGTTAAACGGTAAAGAGGAGGATCAGCCTCCTCCAGAGGAACCACCGGCTAAAGTCACAGACACAGAGACCCCCAAAGGGAAAAACGATACCGTTCACAATGCCTCCCCAGAAGGATCCCCCACAAAATCACCCTCCAAAAAGAAAAAGAAGTTCCGTACACCTTCCTTCTTAAAGAAAGGAAAGAAGAAAGAAAAGGAAAAAGAAAAAGTAGAGTCCTGATTTCCTGGAGAAAACTGAACAGATAGGGTAATCAAGCCCCTTTGCTGCCAGGGGGTTAAATATACCCTGTTTAATAGGGACATCAAGATTAGAGATGGGCTGTTTGCTCGTGACTCAGTCATATGTGTACGGACTGGGCTGGACAGATCAGAAGGTCCACAGCCTCCTTGAACAATCCATCTTATCTCTCTAAAAGACATTTTCATAATGTTTCCAGCACCGCAGACACCAGGAGGATGAACACTGCACCCGACCTAGTTTAAAGACCCACAATCATGTGATAAACCTCAGTTTTATGTTTTCCATAAAAAAAAGAACACTGTTTAACAGTAAATTACGTTCTCTTTAATCATAGCCAGATACCGGGAAGGGCAGCCTAATAACTGGAGATATCCATACAAAACTATGGAGATCTGCCATGTTTTGGCTATTATAGTGAATGTGGAGGCAACCATAGTGGCTACGGCTACTTATGACATTAGAATATCTGCTTTCTCTTAGAGGCCATTGCCTCCTGGTTGGTAGATTATTCATCACTACACAAAATAAATACACTTATTGCAGATCTGAATATATTCCAATGCACGTGAACACGTATCCATTTTGGGGGATGCTGTACTGAATATTCTGCATTTAATCCATTATCCACAATCCCAAGAGTCGATCACAGACAATACTAGCCCATGGGCTGGCATTTCATTATTTATATGGTACTTTGTGGCATTTGGGAAACAAATAAAAATGCACATCCGGGTCTCCCTCTTGGTGCGCTTTGCTTGGATCCAGCCACAAACTACAACAGCTCAGCCCACGGCACCATAATGCCCCAAGGCGTGCCAAGATGGACAATCCACCCCTGACCGGGCTTCATTTCTTATCTGTGGTTCTTCACTTAGGTTATCATGTTTTAACGTGTTCTTTGTATTCTTTGGATTTGTATATGGTACAAGTAGGTTGTAGTTTAAAGACAGACTCTCAATTAAAAGCTATCGTGTCTTGGAGGGGGGAGATATTTTAAGGACCACGAGACCATTTTATTTTCTTATTTGTTGTAAAGACCAGGAATCCAACAGGGTATGTGACTTGTGAGGGGGACACTTCTGGATTTACCAAGCTTGAAATACAGATGCGATGACCACATCACTTTAGGTGTAGAGTTGTGCCGTGTTAGCCATGGAAAGCGAGAAAGCTAATTTGGTAAAGATGATACCTTTATTGGCTAACTGACGTAGAATGGATTGCAAGCTTTCAAGACGGTCTAGGTCTCTTCCACAGGCATTTTATACATCGCTTTATTAACCGTTTCTTTGAAGTTTTACTTCTTTTTGATGTTTTTTGTCAATGGTTTATGCAACAGTGATACGGATAGTTGGCAGTGAGGACTTTCTGTGTGGGGAAAAAACCAACATGGCTTCCGTCTAAATAGCACTTCTCTTTGAAACCATATTTTTCAAAATGGAACCTTACACCAACGTTCTAAACGACCGAATCCGTGGATTCTCCCTCATTCACAACACACTGTTTAGCAATATTTGTGTGACAGATAGTGGGGGGAAAAGTGACATTTTTACAGAACTTTACACATTTCATTGAGTCGAGTTGATCACCAGAATACTCTTCTTGAATATGCATTCCAATAACTTTTGGGGGAGATCTTGAATGTTCCCTGTGCTGTGACACCAATAATACAACATATTTATTGTCTTACATCACCCGAGTATAATAAAATGATACAAGGAACATGGTGCTGGCGAGAAGACTTCTTTCACTTTCTTTGTGTGAATACCACGTTTTTCCAGTTCCTAGTTAGTAATTTGTTGTAATAGAATAATAATAATTACTCCTATTAATTTGCTCACTGCATCAATATTTATGGTAGTTGAAGTTAAACTTTATATGTGGAGCAGATCCTGCTTTTAAATTTCCTAATTATGTTAAATATGTAGTTCCAAGTACTTTGAAATAAAAAGGCCCTCAACCGTTCGGGAGCACGAGAGAACGTGGTGATTTGGGTGGGTTACCTCTTAGCAGTTTATGGTGCTGTTTACAAACTTTGTATCTCTTCCACTTGTAGCTTTTGGGACCAATCTGAAGCTTTTCCGCTGTGCGCACTTTTTTCTAGTGCTTACCGATCTGGTTATGTACCCTGTAGCTGCTTGCATCTTGCTGCACCCTGGTAAACAAATACAGCCATGGTCTGAAGCCACCAGTGACCCATCGCCACTGATGAGCGACATTTCAGCACCATGACTGCTCTTAATGTTAGCAAACCCCGCAAGCTCGGCCTGTTTACACGATATATACCCCTTAGAGCGGAGGTACCCCACTACTAGACCTTAAGCAAATCTCAATACGCTCTACCAGCATTACGGCAGGAAGATGCATCATGAGAGTTGTAGTTCTACAACTGGTAAGAGAGTTGTGGGCTATACCGTCTTACACAGCATTTAGAAACTCAGTGGATTTATTCTAATCTCCGAACGAGCAGTACATGCCACTTAATTTCTGACTCAGACATCCTTAATCCTTTCTGTACCAAAGGAGAGACTGAATACGCTAGTTGGCCTACTTTGCGCGTGAAACACACTAACTAACGTAATAGCTTGTCTCGTATTCCACTTGGAAAGTGTGGGGTCTGACAATCGTAACAGCGATGGTCTGTAGTGTCTCCTAATGTATATAAAACGCCTATAGATGCCATTGCCCTGATACTGTTATGTCAGAAACAGTGTAAATAATATAACTGCATGGGCAGCCTTCTTTGTGCTCATCTGCTAAAGCCTCTGTTTTCTTCTGTACCCACATAATAAATTGACTTCACTATTGGATGGTAGATGATGTTGTGTTTCTTCATTAATCGTGGTTCTTTCCATTGTTCTGATGAGTTTCTCTCCTTATGAAGCATTTGGGGTGGGGGGGTCGCTTGTCTCTCTCTAGCCTCTCAACCATATCTTTATTGTTAATGCTGTTTGTAAAGCTGCTTAGTTTGCATGCATTCTAGCGCATTTCTTTTACACTTGCAAATGCATGTATGCGACTGGCCAGCCTTCCAATGGTCAGTCCAAGCCTGTCATCTTAGAAGAGGTTGATGGGGGAAAGGCTGTATGAAAATATATATATATTTGCATGGGGGGGGGATCAGCGAGCTGCAGTCCCTCATACCAAATTTAAAGAAAAACAAAACAATCAAAAAACACCTGCCTGTAAATTTTTTAATAAATAGGGTGATTATATGTGTTGAAGCTCCACTCCAACCCTATTTTCATGGTAATTCATATTGGAGTTCATTCCGCATACAAATCCATGCACACGTTATTTAGTTAAATAATATAGATTTCTGTCCCATGTAACTCCTACCTAGGCTACTACTGAAAGCAGGGAGTGTGCATATACATGGCATGTAATCTGGTGTAGGGTGGGAGTTTCAGGGGGGCGGCAGCCTCCCTACTGCACCTAATTGTCAATCAAGCTCCCCGGTGCGCCATTACTCCATAGGCTAGTTGAGCTTCCATGTAACTGGCTCCTATGCACCATGGAACACTACCTGGCATAGGCTCATTGTTTTTTTTTTTTTTCTTTGGTGCCGCATTCTGTGCACAAGGCAGCAGAAGCCAGACTACGATACCGAGTTCCCTCACGGAGAACTCGGACAAATTCCAACCCCCCCCCATGGGAGGGTCGGATCTTGAGTCTCACCCCGAAGAGTGAGACTCCTTGCTGGCCTTCTTGAAGAGAGGAAAGGGCCAGAAGGCTCCAATCCTCCTCCAGCAAAGTCCAGGCTTCACTGCCTCTTAAAAAGAAAACAGTGTCCAAAAACGCAGTGACAAAATCGTGTGCCAAAGAATAGTGATGGCCAAGCCGTGAATTTCAAAAGCCGTGAATTCAAAGGGGGGGCAAATTAATAGGCACTCGTGATAAACGATGTGAGGCTCATTGGTGAACTTACTCTGCACCACTCGTGCAAAGATATGATGTCATATCTCGGCGACCTTGGATTTAAGTGGTAGGAGGTGACTAGCGTACTTGGGTCAAGCTTAGCCAATTTGCATGCAGCATCACATATCTATATATACCATTACATAAGTTATTGTGGGTAAAGGCGATGGAAACCCTTCCATTTAAATTTCATGGGTAGTAGAAGCATTATTAAACACTCATCTACAGACACCAGACAAGCCAAAAGGCTTGTTTTTCCCTCAGAAATCTCATGGTGCTACCACAACCACAAGGGACTCTGGGTAGGTGCATGCAAATAAGGTAAACAATGATGACCTTTTGCCTCTATACCCACTTTATACGTGTAACCCTTGAAAGTAATTGCCCCCTGTATATATATTGTATGGGTACCCTAAAAGTGAAATAAATAAGTGAACAAAATCACAGAAATACTTGCTTTTTGCAATATATTTTATAGAAATGTATTTAATAGGCCACGTCATGAAAGCTGAAGCGTCAGTCTATGGCAGACCCAGCTTTTAACAATGAATCTCCTTTCCTTAATTTATACAACGTTACGTCATTTTCTATGTTGGCCCAATAAAAAGTATCAATATCTTACGAATCGACCACATGGTTCATTTTTGGGCACTTAAAAGAAGAAAATATTTATTTTACTCCAGAAGATATAATAAAAAGTACATTTAAGTAAAATCTAGCACAATAAACACCAGGCCTTGTTAATTTAGTGTTAGTTGAACAGCATACAGCGCAAGCACCACACGCTTCTTTACTGCACAATTCAGACGGCGGAACCTTTCTTACCGGAAGTTGTTTCTGACCGGAGCCGCAGCTGGTGCACTGTCTAGAAGTTTCTGTTCCGTGCTACGCTTCCTGCGACTGAAGAGAAGGCGAGATGGGTCGTAGCCGCAGCAGGTCCCCGGAAAGACGCAGAGGTGAGTAACTTACCGGAACCGACTGGCGAGATTAGTTCTGTGCGAGGCTAGTGGAGGGAGCGGCGTATCATTAGGATACCGTGCTGTGGAGTATAGGTACACAATTAGAGGCTTCGCGTCCCTGCCTGGAAACCGGGAATTGTAGCGTTTCTTTAACGTTATAAAGAAAAAATACGACGATTACAGTTTGAACATCACCCCTCCCCCACACACGCCTTGCTGGGCTTTGCTTTCCGTCTCCCACACGGGCAGCCCCGTGATCTCCTTCGCGGTATTGCCGGGGGTCTGGCATGTGTTTTGTTGCTTTACTTTTAACCCCTTAAGGGCCAAGGCTTTTCTACGCTACAAGACCACAGCAGTTTTCGTGTTTTTACTGTGTGTCCACAATTAAGGCCTTCTTTTGAAATCTTTAATCATACAAAATATATTACATTAATGAATAGAATTTAAAATAAAAAGTGAGAAATGCTTTTTTCATGGGTTTCCATAAATTATACACAGCTAGAGCCAATGTGAAAAAATACTCAAATATGTTCATTAACTTTCTTTGGATTGGAGCCCATGGACCAGATTTTTATCTATTTTGGGCATTATAGGGCAAATATTAGTAATTATCAGCAGTGAGATGAGACCAAATAACCATGACGTATGGGAAACGTTTTTTGTTTTTTTTTTGGCTGTATGCTCTATCCGTGAAGGGGTTAGAGGGACGCTCCATCCAACATATGTGTCTTAATGCATATATTGGCTGCATGGTCCCTTTAAATCTTCATGGGGTGTAGAATCCCCCATATGCCTTTGCCCCCCCTCCTCCTACCGGTTTCCCTGCGGGAAATATGTTCAGCTGAATGCGTCTTCCTGTATGTGATACTACCCCAGGTATGTGTGATTTTGCCCATTTCTGACGAATGCTTGTTGTTTAGTAGGGCTCTTGCACTGATTCACCCCCCCCCCTTATCCAGTGCATCATGTAACGCTCTTCGTAATAATATGGGTAACCTTTCGGCGTAAACCGATGCTGGCATAAAAAAAAAGCATACAAGCGGTGGAATTCTGTTTTTGTCTACATGAGAAGATGAAGTGAGTGGTGAAAGAATGATGTAGTCTTCCTGTATGTTCGCTTTTCAGGATGGCGTGGGAGCTATTGGCACGTGCTGGCGGATTTATTAAGCGAGGTATACATTGGAATGTTGACGCTATTTTATTTGTTCTTGTTTAAGAACGCAGACGTTCCAGATCCGCTTCCAGAGAACGTGAGAGGAGAAGACGAGAGCGTTCCAGGTCCCGTGAAAGACGCCGGAGCCGTTCTCGCTCCCCACACCGCCGTCGCTCCAGGTAAAGTAATGAAGGGCTTGTTGTCTCTCTCCTGCCTTTGTCTGTATAATGTGTTATTGGAGTAATAACTACATGTTACAGTGAAATATTGAAATCAATGATATATGTATTAAAACAAATAATGAATTTGCTGTGGGACAAGCCGTCTTAACGTCTCTCTGCTTCATTCCCTGAGGTAAACCAGATATCAAGATAACAATCACACTGGTTAACAAATAAAGCACGTTTAATGTTATCTGTTAGAGCTGCGACAGTTCCCTTTAAATACTATTCATACATTATGAATCGGATCAATCAACTTTTGTGTTGGGCTATTCTTAACCGGCTGTATGTCTTGTTTGTGCTTTTTATTACTGCCCATGATAAATATTCCAGTGTTATCCGGAATTAATATATTTTGATGGAGTTGCCCACAGAACACTTTTTTTCCCCCCCTGTTATATTCCATTGTTTTGATGTATTTCATGTTTTAGGTCTCCCCGTAGACACAGGTCCTCCTCCCTCTCCCCATCAAGACAGAAGGAGAGACGAGATGACGAAAAAGAATCCAAAAGCTCTGTGCCGGAACGGGAAATGACAGGTCAGGCTTTACAGTAGGGCTGCAACTAACGATTATTTTAATAATCGATTAGTTGGCCGATTATTTTTTCGATTAATCGGATAAAAAAAATGAATGTAAATTTTTCATTTATTTAAAATAATTTACTAAACAAATGATGTTAAATACAAACAGCAGAATAAAAAAACTTTGATAATACATTTCTTGTCTTTATTTCCCAACCAGCCCCCCAATATATGCACATTTGAGCCCAGGCTTGCCACGCTGCCTCCCAGACATGCCATGCTGCCCCCCCACATATGCCACGCTGCCTACCACAGCACTCCACGCTGCCTCCCACATCTGCCACTCCACGCTGCCTCCCACATCTGCCACTCCACGCTGCCTCCCACATATACCATTCCACGCTGCCTCCCACATCTGCCCCTCCACGCTGCCTCCCACATATGCCACTCCACGCTGCCTCCCACATCTGCCACGCCACACTGCCTCCCACATCTGCCACTCCACTCTACCCCCCACATGCCACTGTGCCTGATACGCCTTATACCCCCTGAAACACCACTCCATCCTCCCCAGACATGCCACCCTGCCCTCCCCACATATGCCACGCCATGCTGCCTCCCACATCTGCCACTCCACAATGCCTCCCACATATGCCACGCTGCCTCCCACATCTGCCACTCCACGCTGCCTCCCACATCTGCCACTCCACGCTGCCTCCCACATCTGCCACTGTGCCTGATACGCCTTATATCCCCTGATACCCCACTCCATCCTCCCCAGACATGCCACCCTGCCTCCCAGACATGCCACTTCTCTACCCCCAGATATGCCACTCTACCCCCAGATATGCCTTATACACCCTGATACACCACTCCGTCCTCCCCAGACATGCCACACTGCCCTCCCCACATATGCCTTATATACTGTATATGCCTTATACTCCCAGATATGTCACTTCACTGCCCCCAGGATTTAGATTCCCCTAAATTAACCCTAAACTCCCCATTAACCATAACTGCCCCTAAATTAACCCTTAACACCCCCTTAACCACAGCATCCCCTAAATTAACCCTAAAGACCCCATCAACCACAGCATCCCCTAAATTAACCCTAAACACACCATTAACCACAACTGCCTCAAATTAACCCCAAACACCCCATTAACCACAGCTGCTCCTAAATTAACCCTAAACACCCTATTAACCATAACTGCCCCTAAATTAACCCTAAACACCCCACTAACCATAACTGCCCCTAAATTAACCCCCACCTCCCCTAACTTTCAGTAGCCCAAATATATATATATATATATATATATATATATATATATATATATATATATATATATACACACACACACATACACATTATATATATATATACACACACACATACACATTATATATATATATATACATATACTTACAGTTAGATGAGTGTCACAGCCATGTGGTTCTGGCCTGGAGAAGGAAGGGGCGGGGCCAGTTGTCACAGTGATTACAGGGAGGGGGAGTAAGTAGGAGCTGCTGCTGTGAGATGGTGAGTCAGACTAAACGGATTATATAATGAGGGGGATTTTTCAGAGCGTTTGCTCTGAAAAAACCCTCATTTTATAATCGATAATAATCGATTCAACTAATCGATAATGAAATTCGTTGCCAACGAATTTCATTATCGATTATTATCGATTTTATCGATTAGTTGTTGCAGCCCTACTTTACAGCTTTACGATCAGTGTTATTAACGCTTGCCACTAGCACAGTCCATTTTGTATAACGCAAATTTTGAAACTAAGATGGCGGTTTATTAGATTGTGTTTTGAATTATAACACGTTCTTTTTCTATATTTGTGATTTAAAACATTTTTGATGTGAGGCATATCTGCATAACTAAATTCTAGTGCACGTTAAGGTTCGCACATCGTACAAACAATGCTTGAGTCTTTGCGGCTGGAAACACGAGCAGTAGATGGGCCATTTATCTCGCACATTTAGTTTGATTCATGCTAAGCTGAGAAGCCTCCTGAGTATGAGGAAAAAGCAGCAAAGCTTGAGTTTCCTTACAAAATATGTATAATGGCTCCAAATATTATGCATTTATGTATAGTTTGTTTTGTGTTATCATTAGCAGTAATGCAGCTTTTTGTGGGGGTTTTTTAGTGTTAAATTGTGAGTTAATATGTAGTCTGGTCCACTGGGAATGTCTTGTTCCTTTTCAGTCACACGATGCAGTACTTTAACACATGGTAATAATAGCTAAATGGTCACTAAGGATTTGTGATTTTTCCCTTTTGCAAATGCATGGAGGGATTCTGCAGTATTCCCCATATGTGTTGTCCCCCCCCCCCCACCCCTGTGTTTGACTTGCAGCTGATTTGTTTGGGGTCTTTTTCTTAATAATATGATGGTCTTTTTCAGAGGAGGATCTTGAGGGAAAAACAGAGGAGGAGATTGAAATGATGAAACTTATGGGCTTTAGTACGTTTGACACCACCAAGGTACTATCTCTAAGCAATATCCTTTAATTGTTGCTGTTGTGAAATGTGAAAGAGATGATAATGCCGGCTCAGCAACACATAGCGGTAGTGGCAATGACTTGGTCACTGGGGGAGAGCGCACAGATTTCTGTTCCCGATAGTTGTGCATCTGAGACCAGCTTTCTAAGTGAAGCATCACTGATGTCTGTCAAACCTAACTGCGAAGACCAATTATTCTTCAATCATAACAATTTAAGAATCAGGTAATGGTTGAGGTCTCACACCAGGTGGAATAGATGGGCTAAGTGGCTCTTAATCTGTTTGTTTGCGTTTCTATAATACAGGTGCTAGTTACTGTGTATGATAATCACTAAGCAGGGCTGTGCTATGTGGGGAAAAATATAACATTAATAGATTTTCTAACTGCCGTTTAATAACTTACCGGACATAAATTGTGTTCTCTTTTCAGGGCAAGAAAGTTGATGGATCGGTTAATGCCTATGCGTTTAATGTGTCGCAGAAACGAAAATACAGGTACGACATAGACGTCCTCACACAGTAAAAGCGTTGGCTTGCAATCATTTTGCTGCCTAGTCTGGTCACTGAAATTGCTCAGCGGGCACATGATGGTCACACAGTCATTACTCTTGGAGGATAAAGGGCAAGTAGGATTAAAAAAAAATCTGCCTCACTTAGAAGTCATGTGCATCCTTGCAGATGTAGACCTGTGTGGGGAAAGGCTGAAAAGTTTCCTTATCAACTTAGAAACCAATGGAATGGCGATAAAACTGCTATTCAGACTTGGACCCCATATACTTGTGTAAACTGAATCAATGAGTCAACTGTATAAAAAAAAAAAAGATTCTGGTGCAACATCTTGGCAAAGTGCCATGATTACCACCGCAGCCAAGAGCATTGTCCTCTTCGCAGATTATAGCATATTTATTCTCCAGCTGTGAGCAAGGTTATCACAGAATGTGGCCGACAAAGACAAACCGTATCTGCAGCTATAGGTGCGGATGACGTATAAGGCGATGATAGTAAGCAGCCCCGATACATTACGCTTAATGTCGTACTGCTACAAAACCATTACGCTTCTATATGCTGAAACCGTATTTTACATTAAAAATACAAACTCCTTTTAAATTAAACCTGTCATAAGGTGGCACTTTAAATAGGAACTCTATCTATATTATATGATCACATTTGAATGAACTGTGTTTTAACTAGTTGCTGGGAGAGACTATAAGAGCTTTTCGGTGAGCCCCGTGCACATTTGCACCTCGGCAATACACCACTCACTCCCTTATTGCGTTGCGCATGTGTGTAGAGAGCGTTGTGTACAAAATCCCTTACAGTCCCTATGCTGGTGATAGAAGCAGACTTTAAATGTATATTTTGATTATATGTGTGTTATTTTTTATATAATATATAATTACTCCTAAAGCTTGTACACTTCTGTAAATGACGGGCCACTTTTTTGTGGTTTTTCTGAAAATTCTTCATAAGTGTGTATATTATCTATTATTGAAGTGTGCACATTGAGGTTCTATAGAATCAGGACTTCCATTTGTAGCCTTGTGAGTTTTCTGACGTATTTCATTAGGATTAAGTAGCTGAGTATTATCTTGTAGAACACGAATGCAGTAATGAATCTACGTGCCGTCCATGCAAACGTCGTAGGCTGTGGTCTGTTCCTTTAACTGCATGGCATGGGTTTGAATGGGTGAGCCTGTCTTACCCAACTTTCTGATCATGTTCAATTTCTTTTTTTTGTGATTGTTCCCTAAACTTTGTCTGGACTGTATTAAATTCTTATAACATTGTACTGGTTGGGATGAATGAAATTCATCAATTGAATCAATAAATCCTCTAATGATGTCACTGCAACAATTCCATTACAGGCAGTACATGAACAGAAAAGGAGGTTTCAACAGACCCTTGGACTTCATTGCCTGAAGTGGGGCATGAGGAGGATTTCCAGTAACTTATTGTCCACGACGTATCACACTGTATACTGGACCATAATGTATAGATCCAGCTTGCAGGACTTGTCCCGGAAACATAGCCGTGTACCCAGCGTGACCCGTGATTTCCCTGTTTTGAATCCTGCGAGTATACTTTCTCTTGCGACTGTATGATGGGGACTGTTTGTGGCATAGACTAGTTGGGAAAGGAACCCGCTGCATATTCCTGAAAGAAGAAATTCTGATCCTTCCCATATATTTTTTGTTAGTGTAGACCTATTTGCTGTTGGTTTACAGAACCGTCATCTTCAAAATTATTTGGGTTGATGTTAAATGTTTCATTGGTGGAGGATGTGTGGTCAGACATGTCCCTTTTTGCTGTTTTTATGTGTATGTATAACCAATAAATGCAGTTGACTTGGAGCCAACGTCTGTGTTTATCATGTGGGAGTTTGCAAGTAACGGTCTGATGGGTCTTTGCAGTGCTTGATATAATATTCAGACTTTGGAATGTTAACTTGTTTGAAAAATATTTGCGAGTTTATGATATCTGATTTAAAAGGCACGATCATGTCATCTCTGTGCCCTTCATGCTTCACTCAGTCAGCAGCACAGTACACTAGAGCTGAAACAACGAATCGATAAAATCGATAATAATCGATAATGGAAATCATCGATAACGATTTCCGTTATCGATTAATCGAGTGATCGATTCGTCGTTGGAGCACTAGGCTCCTTTTACTTACCTCCGCCAGCGTTCCCCGCTTCTGCTCCACGCTCTGCAGTCTCCGCCTTCTAGCTACGTGACGGATGTGACGCGCTTCAATCGAGTTCAATAAAGTTTTAAAAGTTTGAAGTGGAACGAGTCCGTAGCGGAGGTAAGTATTCTTTATGTCTATGTGCGAATCGCTCTGTGCGAGTCCGTAGCGGAGGTAAGTATTCTTTATGTCTATGTGCGAATCGCTCTGTGCGAGTGGCTCCTGCCCTGCATCCCCACCCCCACTCTGCCCTGCACCCAGTCTCCTACCCTGGCCTGCCCCCCCACCCCCACTCTGCCCTGCACCCCCACTCTCCCCTGCACCCACACTCACACCCTGCCCTGAAACCCCACCCCGCCGTGGACCCCCACCCCCGCGAATCGCTCTGTGCGAATGGAGCCACTCGCACAGAGCGATTCGCTCTGTGCGAGTGGCTCCATTCGCACAGAGCGAATCGCTCTGTGCGAGTGGCTCCATTCGCACAGAGCGAATCGCTCTGTGCGAGTGGCTCCATTCGCACAGAGCGAATCGCTCTGTGCGAGTGGCTCCATTCGCACAGAGCGAATCGCTCTGTGCGAGTGGCTCCATTCGCACAGAGCGATTCGCTCTGTGCGAGTGGCTCCATTCGCACAGAGCGATTCGCTCTGTGCGAGTGGCTCCATTCGCACAGAGCGATTCGCTCTGTGCGAGTGGCTCCATTCGCACAGAGCGATTCGCGGGGGTGGGGGTCCACGGCGGGGTGGGGGTCCACGGCGGGGTGGGGGTGGGGTTTCAGGGCAGGGTGTGAGTGTGGGTGCAGGGGAGAGTGGGGGTGCAGGGCAGAGTGGGGGTGGGGGGGCAGGCCAGGGTAGGAGACTGGGTGCAGGGCAGAGTGGGGGTGGGGATGCAGGGCAGGAGACTGGGTGCAGGGCAGAGTGGGGGTGGGGATGCAGGGTGTGAGTGTGGGTGCAGGGCAGAGTGGGGGTGGGGGGGTTAGGGCAGAGTGGGAGACTGGGTGCAGGGCAGAGTGGGAGACTGGGTGCAGGGCAGAGTGGGGGTGGGGGGGCAGGGTGTGGGTGCAGGGCAGAATGTGGGGGCAGGGCTGGGTGCAGGGCAGAGTTGGAGACTGGGTGCAGGGGCACAGTGCAAAGTGCTGGGTGCAAAGTGCCAGGGCTGGGTGCAAAGTGCCGGGTGCAAAGTGCCAGGGCTGGGGCAAAGTGCTGACTGCAAAGTGCTGGGTGCAAAGTGCCAGGGCTGGGTGCAAAGTGCCAGGGCTGGGGCAAAGTGCTGGGTGCAAAGTGCCAGGTGCAAAGTGCTGGGTGCAAAGTGCCAGGGCTGGGGCACAGTGTTGGGTGCAAAGTGCTGAGTGCTGGGTGCAAAGTGCCAGGGCTGGGTGCAAAGTGCTGGGTGCAAAGTGCAAGGGCTGGGTGCAAAGTGCTGGGTGCAAAGTGCTGGGTGCAAAGTGCATAAATATTGTGTGGGTTCTTGTACTTTGAAAATATTGTTTTTTATTACATCATAACAAAATAAGAATGTTAATGTAAATTTTAAGTTGTTTTTTAACATCCAGTTCATTAAATTCTTTTAAATAAACGAAAAATTTGCATATTGTTTTTTTTTATCCGATTAATCGATTAATCGAAAAAATAATCGGCCGATTAATCGATTATTAAAATAATCGTTAGTTGCAGCCCTACAGTACACCCAGGAGGCATGCACACGTACCGGGTAAGGAAAACAAGGTCCCTGACACCCCACTATAGAGAAATACATAAGCTTGCGAGCCGGGCTCTCTCCACCTCATGTATCGGTTTGTCTTAGTCTGTCAATTCTCGTCTTGTCACACCCCTTGAATATATGTATTGTATTAAGCGCTGTGTAGATTGTTGGCGCTATATAAATAAAAGATGATAATGCATACTGTATTTAAGTACTGTGTGGCTGCAGCACACCTCCTGCGTGGCAGATGGCTGTAATTTCCCACATTTCCACTGTGTGGCAGTAGCGGTTTGGTTCAGTGCGTTTCACCCCCTCCTTAACGAGGAGGACGGTGTCTACACCACAAAACAGTGGTCAGTGGTCAGTCTGCCTGACGTGGCCCTGTCCTGTAGTTTTTGGTCAGTCTGCCTGACGCGGCCCTGTCCTGTAGTTTTTGGTCAGTCTGCCTGACGCGGCCCTGTCCTGTAGTTTTTGGTCAGTCTGCCTGACGTGGCCCTGTCCTGTAGTTTTTGTAGCTGCTGAGATAAAGGTACAGTCATTTGTATCATAGGAAAGCAGAACTCCCACCAAGTGCAAAGATGGTCTTCAAGGAACTGTTCCCGAAAGCAGGTAGGAGTACTGTTACCGTCATGGATTTCAACGTAACCAACTGCTGCCGACACTTTCGCCGTGCTTCTATGGCGGAGCACCGGAAAGTCTTGTAATGCCAGAGCTCCGTCATAGAAGCCCCCAGAGGAAGTGCCGGCAGCGGTAGAGGCTGCCAGAGAGGAGGATCCGGGTCCCCTGTGTGTATGAAGCGCCACGGAGGCGTGTGTGGAATAGAATTCAGGTATGTTGATGGGCTTTGGGCTAACAATCCACACATGTAAATATAGCAGTCCTAATGAAGCGGATTCATCTTATGGCAAGTTACGTTCTTTTGTTTTATTTTGAGTTTATCTTCAGGATCACTTAATGCTTATGCCATGCGTGTTTAAATTCCCTCACTGTATTGACCTCCACCACTTCTGCTGGGAGGCTGTTCAATTTATCTACCAACCCCTCAGTAAAGTAAAACTTCCTTACATAACATCTGAAGTGAGGCCTCTTGTTACATCCTTTTGTGTATTTAAACGTTTCCATCTCATCTCCCCTGTCTCGGTGTTTGCTGGGATTGGTGCTCTCGTGTGCGTGATAATGCTGCAGTCAGGTATTCGTCGTGGCGTGATGATATCTCGCACGCTTGTCATGCTCTACCCGGATAAACACAGATTGAAGGCCTTTCGTAAATGCAGCCCACACACAGGGTGTATCCGAAATCCCGGCTGCACCCCACACCCACTGCCGTGGGATTAACCTCTTCCTGGCTTGGTGTGGCTGCAAACATATGCTGTAGGGGAGGGCAAGTAGAATGCAGGGGTAGTGTTTTCAGTAAAGAATACAATTCTGGCCGTGGCCACGCAGACTTACATTCCGTGTGCCTGTCCTTTAAGAGCTGAGAGATTTAAAATCGGTATGTATGGAACACACTGGCCCCAAAGGGCCACAGGAACATAGACACTCCAACCTTAATCCTGCATCTTGATTTAGATTCTGGATGGTTCTATGCCTATCCCAATAGGACACGAATGCCACCGAACCTATTCACCAAAAAGCCAGCGGCGGGGCTTTGCAAGTGGGAGCTAAATACCTGAAAAAATCTAACAAAAAAAACACTAAAAACTTAATTTAATGATTACAAAATCAGATGGAAGAATATCTGCGCCTAGAAACAGAAAGCAGATACAACCTCAAGGTAGAGAATCACTGTTCCTACTATCACCCCCTGGATTTTATATCTGTACGGAGCTAGAGGTATATCATGCAGCGATATCTCAGTGGAGCGGCCCCTCTCATACCAACAGTAGCATACCCTATATATACTCTATGGCATTCCTATTTAAATTCCTCATCTTATTAACCTATATCACCTCTGCTGGGAGCCTTATCCATTTATCTACCACTTTCACTAAAGTTAAACTACCTTGCATTGCATCTGACCCTCTAGTTTAAACTGTGGCTTTATGTTGTAACGTTTCTCCTCTGAAATAAACTTCCCTCCTGTACTTTGGTATTTAAATGGCTCCTTCGCATTTGATATGGAATATTACTGATGGTTCCAGTGCCGGGGGTAGATCCCTGCCTTCAAACTTTACATGGCGTGAAAGATAAGGCCAATGACAGCAGGGTATAAGATTTAAGGGATTCTGAATAAAAATGACATTTACATTCCGAAACTTTCGCGGTTTCCTCACGTGATCAATACCCGTCTTGTTGTTACAAGCGATAAAACCGGCGGTTTCAGAGGATGCTGTACCGGTCAGCCACTGCTGCATCAGAGAAGGAGTTAACCAATCAACGCTACGTGGTGCAACAGAGGCCCGCCCTTATCACGTGATGTGTCAGCCAAGGTGCATTACGTAATGCGTTCTATTTGCAGAGACAAAACTATCTACGTCAGGGAGGGGGATCCTGCCGTGACTGACGGGTGGGCTCCAGCAGTGACGTTTGCATTCCCCCCTCCTTCCATACTTACCGAGCTCCAACTTCCTGACGAGAGTGGCAACTGCTGCCCATGTTAGGGATTCTGCGGGTTGCTTCTTAACGTGCATGCACAGTATACATACAAAGCAATTATTAAAGGGTTACGTTTAACTAACCCGTTCACTTCCATGTAAACGGTGCAAATGATACCGCTCTCATCAACGGTTACTTGAGTTCCGGAAATACTGCATGCATGTAAATTACACCACATGTACACGTTACATGACTCTAACCGCAACTGAAGTGTCATCACGCTGACTACGTTTGGATTTGCATTTTACTAATGGTCGCTGCCCGCTAAATCTTGATCTTTTCTTTCCCATATAGGCATCAGCAATGTATATGGTACATATATATTTGTATGTACCCCCTCATTTGCGCGTGCATACGGGGTGTTGTTATATACTGTATATGAGAAATATAGGAATTTATATGTATTCTGGTGACGTCACTGTCTGCTAAGGAGGTGGGGCGCTGTGCAACACATTGCCAACATGTGACCAATGAGAAGCCAGAGGGGTGCTGGGTGTTTTGCTGTCAACGTGCTAGCCAATAGGTGTCAGCCGTTAGTGACAGCTGTGTCCGCCTCCTTTTTATTTCCTGCCAATCAGAGAGCCGTTACTGCCAGGCCCAATGAAGGGGTGGCACTCGATTACAGGTCAACCAATAACGTGCGAACACTGTTGCTAATGGGCGGGGTTGCGCGGTCCAGCAGGGGGTTGGGTTGACCGAGGCGTGTCTGTCAGGAGCCAAAACAATAATCGCTGCGCTTCCCCGGGATACTAGGTTACGGTGGCACGGCAGCTCCTAAGCACACGGAGAGGAAGCGGATAGTCAGGGGCAGCCGAGATACACACCGTGCGCACACTAGGCCACGGCGCCCTAATAATCTCCATTCCCGGCCGGTGACAAACACGACCCCCTCCTCTCTGTCATCTGTTCCTGTGGCCTCCGCACTCCCCGTGTATCCCCAGCCTGTCTCTTACCCGGCCTCCTCCTCCTCCCTGGTGCTGGAAAATGGCGGCCTCGGTCTGTGTCAACATCCAGATGCTGTTGGAGGCGGCCGAGTATCTGGAGCGGAGGGAGAGAGGTGAGAGTGAGTGTATCTCCCGTGTGAACCGAGCCTGCAGCGGTACATTCAGTGCGCCGGTCATATGTGCGAGGACGGTGCCGTGTGTGCGGATGTCTCTCACATAAACATATATAGACATATGACAGTGTATGTGCCGGCAACATATATAGACATAGGACAGTGTATGTGCCGGCAGACACACGCTGCATGCGGTTATAGGGGCTTCAAACGGTTTATCTTCAAATCAAGGCTGTTTACATACACCGCTATAGCTGATCTATTTTTAGATCGTCTGCAGATGTCTGTTCTTGCTGTGTATCCCAGTATGTATGTATGTATGTATGTATGTGTATATATATATATATGTATATATATATATATATAATTATGTATTTATTATATATCATAGCTGTATACCGGTATTAATGCTGTAGCTGAAGTCAATTCCATCTTTTTCTCATCTGCCCTTTTTTTTCCCAACCAGCCATGATATGCATTATAGGTGTAGTTTATTATGTATATATATTGTATATATGTTTATTATGTATATATATTGCATACACATGTGTGTGTGTGTTGTATGAGTAACCTTTCCAGAGTAGTGGATACTGTGCTGATGAGGCTGTTGGGGAAGCAGGTGTCATGTTGTGTGGTCGTGAGCGGCATCTTCGCCCGTCGGCAGGGATCTGACGGCTGTTATGATGGTGATAGAGCGAATAGTTCACATGGTGCATGGAAACGGAGCCTGTCCTCCATGCTGCCTCCGGAGCCGCACCGACAAATAGAAGCGCTTCTAAAAATAGAGGTCATTTGCATGCAAAAAGACTAATATTTAATATTGTGAAGCCTCTTTAGGGGGTCACCAAGCATAGACATATAGTATATATCATTTAGGCAAATAACATATTTTTCTCCTCTAAGCATCGCCATTAACGTATTAATTTTATATCTATATAGCACAGTACACAGTGGGGGAGGACATTGTGTTTTATAATGAACCCTAGCATGCCTACTGTAGTCATATTAGCAATTCTATGTAAAGATCTGGTTGTCGAGGGGTTAAATGAGCCTTATCACAAATGTTCTAGTCACGGGGGTGTATTTCTTAACATTAAATAAATAAAGCTTAATTGCGCACGCAGCGTATCGTGTGCATGTGTTCTGCCTGCTTGCTCTGTGAGTCTTTGGAGGGCCGCTGCATACCGCCGTGGTTAAGCATGCGCCACCGCTGCCTGTGCAGGTGACAGTACCGTGCATTCCCACAGCAGCCTGGTGAATAGCGGCAGTTTGTCGCAGATCTACCTAAATGATTGTTCTGTATTTACACTTATTTGCAGAATATTGGGGATCGTTGCTTTTTTCCTTTAAAATCTGTTGTTTAACACTTCGCGTGCCAGGGAGCTGAGCACTGTAGTCGCAGAGCTGTCATTTGGAAGGGATGCTGTACCCGTGTAATGCTCACGTTACGTGTTTGTTCTGCTCTTAGAAGCCGAGCACGGTTATGCCTCCATGATGCCTTACAACAGCAAGGAGAGGGAGAACGTGAAGAGGAAAAGCAAGTCGAAAAAGAGCAGCAGTAGCAGGTAGGAGCAATAATAATAATAAATAATAATAATTGATTAATAATAATAAGGCTGTGTCGCTTCACACATACCGTGCACACGCGACGCGGGGCAGGCTGTGGATCCCGTGTGGATTAAGGACTTCTTCAGGTGCTGAGAGGAACCTCGTGGATCTGTTGGTATTCATATGCTGCATTATGCGACCAAACGGATGGGGGCCACAAGACCACTAAGCAGAGCATGGCGCCAATGACTTCATCATCGTCACTGGTGTACGGATAACATTAAGCACGTGTCGCACTCAAACATGTGCAAGGGTCAGGGGACCATGTTATTTTTGCGCTAGATTTTGCATGCAGAATGCTCATCAGGACTGAGCAGAGCGACACGAGCCAACAAGAATACGGTCATGGCAGCCAATGGGAGTCCTTTAAATGTCCTGGCGTTTCTGATGCCTCCAGATTAATTCCCATGTTCAGTAGAAACACGATATAATCCATTAGCCCTGCCAGCTACTCGCTTCCGAAAACACCCGCCACGGCATATGTTGGAATCCCACAGGACTTTTTTTATTCGCTGAATCTATAACATCGGCCAAAGGGGGAAATGTAAACATTATGGTTGGGCTTCTCCTGCAACTGTTTCTAGTAACGTTTAATGTGTTGGAATTGTAACTATTTAGGTGCACGGATCGCTTTGATTTGCGGGACGCCCGAGTCATAACTTGCATGTCGGGTGAATCATTGGTGCGGTTTTTACTCCGTTACTCATGTCTGCTCCCCATGCATGTTCATGTTTGTGCACATGACAAAACGCATACAATGACGTGGAACGCTGGCCGGGGAAACACATGATTGGGACATTGCTTCTTCCTCCCCAACTTGTGTCATTTCCTCCCTGTGGCCGCTGGTAAAATATCTAAGGCATTGGTGTGATCGCATTCACTTCATTGTGCCGGGAAACAAAAGGGGGATCTGCCAACAGATTTTAACAGTTAAAGAAAACGATTTATTGATCTTTACCCCGACCAGAAATATCTCCAGGCGTCAATAGCTATTGTTTGGCTGGGGTGAAAAATGACTATGATGGTAACTAAGCGGCCCCCCCCATTGTTTATTGATTCCAGATTAACAATACTTTCATAAATTAAAAGCCAAGACACAAAACACACATTTCTCACAATAAATCAGCTTTTGTTTTCTGTTGTCGGGTGCATCCAGCCTACAAAAGCTGTAGATTTAAGGTATACGCTATACGTGGCTATATATAGGTTATACATATACATGTTAAATCAGATCAAAGTGCTGCTTTCTAGATGCAGGTTTTTAACAGTAAATATGAACACATGAAGCATGTTACATGTTACATGGTAAAGAGGAAAATGTCAGTGTGTTTTAGGTTCTTGATGTAGAGGGTTCGTTGCTTTATCTTCCCTGCCGTGAGAAAAGCTTTAGTAGTGCAGTTAACCCATGAAGCATGCCCACCTTGTGTGGTGCTGTCATGGTGCCAAGGAGTAACGGGCACACAGGACACCTTTATAGTGGGGTAGAACGCTGACGCTTAATCATGTAAAAAATACAATGAAGATACTCCGTACACAGATGATGATGATGGTGGTGGCAGAAAAGAAGTATTAACCCCGTGTAGTCTCTTTCCATACAAGGTGTCTGCCGAGGGTCCGCCTCGTCGGGTGGGAAAGTCATTCCGTTTTGGCAGCACCGCAAATAACTGTTGTTTATATGTAATAATCGCTCATCTCGCCAAACATGGTTCACTTGGAGACCTTCCATTTTTGGAGGTGTTTACAAGGTCATTGAGTAGACTTGACCCATTTTGCCCTTGTGTCGCCAGCTCTCTGGTTAGTGTAGTTTCTGCGTATAGTTTGCTATTTTTTATGAGCATATCTTAACATCTAATGGCCCCCCATACACACGTACCGGCACCCTGTTGTGGAAATAGAAAGCATTAACTCACCGCGTTCCAGCGATCCCGGGATGCGTTTAGATATACCCCCAGTCTGTGTAATCCTGGAGACAGAATATGTCTCGTGTATTTTGTAGCCATTTTGATGGATATTTTGCCAAAATACGTCCATTATATGTATGTGTGAGGGGTTCGCAATGCTTTGTTGTTGTGTTCTTGTCTGGACATGTTTCCTGCTATTCGTGGTGTCCTTTCTGTTTGCGCACTCGTTGCCTATGCTTTTGAATGCTGGTTTAGGGTCTTCTTGCAGCTTGTATTGTTCTGCACTTCCTATTTGTCTGTTCAGGATAACATTTTATGAGAAATCTTCACCTACCTCCACATCTGTATGGAAACTGATAACAGCCGCATCCTAAAGCTGACCGTGCTCGTCATTTTGTTGTATATGTATATATATATATGTGTGTGTGTATGTATATATGTATATGTGTGTATATATATATATATATATATATATATATATATATATATATGGATAATAATATATATGTATGTATGTATGTATACACTTATACAAAAGCAGGCCTTATGTATTAATTTTCTCCTGAAATTCTTACATTAGTCGTTTTTGTCATCCTGTTTCAAGCCAACAACCGATTTTCCTCGTGTTACGATTTCACCACCTGAGCAGGTCACACCTTAATGACGGCAACCCCCATAAATTGTCTTCCTTGAAGACTTTTCCTCTTACCAATCACTAAATGCTTACCGCCAGCCTCCCTCCTCTCTATCGCTCTATTGACCCCTGAGGTCAGTGAAGCTCCACCATGTGTCTTTGAGAATCAAATTGGATTCTTGTCAATAACCTTTCGGCTCCCTCTACACCCATTAATCTGTCTAAAATTGCTTTATTCATCTTTAAACAGGGAGGCTTATTAAAATACAATTCTATGTATGTCAATAAATTAAAAATGTAGGAAATAAACTAGTTTTAATAGTGGTTGCTCGGCAACCACCCCTGGATACAGCTGCAATGTCTTCCAACCTTCTGTGCAGCTGGACCAAACCATTGTGCCCTAAGCAGCGGGGGCAAACATGTTTCTACAAGGCCTACAGTCTGGCACGCTGTCATTTTCAAACAGAGATGTACTTAATATTTTAATTAGTGTTCATTTGCTGGGCTAATATTAGAAGGGAGGATGTGACTAATATATCGATTATTTTGCATTTCAGGTCAACCCACAATGAAATGGAGAAAAACAGGTACGTCTGGTGACTTCATATAATTCAGTTCCATGTACCTTATTTATTTGTTTACTACGGTTAATCTACTTTATTTCCAACCACTACCTATGTGACACTTAAGTACTGAATAATCCACCCATATAACTGTAGGTCGAGAAACCGGTTACTATAAACCAGTTTGGTTTTTGAGTCACCATTGGCCGCGTGAAGACTTCAAGAGAGGAATTTCATTCTTCCTCGTGTGCCTCATTCTTTAACACTGCTGTAATTGGGGATTTCCGGGGATTCTGACTTCTGGGGACACCCTTATACTCTAAATCTAGAGATCAAACTCAATACTTTAATGGATCCAGTACACCAACAAGTGTGATTGTTAAAGGTTCATGATTGGACGTTAGTGTAGGGCTCCAATAAACTTCATAGTGTTTTAGTTGCAAACCATAGGGTTTAGGAATTTCCATATGATTATATATCATATTTCACTCTTCCTCAGGGCACGCTTTTGTGTTAGTATACTGTGTATCAACCAAAATGTTGATATAGTAATAAATGTTTATGATATATCAGTCTTGCAGACGCCAGATGCCTGAGAATTTTCTTTAAAAAAAAAAGAAAAAGGGCTGACTTGAATATTTGGGCTGTTATGTAATTGTACAACCCATCAGAATGTAGATACTGATCTCTGTGTTTATTTTCTCAAGCGGTATCCTGCGGAAGTTCTTATTTACTTCTAATGTTGTTACGTAGACCGAATAGGCTTTTAATATTGGTTTTTTTTCTCTCGTTCAGGCGAGCACATTTAAGATTGTGTCTAGAAAAGCTAAAAGTATTGGTGCCTCTTGGTCCAGAATCCAATAGACATACCACGTTAAGCCTGCTAACCCGAGCAAAATTGCACATAAAGGTGAGCCAGGAATACATCCGTCTAATGCTTATTATCCCGTTCGTACGCAAATTCTTAGTCATTCTTTTTGGTTTTGTTTTGCAGAAACTTGAAGATTGTGACAAACGGTCGCAGCACCAAATCGATCAGTTGCAGCGAGAGCAGCGACACCTAAAAAGGCAGCTAGAAAAATTTGGGGTGGAAAGGATACGCATGGACAGTATAGGATCCGCTGTGTCTTCGGACAGGTCGGACTCTGACAGAGGTATGAGAAAAACCGTGACTTTAGATCTTACTAGCGATAAGTATAGATCGTGGGGGGGGGGGGTTTTGGGAGAAAACTTACATTGGACTCCATAACCTATAATATTGCGCTCACATTAAAGGAGAACCATTAATCTATAACACAGGTCAGGTGACAGGGTTTTTCTTTCTTATAATTGCATTCTTCGTAACAATACAATTATTAAAAAGCTCTGTGTCACCTGACTGTAGTCTTACAGGGCGTTAGAGTTGTGTCTGGGAGAGGATTGTGGGAACTGTAGTCCTCAACAGCTTAGTGCTAAAAGTTACCTTGCTAACTGCATCGTATACCTGTGTTCACAGAAGAGATCGACGTGGACGTTGAAAGCACGGACTTTTTAACCGCAGACCTGGACTGGAGCAGTAGCAGCAGCAGCGTCAGTGACTTGGACGAGAGAGGCAGTATGCAAAGCCTGTGCAGTGATGAAGGCTACTCCAGCGCGGGCATTAAAAGGATACAACTTCAGGACAATCCCAAAGCCACCATCTCTCTATAAGCCGCCAGTCACACAAGGTGAGGGGGGATTCACACATCCCAGCAGTTCTCCCCCCGCCCCCCCCGGTTCTCGCACATCAGATACTGTCTTATCTTGCAACTGCTTTCACAACGTAATCTTGCACGTGAATTTCCCCCACTCAGACTTTCTCCCAGGTCTTGTTCTTTGCCCCTTTCCCAAAGCTCCTGAGAAGTATGGTGCTTGCAGTTTACATTGTAGATGATATACTATCCCATTAGCCAGTACTTCTACAGGAGCCTACATTCCAGCAACACAATGAAGCACTCAATGGGAAATATATATATATATATATATATAGGGCAGATGGTGTGTAATGCAGTAAAGTGGGGGACACCAAAACACATCTGTACCCCTTAGAAATGGCCTAACACGATGGCTTTTGGTATGTCTCCCAGCAACACCAAAACATTTGTTTCTCTCTCGTCACATGGGACTCCCATTTGGAAATGGTATGAAGGATTATGTCAAAAGCCTCTTGCGTTACTGCAAGACCTCCGTTTACAGCTCCTGTAACATCCAATCAGAAGCCACCAGGAAGCTATGGATAAGACACTGTGTCTCTATTCAGGGGTTCTAGCGTAAATATTGAGAATGCTGCTAATGTTATTTTTTTTTCACAAAATTGTGCTTTTTGTTGCACTGATCCCAGCACAGTCTAAAATAACAAAGCTGGAGCCTCTTGGCTTCTTTTGGGGATTTATAAAGCCTCCTGTTTGTTTTGTTTGTTTGTTTTGTTATTGGCGTCTTGCTTAATGTTGATAAGATGTATGTATGAGTTATTACATCCTCATTTATGGGTCATTCTGAATATTTTTGTATGATTTCACGTTCCTAGTGGTATACTATTTTTAAAGTCCCCTCCCACCAGCAGAGGTCTGCGTATTTGTAATATGTAGGTAAGGGGTAAATGAGGTTCGGGATTCAAGGACCCCATGAAGCAGTGCAGCTCTTGCGTTATTTGGTAGGCAGAATCTGAGTTTATTTAATTATATGCCAGAAATACAATACTCTCAGCACTACAAACCTTGTTTTTTCGTAAACCTAAAACTTGGTTGAGATATTTCTAAGCAGTGTTTTGGGCACTTTATCATCAGCATACCTGGGGACCTCCCAGCATAGGCCGCTTGGAGCTCTCCCTCTTCTGGGGGAGTGGCTTTGAGAGGGGCAGAGCCAGAAATGGGCGGGGAGTGGGTGTGATCAAGCAGCATTCCTCTGCTCGGAGAAAGAGGAACTTGACTAGGAGAGCCAGGGAAGCAGCACTTCACCCTGAGACTCCAGGTCAAACCCAGAGAGTTCCCAGGTATGATCTTCAGTAACTAAACCCAAACTCCCCATAATGTCATTCATCTGGACCTTGTGATGGAATTATCCCAGGCTGAAACCCATCGAAGTATTTGTATTTTGCTTACTAGTTAATGGTACAATCATTTTATTTTCCTACCTCAGAGAGGGATGAACAAGAATAACTCTGAAGGCACATATATGATGACTGGTTTATCTTTTACTTTGCTTAATTGTATTTTAGTTGTAGCCTGTTCCGTGAAAAGTGGGCCTGTGTGGCATACTTATTATACCATTTTAATTACTTAACGTTTGACTACTGTTCACAATCCAATATTCAGTGTTATCAGGAGCTAAACCTCTGCGGATCCAGAACGCCTTAAGTCTTAGGAAGCCATAGAGACATTGAAGCAATAACGTGAAGCATTGAGTTAGCGAATCTGGTGACATCACTGCAAAGTTCTGAACCGAGTTAGGGACCCAGCTCCTGAACTAAATGAACAACTTTATTTTGTTCTTCCTACAAACCACAAAATGCATGGGGTATTATTTGGGTGATTTTGCCCCCTATCCCCCAAAGTGGATGATTTTTAATTGTAACAATCTCATTTTATCCCTGAGACACTGGCTACATTTTATGATTATTATTGTTTTTAGAATTGTGTATGATAGTGATGGTTAACTAGCACTGCAGGACTCTGGGTATCGATCATAAATCACCCTTGTACTTGTGTTCAGTATCTCCAGCCCACCGCAGTAACTACAGACATTGGGCTAAAATAAGGGGGTGCTAAACGGCGTGATATTCAGCACAAGCATAAAGGGCTTCAGCGAATGCTAATTCAGGACAGACTGCACCCTGATAACAGGTTTCCATCATTTCAGGGAAAACCGATTTACATAACAGGGTTTGAATTGTTTTGAGAGTCATGCCCATGGGTCCTCAAATATATATTTATTTTTGTTGCTTTCTCCCCCACTTGTTTCTTTTTTTGTTTTTGTTGCTTGTGTTTTTTTTGTTATTGTTATTAGAGAAATCCCTCCTGCTAAAAAAATTTTCTACCTTTATAAAAAGAGAAATGTAAGTTCTCCTATTGAAGAAAAAGCACACCTAAATGTACATAAATCACATGGAAATATATAACTATTTATTCATGTTTTGTATAGCTGATGTAATAGAGATTCTTACAAATTTGTGCTTTTATAAATGTTCTGAAACACTCTTTTGTATGTGTTTTGTGTGTGTAATATAAGCAAATTATTAAAGTGTGTATGCCGAGATTATACAGAATACCTTAGCACACCTGGCGTTTCTAGTTTCAATGTTATGCCATTTTATTTCGCTATGTAGATGCCATGTACGAGACCCCCAGATGTTGGGAGACACATCAGTTCTTGGCCAAAACACAAGGGGGTTCTGGGGTTACATTGAAGTTAATGCACATTTACATGTGACTACTCCTGGAGGGTGTGGGGGTTAGCCGAAAAAAGGTGTTTAACTTGTAGGTGAAACACCCTCTGTGTATTACAAATGTAGGCAGGACAATGTGCCCAACATGGCATTAATAGTACTTTCTCATAAACCTGGAATGAGGGGAAAACCTATAGAACCAAAGTTGTAATGCAGACGTTCTAATGACAATGCAGTGCCAAATCTCCAAATGGGAAACCTGTTATATTGTTTTGTCATCTTAAAGCCCATCTTGTCTTGACCAGCTTTGATTCTCAATGTTTCTACCACAAGGAATTATAAAATTGTCCTAAACCTTTTGGGTATATAACAAAGTAGAGCCAGAGAACCCTTCCCTTCCACCAAACGCTGAAAACATTCATTCTAAGGTCAACCAAGGTCAACGCTTCAACCAAATATCCAGCTATTTCTTTGTCTCATTGTGGTGTAGCCTTTAATATCCCATATAATGTCAGATTCTACTTACAATTCATTAGCACCACCATATTTTGTAGACACCTGGTGGAACCTGGGATAAGATCCGAGATTTATGTTAACACGGTAGCTATACCTTCAGGCTTGCATCCTCAAAAAGCTTTGTGCAAACAGAAGAATTCACCCAGATAATTGTGGTTTCTGCTCCCTGACTTCAGTAGACCTTATGAAGGGTTCAAGACTGGCAGGTTCCTCCTGTGAGAAGGACTGAACTGGCCCAAGGAGCCTTTGGAGGAAAGCTCTTCCTACAGTGACAATCCCTGAGGTTTTCCCTTAAAAAGTATAACGAAGTGAAGGAAATGAAACCACATCTCTGCTGCACGCTTCTGTCAACGTCCCCTTTTAGAGAAAAGGCCCCAATGAGAACTGTTCACAAAAAATGTAGTTATAAGACCGTATTAAGGTAAAGGTTACAATTCTGGGGTGTATGTGAATTTGTGGGTAATTTTTTACTTCAAAATACTGTAATTTACTACATTCCCCAGATCATACCAAGTTATATTTTCCTCACTGTTCTCATTTTAAAGTAAATGTATACCCCTGTTACGCTTAACCAGCTAAAGTGTTGAAGCATTAGTCACCGGCAAGTGTTTTAGCGTCTTCCGTACGTTTGACGTTGAGGGTAGAAGACATTTCATTTGACCGTATCCATACATTGATACATAAATGTGTGTTAACCATTGCGGTCAGTGCTATAACTCTGTAACCAAAATGAATATCTCTGTCTTGTGCACAAAGCTTTTTAGATAATGGATATTCTCCTTAAAAGCTAAAACCCCAGATTACTAAATGCCACGCTGCCTGCAGCCTTCCTCTTGAAAATCCAACAGAAAGATTTGTCTATCTGTGTACACGGTGGGTGAATCTGTCTACATCATATAATAAGATACATTGCTAACCATTCAATGGCCACGGAGACACCGGAACTCACCTTAATAGGGCCATTTACAGATATGAGACTGATCACATAAGCAAAAGAAAGGGCTTGTCTTATATATATAATATCTTTAATCCATTTTATTTATTTTATCTTTTTAACTGTGGATTCTTCATCACACCTCTAAAAAAAAAAAAAAATTCAAGTGGGACATGGCTGTAGGTTTTGTTAGGGTGCGGTGCTTTTTTTTTTTTGGAGGGGGTGTTGAATTTTGTGACCTATTGATCTCTATTCATGCAACTATTTTATCTACAGTTTACTGTTGCATAGCCACATCTTAGGGTTTTATGGCTGTAGAGCACAAATCTGCCGGTGTCTGCCATTGTTTTGGAAGAATGGATGTCAGGCGTTTGTCTACCTAAAACAGGGGGACACATGGAAGGGTAGGCCCCAGGCTGTAAATATATGGAGATTGGGTCCTCTTTGAAGAAAAATGTTATTTCTAAGCAATCCAAGTTTATCACAAAAGGTTTTTCCTTCAAGGTATAAGGACCCCAAATCTTCACAGTGCCTTTACCATTATTACTTTTAGTTACACTTTTAAGTATTGCTCCATATAATCATATCTTACACGTGGCCTCGATAGTCATCCTTTGTGAATGAGGCTTGTCATGGTGCTCTGATGCCACCTTACATTACGGGACATTGTTTCATTGTACACTATCGACGCATCACGGTGATAAAAACTAAAGCTTCAAACAATCAAGGGAAGCAATGGAAAACACCACTCCCCTCCCCCCCCACATATACTGCATCAGCTAAGTCATCTATATATATAACCTCATTGTAGATGGCTATATAAATAAGACAATTTAATAATTGAGCTCGTTATTAAATCCCATAATTTAATATAAATATTTGACAGTCCCAAAAATATTTCAATGATCCAGCCGTGTGGTTTGTTATGGGGGTACGGTATCATTTCATATCTTCCCTTGGATATAATCGGCCTATATCAGTGATAACACAATACAGAGGGCAGATGTTTTACGATTACCTGCACCTTAACCCTTGTCAGATTTGTGTGTGAATTTCACCAATCTTATGAAAACATGCATAATTTCATCTTTAGATGGTCTGTCTTGGGTGATGTCTGAAGCTATGCCAGGGGGGCTTTTATGTGGAGAGGTTATTTTATTGGGGGGGGGGTTGTTTCCTTGGAAATAAGAGAAACATTGGATAATTTCAAATTATTACTTTGCTCGTAGCCCTATACTCTTGGAGTGCGCCTTGCGTCTCCTAAAAGTAGATTCTTTTGCCTTAAGTATTTTTTATTTTGATTGAATATCGGACAATAAGGCACACGTTTAGCTGCTGCAGAACCCAGTTACAAAATATATCAAAACTGTACATTGCCTATACTTTAAATAAAATAAATAATATTTAAAAAATATATAAATGAAGAATATGTTCTAACTGTGCATCACTGGTGCTTGTTGGTGCATCATTATTTTTATATATAAAAAAAATAATATTCAGGGCCTTTTTCAGAGTTTACTAAATTGGGCAGAGAATTCAGCATTATAATCATATAATTATTGCCTTTTTATGGGAGAGGACTTTCATATTTTAAAAGTTATAAAATCTGGAAATCTATTAACGTTACTTCTCACCCCGGTTGATAACGCTGATATGGTTTGGGAATCCAATTATTTCCGCGGTTTAAGAAAAGCCCTCACCCAGCCACAGGGTGCGATTGTGTAGAATGTTTCCCACCTAATGTATTAACCACTTGTTTTAATTTTCCCCCGGCTCTGTGTTTATCACATAATGGTGCTTTTTTTTTATTTCTTTTTTTTTTTGGTTTTTATCTTCATTCAGCACATTCATTTTTAGAGTCTACATTTTAGAAGATATAGTAATAAATAATATTAAAAATGTGTTTATGAAAATACTTCTGTATTGTTGAAATGTTGGAAAATAAATGAAAAATATTTAATTAATATGATTGTCTCTGATATTTTATTTCTGTAAGGTTGTATATACTACGGCGCAGCTTATTAAAATATTTTCCAATGGTACTAAAGTCCAGCATAAACTTGATCTTAACTGGAAAGTGTCAGCAGCATATTTTTTTTCTCTCAAAATCAAAAAAAGATATATAAACTACAACAGATCCTGTATTTTGTGGAAAATTAGAATGTCTATTTTTTGGGGGAGGGGGATTAAATATTGTATAAGTTTAATGTTACAAATATAAGCAATTAGTTATTTTTTATTGTTATTTTTTTTTATTTTTTTTTTTATTTTAGTTAATCTACCCTACTTATCCAGCTTCCAGCGAGCTAGTACTTTCTGCAATATTACACAAAAACATAGAATTTAATATCGGAGAAGAACCATTTGGCCCATCTAGTCTGCCGTAATCAGCCCTTCGTCTTGTCTTAGGTTTAGGATAGCTTTATGACTATCCAATGCGTGTTATTATTCCATTCCTGTGTTAACTTCTGCCACTTCTGCTGGGAAGCTGTTCCATTTACCTACTGCAATCGTTAAAATGGGTAACGTGCAGGGGATTTTGTTCTCTATGCGAGAGCTTTTCTACTGCTTGTGTGCAGATGTGCCGCGACACATAGCGCCGTTCACAGTGCTTTCATTTCTCTGATTACACAAACAATTGCATCTTAATGGAGCGGTTTATTACCAAACAGAATGTTGTATTGTGAAGATAATTTTTGCTTGATTAACAGTCTGTTATGTTCTATTCAGTGCATTATAATAGATATAATTAAATGTTGTGGTAACACCAAATTAGAAATAGCCTTCAGTATGTGGCTCAACCCTTTCAGTGCTGTGTGGGGGGAGCAAAAATGTATTTTCTCGGCAGCATCGTTTAAGATGTGTCCACCCGGAGTGGGCAGAACGTTCTGATTCCATTTACTGTTTTATACCAAGAAGCCAGCATGTTTTATTAAACACCAGCTTTATACTAGTGCTATGGACTATTGGAAAGGGGGTATATTTCTCAATGTTGGGAAATGCACGGATTTCACCTAAACCGGCCCTATTATAACTGCGGCTTCTGTAAGGTAAGAAAAGGGTCAGATTATACCAGGAAGGTCATTATAGTTTAGAAAACATTCTTTGTGAGGAGACCAAGAGATCTTTGAGAGTTTAAATACACCTGGGATACATATGAAGCTATCCTGAGTCTAAGACAAAAGCAAGGACTTATGGGAGGAGCATGAAGTGTTTGGGCACCTATTTTCTACATTTATATTTTTTATGTTTTTCATTTGTTTTTAATAATAATGTTTGGTTGGGGATCCTTTTGAGGTCTTTAAAAACCACAGGAATTTCTTTTGGAACCTTATGACATCACTTGAGTCTTTATTATTTTTTAAAATTTTATTTCATTTTAATTTTTAACCTAGGGCTTGTTTCAGAGGACATAATAGTACACACTATAGGAAAGTCAATCTGAATCTCTATATCAGGAGCTAGATGCAAGAAATTACTCTTATCTACCATCACATTCTATGTTTTGATAATCCATTGCAAAGGTTATACCCCAATCAGCCATAATGACCACTGAGAGATGAAGTGAATGACACTGATAATCTTGTCATGGCACCTGTCAGTGGGTGGGAAATGTTAGGCAGCAAGTGAACATTTCATCCTCAAAATGCATCGCAGTTTGTTGCATATGGGGCTGCGTAGCCGCAGACCAGTCAGGGAGCCCATGCTGATCCCTGTCCACTGCCAAAAGCGCCTACAATGGGCATGTGAGCATAAGAACTCTCTACACAGCAATAGAAGAAGCTGGCCTGGTCTGAATCCCATTTTCTTTAACCCCTTAAGGACCGGGCTCATTTTTCGTTTTGTACCCTGTGGGACCGAGGCTGTTTTGACACTTTTGTGGTGCTTGTGTTCAGCTGTAATTTTCTCCTCACCCATTTAGTGTACCCACATAAGTTATATATTGTTTTTTTCAGGACAAGATGGGCTTTCTTCAGATACCATTATTTCGATCATATCATCTTATTTACTATAAAAAAATTAAAAAAAACATGGTGAAAAATTGAAAAAAAACACATTTTATGACTTTTATTTGAAAAATCTTTTACTCACCTAAAAAAGCAAGTAAAAAAACTAGCTAAATAGATTCTACTACTTGTCCTGAGTTTAGAAATACCCAATGTTTTTATGTTTTTTTGCTGTTTTTTGTAAGTTATAGGGCAATAAGTACAAGCAGCGTTTTATGATTTCCAAATCTTTTTTAACAAATCTGCTCAGTCTGCCTCCATCTCCTCTTTGGAACATCTTTGAAGCCGGTTAACTCAATTTAACCCCCTCAAACCATATATTTTTGAAAACTAGACACCCCAGGGTATTCCAAATGCTGTTATTTTAACCCTTTCCATGCACCAATTATACAACTACACTTTGTCAAACTTTGTAATAGTAAATTTTTTTATTTTTTTTTCCACACAAATTGTATTTTAGTTATAGATATACAGGTTCTGGTATATGCCACTGTCAAACACCCCCCCAATGTGTGTTCAGGAACATCTCCTGAGTGCAGTAATACCCGACATGCATGGGTTTGTCGGGTTGTTTCATATTTAAAATGCCACATTTGGGAAGTGCGCTTTTTTTCTCCATTTTGGTCAGTCTGTACCTATGCCCTATCTGTGAGCTAGGCCACTCCAATTTACCCCATTAGCCATTTTTTTTATATATTAGACACCCCTTGGGTATTTGAAGTGCTTTTATTTTAACTCTTTGTTGAGATTTTTGAGAAATTTTAGCACTTGCTCAAAATAATAAACTTTATTTTTTAATTTTATTTTATTTTTTTAATACTTTTTTTATATTTTTTTTTACACATTTTGCTGGTACTGGATGGTTCATCTAGTGACATCACTGCATAATTATTTTTAAATGTTAGCAAATTTTTTTTATTTTTTTTTTTCCATTTTTTATTTTTTTTTTGAATATTTTACTAATCACATAGTGATTAGAAAGCTGGGCTCCATTGACTTGCATGGTTGAATGCAGTACCTGTATTCAACCAGCAAGTGGAGCCAGTTCTCTAGAGGGTCTGGAGACCCTCTAGCGAACTTTTTCGTCTCTCTTGTTTTATTTCCCGGGCCGCCGCCATCTTGCTTGATGGCGAAGATCACCGGCAGCGGCGGCTGTGACTGCTCTCCGGAGCGGTCACAGCCCACCTAAAGGTAAGTGTTTGGTGTCGCTGGATGCCTCCTGATCGAGGCATTCCAGCGACACCATTTAAGTTTAGGAGACGATCGTTGATCGCCTCCTAAACGCTTTTAAAACGGGCGTCCGCCGCCATACAATGTATGGCGGCTGTTGACGCCCCGGGGAGGGGCCAGACATGGCCCCCGATGCCGATATCGGCCTTGCTGAATGCCTCGACATCGAGGCATTGCAGCAAGGCCGTTTAAGCGAAGAAAGTGATCCTTGATCACTTTCTAAGCTTATTTAATTTTTTGACGGTTCAGGACCGTCAAAGGTCATTTAGTGACCTTCTTGATATGACGGTCCTGAACCGGCAAAGGTCGCGAAGGGGTTAACATCACTTGGATGGCCCGGTGCATCACTTACCTGGAGAACACATGGCACCAGGATGCATCTATGAAGGCCTCACCTCACAATTTACGGGACTTAAAGGATCTGCTGCTAACGTCTTGGTGCCATTTATCATAGCACTCCTTCAGAGGTCTAGTGGAGTCCATGCCTCGACGGGTCAGGGCTGTGTTGGCGGCAAAAGGGAGACCTACACAATATTAGGCTGATCGGTGTATGTATTCACTTGTCCGTTGTGATAAACAAATGGCTCTAATATAGCTGCTTGTGGAAACCAACATTGATATGTTCTAGTTACCGTATTTATCGGCGTATAACACGCACTTTTTTAAACTAAAATATGAAGTTGAAACCCTACCTGCGTGTTATACGCCGATAAATCCTAGAGCTGCACAATCTTCCCCTGCACAGCTCTCTCGCGCGCCCTCTCTGATGCCGGGATCCGGGTGATGAAGTCACTCCGGCCCCGGCATCAGCACGAAAAGTAAAATGCTGGAAGATAAAGAGGACCCATACCAGATCTCCCAAACGGTAGGGAGTAATATATAAATTTAATGTGTGTGTGTCTGAGTGTGTTTGTGTGTCTCTGAGTGTGTGTCTCTGAGTGTGTTTGTGTTTGTGTGTCTAAGTGTGTGTCTGGCTGCATGTGTGTCTGAGTGTGTGTGTCTTAGTGTGTGTCTGTGTGTGTGTGTGTCTTAGTGTGTGTGTGTCTCAGTGTGTGTGTGTCTCAGTGTGTCTTACTGTGTGTGTCTGAGTGTGTGTGGTTTCCCAGATAGCAGTGATTCTGATGAAGTTTTTTTTGTGCTTTTTCTTTATTCTTTATTTCTTTTATTACATTATAATAAATGTTATAATGTTATAAACATTATTCCAACATTAAGTTCATAGCTTCCAAGTTTAAACTTATTTTTTCTTACTCAAATTTCCTTGTTAAAATGGGGGTGCGTGTTATACGCCGATAGATACGGTATCTGTATTTGTACTGGGATTTTAGTTATGGTGTGATAATAAGCAAAGTCACTCCAATAAGATCAGGTTATTCTCATTATATGGAATATGAAGGTGCCAGTTCCTACTCCAAAAATCTCAGTACCGGAGTGAAAACAAGAGTTCCCAAGTATACCTGCTGTCCTGTTTTATCACATGACTGTGGTTACGTCTATGGGCATGAAGTTGGGTGTCTTCACTTGAAAGTGATTACTCCATGGGGATAAGCTGGTGCTCTGCAGAGGGCAGGATTTAACCCCCACACAACTACAGAGAGATGAGACAAGTCAGCGGCGCTCGACAGCCACCTCGTCCAAATAAAGTCCAGAAACTGGACTGAAAAAAATACTGATATCTTTATTTATTGTTTAATGGGCAGCTGGTAAAATAAAGACACGCACGGGCACCATCAACCGTAACATGTTTTACTTCCGGTAATGGATGGCCGCAGTGTGACTAATCCCTGTAGTGTACTCCACACTTTACATTTACATAGATTAAAAGAACACACATAATGACGTATAATATTAACAATTACACCTTACAATACAGTGAACTTAAGTAGCGTAAGCGATTAACATTACTTAAGTCTGCAATAACCAAAGATCCCATGCGCTGTTACTTATTTAGGCGAGAAATGAACATGACCCAATCTAACCTTTGGAAAAGTCACTTTACTAAGTCACAACTTAACCATTGCATCCACCTGCGTCACTCATTGGCTGTACATGAGTGGATGTTCCCATCGTCAAGGCCTCGTGCCCACCTACGCCTGCAGGCTTGTGCACCACAAGTAAGACCATACTTCACCGTGTTCTCCCCTCTAAAAATACACGGCACCAGCAAGTAGCATAGAAAAATCTGACCCCGAAAACCGAGGGAGGGTGGGAAGGGATAGCACTTGCTTCCCTCTCTCATTCCACAATCTAAACCCCTTCCCACCAACCATGTTGTTGGTCCTCCCTGGAGGTCTCCACCTCAGGGGTGCTCCTTCATAATTGGACATGTCTGAATTTGTGTCTTTTTTTTCTATGCACTTTGCAGCGAAAAATACTTTCTTAAGCATTGCGTGATGTGACAGCCTATACAAGATACGATCTCTGCGCTTGTTTTCAACGTTAAGCCTGTGAGCGGATTGCAGTCGGTCAATGTTTAGTTTCTATAGCTCAGTAGGTAGACTGAGTCATCTCATGCTTCTGTTGATACGTAAAAAGAAAGTGTTGATGGATTTATGGCTCCTGTTATTGCAGATATATGCTTGTTGATACCTTAAATTTGTCCTCAGCAGACTGCAATGGATTACTTATATTTGCTATATTTAGGCTGTCTGTCTGCCACATCAGCTCTGCCTTAAATCAACAAATCATCAAATCTTCCTGTTTCACAAGAGGGTCAAGTAAGGTCCAGTCACAGCCTATAGGCCGTACGTACTGCTCTTTAAATCCTTCAACGACTGGGTGCTTACCTCTCCAGTGTCATTAAAGGCCATTAGTTTCTTAAGTGGGTTGTGATTATTTATGGTACAGAACAATCTACGTCTGTCTTCAGGGACTTTGTGTGTCCTCAGTGACGCTTGGTCTTCACAAAGCTGGTTGGGTTTTTTCTGGTTTATTAGCGCAAGTTCAGTTTGTGTCTATTACACCTGTCTTGTGCAGTGATGTTCTCCTCATTGTCAGCTGGCAAAATAATTCTAGCTTTGGACCAAAATTATTTAGAATATAGTGACATCATTGGAAATCTCCATGATGACAGAAAGCTATTTAATATGCCATAGCGTAGTAGAGTATTATTGCTTTTTTTGCTTTATATGTTCCCCTGAACGTTCATCTTTTTTTTTTGAGGGAACTCCATCCGTCTGTAATTTATACACTATAGCAGAGTTTACAAGTGAGTTCTAGAACTACTAAAATTGACACAATGTAGGTTAACATGGCCCCTGCTGAAGGAGGGCACGCAAATTCATGAAGCATTCTAGTCTATACATTATAAAGAGCAAACCCAGAGGAGCTTATTGATGAGTGATACATAATGTTCTGCATCTTTCTATACTATAACCGGGGCAGGAATCAAGACTAGAAAGCTGATTGAAATTAATTTTCTCTTGGCAAATAAACAACTTATGGGCAATGGATGTTAAAATGTGAGGTTTGGTTCCAAAGAGTGACACAAACAGGCATCTATATATTCACTTGTAGGTCTTATAGCACAATAGATGATTTATTTCTGAAGTATCCACCAGTATCCCATGCGGCCAACAATCAACCGACAGGTACTTCTCGAGTGTGAGTAATGAGTCCTACTTCAGTGAGATAAAACCAGATGCTAAGCTGTTCCATAGGCTCTATGTACTAAGGGGAGAGAACCATACCTCCGTACATTTGGGCACAATAGAGAGGCTTGAGTGCTTTCCCTCTCAAGTAAAAGATCTAACGTGTTACACCTTACAGCACCTCTGCCTAATCACTGACCGGCGTTCCCTTTCCTTAGTATGATTGGAATTCGATGTGCCCGGTTTAGAGAATTTATTTGGTTACAGCTATGCCTCTGGGCCAAGGAGTGATATATATACGGTACTTTAATTGTGACCTTGAAACTAATACTTGTTTACATCTTACAGAGACCTTTATCTGAGGAAGCATGTGACTTCTCACAACATACAGATATTTAGGTTAAGTTCAAACACACACGGAATGGGTGGAACACTTTCATCTGTGGAATGTTAACCTAACATTAACTTTATATTCTGCTCGGCTCTTCCTGGAGGAAGAATTTTGGTAATCCAGTTAGAAGATTTTTTATTGTCTCATAACTTTTCACCTTCAGCTCAATGTTTGCTAAATAAAACCCAGAATAGATTAAAGGAGAAATAAAATTCTAAATTTCTGCTGATTTCATTTTCTAACAGTTCTATTTTTCGTATTATATAATGTTTTCTGGTGGCTGCATATTAGCCATATGTATGTGTTCTAGCTCTGCTATCTTAGTCCAGTCTTCTTGGCATACTTAGCTTACTTTCTGAGGTAAACAATAGAATGGCTCTGTCTCATTCACCCAGTGGAAACCTCTGACTAATAAGTCTATGGAGGAGCAGACTTCAATAGCATTGTCATAAAGAATCCCCAAAAGACCCCCAAAATATCATGACTGACAACAATGGCAGCCGCCGGGTCTGCAGATAAAGATTATTGGAACAAAATGAGATGAAAACAGTTTTTTTTGTGTCAGTGCTAACCTCGATTTCTGTATAGAGCGCTGAATTTTATTTTAGAAGAATCATTTTGTTCTCCATAGGACCTCTCCGTAACAGCACTCTACAGATGCCTTATACTACATGTGTTTGGAAAGGTAATGTAAGGATACGTAACTCGTTTACCATATCATTGTCTTCTGTTATCAGTACCATGGAATGTGTTATCAAATCTTCCCAACTGATAAGAGCGTTGAAGCCGGACCCATCCTGTATCTTTTGTGTCTCTTTCTGTGTTTTTAGTTTTCGTAATTCTGATTGCTCTGATGCTGGTAGATACATTTTATTCCAAAATGCATCCCTGTTCAATATAAATAAATACAAAGTATTCTTGTTCCACAATTTACACTACAGCTTGGAGTCTTATGTATTTTTCATGTATTGTCCAATCGACACAAAACTGACACATTAACCATATTATACTGGTGGAACGATAAGAGTCCCTCTATTGTGGTGATAATGGTTCTTATGGAAACATCATTTGGTAGGTGTCAACATATTCTACCTTAATTCACCTATGTTCAAGTAGAGATCTTCAGCTGGGATATACTAGTGAGAAAACCCTTGAAATGGGAGGATCAGATAACACTTAGAGAAACATAGAATATGAAGTCAGGACTGCGTGAGCCTAAGAATCTGAGATTGGTGTAAAAACCCTCAGACGTCTGGTCAAACCCTGAGCGTTTCCAGGTACGGTGATGACCAACTCCCAAACTAAAGGGTCGTCCACGTTATTCGCACCTTTTACAACTCATCAGCCAGGAAATCTGTTCCTTCATAGATATTGTTAACCTCTTGCTTACAGTTACAAAAAATGGTTGCTAAGGACACAGGGTGCTACAATATGACATCAGAACCCCGTACAACAAACATATAGAAATGGCTCCACTGTTTGCAAATACCGCCAGGATTCCAAAAGGTAGTAACTGCAGCCTCAAAACACTAACTAAAGAATCCTAGCTAATAAAATTAACCTTTAATGATAATTTACTAAAAAAACATATATAAGCAAGAAGCCAAAGTCTTAAGTAGTCCCTAACTAAATGCCAGACGTTTCAAACCACCAGCTGTAGCCACCTGCATTAAACACGTGCAGCTGTAGGGCTAACAATAAGGAAAATACAAAGGGAAACAGGGTGTGTTTGCTGCAAAAGGGTTAAACTTGCTGTTAAAAAATCTTAAGTGCAAGAAAATTATACCAGGATCTTCTGCCTTTAGGATTATTCTCTTTCTACTGAAAATTGTTATCTAACCACCTGCATGAGGGAGCCGGACGCAGCAAACCAAGACAGTTGCTCTTATGGTAAATACATGAATGTATATATTGCCTATTTTATTCTATAAACAATATGACAATGGTTTATTTTATTTATTAAAGGGACAGGCTACGGCCCAGCACAGCCCAACGAAGAACACATCTCTTGTAAGCCTTGGAGCTGGGGACAGGAAAATAGTCATACCTGGGAATTCACCGGGTGACACCCGGACACTCCGGGTGAATCGCCACTTCTCTGGGTCTCCGGGACGCTGGGTTATTATTTATTATTATTATCTTTTATTTATTTAGCACCAACAGTTTATGCAGCGCTTAATACAATACATAAATTCAAGGGGTATGACAAGACAAGAATTGACAGACTAATACAAACCGATACATTAGGTGGAGAGAGCCCGGCTCGCAAGCTTATGACACTTCCCCCCCCAAAATGACCACCCACCAACGTCAGCACGACCCTCTACTCATATCCCATAAGGGGGTGCTCGGGTAGCCTGAGAATTTCCAGGTATGGAAATAGTGCAAAGGCATAGGAGGGAATTCTGCTGAATCCTTCCTTTAAAGGGGAGACTCAGGTATCATATGCATTAAAGTACATATGATGACTGGAGTGTCCCTTTAAAACCATGGAGATAATGTATAAACACTGATTTTGGTAAACAAAAATATTCTTATAACCATAGCAACCAGTGAACTGTTTCAGAAATATTTCCATGGATTCCATGACGAGAAGCCCACTTTTGAAACATTTTACCAGATTGTCTTCTTATACGCAACCTACTTATGACTGTAGAGTTGCTGCAATGAAAGCCATTCTGTATTCCTCTTTGTTGCAGCGCATACAGCGCGTAAACTATTCTGGAAATATTCCCAGTTCTGTTTTAATGGCAAATTCCTTAAAAACCACAGACAAATATTTTGCGGCTAGAATTGCGTGCTGGACTCGACAAACACATTCATGCCCACGCGGAAACAATGTTTTGTGTGTGTGGTTGTTGTTCAGGCAGCCCCGGGGCAGAGCAGGCAGCGACAATTATCAGTCTAAACCGAGGAAACCCGACACTCCGGCGTGAATGAGCACTCGAGTGATGTTTGGAGTCGGGGTAGAGAAAAAGAAACAAATTAGTTGAATGAGATAACATAAACATTGTTCCAGACTTGACAATTATTTTGATGTTTCACCACCTAACCCTTGAGTTCTCTGCCTTCTCGTTCGCTGGCCCTTTTGAAGACGGTCTCAATCAATGAAGGATAACTAGCAACTTAAAAACATGAGGCAGATAACATAAAGCAGCAATCGTTCAGATCCTGAGCGTGGATGACTACTCCAAGAGACTACCTTTGGCAGTCACCACCGCCACACTTACTATGGGCTTTCTGTGGCTCTCTGCGTCTTAAAGCCACGCAAAGCCTTTGAATGCAGTTTATGCCTGGGCACAGTCCGCCATGGTGTAAATGGGCCAGTTGGAGAAATCCAGGCTCCTAATGGGTGATATACCCACCTCTGGTTTTGTGGCAGGAGACCTGGACCTAGCGGCTTAGACCAGAGTGCGTCGGCAGCCGCTCCCATGGTGCACACAAGTAGGAGATTCTCCTGTATTTCAACAAAAGGCAGAGGTGACAGCGCTGCTTTAAAGTTGTGTTGAACGGTAAACAGAAGTAATGGAAAATCTAGTAAAATGTATAACAAAAAACAGCGTGCTAAAATCCAATAATTTTATTACAGGTTAATGTAATACAAAAAGAGAAAAATGAACAGGTATATTCTTTCGATAGAATAATTAGCCTCCCCACCCTTTCTTTTAAATACGGATGGCTATTCTGGCAGTAAATGAGTTAATTTCACATATAGCCTCCGGCCCGCGGGGTTGTTTGTTTCTGTATCCAGACAGGCTGCTAAAAGGTATGTGTTCGGCAGTCAAAACAGCACCTTATTTTGCAAGGGTGAAATCCACCACTCCTTGCTAGTAATGATCCCGCGAGGACGTCAGACTGACTCACCCCTCTAAAGAAACTGTCAGAATTTCCTCGCAACCTCAGAGAAAAACAAGACAGGTATGGTAGGACATCAAAATTAACAGTGAATTTACTATAATGTTAATATATATGGGTTTTCCCTATTTTAGCTCCTGGAAAACCTCGGATCTTGCTTATTCCTTATACTTCCTTTAAGTCAGGTGAGCCATACACCTTGTCCAGGTGTCTTTTACAACGTCTTACGGTTACATTACTCATAAACTGGTGACGTGCTAATTTGCATTTACTCGCATTAACCATAGCAGTTTCATATCCTTCACACAGAAGCCTTTGGACACATACCAACAGGGGCATTTCCCTTTGGGTATCTTGAAGACATCAGTGGTTTCCTTCTTCAAAAGAAAGACCAAGAAGATCCAGCCCAAGGAGGATAGGAAAGGACTACATATTCCGTTTTTGGGAGCGTGGCCCTAGAAGAGGTCAATTAGGGACCTTTGTGTTCCTTTGTTGAAACTTCACCATCTTCACTGACGTGGTTGACATCTGCCCAGAGGAGTAATGCCCCTAAAGGGTCATTTTGTTTGAGTGATTTGGGATATTGAATAAAAGCAGGGCATTTTAAGAAATTAATTGGGGTGGAATTATAGAAGTGAACACAAGGGAAATGAGTAAATTGGAATTGTTTCCAAGCCAGGGCAGGCAACCACTAACAACAATATGCATTCAGTATGGGCCACGGGTAAACGTTTGCCACAGGGTGCAAATAAACCAGATCGTAAGCTCTGTTTTAGCTTCTCGACTCTGACCTAAAGAGCTTGTATTTTTTTTTAGGACATGTAAGCTTTTATTGCATTTTTTTCTATCCGCTCTATCTCGTTCATTATCTATGGAGAAAAAAAAGGGATCCAATGACTCCTCTGAGGACCTCAGGCAGCCTTAAATGTTTAGGGGCATAATATTGATCAGGGGCACAAGTAATAAAAAGATTAATTATACAAAAACTAAAGCACTAAATATATTTCACTACAAATGTATTTTTAATTTCTCTTTATGATGAACGTATCACATTTCTATAGATCTGTCCACTGTATGCTCTAAGTGGCCCTCAAAACACGAGGGGTCCTAAACAGCTCAGGAATGGCGCTACCATACAAGCAGATTAAGCAGCTCATTAGTACCTCTACAGGGTTGGTGTCACCATATAAGAAGATTACCACCCATGGACCCATGGTCCTGACAGATATGAGATATAAGGTATAGTATTAGTATAGTATAGTGTGAGGAGGATAGACCTATGCAAGCTTATGATTCCATCCATGTGTAGCACCGGAATGAATTTTCACATTTCCAATATGTGCCCTTTAATTTGAACGTAATTATTATTTTATTAGTTGTTCTACTGGTCTAAGGTTTTAGGATGAAATTGTGAATCCTGTAGCTGTAAAATTATATCACTGTGATTAGAAATACTGTTCTTTTCATTCGACATAACTATTCTGCCGGTGAACTGATGGTAAGGTTACCCTTCTGTGCTCCAAACCAGTGCCGTAAGAGCATTGCTCCATCCTTACTGAACTCTTATGCCACCAAAGACAGGGGAAGTGGTCAACTGTGAATCTTTTTTCCAGGAAATTTGCCACATATGTTTTTGATTAAGAGTGACGTAAATAGGATGCAACGTAACTTCTTTCATCCCCTGTCAATTTTTCTTTCTCCATTACCTGCATGCCTTAGAATAATTCATTGTAAAAAATAAACTAAAACTTGTTTGCTCTGTACTTAATTTTTAAATTTTTTTCTAGATCCAATTTTTTTATTTTTATTATATAGACTATACTAAAACATACAAAATGTCAAACATCAAACCATGAAGGAATAGAGTCGATGAATATCCACTTGAAATCTGATAAGCTATTAAACATGGTGCTTGCCTTCTGTATAAAGTGAATTTGTCACGTTTATTACAGTTCTATGTACACTGTGTAACTCGATTCAGGTGTTCATCATGTGAGCAGCGTTCTTCCTCCTGTTGACAGAATTTGAACAATTGTTCAATTATCCTCCCGGAATTCAATGAGAATCCTCATATAGAAATAAATATGCATTAACGTTGTGGTTACCTGGTTAAAGCGCCAGCTGTCATCTCATCGCCCTGAAGAAAAAAGGCTCATTATCATTTGTTATTATACATTTAATATGGTTTTTAAATTCATTATTAAATTGGCCTAGTTAGAATACAATTGTATCAGCCCCACACTGGACCTTCCTGATCATGGGCTACTTGTGATAATGTTATTTCTCTATATTTGCACATATTTGGAGCATGTGTTTTTTAGTGGAACCTTCTTGATACATTATTTATTACGCATATATGATAAGTAGGCAGGTAGATTTGGTTCAGCTGTGATCACCCTCCGCAAAGAAGTAAAGTTGTCACCAGGAAGAAGACGCAGGGTGTGCTGTATGACAGGCATTCTGTTTTGTACATGGAAAAACTTAAATTAAGTAAATATTGTACTGAGTCAGAAACCCCCGGTGCCCATAAGCATGAGTACAATAGGCAGATCTTGTAAACTGGAAAAATATGAAAGTCATTTGGAGCCGCATAGATGGGCCTGGATAGGGAGTGACTAAGAATTAGTGGGTGCGACCAACCCCAGCATTGAAGCGATGACATGCAATCCCATTGTTTATGCTGACGTTAAACACTACTGGTATGTTGATGGCAGGTAAATATGCAGCTTTGAGTAGTTTTCCTTAAGTATTGTCATTTTGGGTTGTGTATTAATGGAACAGCCTCCCATTAGAGGTGGTAAAGGCTAATACAGTGAGGGAGTTTAAACGTGCATGGGGCAGTCATAACGCTACTCTGAATCTAAGACAACACCAAGGACTGATTAAGGTCTGAGTCTCTACAGCAGGAAACAAGGGCAGACTAGAAGGGTTCTTGTATAGGTATCATGCACCTATTTAGTGCTTAGACAAAGGATAAGAATATAAAAAGATAAGAGAGACAAAGCAAGTGATGGAAACTACATCAGAATATTCGCTGGGTATTAATACATCCAGTGACTTGGCCTCCTAGTGCATCAGGTCCGAGGGCTGCAAAACTGAGTGCGAATTACCCTCTCTGATCTACCCAACTGGCCCAGTTACACTACAGAGGTGGCAGAACCGCCATAAAATGTTTTAAAAGGTGCTGCACACAATTAAGTCACAGAGCAGTCAGAAGCAGGGGCAGCTGTAGCTGTAGCTTGTACCCTTAAGATACAAATGTCACTAAAAATACTAATGATCTCCTCACAGCTAAAACAAAAGGCCACAAACTTCTCACTAGTTATTCTCTAGGCAGGGCCGGCCCTATAATGGAGCAGACTGGGGCAATTGCCCCAGGCGGCACTTTAGAAGGGGCGGCACTTTGCCGCCCCAAGCGTTTTTTTTTTGTTTTTGTTTTTTTTGTAGCGGAGGAGAGAGAGAGAGAGAGGGGCACCGAGTGGTTTTCGCTTACCCGCTCGGCGCCCCTCTCTCTCCTCTGCGGCGAGTCTCCCTGTTCGGTCCCGGTGCCGGCTTGTAATGCAGAGCGCCGGAAGTGACGTCAATTTCCGGCGCTCAGCATTACAAGCCGGCACCGTGGCAGAGCAGAGAGACTGTTTAAAGGTAAGTACCGGGGGGGGGATCGTGTGGTGTCGGCGAAGTTTAAAATGCCCCCCCCCCGGCGTCGGTGGGGTGGGGCGGCGTTTTAAACTTCGCCCCCCCCGGCGTCGGCGGGGGAGGGGCGGCGTTTTAAACTTCGCCCCCCCCCGGCGTCGGCGGGGGAGGGGCGGCGTTTTAAACTTCGCCCCAGGCGGCGTTAAGTCTTCGGCCGGCCCTGTCTCTAGGACCTGAAGCCTTTGACACAGTTGACCACCCCTTCCTCCTACAAACACTTCATGCTCATGGCGTCGCTGACGTAGTTCTTTCCTGGCTCAAATCCTACCTCTCTGACCGTACATTTACTGTCTCCTTCACTGGAACTTGCTCCTTTCCCTACCTCTATATGTTGATGTCCCTCAGGGCTCAGTTACTGGACCTCTACTCTTCTCCATTTACACCTCTTCCCCCGTACAACTAGTACCTTCCTTGGGACTCCAGTGCCACCTATATGCAGATGGCGCCCTAATCTCTGATTATGTTATTTCACAGCTGAGGCCGACTGCTACCAAAGCAATCTCTTGCTGCTCCTACAGTGAGGATCGCTTTGTTTTGACTCACAGAATATTGAGGGGATCTAGTTAGCATTCCCACTACTTACCTAGGTAAAAATATCAGAGCAGTGAGCATACCAGGGAACGTCCCAGGAAAAGCCACCTAGAGCTCTCCTACCTCTGAGTGGCTTCATGAAGGCGTGGGGCTATCTGGGAATAGGAGAGGATGTGGCCAAACACCACTCACCTGCCTAGAGAAAAAAAGTAAATGATCTGTGGAAGTAATCCTTCACCTGGAGACTCCAGGCCAAACTCAGAGTTTCTGGGTATTGCAGGGCTGAGCCTAGTTTTAGTAATGGCTTGGTGTCGTGTTTCTTGGGTGCCAACCTTAACTAAAACACACATATACTAACACAACGCAAACTTGCTTACACATATATACACACACACTATTTCCCACCTCACTCGCAATAGTAACCATAGGCTCACCCCTGCCACACACTAACACACATGCTGACATCAAATGCTCACACACCAACACATACAACCTCTAACACCATACACTTATACATACAGTACAAACTCTTTCCCTCTCCCTTTATCCATGCAGCTCACACACCTGTACCTCTCTGTCCCTCCCTCATGCTTTCACCTCAGCTGGATCCCTGTCTTCACTAAAGCTCCAACTATCTGTGCGAGCTGCTGCTGCCCTACTGCCATGTGGTTAATATGTGTTGCGTGCCCCTGACGGGTGCCTCGGTTACCGGGCATCTGGGTGCAGTACAGCTTCTAAAGTAAAAATTGCCATTGGGTTCTGAACTTATCTTTAAGCAACTTAATAAACTAGCTGGAGAATATACCCTGTAAGAAAAGACCCGACCCTCTAAATTTCACATCTCCTCCGTCTCACGCAAGCAATACTTTCCAGCAGTTTACAAATGCAGCTTAAGAGAAACAAAACCAGAATTAAATACATTGTTATCCCGCCCTTCTTTGTTTGTTCCAAAGGGATGTTGGTGGAATATTTAATCCACTGCTTATAGTCACTTCTAAAAATACACAGCTTATTTTTTTCTGTGAAGGGTAACTGTCCTGTATGTTACTCTCAGTCAGCCAAGGTCACGCACACCCTATATGTTTACTCAGCAGGTCTGTGCATTCCTGTATGCCGCGGCAAGCCCCGGCATGTTACTCCTGTCTCCTATGTATGGTCCATATTCTTGAACTTAATGGACAGGCACTATGCTGTCTTCTGGTAGACCAGGTCCTGTTGCACAATGTAAATGCATACCGTACCCGCTAAAGTAAACGTTTCAAATTCTTTTTCTACCTTTCGATTGTAAGTAGCATACATATTATTGGGCAATTAATGAATAGGGCTTTTTTGGCACTTAGTGTCAAATAGGAATGTCAGATAGGATTGGTTACCAGCTTTCGAATTAATGACCTCTTCTTGATTTGTGCCTGTGATAAGTTTATAGAATCTCATTTAAGCATGCATTTGCTTATCCTTATATCATATGTATTTCTTATACAATAACCTTTAGTGTTGTGTTAAAGAACTGGATTGCGATACTTAGAAAAGCATAGATTCACACATCTTACTTTTATAAAATTTAATTTGTAAATCTGGGAGTTTCTTGCACCCTGTTTTGGCAGTCATTCCTCTCATTCAAACGGCAACTTGGAATGGGGAATTTAATCACGCTGTGAATGTGATGAGCACCCTCATTTTTTAAGAGTGGTCAGGTTCCGATGTCTATCACTGATAGCCTGGGGGAAGATAAGGTAGATGTGTGGTTTAGTGGGTACATTTCCTACTTTTCCCATATTCTTCACAATCACGTCTGAAACAGAAGACTAAGGCAGCTGGGTAATGATACCATAATGTACCCTGATACCATAATGTGCCCTGATACCATAATGTGCCCTGATACCATAATGTGCCCTGATACCATAATGTGCCCTGATACCATAATGTGCCCTGATACCATAATGTTTCATTGGGCAACTGGCAGAGGGGATGAAAAAAGGGACCATTGTGGATGTACAGGTAAGCATGTGGATTATGACTAGATCCCAATTCTCAAAGTCCATACAAAAAAACTGGACTTTACCCTCAAACACCCAGATCCTCAAAACAGAGCATTTTTTTTGAGGTGCACAAGAATAATCCCTGGACCCAGACTAGATCTTGGGAATAAGGTTTGCTCCCATAGGAATTTGTGTCCACAATGCAACTGGAAATCCAGCTCTCATGTAGACTAGGTGAAGATTAGACGTAGTCTGTCCAAGTTCACTGAGTGGAAGGGACACGGTTTTAAACATGTTAGGACTTGCCCCAACATCTGGAGACTTGCTGAGTACATTTCCTGCTGTTGTAAAACATGTACAGACATATAGTCTCTCCACTTAATGTATCAGTTTGTCTCAGTCTGTCAATCCTAGTCTTGTCATATCGCTTGAATATATATTTTGTATTAAGCGCTGCATAGATTGTTGGCACTATATGAATGAAATATATTAATAAGACCTTAACACCTGGTGGGCCAGTCTTCCATAGCCCTCTAGGCCAGAAGGAGGGACTGGATCCGCGTCAGTACGGCAATATTATGCAATGGGAGAGGCTTCATTGGGCAGGGAAATCCATGCTAAACAGCTCGCTCCCGCCCAGAGATTAAAAACTGCTTTCTACACATGACAATAAATTGTCATCCTTGGACCCTCAGGGGTTAATCTGGGATTACCAGGATTGTCACTATTTTGTCAAAACAAAATCATAAAATTACCAATTATGTCACTTTTTTTTCACATTTAGTACCATGCTATCATTTTAAACAATGATATACTAGAAACGCACTATTGCATGAGTAAGAAAAATGTTCCATTCTAATGGGCAAATAGTTATTCTACGGTTACTACAAATACTTTAGGTCTTATGACACATGATACATATATATGGAGGGCTGAATTCAAGGAGTGACCTCCCAGTAGAGAAGATAATGCTTAAGACAATAACAGAAACAAACATTAAGTATCGGTGTAACCAGATCACAATCCAATGTAACTAATGTTATGTTTTTAGAAAACCTTTCCAGATTGTTAATCAGTATGTTATTCATTATGTGGTTTGGGTGCCACTGGTACAAAACCATTTCAGACATCATTATATCAGTGTATTATGTGACATGCCTTCCACTAATTGTAGTTTTTAATTCTCCGCGTGGAGCACCGTTTTAGGCAGTGCTTACTTTGAGCGGGGTTACCAGGTTGATGAGCCGTTGACTTCAGGGAGATCCTGGTAAAAGCTGAGGCTGAAGGACATCACTGCCTCTCTCTTTAATCTCCTAAGAATACTGAGCTACCCAGGATGCATTAGATCACTATGCCATGGGTATTGGGTATTTGCGGGTTGGGCATCTCAGCCTATACAATGAGGCTTGGTGGCCCAAGGTGCGGTGCCCAGGTAATTCATTCTGCTGTTATTGTATATCACAAAATTAATAAGGTCTACATCAGGGGTGTAACTAAAAACCACGGGCCTGGTGTGAAAAATTGCCCCGCCCCCTCCCCACTTCAACAGCTAGTCTGTGCCATCATTGCCCCCCCAAACATTAAACATATGTAAACACTTATACAAATTACACACACTTATTCATACTCACTAACACATCCATGCTCTCACACACAATTACACATCCATGCTCTCACACACACATACACCCAATTACACATACATGCTCATGCAAACACCCTATTACACATTCATGCTCACACGCACCCAAGTACACATCCATGTCCATACAAGCTCACAATTACACATCCATGCTGTGACACACGCACACATGTATGCATCCATATTCACACACACACACAATTACACAAGCATGCTCACACACACACACATACATACATATACATATACCCCACTCCCGCTTACCTCTCACTTCTCCTGCAGCTTTCTCTCTGGCTGCTTGTGCACACTGACGTTGCGTTCCTGTCTTCCCGTGCCGGTCCAAAATAGTTTAGAAAGAGCCCTTCCGACCTGAATCGTGAGGTCAGAAAAGCCCTTTCTAAACAATTTTGAACCGGTACGACAAGACAAGAAGAAGTGTTAACGCCAGTGGTCTACACTTTATGTATTTTATTCTTGTAAAAACACAAATATTTTTAAAGTTCCTCTGTCACTGGTGCTAACTACAGCATATTTTGCCATATGGGTGCTAATCAGCATCATATCTATGATGTATAAAGAAATCAAACTTTAGAGAGCTTTTATTCTGTTACAGAAATGTCTCTATTTCTACGCCCGATATGTACTACGTGGCTTCAAAACCCAAAACATACTTTGCCAATGATGCCTCTTTGACTTTCTAACACCCAGTGCCCAAGACAGGAGATCTCTGAGACTACATACTCTGCACTCCATATTTATTTCTTATCAATTGTCCTCCTTTGATATGAGCGAAGAAGCATAGACTCTGACAGCACCCGAGTAACATCCGGCCCATCCAGTCTGTATAACGCCTCTAAAACATGTCAAAATGTGTAGCTGCCCAGGGGCCAAACATGCCACTGAGGCCCATGGCATGGCCAGTTGGTCATTCTCTTTGCCCAAGAAAATGGGGCCAGTGATACAGAACACATACCAACTGCTAGTTAAATGGTACAGCTCATACTGGAGAATGGGGCTGATATGAGAGTTTGTTGGGTAACTGACTTAAAGGAAGATGGTGGTGAGAGGAGTTATAAAGAGGAGGTGATGTAGTTGGGGTGTCATGAAAAAAGGGGAGATGTGTTTAAGAGGTACACGTGAAGAGGTCTTAGGCTGGTAATATAGGACAATAAGGGGGCTTTGGGGGGAAATAACATAATGGGTTGAAGGTTGCTCGGGACATTATCTTGGGAGAAAGATAAGGACTTGGTCATGTGACATAAATGAGGATGAGGGGAGCTGATGTGAGATGAAAATGGAGGGCCAAACCAATGAGTGTAGGAGCCAATGTGGGGGTCCTCTGTTAGCTGTTCAGGGGTAGTTGAACGTTCCCTTTACTGTATATAGAGTTAAAGATAAACATCATGCATACAACCTTTACACAGGGTGAACTCAAAAGGGACTTTCACTTTGGAGGCCAGTAGATGTCCCGTTCCATGCGCACCCTTTACACAGGGTGAGACATGCCAAGACATGCAAAAATACAACTAAACTTATCTTTAATACACACTGAAAAGTTCAGTTCTTGGAATTCCCCAACTCTAGATAAAGAATAATCACACCTACTAACTTGCAGGGACTGACACATGATGTATAAGATATGCCCGGTCCTGAGAAAACACCTGCACCATGCCTATAAGAATCACAACTAACTTAACTCCTTAACTACCAAAAACAAAATATAAAAACTATGAATGGTGTATACAAAAATGTATTAGCATACACATGCTTCAGATAATGTTGGGGCTATATAAACACCAGCCAATTCCAGTAAACCCTTGTATTCCTGCATTATATGGGTATAATGCTTACTTATTAACCTGTTGGTTGATAAAGATCTGACAGCTCGAGAAACTTGCTATTAAGAGCTTACAATCTAGTTGTTGAATGTTAAAAAGGGCACCAAAGCTATCGCCAGTGTTATTTCTCTGTATCAACTCCTGTAAGCGTCTGGCAAACTTAGACTCCAAAACATACACTGAAATATGGATTTCTGTAGAGTGTAGAGGCACCGGCTCACGTCACGCTGCACATGTAATTATTAGTAATTATGAAAATGTGAATAGGGTGTAGTCCGGGCAGTGACGTTCCAGAAAATCCAGTATCTGTGGGGCCGGTGTATGTGTAACTTTTTTAGTGAAACCTTGAGCTTAATCTTAAGTAAATGTCACAGACTACCGAGTCCTGTATTACAAAAATAATGAAAAAAATATTAGTGGTTTGTAGGTAAAATTATTATAAATGTATTATAAATGTGTTACAAATAAAAAAATAATCCAAATATGAGTAATTTACCTATATCCATCCAAATAAATATACCTGGTGATAGCCTCATAACCTTACATTTGAGGAGCTCTTGGCGACATTGTTGTAAAACATAACTGTAGTATTTGCATAATAAACATGAATTGACATCATTTGATGTTGCAACCAAGCATAAGTAAGCAACAAAAAAAAAATGAAAAGAAACTGTAACAGAAAAGGCTATTTTACCCCCCCCCCACCTTGTCCTTTGCACTGGATACCGGCTCATCGCATAACCTCTGAAACAAATAGTTATACACCAGGTTGGATTATTTATTAGTTTACTTTTATTAAACGCGGCAACATAATGTACAAGAAAAATACCAGCCCCTAACTACCTCTTACAAAACTTCAGTCACTCTAAAATAGAGGGGCTTTAGGAACTAGCCTCCCAACACGAAAATACAATAAATAAATATAAAATACATTTAAAAAATGAACAGGTTAAAAAAAAACATTTGAAATGGAACCGTAATATCACTCTTGAGTTTATTTTGGTTGTATACTTTCCCAGGGTTATTTAACCCATTGTACAGCGCTATGGAATTTGATGGCGCTATATAAAACAATAAATAATAATTACCTCCACCATGCATAGGGTGGGGAAGATGATCGCAATCATTCCCACCCCCCTTTTGGTTTATAGGGGGGTCCTGGGCACCTACATTTTGATTTTATGTTTATTTAAATATTTATGTTTTTTATATATTCTATATGTAATGCAGGAGTGGGGAGCGCTGATTTTGGGAGTCACAGATTAGGGCAGGTAAGCTCACTTTGAACTTGCATGCCCTTGCATGCCCTCGTCTGTAACTCAAAAAGTTACAGTTGCAGGCCCTCCACTGTCCAGTAAATGTACCCAAATGTAGCGGCAACAAAAAAGAAATATAGTATACAGTATAACCTCTCAAGAAAGACATTTTAAGATATCTAGAACTTTTTGACATGTGGTGATGTGGCAAATGAAAAATCATATAATTTGCCCTCAAAATGAAAGACATTTTTTGTTGAGAACACAGAATTGTGTTTTAGCATTTGTATTAAACTAATAGAATGTTCTTATACCTTTTTTTATTTCATTATTAGTACTCCCATATGCATTAATTTATGCAGAATGCTCCGTCTGTGGACCGATGTTCCTCGCTACTGATTGGCTGTTAGCATGTCTATGTGATCATATGGTGTTAGTGTGAGTTTGTGTTACTGTATAGCAGCAAAGTGTGCATGTATTATTTATGGTGCTAGCATGTGTTCCCGCGTATGGTATTAGCATGAGTGTTTGTCAGCATTTGGCGTTAGGCTGTGTGTATGTTAGTGCATGGTGTTAGTATCTGGTGTCAGCATGTGTGTTAGTGTATGGTGTCAGTGTCAATGTGTGTGCCGGAATACGGTTCAAGAACGTAACAGGTTAGTGGTGTGAGGGAGAGGAAGGATGCCTGTATCTAAGTGTATGATGTTAGAGTGGGTATTGGAGCAAGTTTGCATGTTAGTATATGTTAGTTACTGGGGGGTGCAGTAACTCCGAGCCCACCCTTGGACTGGCACTACATGTATATCACATGTCATGAGTTGTGTCTGGCCGAACACTTCGCCTGCACAGCAAATAACTAGAAGGGTGGGGAAAGGGGCAAATGCATATGGGGATAACCGTGATACTTTCATTATTTAGTTTGACAAATAATGGGGGGGAAATATAGGCTTCACTTAAGAGTAAGCTGCTTATAGGGTTGTAAACTGTATGCAAGTATAGAAAAAAAAATCATCCTGGTCTATTAAGATACAAAAACATTTCCAGGCCCCTGGCACTCAAAGTATGTTGAAATCTGCATATAGGGACAAACATGGGAAAAAGGGATCATATGCATGCCTGCAGCTGACTTTGAGACTCTTTAAATATTAACCCCTTCTTGGCCCATCATGCAGATTCTATGTAGCAATTCATCAAATGAACCTAATAAAAGATACACTCTTTTCTGGCACAAAGATATCATCCTGTGTGTGTGTGACCCTGAGATTTTGCCCCTTCTGTCTGAGATTGGAGCAAAAAACCTGAGGCTTGGGATTTAACCCAGAAAATTTCCAGATATGATCATTGAATCAGAATCAATAGACGGGTTGAATGCAGCAAATAGCAAAAACATTTTCAAGAAGCAAACTTTTTTATTGAGAAAATGTAATGTACACAAGCAACGGTTTGGTCCAGTTGTCTCCTTTAGCTTGTCGTCTACATTTGCTGTTTGCGCAGAGTAACTTTGTTGTTGTGCAGTCTTTCCATGTTGCTCTGCACATTTGTAACAGTGTCTGGAACGAGCAGCTCTTTAAACTTGGCCATTAATAGGAGAGTTGTGCTTTGACTCCGTATATGCAAAAATAACATGCAGAGCAATTGACATGTTACTGAGGATAACATTGTGCGACTCAGCAAAACCAGACAGCACCCTCGTTCATCACGTGTTTACCACAAGATCTGTTCGGCTTCTGGTTTTGCTGAGTTGAGTGTATTTTGTGCCTTACTAAGATGTGAGCCGTTTGTTTTGAATATTGCATTGTCTGTATCGTCACCCGGAGATCGCATGACTCTTTGATCTTCACATTTAAGAATGTTTGCACTAGGCTACTGGTGAACTGGGCTTGCGAGAAAAAAGGTGTCAAAATTAATGGTAAGGTCTTGCTCAAGAAATCATAATGCCATTTTTTCCCATATGGTGGCTGGCTGGGTGAGGAAGGCAGGTTGTCCCACACTACCTGTTACCATTGTCAGACCCTGGTTTAATCCCTATCCCACAAGAAAAGTGTTGGAATATCTGAAATATGAGGGGGTAAGCCTGTGTCAGAAGGTATGGAGCAATAAGTTAGGACTTCTAGTCTGTTAACACACTTGATGCAAGATGAAGTAGTGAGAGCGGTCTGTGATGGAGGAGGCTAAGATCTCTGGTCTCCCTAATCAGCCCCTTGGTGGACTCTGGCAGGCCTATTGGATTCTCCTGCCTGCGCTTCCCTACAGCTATGGACCTGGAAGCCACCTGCAGCTGTGACAGGTGGTGGCGTATTCAATTATTGTGTTGCTTTTGTCTGGGCAAAAGCATTACCCAACCCCCTCCCTGAGACACCCCTGGTGATTTGCACTCTGGTGCCTCACATGGAATAAATTAAAGAGAAAGAAAAGGTGTAGATATGCAGTCTGTCAGCGTGAACAATAAAAACATTCTGTAAAGTGTGCAGATTCACAGAAGAGGTCTATGCCTATACTTGCAATCTAAATATAAAAACGTATGTGTGTGCATGGGGCAATAAATACTTCTTGCCTGGGGTGCTATTTGATCAAGGAATGGCCTTGTCTGTTTTATTGCCTTAATGGCAATGATGTCCCTTGCTCATTCTTTAAACCCCAGAGCCAGGGAGTACTCAATTTGGATTTTAAACAATACTTCCACTATGCTTACATAGATTAGATACTGTTTTGGTTGCCAGCTGTTTATGGATTGTGAACTTCACAGTGCAGGCTACATGCAGCGCTCCCTTTTCTGTAGGCAAGGTTGGTTACACACGAAAGGCATGGTGGTAAGCTAGTAGCCCCAGGAAACGGGGCTTGCCCCAGAAAGCATTATATAGTTTAGGAGTGGGAGAGGAATTTGGTGGGGAGTGGGCATGCTCAATGCTTCCCTGACACGAAGACAGAGTAGAGTGACCAGGAGACCTGGGCAAGCAATGCTTCACCTGGTGACTCAGGTCAGCTCAGTGGGACATTGCCAAAATTGGGGACTGTTGTGCTTAAAACAGGACACTTGGGGAGTATATAAATGTATGTGCATGAACCCCTTTATCAGACGTATCCAAAGCAAAATCCTGACAATGCACCCCACCACCCACTCTGCTTATGGAATAGCCAACTACACAGGCTCAACACTTGTGCAATATTGGTGAAGTATGACATCACATCCCCACTACGAAATGTCATATCTACCGACATTCTAAATATCTAAAGATGGACACTTTTGTTTTCGTGGTCTGGTTAGAGGACGTTAGAGGAACGTCAACATTTTTTATGTGACATTTGAACTATTAATAGCTATTCATGTAACTGGGCAAGGAATGTACAAGGAAAACAGTGTATTGCAATAACAATTTAATCTCTGATTTATTCACTAATTACTGGGACTTTATATATAGCGTCTGTGCATTCTGTGTATCGTGTGGTAAGAGCAGTTAAAGACAAGCTTGCTTTTTGCTCAATCTCCTTGACCCTATGGTGGCCTAGTCCCCGATGGACCCCAACTCCACACCCTACGTAGGTACCGGCTGTACTATAATACAATACTGAATGAGCAATTGTCAAAACCTATAGAGTCATTGCAGGACCGCTGTTTTTCTTGGGCCAGATCAGCTGAGCAAACACCTGTTTTAACTGGAATGTTAGGTTTTACTTTCTTTTAAACCTGCTCTCAGCGAAGGGACTTTTCTCCCTTCCTTTTCATTTTAGCCTTAGTTTTCAGTTTCCTTTTATGTTTTTTCTTGGCTCCGTGTCACATCAATACTGCGGTTTATTATGCAATGAGTCACTGTAGAATTTCATGGGACGTCTTTATAACTTTCAGTAAAAGAGAAGTTGCCCATGTAAACACATTATTACAACAGCTATCATGTGCCTTACGTGAAATCTGAACTGGGAGAAATGGTTCTCACACTGGGTGTTATGTTCTTGTAGGTTGGTGGTGTTCTTTTAAATGAAGCTTTAAGTGGAACATACAGCATATCACATAAGGGTGCATGAAAAGGGCTTTTATGCACTTAAAAGTAACAACTTCCTTTTAGAAGTTTTTTTTGGCTATAGATCAGGAACAAAACCCTTCCATAACCCACCTCCTTCCCACAGTGTGCAGGAAGTCATCAGTGGTAACATGTCCAGACCTGCCATGACCTGACCAGCCTGTCATCCTAGTCAAAACTGATACGTTAGTGCAAATACAATTAGGAAGACCACATCATTCATCTTTTCCAGGTTACATATAATTCTCGCATATTGATGATCAGCAGATCCTTGCAGTATGTGGGATATATAAACGCACAGAAAGGAATTGATCTGTTATACATTGTTTTCCTCTCTTTGAAGCCCTGGGTAAACTGAGCTTTCCCGCTGTCTGATGTGTAGAACATTGAAATGGTGCTCCAGTGGTAAGGCCACAGCGGAAACCAGGGCCACGATCTTCTCCCCCACAGGGAGGAAAAAGCAGCCCCTTACTTCCCTCCCAGACCATGGGCAGGATCTTTCAAGGTCCCCAGAAGAGGAGACTTCAAGGAAGCAGCCAAAATGTACAGCCCTCTCCCCATTCCCACCAAAAAAAGCCAGTCTTCAGGGGCCGGCTTCTCCGGCAGCATGCCAAAAATCTGTATAAAAAGACATTCGTGCACAAAACAATAAAAATAGTGCCAGCGAAACATGTGATTTTCAGTGCTGTATCAGCCACAGCCCATGGCTGGTATTATAAAGAATTCCCTCCACCTCCGGTCATGGGGTATGGCATGTTTAAAAGAGGGAGGGCAGGTTTAAAGGGTTCAAGTGCATTCTTTTGCTCTTACTAGCTCAGATCATGGTTATACATCCCACATCCTGCAGGGGGCAGCATTTTACACGTACTGGTCCGCAAAATATGAAAAGTTTGAGTGATGGAAAGCATGACTGATGTCACATTGTGATATCGTTACGTGGATCATGAACTATGGGGTAAGAAGTAGAGTGCGTAAACTTTTAAAACCTCAGACGTCGCCTAGGCAAACCTAGGAGTAAAGACTTAAACACAGATATGAAAAGTAAATGCAGTTGGCTTGGGGTGGATTAGCAAACTAAGTTTGTTCAGCACACATTAAGGAGTGTAAGCACTGATGTATTGTTGATGCACTGATTATAATTGTCCTGCAATATTCATTTCAAACAAGACCACTGTAGTGGGAGAAATATTATTTTGCAATGATCCTTCTTTTATGTGGGGAAGAGAACACTTTTTTTTTTTATAAAGGGGGTATATGCAATGGACATCCTTCCAGCAGAGGCGGTTGGGGCTAATAAAATGGGAGAGTTCATTAATGAAACTAGAATTCATGTGTGAAACAAAACCAATGTTGTCCCGTGCAAACAATATAATTAAGAATGAATATTGTTTTAAAGACAAGGACCGTATTTGCAGGATTATTTAATCTTCCTTCAAAATCCTTATTTGATGAAAAAAGAGACATTGCTATGTTAGATATGATTGCCATCAAACCACTCCAGTTCAAGGATCAACTGGGAGTATAAATGTGCCCCTGATATATTGGTTGATGAAGGGACTGCAGCACGAATGTATATTATTAAGAGATATATCTCCGTTTGGACTATATTCTGTTTCATATGTCAGACAGCGCCACCTTGTGGATATCTGTTTTTAAACACCCTCACAACTGACGCTGACAAGTGAAGTTGCCATGTTGAAATTCCTCTGCAAACATATCATTTATGGGGAAGGAATGTATCTTATCAGATATTTGTTCAAAATAACCGTATTGGCTCGGATATAGGCCGCACCCGAATATAGGCCGCACCCTTAAAGTTAGGTACTTTTTTAAGGAAAAATTTTTCTTAGTAAAAAAAACATAGAATAGATATGCTGCCACTCTGCCCTCCACCCGATACATACAGCCACTCTGCCCTCCACCCGATATATACTGCCACTCTGCCCCCCCCGAGATACGCTGCCACTCTGCCCCCAAAATGTGCCCCCCCACACACACACGTGTGTCTTGCGGGGCCGGCAGGGGAGACCTACACAATACGCGTAGACACACAAAGTACACATTAATGCACAAACACACACACAAGTACAGTACATATCCATGCTAACATCCATACATCCATATGTGCAAACACATATACATATGTCCTACCTCCCGCCCCCGCTTACCTCTCACCGCTCCTGCAGCTTCCTCTCAGGCTGCTCACACAGTCATGGTTTCACTGAGGGGTCACGTGACGTCCTGTCTCCCCGTGCTTGTTCAAAAAAGTTTCGAAAGTACCCTTCCGACCTGGAGCGTGCTGTCCAGGTCAGAAGGGCCCTTTCTAATCAATTTTGAACTAGTACGAGGAGAAGAAGGGGTCACAAGGGCCGCACCGCTGTAGTTAAGCCAGTGCACCCCTGCACCCTTAGCACATTCCCAGAATAGATGCATTAGAAAGCCGTTAGGTGCTCGGTGGTAGTACTACGTTTCCCTTCTTCAATTCTGGATTTTATTTATTTACCCAAAAGCAGTCACAGCACAACTCAGCTGTTGGCTGCATCCTCAGCAATCATATTTCAGGGGGAAAGAAGGGAAACATAAACAAAGCTGGGGGGTCATCAGGCAAAGCAAGTTATAGTAAAGTCAATTAGGACTTGTTGCAGCATTAAGTCACTGACTGGATCCTTTATGTGCTCATATTATATGGGCTTTCTATACATTCAGTATTTGTGATGTGTTTGGAATACGACTGAAAAGTGGATACCGAGAGGTTCGCCTCCCAAATATATTGTAGGCTGCTTTATTTGTGGGCCTCTTGGCTGAATGAGGAAGAGGAGCCTGTGTGAGGAATAGGATCGAAGAGATCTTTAGAAATGGCGGTAAGATGAAGCTCTTAAAAAGTGCTTCATTGATTCACTGAGAATGTCTTCTAAGATGGGGGAGGGTAGATGTCCTTGAAAACCAAGTAAGGTCCGGTGAAGCTGAGACAAAATGCCTTCAGATTAAAATGGACCTATCCTCACACATATGAACGAGATAGCAAGGCCTCCATAAAATTAAATTACATATTTTGTAAAGACATATACATACAAATTGATCTATACATTTTCTAGCACTTTAGCCTTAACAATATATATATATATATTATATATGCATATATATTTACGTAATGTGTATTTTAATGTTATGGCGATTCATCTCTTGCTGGTACCAATAATGCAACAAGTTGACATTGCTGTATGTCAACAGACGCATTTAGGGTGAATTTCCTCACGCCCTCCAGTCGGCAGCTTCTACCCTCTCTCACCTGACGATGTGGCAACAATAAAGAGCAGCCCAGTTAGCCTAAAAAAAGGTGCAGGGAATTGCCCAGCAAAGGGAAGATTAGGTAGGAGTGGGTGGAACCTGTGCAGTAAGTGGGCGTGGCCAAGCATTATACTGTTGTCCGGAGACTAAGGAAATAAGCAGCCTTCACCAGGAGACTCCGGGGGATACCAGCGCAGTTCCCGGTTATCACCATAGTAGCTGAACGAATGCTTCTGCTGACTCTAATACTTTGTGCCTGGAGCAGCCCTTAATTTGCTAATAAAGCCCTAGTTTTTCCTAATTTGGCTTCCACATACTTTAGAATTGCCTTAATTTGAATGTCTCCTTTCTCAATAACTTTATTTGTTATGACAGGGTTCTGTGATAAATTGTTAGTGTGTAAAGCTTATCTCCTGAAAGAAATCACTTCACGGCATCTGAATGTATCCACTGCAGCCTGTACTCACATACAGCATGTGCAATGCATACGTGTGCATAGAAACATACATTTTGATGACAGATAAAAACAAACAAACACCTTTTCTGCCCCATTTCTCCCTACTGTAAAAATACATGTAGCAAAGCCCCGGAGATCCATTGAAGGACTCGCTAATCAGCGCATTGGTCCTCAGTCACAGTTACGTGGCCTCTGCAGTGGACGAGGCTGCATGCTGATTAGGTTTGATGTCTCTTTCTCTGCGGCAGCGTTATGTCGATAACTTATCTGTGGGACGAGCCTCTGCAGCCATCTGAATATTCATCGCCTCGGCACGATGTTAGAGGGTCTGCAGCAGATACCGTGGGAACAGGCGCTGAATGCAGACACAGCAAATTACAAGGCTGCAGTGTGTGGGCCGTGCAAAGAACTCATCCCCTTAGCTGGTGTGCTCTGTGTACTACATTATATTTTTGGTACATGTGGGTTAACTTACAAAAAACGACTATATTTTTATTGCTGAATTCAGAATTTTTGTATTGATAAAATACCGTTTAAAGCATTTTACATATTTATGCTTTACTCTACATTCTAGAATTTACTTATTGTGCTAGACTTTAACACCACCCTGGTAGGCCATTCCAGGTATCTAATACCATTTCTGTAGAGTGGCACTTTAGTGCAAAACCTTGTTTTGGAACAAAATTCGGTTTTACAAATATCCCTCTTAGCGCTATTAAATGCACAAACTCCAGTGGCGGGTACAGTATACTCATCACCAGCCAACTGCTGGCTCTCACAAGAGGTCCCAGAGGTCTAACAAGACCCCTCAAATGCATATGCAGATAGCCCTCCTATTGATTTCCAAACCTGGCAAGAAAATTGAGGGAGAGATACACTACAGCTCTGGAAACTTGCGCTCTCACAATGATCCCAAGGGGTCTAATGAGACTCCCACACACACGCGCATGCCCAGAAAGCCAGCCCTTTTATTTCAAAGCCAAAACTAGCATGGAAAATCCAATGGGGGGGGTGGTAGTGAACTACAGTTCTAGATCCGCAGCTTCTCCTAAAGATACATTTTCTTTAATAATATGCAGAAAATACATCTTTGGTGGGGCTGCATTGGGCACTTTAATGCACAACATTAAAAGCTGATATTTTAGAATGTGCAGTTTATAAAAAAAATAACACATAATAGAAGTCTGTTGCTTAAATTCCTGTAAATATAAAAGCTCTTTAGTAAAATGCATTACACCAATACATAGTGTCCTCTATGTATTACAGTCTTTGAACTATTGCTAGATCAAGTTGTCCTCTTTTGTATTTATTTGTTTTAAACATGTATTAAGTCATTGCCCTGTTTCACTAATTCCCAGTATGATCTTGTCCTGGTCTAGTTTCCAAATTCACCTTGTAATGTATATAGAGATATATACTTTATATATATATATATGTATATATCCAGATTACTTCCACAGCCCATGCTGCCGTCCCCAGTATGGAAATTGCAAGCATGGCAGTTGCTTGAAAGAAAAATCAATGGGGTGATAAAACCTGGTCCTTGTTCTAAGTGCACACTGTGATCCTGAGCGTTTGGTGCAGTATATAATAATATATGACCATACTTCAGATATGGATTTATAAAACACGAGAGAACAAGGGCATTTGCGACATTGGAGGCATTGTGGAAGTACATACAATGTATGTGTGTTTTCATTATTTAGAAAGCAATGTCACTGGAAAGGTTACAATGTTATTGTGGGATTGATGGTTCCTGATGTCTTTCACATTGCACCAGTGGCCCATTTAATTTGCCCCCTCCTTTCTGCCTTTCTCTGCCTTGGTTGTCACTTGCTGTCCCATCTGCCCACTGTGACCACACATTAGGTAAGGGCAGTGCTGCAGTTACCACTCCTATTGACTGCATGGATCTAGGGCCTCCCTTCCGCCTTCCACACCCTGGAAATCCTCCTGCAGTGGGCAGACCCTTAGATACAGAGATCAGAAGACAATGGGGGGCTCATGCTTTTTAAATGTCATTTGGGTAGTATGACATGCACATACATACAAAGCCAGCACTTTTTGGCTACAAGGGGTTAATACAACAGGTCAAAAACATGCAAATAAAAGTGACACTGTATATGAAAGGAGATTTATTACCTTCAGATCATATATATACTTGCTGTAAGGATATTGGTGAATTTAAAAATGTATTCTTTTTAGAATTCTGTTTCTGGGTTATTTTTCTTGCTATGGATGGTTTTACACATACACACTGCGGACGGACACATACACTGCAGGAGAAATACATATTAATATTAAAGTAGATCTGCAAAGGAATGATGTATGTTAACAATATTTACTTATTACAGAATAAAAACACATTTGACTTGCATCATCTCTCCTGAAAGCTGCATCTTCCCATAAAGTGGGTGTGGAAGGTATTCTATGAATGAAATGTCATCTCTATAAAGACTTGTGTGTATATAAAATAACCCAATGATCTCTAATTTCTTTACAGTAAGTGGATTGCATTTTTAATAATGCTACATTGTAGCACTTCACCTAAAACTTTCTGAGACATATCACAATGGTATCTGATCACAGCTGTAGGTCACAGATCCTACTCTAAACATATACATAATTCTTTAGAAATGTGGAATGTTAGTGTATCAAAACCCCATGACACTCAAGCAAAGGCCTATTACTAGGTCATTCCTATTCTTTGATGAGTCATTAACATGGTAAATATGCTGTATGAAGTATAAATGCAGTGCAAAATGATGTGAGCAGCCTCCTGTCATTCAAAGGGTTACAGAGCTGCAGAACAGTTGCAGAAGATATTGCAGAGCACACATGCTGTACCAAATGGGCGTGGCCACCTCTAGGATGGGTGGAAGGGTATATATAAAGTGATGCTGCAGATCTGCAGTGTGCATTGTGTGCAGAGCAGAAGGAAGACCCGTTTGCCCCAAGTCATCACCACCAGAAAGATCCCACATCCACCTAAACGGCTCAACCATGACTTCAAGAGATTACTACACTTCCTCCTACAAGAAGATCTTTGGAGATTCACCCAGGTCCTCCTCTCACCTGTATGGCACCACCAGCAGGTCCCAGCTCTACCGACCTAGGGATACCTACACCAGTGTGTCATCCTACAGGAAGGTAAGCAGGTCCCCTGCCAGCCATCACACCACAGCCTCCGACCACTTCGACTTATCCCAGTCCACAGCCCTAAGCAATGAGCTGAAGATAGTCAGGACCAACGAGAAAGAGCAACTGCAAGGGCTCAATGACCGTTTTGTCACTTACATTGAGAAGGTCCATAACCTAGAACAGCAGAACAAGTTGCTGGAAGCAGAGGTGACCTTGCTGAGACAGAAGCAGTCAGAGCCCTCTAGGCTCAGCCAAGTGTATGAGCAGGAGATCCGAGAACTTAGAGCCAGGCTAGAAGAGCAACTTCAGGAGAAGGACCAAGCCCAGCTGGACTGCCAGCATCTGGAGGCATGTGTCAGGCAGATGCAGGAGAAGTTGGACCACGAAGCTGGCAAAAGGGAGGAAGCAGAGGATGCTATGAAGAACTTAAGGAAAGATGTAGACCAAGCCACCCTGGACCGCTTGCAGCTGGAGAAGAAGGTGGAGTCCCTGCTGGATGAGGTCGCCTTCCTGAGGAAGGTCCATGAAGAAGAGGTGGTTGAGCTGCAGGCTGCAGTAACAGAGGCTCAGGTGGGTCCCAGGGGGGTTGCATGAGGAAGGGCGGTGGCTCAAGCATGTTGGGAAGGGAGGCTGTCATTGTTAGGAAGACATGTGACAATACTACAGAGTCCATCCTACCATCCAGGAACACACATGTGATGTCATGCTGATCATTGTCACCCAAAAGTGCACGTGTCAAGGGCACCTTATGATGGGTGTGTATGACTACACTGCCTACTGAATAACAATATTGTTAAATAGGACTAGACCTAACAACAGAGCACACAGGAATTCTTTGTTCATTTGGATTTTAGGCTCACTTGGGTTTGCTTTGGGATTCAGGCATTGATGGGGTTAAAGGGATATGGTCGTGATGGCTGATCAATAAGGAATCTGTGGGAGGGGGGGTTCTTCCCATCTCCTTTATTCGACCCCAAGGGAGATAGATGGTTGCTGAGTACAAAGTAAATGGTGCTCCTCCCAAAATTATATAACAGGAGCAGCATTGCAGATACTGAGGGGGGCGTCACCGGGAGCCCAGGGTTAAAGGGACCCAGTACTGAATACTATTGTGCATTTAATGTAAACTAAAGCCAGAGGGTGATATTGTTCAAATGTGATTGTACTTTAAATTTCTACCATACCACAATGATCACAGCTTCCATATATACTGCAAGGAAAAAACACTTTAGACATCGTTGTGCTATATAGTCTGCAATATTTTTATTACTAGGATCTATAGGTGACATCATGACCTAGAAAAGTTTTATACAGCGAAGCTTGCAAACTGAAATAGAGATTGCAAGCTCTGCAGTACAGTCATCCTAATTGGAAGCAGGGTTCAATACTCTTAAGTCACCTAGTATTTCTATTTTATAGTTTGAGCCTCATAGGCATCCTGAAAGTCATCTACTTTACCTAAGCTTTACCATCCTCTCAGTGATGAAGGACATCATGCATGTTAGAATTAGGTGTGGCATGGTCCACAGGCAAAGTATTCTCCATCTACAAAATGAGGACTGATATAAGAGCAGGGGATGCACTCAGGGGTAGCTTTAGGGACCTAAAGGAAAGACTCATCAGAATTATCTTAGGTATTTCACATTTAATTTGAATAAACTGTATTAAGTAGCAACTATAATTATGATCAAATAGTAATTGATGTGATACTGTCACATATTTAGTTTCCAGCCATTAAACCTTTAATCTATTTCCAAATCAAATGCAATTTTAATATATTATATCCACATATAATGTATATATTTGAGTATTGTGTTATTATATTTCTTAAATAATACTGTGAGCCGGTGAGAGGGTTCATCTTCTAATGGTCACAAAACTGCCTGGTTGCCCAACCTCACTCATCCTAAATTATCCTGCGCTATTCATTATAAGGAATGTTCTGAATAGCTACTGTTTTTAGTTATAGTTTTAGGTAATCTTTTGACTTTTTGTGTCATTTATTATAATAAATTATGTTGCCTTTAGGGGCACAAAGATTTACATTATCATTATTATTGCTATTATTATGATTCACACATCAATAATCTATATTGCAGTAAAGTCATTAATGTCAGGGCTCTGGAATTGTGTGCATAGAATGCACTATGGACAGAAAGTATTGATTCCTTCCGCACAAATCCCTTACATGCGCATCTTATTAAGAAGCATATTTTTGGAGATTCCCCCTGGGAGACAAACTAATCAGACATGTAAACATCCCACTTCTGTCAACCTGTTTATTTCTATGTATTTGTCTGCTTTGAGCATTTTTTTTTCTAAATACCTATATGGGATCATATACCGGTAATTTCCATATATTGTTTAAAGGTGCTCTTCCACTTACTATTAAGTTTAGCATTCTAGTACCTAAATGCAGCATTAGAAATATCATTTGTTGTACTGTGGAATGCCTGCACCCTTCCCCCCAAAAAAATGATTGAATCATGTAAATGTGTGTCTCATTCATCATTTTTGTTGGGAACACTTAATAGTCATGTGACACAAAAACATGCAATGATAGGTTCTCGCCATATAAACTGATTAACACCAAAAATACAAAAATGACAGATCCGCTAAGGTTTAAAATCATAGCATATTATTTGTAGCTATTCTTTTGTAGCAGAATCCTTAATTTTTATAGAATGGTATGGAAAATAGGCTGATGGTAGAGAGTGATTTCTATATTCTATATGGAAAGTATCTGTAAAAATTCTTCCAGTTTAGGGCATCCATAAAATATAGTCTCCAGTCCCCAGTGATAGAAAAAGAAACCCACTGATCATAAAGAAGGGAAATATTTCCAATAGTCATCACAGTGTGAAAAAGACATTTATAGTACACAATCAATTTATAGATTTGTTTGATGCAAAATGTATTAAACAATCAATTCATAGATTTGTTTGATGCAAAATGTATGTTGCAGTGCAAATAGGAATGGAGCATACACACACATAAAATGATGTCATTAAATAAAATTGAAAACTCAAGTATTAGTTGACTTTTCATGTATAATAAAACACCATAAAAGCTCAGTCATGTGTTAAATCCAATAATTAGAAAACATAACATATCTTGTAGCCATAGCTGGAGATACTCAGCATTTGATCCAAGTCTCTAGTTTTTTTATTGTTATCTCATCGTATACAGACTACGCTAATCCGCAAGTAGATAGGAGAGCAGAGCCTGGGGTCTTCAATGCTTAAACCCAGCTTTAGTGATCCAATGTTAAAACCATCACAGCACGGGAAGGTAGACAACCTGATGAGTTTCCTCCAAGCAGGATTTACTCATAGGTGTCTCATGGTGAATACCATTATCTCAAAATACACCTGATTACTAACTAAATTATGTACGTGTAATTATTTTATGAGGATCCAATTGAAACAATATTGCAATCCCTTGTTTAACTCTGTCAGTTGGCTATGGCCACTTTCCTCGATGGGAGATGAATCGGTTAATACTTTTTTCCAGGTGAGATAATTTGTACAGTTTGAAGGTAAAACCAGCATAAATAAGATTAGGGTTTTTTTGGTTTTCAAACCTTTTTTACCTACAGTGATGTAAAACAATTTAAATTGTATGTAAACACAGAAGCTTTAGATAATTATGCTAAGGACATTCCATTGCTGGAATGCTGTATATTGATGGGATATGAATATTAAAACATAAGTGAAAATATGGTCAGGAATTGTTTCAAAAGATAAGAAATGCCTTTTCACCCAATACTGAAATGCCCACCAGAGTTTCAGAATAGCCTGACCAAAGCGTCTTCTTGCAGGTGACGGTGGAAATGGATGTGGTCAGTAAGCCAGATCTTACAGCTGCTCTGAAGGAAATCCGCATGCAGTATGAGGTCTTGTCTTCCCGCAATCAGCAGTCGGTAGAGGAGTGGTACCAAACCAAGATTGCCACCGTGTCCAAGGAGGCAGAGAAGAACAACGACAATGTGCGCCAGGCCAAGGAGGAGATCAATGAGTACCGGCGACAGTTACAGTCCCGGACCCTGGAGGTGGATGCTTTGAGAAGTGCTAATGAGTCTCTGGAGAGGCAGCTTCAAGAGGCCGAGGACAGGAACAATGACGAGATCACTCAACTGCAGGTAACACATTAGGGCCATTCTGGTCAGGGCTTACCTACTCCATGTAAAAGCTGCTTATTCTACAGAATATATGTATAAGTGTAACAGCATTTTCTTCTAAACCACTTCAACCTTACCAAGTAGGCCACTTAAACTGCCCAAGTGTGTGTCATAATTAGGACACAATAAATATATCTATTTAAGGTCTTGCATTTGCAAGCTTCTTCCACAAGTTGGCATGGAGAGCTTTCAGATCTCAGATTTTTTGTGACAACCTGCGCACCACAATGCATCTCTTTAACGGGAGGGCTTTCTATTGTTCTAATGTCACATTTCCCAGCTGCTTACTGGGTTTCTTTTACACAGTTGAAGCCATTTAAGGTTTAGTCAAGTGATTGAATCAGGATCAGTTTCGTAGTATTCTAAGCAAATGTGATAACAGGGTTTATGTAAAATTAAATGCGTAATCAAAGTGATTTATTGCAATGTTTTCCCCTATAAAGCATATCTTCTTTTCTACAGGAGACAATAAACCAGCTTGACAATGCACTAAGAAACACAAAGAATGAGATGGCCCGTCATCTCAGGGAGTACCAGGACCTGCTCAATGTCAAGATGGCTTTGGATATTGAAATAGCAGCATACAGGTATAAGAAGAAGTATCTTATTCAGAATATGGGGAAGCCTTGTTCTATAGTAATTGGTAGTATAATTTGTTAGGACTGGCATATGATTAGAACTGTACACTGCTCTAAAATGCTGACATCAGCAATATTTCAGCAGAACCACTAACCTAAGCCACATAAAACTGGGGAATACATTTTTCATTCACCCAAGTGTGTTCTACACTTAAGTGAATGAATAATTTATAGAGCAGGATCTGCAGTTCTATGATCCAGATATCAAGAAACAAAAGTCATGTTCAGAAGCAGGTTTTTTAAGGACCCTTAAGCAAAAAGCATTTGGGGGGCACCATCTCTAATACATATAATAAAAATAATAATTGTAGATATGTAACACAATACTTCTGATCACAAATTGGCTTAACGAGTTATACATTGTAGTTATAATAATAGGAGTACCTATTAACAATGTGAAAGCTATGAACAACAAAAATGAATACACAAACATCTACAAAAGTCTAGGTCAGCAGACTTAAAGGATTGGCAGCCCTTCGGCCGCTTCACTAGAAGCCCTATTTTGTTATAAAGGGGGTCTCTCTCTATTCTATACACCAAAAAACCTATGCAATGGTGTTTAGAGATTAAAATAAGCATCTTGTTAAGCTACTGATTGTTCCCACCATGGAATCTCCACTGTACCAATAAATGAAGGCCTTGGACTATGGTCCATAGAACATATATGTTGTATGACGATTCAACTGACACACTCCTATTTTATCCAGTGGATGACGTGAAGCGGATTACACAAAGTGGAGTCCATTTAACCCAAACCTTGTTATCCATTTACAGGAAACTCCTAGAGGGAGAGGAGACCCGTTTGACCACGGTGGGTGGAGGTGGCATGTTTAGCATTGGCTACCCATACTCCTCGGGTTTGTATTCTGGAAGCAAGAGTTATTCTACAAGTACAGTCACCATTAAGAAAGAGGAGAAAAAAGTGTCCGATGGAGGCAAAGGAGATGCCAAAACCTCAAAGCCAGGAGAAGCTCCTCAAGAGAAGACCCCTCCTAAAAACTGATTTATATAATGTATTATGAATCCCACCTTCTCTTACTTTTATCTCATTATTTTTTATCTGATTTATCATTTTTTCATGAGTCAGCCATCATGCAATACGATTAAAAAAGTATGTCAAAGTATTTATTTATACTAGGATCCTGCCATGAACAGAAACTAACTTACCCTTTGCATTTATGGTATGCTAGTAATTTATTTGGACATCCAAGCAACAATAAGTTGTTTACATTTTATCATGTGTAATGCATTAACCCCAAATTCTATTAAAAGTGATATGTTACACACAGTGTCTCCAGTGTGAAAGTGAACTGGATCTATACATTGTAGAAGAGTTGCAGCAAGGTGTACTGTTTAATAGAAATATTTAAAATTTGTGCGCTAAAAATGTGAAGCCAAAGAAAAAATGAATGGCAAATAGTAAAATTTAGAATGCAGATATTTTAACCCTTTTAATATCATTCACCAGTATGTGGAGGAGTCGTATGGAATGGTGTAAAAAACTGAAAACAGTTGCATGGTATCCTTATATTTCTCATGGCCCTACCCCATATTAATACACAATTTATCTCTCTAATGCCACAACTAAGGAAAAGTAGATCTCACAATTCTACAATAAAAATGTTTAATTTGTGGTTTTAGAATTAAATAATGAGAAGTCATCACAAAACCCAGAAATGGTCATCAGAATTCAGGAAAGCATTGTGCTCAGCCCAACGATCGGTCCATGTTCCTAGATGTGTCGATCAGATTTTGAGATGTTGAACGTGAAGCATCTGTGTGGTTGTGAAAAACAAGGAGAACGTGAGACTCGATAGAATTCAATGTGTGATCTCTAGCTTAGAACACTTAATAAACCCATTAAACTCCCACATAGACAGACAGTGAAAGAAGTGATCTGCCCCCCCAAAGAAACTGCAAAGGTGGTAATTAGGAATCGTCTCACAAAGAAGAGATTGGGAACCATGTCTTATTTGTTTTATCATTATTGTTATCATTATTAACTCTTTCATGGCATTGTGATGCTGGTTTGGATGACGACCTGATTTTAGTCAGACCTTGGTACAAAGAGTAGTGGTCCTTCCGTCTCCACACCAACGTTTAATCATGGGTGGGTGGGGTAATATCACCATTACTTCTGGTTTTGTAGGCAGCTGCCATGTATTCTTAGCCCAGTTTTTAATGCTTCCATACTGAATTGTGTAGGACCTGCATGGAACACAAATTGACACAAAAACACAATTTAATGTTTATAGCTGCAATTTTCAAGGATGTTTTCACTATCACCTCTCAGCTCTGATCACGGTTATGCCAGAGCAATTTTGGTATAGTTGACAATTTTGCAACTAAAATGCACACGCAACACAAAAAAGTAGACGCTTTAGTGAAAAACTGGTGCACCTTTAGAATTATATCTCCAGCATAGGTGGTAGAGGCGCTGATATCGGAAGCTGACATTCACATATGTCTGGAAAGGTTTATAAGGGTCAGATGCCCTCAAAGAATAAGCGATTTTCTAGACTAAGAACACAGATGAAAAAGAATTTCCAGTAAAAATAGCAATACCATAGCTGGCTTCTGGCAATCTGTATATCTGTATTTATGTGTTTTTATATTTTTCTTTTATAAATGTTAACTTTGGGCAAACATGGGGCAAACTAAAGAGGTTTGAGGGAACATGGCCTGAATGAAAATACGGTAGTAGAGATTTGGGGCCATGGCTATCAGTAGATTTGTTTAGTATATTGCATGGTACTGTTCTTAGCCCTGAAAGTCTCCCCAATAAATCAGTCTAATGGTAACAATATAACAGTGTCTTCCTCTGTTCCAATGAGCCATGATTACTGAAATGACCACCCCACGCCTTCTTATCAGTAAAATCCACCTCGGAGTCCAGTTTACTGCATGCGGATATAAGCACACATTCATCTTTTATTGGAATTAGAAAATGAGACCTGTATTTAAAGAAGTTGGGGGTATAGTTATGTGGTCAGTTGGGTATCACCTAGTAATACGTGCTTAGAAGGTAGATGAAATCAGGCATGGTGGACCAGGTGAGGGTCACTCGCAGCAGATCTAGTGCATTAATGTGCAGTCATGGGCAGGATACAAATGGGCACACGCAACGCGTGTATCATACCGCCCCACATAGTCAATCAGCTTTTCTTCCTCACCAGAAGTTTTCCGTGGGTTCCCTCCGTGTCTTTCGTGACACCGATCTAGTCTTGCAGCTGGACTTTATATCATATGAGGCAGTACTGTCCTCCACTAACGTCAGACGCCCCATACCTGATGTGTGAAACAGGTTAGTAAAATTAAAGATTTAAAGAGGTTTAAGATAAAAGCAATAAGTATTTACTTACATACTTCCGCCAGGAGCAGCGCTAGGTTATTGGAGACTCTAAGCAGAAATATTTTTTCATTTTCAGGCCTACGCAGGAGCTTAATCTGTTTCCATGATAATGCCTCGATCCTGGTGAATGCGCCACTTTTACACCCTTTATCCCAAATGCATCAGAAAGCTGGGAGCCAAATTCCAAATAATGTGAAGTGATAAAGTGAGACACCACTCTTTCTGGGGGGGGGTCTATTACAGGTGACAGGCATAATTTCCCAGTTAAACCCAGCTCAAAATTGAATTGTTGAACAGGACAGCAACTTCAACATACACTACTGTTCAAACGTTTGGGGTCACTTAGCGGGAGTGATAAAGAGCCCCTGTACACCTACGGAGATATTCCAGTAAAAATAAGCAGTTTTCAGCTTCAATAGTCATTTACTACATGAACAACGTCTGTGCTGTATTCCTGATCCAGTTTATGTTATTTTAATGGACAAAATGTGCTATCCATCTAGAGATTAAAATCCAACACATTTCCTGACCGCTGTGCTCTGCTGTTACTGTAAAAGCTCGCGTGACAGCTCGCCGTCTGAGCTGGTGTGATATTGGTAATTTGCTTCATGTTGGTCCAATGCCGAGGTGTTTCATCTGTAAACCACACTGAGCACACAAGATCAGCATCACATGCTGGTGAGAATTAAACGAAAAAAAACACTTATACTTTTAAATGCATCTTGTAGTTTTAATGAGGGGTATCACACAAATCACTTTGCTTTGCCCTTTGCCTTGTTGTTTTGTCAGCTAATAAAAAGTTGTATATTTCGGGATATACTGAAAATTATTACTAGATTTGTAAATGCAAGATAAAAAGCGGTGTTGCGTACCGACAACGCAAAGTAGATCCTGACAGTCTTAGGTTAGGCACTTGCCTACGCACAGCCCAGGGGATCCCCTCAGCGAGTGGTAGATAGGCTGCTGCCACATGGACCTGCCTCCCTATGCAGCTTCAACTCATCAGCTTCACCATTATGAAGGGCCATCCCTGTGAGAAGAGCTGACTCTGCCTGACAGGAAATCTTAGTAACTTAACTCTGCAATATAAGAGGCCAATCAAACTTTTCTTCCAGGGGAGCTCATTGTATTTGCCCTTTACTAGTCCAAAATTAAGACCTCCATGGCTCCGAGGCATGCGTATACACACACACACACATACACACACACATACGGACATATATGCACATGCACACATACAGTACAAATCTTGTTACCCGTGTGGCACCTCTTATTCTACATGCTGATTTACTAATATAGTAAGAACATGTTTTTTTTTCACCCTGCTGAGCACCAACTTCAGCTACAGAAGCCTGCACCTTTACCCCACAGCTAGTATGGTGGTCACATTATCCATTAAAGCACCGGGGGCCTTCCAGAGTATGGGGCCCCTCGGCATTTATGTAGTGTGCCTGATGAATACTTAAACTCTGCTCCTTATAATGCATAGTAAGGTCAGTGAGCAGAAAGAGCAACATTCCAGCAAACTCTGGATTTAGTGAATAAACCCTGACTTCTCAGAGTGGGCCCTGATACATAATACATAATGTTGGCTGTCTCCACTGAAGCCTAATACCTGCTCCAATGATGAAGATACAGGGACAGTAATTCGGTGTAATAGCAAAACAGTATCGCATAAAAATTAATTTTGAGTCGTGTGAAAATTCGTACCTAATACTTGATCTGGATGTCAAAGTGAATACCTCTTGGGTCATTTTCTTATAACAACACAATTTCATACAGACGCTAGCAATACTTCACTCAAAAGAAGCAAGGGCGGTCCAATCATGAGATTACTTGGAAAATACGGCATGGTGTCTGAACGATAGGCAAGGAGCCAGGGCTATGTAGGCCTAGTGGACTGCAACAAAGTGCAAGATGGCGCACTAGAGACATCATTTGCAAGGTGCCAGAAAGGCTATGGCTGACCCTGTAGAAGCCTACATATAATACTGCTTATTTATCATTACAAATGCCACAGCCATTAATGATAATCCAGATGTTTCCTGCCATTTCAAGAAGTGAATGCAGTTCTTGGGGGACAGACATACGGTAATATTCTATAACTGATTTAATGGTTTAGAACAAACACAGGTCCTCCAGACAGATGTGCATTTAATCTATTAGATGGAGCCAGTTTCTAAACAGTTCCTCTCAATTACTGCGCTCTGCATGTCCCCATGGGAAGGCTGAAACTGGCTCCAGTGCACAGGAATCAACTGAAATTAGATCAATAAAGATAAGAAATCAGCCCTAGAATGTGTATACAGTATATACAGTATGTTTTCCTGCAATATGAAAGCTAGAAAGGTTTCTTTTATTTTAGGCTCTGTTTGTTCCCTATATTGTTTTCTTGGTAGTGAAAGACGGAAATTACACTTCTATCAACTGCATGAATCTACTATGGAATCTAAACTTGTTATCCTAACTTAACTTGGTATTTGTATCTCCTCTTACTTAAATCTGCATTGACTAGTTCTTTGAAACCCACTTGGCCTGAGGAAGGAGATATTCTCATGTCTACATAAAAGGCATGGAAAGCCCTTACAGTAGGATGCACCAATTTATCCTTTATCCAACCATAATTATTTCTAGTTTAATATACAATATAATCTAAAACAAACAATTTTTTTGTTAGATTTAATAGGTTTAAGTTTTGGTCTTCCGAAGCATGCACCGTCTACTTATAGTAGGAGAACATGGCAAAGTGTTCCTTCAGTCAAACCATGAGGGATATTGAAACTCCGTGAAATCCTTCACCCCTGGCTTATCCGTTTCATTGGAAAAAGATCAGTGCACGCTTGGGCTGTATGTGCCAACAATCAAGGGTAAAGCCAAAGCTATCTTGTAGGCTTTGTGGGGTCTGTGAAATCAAAACGAAAGACTGCCGAGAAAAGGGGAGAAATTGTCTACCTGGCCTTTTGTAAGTCAGAAGAATCGCATTAGGTCCAAATAAATATGGTGAAGCTCACAGATTTTGTAGTTAAGTCTACTGGTAGCGGCTGATAAAAGCTACACATTTCAGCAAATTGCCATCAGCCAGAACTTTATATCATAATGCTGCCAGCAAAATATGCTTTAACACAATATCTATGTGATTTCAAATTATCAATAAATCAGTCTAATCAGGTAAAGTGAGCGTTTACCAGACAAAAGCAGAACTTCATAAAGGAATATTTATTATGAACAAAAAAATATTCACAGTGCATACAAAAAAAACAGATGATAAACAAGAAATTAACTGAAAACATAACTACTCACTTGGAGGGTAAAGTAGTAGTTTTTGTGTCTGTAGGGCTCCGGCAAGGAAAGATGGCGACTTACTCAACTTAGATCTTGGCCCCTAGACAAGACATTTTCCCATCATTAGATTTATACCTTCTCAGTTTGTCTTGTTCCCAAGCTGATCCACAGGTGGTATATGTGGAGGGAAGGCGTACCTATAGGAACCATAAGTGACCTCCTCCTTGTGTTGAGGAACACCAGTCCAAATATATAACTGTGAAATGTTTATTTTCTCTCCTGTGCTGATCACAGAGATAATTATTGGATATATTCATTTTCTGCAATTCAGGAAGTCCATAGATAGGTCACACTCGTACTTATACTCAATACCTCTTCACAATTCCTTCCAAACGGCTTAGGTTGCGCCAGCCATATTTGTATTCTTTTTGTAGGGTGCGCTTTCCCCGTTCTAAATATGCAAAGAATGAGGCATGATTATTAATCTGTGGGTTTTTATTAATGTATGTTTTGGATATGACTCTGGAAGAAATGGTCTCTATGAGGGGATCCAGGTATAAGGTGGATTACACAGCCAGTTCACATTGAAGCTAGACTTAGAGGCACTTCATTTGTAATATTTCACACCGGAGGGCCCTAGTTGGAGTCCCAGCTTCGAAAGAGGAATTCATGTTGTACAACCTTCTGACATCACATTCGTATACATTTAAATTAACCCCTCTCATGCTGAATTTACCCATACCATCTCTACCAGGCAGCAAATCCATGTATGCAATACACAACATGACACGGACATAAATTATCCCTATCCCGTTAATTCTCCTGCTGCCTTTCCTTCTGTTTTTTCTTCCTCCAAAAATAAAACTAGTAACTCACTAGAAATGCATAGGTACACAAGGGCCACCTCACATCAGCAAACTATACAAATAAAAACCGAGGTAAGTGCAAGACAAGCGATTGTGACGTGTTTCGCGGCACCTCACAGCGGAGTCAGAATTTTCTTCTTCTTTTGAAACATTTTGAATAACATATTTTAAAATGTATTTTTAGTGAGTTATTCTGTCTTATGTTTTTGGACCTATTAGGGTACTCAATATCTATTACGGTATCTAGGCTTTCAGCCGGTGTTAGCCTGTACATATTAATAATTAGTAAGCTCTTGGTTACTCCAAGGTTCTCCTAGGCAATTTTAGTTTGCTATCTAGCTGTCTATCGTCTCATGGTATATAACGAGCCGATTTTATCTCACTTGAGATCTGGTAATTTTGAGCTATACCCAATGTTCATTCATACTCCATAGTGCCATCATAATGTAATCATAGGTTATGATATTCTACCACCACCCTAGTTTCATCCAGTTACCAAGCCCTGTAAATAGTATCTGTGAATATAAAACTTAGATTTAAAATAAATCCATGGATGTCACAATTATCATAATCCTTGTTTTTCTTTCCTTCCACATCTCATCATCATTATTGTATTTATATAGCACCAACAATTTACACAACGTTTCTTATAAGGGTCCTATTCGTAAGCTTACAATCTAGAGGTTTCTATCGGAAAAGATTTTATGCTTCTCAGAAGAAGTGGGTTTGAAGTTTTTGTTGGAAAGGAGGATGAAAGCTGGAGGTTCGGTGGACGTGAGCTCCAGAGGTATGGGGGCAGCATGAGTGAAGTCTTGTGGACAGGAAAACGAAGAGGTTATGAGGGAGGAGGAAAGTCTTAGCCCATGGGAAGAGTGTAGAGATCCAACAGGGGAGTATTTTGTTATGAGAAGAGAAATGTGTTGGGGAGCAATATTATGGAGGGCTTTGCATGTCAGTAGGAAATTTTAAATTACATTTTTGATGTCAGCGGGGGGCTTCAGTGAAAGCAGAAGAAAGGCATGTAAAGAAGATAAGCATTTTGCATGTATAGCAGAGTCGACGCAGAGGAATACCAACTGGAAGGGTGTTGCAATAGTCGATGCAGGAGATAATAAGGGAACACATAATACATGAAAGATCAGGGGAAGACCATTACATTTGGGTATCATCTGCATATCGGTGATACTGGAAGAGAAATGAGTTGATTAGTTTTCCAAAAGGTGAAGTGTAAAGAGAGAAGAACAGAGGGCCAAGGACTAATCTTTGAGAGAAGCCGACAGAAAGTAGAAGTACAGATGTCTTACTTTAGATTAGACTAGAAAGATATGATGAGATCCAAGAGAGAGATCTGTGTCTCATATAACTATAGAAGAAAGCGAGTCAAGAAGACGGTGGTGATCAACGGTATCAAAAGCAGCAGAGAGATCCAGCAGTACTAGCAGGGAGAAGGGACCTTTGGCTCTGGCAGAGAGCAAGCCATCGGATTCTTTTGAGTCATGAAGGGGTCTGAAATCAGATTGTTGGAAAGACAAGGAAAGAATTAGAGGAGAGGAAGTTAGTTCACGATCCGCTCCAGCAGCTTGGAAGCAAAAGTGAGGAGAGCGATAGGAGGTAGTCAGTTAGAGAAATGTAATCTAAGGAAGGTTTTATGACTAAGGAAGTCATTTTATGTGATGGAAATGTTAACTTATGTAGTAAGTAAGGACCATTTTACACTTTCTGCAAAATCCATGGGTTTGCAGTAATTTGTGTTTTTTTCATTACAGAATCTGTGAAACAGACCACCGTTATGGCATTATGCTAGTGGGCATCTTTTAGTACTTTGTGCTATGCGAAATATTCATTTAAAAAAGTGGGAGTATCAGAAAGATGTATAAAATGACAAATCCATACCTTTTTTCTATCCATTAGTGCTCTGCTTCAAAGAGAATACATTTTTTAGCCCAAGGGTGACACACTCAACCAACAAACGAAAGAAAAAAATGCAAAAAACTAGAACAAAACATTTTCTCAAATAGTGAACCGTCCTTTAAAACAACTCCTTGCACAGAAGAAAAAATAAAAACAATGCCCACACAAAGGGATAGCTTTACAACTCCTATTCCCTTTGGAATAAATAAACATTCTGTTCTACATCACACTGAAATGTACAATGACCATAGCAGGAGGTCTAACGAATTTCAGCCGTGGTCCATATAGTCTCTCTGCACCTCTGGATCTCTGGATTTTGTAAGAGACCTCAAATGGTTCCTATAATACAGTAAAGAAAATGCATCTGGTTGTCTGAAGACAATCCTCATTCAAAAACATATAAAATGATGAGAAAAAAGTCTGTAACTGTCACTATTCAGTTAATCATATTGGGGTTTTTAAAGTTAAATCTAGGTGCTTTGTTTTCTTTTTAGTTACTGGAGATAGACACAGCAGCATTACAATAAACAAGACATATTAGAAATATTACAGATATGTCCAGATGTATGATGTTCCCAAGTGACGTTTCATTTTGTTTTGTTTTGGGGTTTTTGTAAAGAAAAAAAAAAAAAAAAAAAAAAACATCCAAATGCATCCCATTTAATTTCAGTTTGTCAGACCATAATGGCTATCATATAAGATCCGAATGAACCTTAAATTCACTTTCAGTCAAATGTGATGGTAGTAAGTGGTGTGATCTCTAGCGTGGGCTCAAGGTTGGGGGACGGCTCCTGGAACTCATTCATGGGCCCATTGCGATAGTGTCCATATTCAAATTTGATCCTTAGCTCTCCAATTTTGGACATGGGGAGGATGTCTGGAATCCACTCAATGGTGAATGGGGTAGGATCCTCTTCTGGGGATGTGTTGCCTTCAAAGAATCAGAGGTTACAGTCACTAAGAAGGTTTCATAAAACCATTTAAAACCCATATTAATCAACGGCCACAAATAAATAAAGAGGAAGAACATAAAAACAAAAGCCTCCAAAATACTTAAACTACCCAAAGAAATCTATATATCTATATATGCTTAATGCAGGATACATTCCTGTCTTTCTTCGCCAAAGGTGTATGCACATTGGGGGTTCCAGTGTAAAAACATTTTGTGCTATTGGAAAACCGCCCATGTGTCTGAGACAACCCTTCATTTATACATCTATATATTTTTTTACCCGTGCGATTAACACAATGTACGACTGTAGTTATGATTTAAGATTTAGGTGTCATAAAACAAACCCTGTTACTACTCTTTCAGATACAATAAATATTTTTCTAAACATACCAACTTTCAGAAATGTTTTCAGTTCTAAGGGCCGTATAGGCTGCTTCTCCATTCGACCATAGGTTTCAGCGATGCTTTCAACCTCGACCTTGGGAGATTTGAAAAGCTCATATGTTCCATCTCTGTTCTGGACAAAAGTGCGCACAATTTCTAGGGGCATCTGGAATTGCAAAAATAAATAATGTGTTATTAATTAGCATTTTTTCAAAAAGGCCAAAAAGTACTGATTAACCAATTATTTTTTAAGCATCAGGAGTAAATGCATTCAATATTAACATAGTTGTTTTTTTTCATAACAATAAAACACTTGAAAACAGAAATTACAGAATTTTTTTTACAGGATATGTTCCATTATCTTGTTACTTACCCCTGTTTATTTGTTTTTTTGTTAAAGAATATTAACTTACAAACATTACATGCCCTTTGCCATGTTTACAGAAAAAATGTAATAAACATATTATAATCCTTATTAGCAGGATATGGTTTGATAATTTACCATTCAGGCTCTTACCTCTGGCGTGTCAAATATCTGTTTAACGTGTACCATGCTAGTTATGAACCATGTGTACTTTGTGAAGGTTCCCAGGGGAAGAGCATCTTTGCGGACAAAAGCTGAAATACAGAATACATTATATATATATATATATATATATATATATATATAGAATGGGGGGCAGTTTTCTGTCATTTGTTTTGCAATTATCAAACTCTATGGTTAAATGAGTGGGCTGCACATAGTGAATGGAAACAAGAAAACTTATTCAACAATAGGAAGTAGGAGAAAGTTGGCTACTGTGTCACCTACATATCTCATAGATTTGTATTGCACCTCTGCTATACTTCTCTCCCTGTATAAAAATATGTGTTGGATCAGGCATTCTACAAATTCAGATAAACACATGACATATTACACAGTGATTTATTCAACAAAAATAAAGCCAAAATGGAAAAGCCATGTGTGAACAACTAAGTACACCTTATGATTCAATAGCGTCTAGAAACACCTTTAGCAGCATTAGCTTGAAGTAATCGTTTTCTGTATGACTTTATCAGTCTGTCACATTGTTGTGGAGACATTTTGGCCCACTTTACAACGTTGGTTCAGTTCATTGAGGTTTGCAGCCATTAGTTTATGCACAGCTCTCTTAAGGTCCTGCCGCAGCATTTTAATCTGGGCGAAGCTTTAGCTGTCAGACAGATGGCATTTGGTATACAGAGGAGTTCATGGTCGACTCAATGAATGCAAGGTTCCCAGGCCATGTGCCTGCGCAACAAGCCCAAATCATCACCCCTCTACCACCATGCTTGACAATCAGTATGAGGTGTTTGTGCCGATGTGCTGTATTTGGTTTTCGCCAAAATGGTGCTGTGCATTCTAGCCAAACATTTTTTCTTGTCTGTCCAAAGGACATTGTTCCAGCAGTCTTGTGGTTTGTTCAGATGCAACTTTGCCTTCTGCCATGTTATTTTTAGAGAACCCTGGCAACCCTTCCAAACAAACCATACTTGCTCAGTCTTTTTTTAATTGTACTGTCATGAACTTTAACATTTAACATGCTGAGGCATGTAACGTCTGAGATGTAACTCTTGGGAGTTTCTTGCCATCTGACCATGGGGTGAATTTGCTGGGACGTTCACTACTGGGAAGATTGGCAGCGGTCTTGAATGTTTTCCACTTATGAATAATACTTCCTATTGTGGAATGATGGTACTTTAAATTGTTTGGAAATGGTCTTACAACCCAGATTGATTGGCAGCAACAATTGCTTCTCTAAGATAATTGTTTATATCTTTCCTCATTGGCCTTGTGTTAACACACACCTGAATGCACTTCGTTTTTTAACACATGGCTTCTCCATTTTGGCTTTATTTTTGTTGAATAAATAGGTTGTATTTACCTAATTTTTAGACCTGCTAGACAGATGATTGTTATTATATACTGATATGTAAAACCATAGATTTTAAAGAGGGCTGTAGATATATTAGCTCAAGAAGATGTATTTAATAATAAAAACATATATTGATATATTCCTATGTGAGAAGAGAAGAATGCTGAATACATTATTGCGGTCAGGATACAGTAACAATGAGTGTACCGGTTGTATGGTTGGGAAGTCTCTTCCGTGTGCTCCCCATTGAAATCCTCTGCTGAAGAGCGTCGAAGAAAGTCTGGGGAATGTGGAATACCAGAGGCTCTGGTTTACCTGGGATCAAGAACAGGATGATTTAAATTAATCACCATGTAGTTAATGTGTATACAAAGCGGAATCATGCAATATTCTTCATTTTCACGCCACTGGGGTCCACTGCTCCTTGCCATACATCACAGTGTTTGATACTGTGCCAGATAAATCGCATTACTCATCTTTTATCACTGTGATTCTTTATAGGCTCCGGATATGTTATATATTATGTTGATGTCAGTCTTATGTCTCTCTTTTCTTTTGTATGTGCGGTTAATCAAAGATCTATACAGCAGCATAACTAAATTGTTCTGCTACCAATGTCTCTTCCTATGCAATGTAGCATTACTCTTGAACTTCCAAATGCTTTGCTACAAAGCAATAATCATTCTATGGTGGTTGTTGTTATGTAAAATAATATGATTTTTTTAGCATTGATCTGCATTTAAAAGCAGCTACCTCTTACTTGGCTAGTCTTCTACTGCCAATAGATCACTGGCACTAATATCATCCAAGGTAATAGTTGTATCTATTAGAAATACCCCTCCCTCACCATCAAACTGGTAATGCATGGTCTGGTGAATTCGCTCTGTCACACTGGCCAGCCAGTCCTGGAAAGACAAAGACACCTGAGCCTCATCCATCGGTTGAGTAGACCCTAAGGAAAAAAGAAGGTAAAAAGTATGAGCACCATTGGCAGTTTCAAACCATCCACAACACAAATATCCAAATTAATCAATGTTCTGTGCTTTTTATTTCTGAATAATAGAGAACTTGAGGTGTGTCTGTCTCTTGCGTGAAGAATTAACTCCCATCAGAAGCACCATGGAGAAGCACTGTCTATGTCTACTTCAGTAAAACAAAACAATACTTCAGGGTCTGGCTCTGTTCACGACTGGCTCTGTTTGGAGAAAACATAAACCCTTTCTAATGATAGTAGTCTCTCAGAAGTGTGTATTATATAATACAGGGGCTTTGGTCAAATTAAATGAAGCCTTTTCCTTTTCTTTCCCACTGGATTGCAAACATTTGCTTACATGTCTGTCTATACGGGGGCTATGCAAATGCAACCATATGTTCCATACCTTGCCTCTTTGTTGAGTTGTTTGCAGGCTTTTTGGAAGCACCTTTCCTCAGGCTGTTGAGTGCAGGTTCCTGACCAGCTGTATTTGTACCTTAAATATAAGGTTAAACCAAAGTTTCCTTCTTAGTTGAATGCGTGAATACATGATATTCTACAGGTTGACAGAAATTCATTCCTCAAAGAGAGACATAACGGTTTGTAAATGGGACTTTAAAGAAAGAGTAGATGATCCCAGGATTCTGGCATGTGCATAAAGCTATCCTAATAAATAAAATACTCGAAAGGGACAGACTAGATGGGCCAGCTGGCAGTTTTTCTGCCATCACTATGTATGTATAATGACCAAAACTGATGTGCGTAACAGGAGGCCAAATATTTCATTAAATTACATCATTAATATTACATCACCCTTCTTTTCCCAGCAAAGCTTCAGAATGATTTGGGGCACTGAACGTTACAAAAAATGCACCACACCGCTAGGCTTAATAAAAGTAAATAAAATACTAAAAGTTACCGGGGCCATCATCCTTCTTGCGTTTCTTGGGTTTTAACGCTGCAGGCGCCTGTTCCTGAACACGCACTTCTGTTTCCACCTTGCACTCTGTTGCCAAAATAGTCACTTCCTTTAGACCTGGACACACAAGCACAATGAATAAACATATGGCTCCAAATGGGTTTATTCACTAAAGTTTGAGAGTTGTGGATGCTTCTGGATGGCACAAGGAAATGACAAATACAAGGATGAAAATGTATAACGATATTCAGATTTAAACTCTTATGAGTAACACTGAATTTATGCATTAAGGTAATCCAGAGTGAATTTACATATTCTTTTTCTGTTAACAGAATCCTGTCCTCCATGTGGCTCAACATGCTACTGTATCAATGACATGGTCCTTGCTCTGTTGGGTTCATTGCTAAACCCAACTGGTTTGCAGGAAAGACTTAGTGATTTCAATATGGATATCTTGGAGGAGACATGATAGAAACATTTAAATACTTAATGGCATTTAACAAAGTACAGGAGAGAAGTTTATTTCAAAGGAGGATAAATATTAGAGGGTGACTCCAACAGAGGTGGTAGAGGCTGATAGAGTGTGGGCACTTAAACATGAAAACATGGAATATCGCTATATTGGATCTAAGACAAAGATCGAGTAAGGTTGGTGTCTTTAGATAAGTAGACAAGATGGGCCAAATGATTCTTATCTGCTGTCAGTCTCTATGTTGCTATGTTGTTTATGCCTTCTTTCAGTGATCCACCTCCCTCAAAATATAAAGAGATCCAAATTTGACAATTGAAGAATTATTTATGGCCAGAATGTTGGCATGTGGAAGTATAGGGTATGATTTCCGGATGGTTACATTTAGGTTGGGGGAAAAAACTTTATATTTGGTAGAAGGTAGGGAATTACATTTTTAAGAAATCCATAATATAGTTTCCAAAGTCTCACCTACCTCCAGATAAGTAGCAGAAATACTCTGTGAATTCTTCGGCGAGGGCATCATCGCTTGCAAAGGCCCCCAGGCAGGCGTAATAGTGGATGCACTTCTCCTGGGAATCAGATTTTGGTTGTACTCCTTTGGAGGCTTTTGGAGACTGGCAGGAGCACGTAAATACATGACCTGTCTCCCTTGGTGAATTAGTCTTTTGTGTAAAGGTCACATGGACATACCCCAAACTGTGCTGCTGGTTAGGTTTGCACCGAACCACTAGAATCGACTTGGTTACCCTCTGGACCAGCGGCCCTGCTGGCTCATTAGCCAGTTGCCAGATACTTTGCTTAGTCTCAGCTGGAATCTGCATGGAATTCAGTACAGTGCTTTTAAGGGGCAAAGGCTCAGCTTCGTTTTGGCAGTTCATAGTCAACTTAACATGCTGGCATTCGGTCACCACAACCCCACGGGCTGCCACTTTCAGACAAGAAGGGGCAAAGCAGCGGCCTGAACTTATATGGGTGAATATGGCCCCTTCTGCTGTTTGGATAGTAGTCTCTGACATCCCCATCACCACTAGGCACCTGTGGTCACTTCCCCTATCTCTTTGTCTTACAGAGAAGATCTGCATGTCAGACCCCGTAACCAGCTTCACAGCGTCTTTGGTTGGCTGTTTCCCAAAGCGAAAAACCGTCCCACAGCTCTTGTTCTTGCAACTCAGGCCTCGAGTGCCGTTATAGGTCCCACAGTGCGGGCATTTTCTGATCCCCCTCAGAGTGGCCTTCCCCAGGTTCGAGAGGAACGCAGGAACTTTAGGTTTAGATGAATTAGGCTCCATTCTTCACTCTGCAGAAGATGAACAAGTGTCAAAATCACAAAAGGGATTTGAAGTAGCTATAAGGTACAGGTATGATATATGGCAAAATATGTAGTAACACAGATAGTCTTAGGGGAAAAACATGAAATTGTATTATTTTATATTATTATTGGTAGTTAGAGATATAAGACCAATAATATGTTTTGTTGCTTGACATAGGTTTTTCTTTTTGAGGTTTTCATTGACTTTTTTATCCTAACAGATTTTGAGGAAATATATAGGACTGATACACAATCTAACTAGAAGCATATGGACACTTGGCCATCACACCATTCTAAAACCATTAATAGTTGGCCTCCCCCTTTGTGGCTTTAACGGCCTCCACTCTTCCAGGAAAGCTTAACACAAGATTCTGGAGTGTGCCGGGGCTCTGAGCAGCCGATTGAGTTCCTCTACACCAAACTCATCAAGCCATGTCTTTATGGACCTTGTTTTGTGCACTGGGGCACAGTCATGCTGGGACAAGAAAGAGTCTTCCCCAAACTGGTGCCACCCAGTAGAAAGCATGCAAAGTATCTTTATATGCTGTAGTACAAACTTCCTTCACTGGAACTAAGGGGCCTACAACAAAGTGTGGGAAAAACAGTCCCAAACCATTCTCCCTCCTCCACCAAACTTTAAATTAGGTACTATGCATTCTGGTAGGTAGTGCTCTCCTGTTATCCAAATTGGTCCATCTGACTTCCAGATGAAGCATAGTTCATCACTCTGGAGAACACATTTCCACTACTACCGTCCTGTGGCGGTGTAATGTTTGCTTTATGTGCGGCTGCTTGGCCAAGGACACCCATTTAACGAAGCTCCTGATGAACAACGTTTGTGCTGATGTTGCTTCCAGAGGCAGTTTGGAACTCTGTAGCGAGCAATGCTACAGAGGAAGGTGATTTTTACACAACACAACGGCAGCTCATTTGGCGGTCTGCCACTTTTTCAATACGACCCATTCTATTCCCAATGTTTGTCTATGGAGATGGCGCCTTTGTGCTTGATTTTATGCACCTGTTAGCAATGATTGCGGCTGAAGCACCTAAATTCAATAATCAGGAGGATTGTTCGCATATTGTTTGCATATTTTTGGTCATTTAGTGTGGGATAGCTAATACTATGATATACTATCATATTTGGAAGGGGCTTTTATTCATACTGCTCCTTGCACAGATTAAAGATCCAGTCTTGCACGGTTTCAGAATGTTCTATTTAGATTATATCAATGGAGTTCAGGGCTTTTCTTTAAAGAAGCCATGAGAGATGAGGTTGTGCCACAGAGAACTTGTTTAAACAACATGCTAAGCAACATACTAAAAGCAAAACATTTTTCAACTGAATAACATGTAAACTGTGATAAATAATACAGACTTGTTGAAAAAGTTAACATTTTGAGGTGTATGTGTGCATGTACATCTTTATTTATTTGGTAATAAAGGATGGATCTGGTGCGTCACCGTTTAATGAAGGGAAGGTACAATAAGTTCAGTCATACAGTAAGTACAGTAGTCACAGGATACTATGATTGTTGGTGGTAATTGCTCTGAGATTACAGTCTAGAAATAAGACTATAACAGGCAAAAGAATAAATAAGAGCGAACCCGTTTGAGCTTTCATTTATTTGACATTATTGCCAAAAATGACAGAAGTGAGTGCTCCTATTTTCTCCATGGATATATACACACACTGGCCACTTTATTAGGTACATCTGTTCAATTGCTCGTTAACACAAATAACTAATCAGCCAATCACACGGCAGCAACTCAATGCATTTGGGAAGAAAGGGGATTTAAGGGACTTTGAATGTGGCATGGTTGCTGTGCCAGACGGGCTGGTCTGAGTATTTCAGAAACTGCTGATCTACTGGGATTTTCACGCACAACCATCTCTAGGGTTTACAGAGAATGGTCCGAAAAAGGGAAGATATCCAGTGAGGGGCAGCTGTATGGACGAAAATGCCTTGTAAATGTCAGAGGTCAGAAGAAAATGGGCAGACTGATTCGAGAAGACAATTCGCACAGGCTCTCCAAAACGGAAGACCGGAAGAACGTCGCCTGGTCTGATGAGTCTCAATTCCAGCTGCGACATTCAGATGGCAGGGTCAAACTTTGGCGTAAACAACATGACAGCATGGATCCATCCTGCCTTTTATCGACGGTTCAGGCTGGTGGTGTAATGGCGTGGGAGATATTTTTTTGGCACACTTTGGGCCCCTTAGTACCAATTGAGCATTGTTTAAACGTGACAGCCTACCCGAGTATTGTTGCTGACCATGTCCATCCCTTTATGACTGCGGTGTACCCCATCTTCTTATGGCTAATTCCAGCAGGATAATGCATCATGACACAAAGGTCACATCATCTCATAACGGTTTCTTGAACACGACAATGAGTTCACTGTACTCCAATGGCCTCCGCAGTCACCAGATCTCAATACAATGCAGCACATTTGGGATGTGGTGGAGCCGGAGATTTGCATCATGGATGTGCAGCCGACAAATCTGCAGCAACTGCGTGATTCCATCATGCCTGAGGAATGTTTCCAGCACCTTGTAGAGCATATGCCACGAAGAATGAAGGCTGTTCTGAAGGCAAAACTGGGTCCAACCCGGTATTAGCAAGGTGTATGAAATAAAGTGGCCAGTGGTACGTTGTAACTGTTTCCTTGCTGCTTTTGCAGCCTCGAGCTTTTTCAGTCTACCACATTTCAATATAATTAGACAAGCTCCTGAGAACCAATACTTTGTAACTAAATTGTTACTTTTGGGGAAATATTGTTTTAGAGCGCTTATTGTCTCATACATAGGGAAATCCTTAATTACTATATGACCCTTTTATTTTCACCCTCTAGAACTGTGCTTCTCAACCTTTTTTCACCAGTGTAAATACAGTATATGTTTTTTTTATTTATAATAATCTTAGTAACGCGGTTTACAATTACTTACAAACTGTTACTTTTAACGTAATGTATTTGTGGATTAACGTCAGCCTCGGGCTTGGTGATGCACGTTTTTTTTGCAGTAAGTGGTGAGTGAGGATCACCTCTGTTCACTATGTCCAGGTGGTTGTGCGTTTGTGTTAACAGCTCACTGACTGATTCTACCAGGTATGATGAGGCTTTCCTTTTTCCCAAACTCCTGGAAACATTTTGGAAAATGCACTGTTTACCCAAAAATAACGCCTTCCTTAAAACTTGCTTGGGCTTCTATATCACTTTAGATCAATGAGCGGTTCGCGAAACGTAACTTCGTCATCTTCGTTCATCACAAACGGATCCACTATCCAGGCCGGAAAATCCAAATTCAGTAGATCATCCACATGATCCGCATAAACGGGGACGTCATCACCTTTCAACTCAAGACTAACTACAGCCTATGAAGGAAATTGGCCTAATTCCCGACTCCAATAAATATTGCTTGCATACAGCTTTTGTTTACCAAGATATGCCTTAATAATCTCTTTGCTTGATGAAAGGTTGCTGTTCTTTCTCTTTGCTTCCCGGTTGCTTGTTTAACAAAGCTTTACGCCAGGTGGCCCCTTTGAAATATCGTAGGGCCTCTGACTGGGAAACACTGTTCAAGAACATGAAAAACCATGTGGGGTATTATGCAGCCCATGCGCATGCTGAATAGAAACTGGAAGAGCTTTTTTTTTTTCTCCAAACTGACACCTAAAGTGTGAAGGAACTCCTATGCAAAAAGTTATTAAAAGAAAGGGTTAATGAGTTTTACACTTTCATTAACCCCTCAGTCCACATACAAAAAATAGAACGTTATTGAGGCTTGGCCCATACAAAGCGACCGCAACATTCTATTTATTTCTTCAACCAGTAACTAATTACTTCTTCAACCTAAATAATCTTTTAATCATCACGTTACACTGATGCCTAATTGGTGTAAAATAGGGAAAACATCACTGGTCAGTAATTGTAATTGACAAATGACGTCACTGTGCAAAGTGGTTTAGTTCATCAAGATATTAAATTAAGCCTGAACGAATCCGTCAGCATATCGGCTGCAGACCCGGGCCGGTGCACCGCCTGCAAGGTGAACGCTGTCCGCAAACACTACAACACATTCATTCTGCCACTGCCGACCATAAACTAAACGTCCTATGCCGCAGCTCATTGCCAGGCGCCGTGTGACGTCACTTCCTGGGCCAGGGAACGGCCGTCGGTCTACAGGGAGGATGCGAATTTGCATTTATAGCTCACTGATGCCAATATAACTAATGCTTCCGTTTTGGCCTTGGGCTACTTCCCTATTACCCTTACCTGTGGTGGGTATCTTGCCTTGGGGGCCCTATAACGGCATCAAAGCTCCCGCCTCAGAGCCGTCGCCGGAGCGCCTTACAAAAGGAGTGTGCTCTGTAACGGGCAGAATGATTGAGCGGCTTGGGTCACGTGACCACCTACGCTTCCTAGGCATGACGGGAATTGTAGTTCGGGATCGTACGGTTTGGGTCGGTATGTGTGCGTGTTGGTGGATGTGTGCTTTCGGTGAACACATAAAGTATATACTGCATGCTGACGCACATGTCCGTGAAGTATATGTTGCAGGTAATATGGCGCATGACATATATGACATCATACGGGGGTGTCTCGGTAATGTACAGAATAAAGGCCTTATTTGGTGGTTTTAGGGCTTCCCTAGTTATTTATAGATATTAATGCAATTAAGCAAATAAGGCTCTGACATTTTTTTTGGGACACAATAAAACGAATGACAAAATGGAATGCCCATAGACTTTAATGAGGAGGAATGCCCATAGACTATAATGGGGAGGAATGCCCATAGACTTCAATGGGGAGGAATGCCCATAGACTATAATGGAGAGGAATGCCCATAGACTATAATGGAGAGGAATGCCCATAGACTATAATGGAGAGGAATGCCCATAGACTATAATAGAGGGGAAAAGAATAATTGATTTTTACATAAAAGTTTAAGACATATCCTCTAGATCTTTGGCACACATTCTCCCCTAGCACAGACGCAGGATCTAAAACTCAGATTATGTGGGATTATAGCTGTTTTCTAGGGAATGACAGGTGAATGACAGTTTTGAGTGAATGTCCATAGGATAGAATGGGAGAAAAATCAAACCTGTTTTTCAGAAAAAAACCCTCTGAAATATCATATAGATCTTTGGCACATATACTCCCCTAGTACACACACGGGATCTAAAACTCATACTTTGCGGGATTATAGCTGTTTTCTATGGAATGACAGGTGAATGACAGTATTGATGGAATGCCCATAGGATATAATGGGAGAAAAATGAAACTTGTTTTTAGAGAAGACCCTCTGACATATCTTATAGATCTTTGTCATGTATACTCCCCTAGTAGAGTTATAGGTTCTAAACCTCAGATTATGTGGCATTATAGCTGTTTTCAATGGAATGACAGGTTTTGAGTGAATGCCCATAGGATATAATGGGAGAAAAATTAAACTTGTTTTTTAGAGAAAACCATCAGACATATGATGTAGATCTTTGGAACACATACTCCCCTGTTACAGACACATGATCTAAGTGTCAGATTAGGTGGAATTATGGCTGTGAATTATGACAGTTGAATGACAGTGTTGAGGGAATGCCCATAGGATATAATGGGAGAAAAATCAAACCTGTCTTTCAGAGAAATAGATAGATTTTTGGCACATATACTCCCCTAATACAGTTATAGGTTCTAAAACTCAGGTTATGTGAGATTATAGCGGTTTTCTAGGGAATGACAGGTGAATGACAGAATTGAGTGAATGCCCATAGGATATAATGGGAGAAAAATCAAACAGTTTTTTCTGCAATAAAACCATCTGACATATCATATAGATCTTTGTCATTTTGAACACTGGTGACACTTGTAATATGTTGGCAGTTTTAAGGTGCTTTGTAAAAGGCATGCTGCATGATACCATTGGCAACAGAGGCAGCATAAAACCATGCAATCAGAGGGAGAAAATGTTCCTGGGCATGCATCCTCTGCACATGTGGACCATCTGCTACTCTCGTTTTGGAGAAGAGATGACAGATATGTAACCAATGGTCTTTCAAAGACAGTGACATTCATGTTCATTTTCAGAAGTGCTTCTTACTATATGAACCACTGCTCCATTTTTTCCTGTTCTGCGTTTTCCATTTGCACTCTTTGTGTTGTGCTATGTTAACAGTAGGGCTGAAACAACTAATCAATAAAATCGATAATAATCGATAATGAAAATCATCAGCGATTTTCATTATCGATTAGTCGAATCGATTTTTATTGATTATAAAAAGAGGTTTTTTTCAGAGCAAATGCACTGAAAAACTCCTCTCCTTATATAATCCGACCTCAAACAGAGATCAGATTATAACACTAGAGGGGGAGGAGCCAGAGTGGTGTATGGGAGGGGGGAGGAGGCAAAGTGGTGTATGGGAGGGGGAGGAGCCTGAGTGGTGTATGGGAGGAGGCAGAGTTGAGTACGGGAGGGGGGAGGAGGCAGAGTGGAGTATGGGACGGGGAGGAGGCAGAGTGGTGTATGGGAGGGGGGAGGAGGCAGAGTGGTGTATGGGTGAGTTATAGTGGTGTATAATGAATTTCAGGGTAGCAGAGTGGTGTATGGGGGTGTAATGAATTTCATGGAGGCAGAATGGCATATCTGTGGAGTTAGAGTGGTGTATAGGGGGAGGTAGAGTGGTGTATGGGGGTATAATGAATTTCAGAGTGGCATATCTGGGGGAGGCAGAGTGGTGAATCAGGGAGTATAATGAATTTCAGGGTGGTGCAGGACATTTATGGGGAGCGGAGTGGCATATCAGGGTGCACAGCGGCATATAGGGAGGTATAAGGCATAAATGGGGGCGAGTGGCATATTGGAAGTTATAAGGCATATAGGGGGTATAATGCATATAGATATTAGGCATATCAGGGGGGGCATAAGGCATATCTGGGGGTAAAAGGTATATCAGGGGGCTCAGTTGCATATAACTGGCATATAAGGAGTATAATGCATATCGGGGGCACAGTGGCATATCAGGGGGCACAGTGGAATCTCTGGCATATAAGAGGAATAAGGCATATATGGGGGCAGAGTGGCAAGCTGGGGGTCAGATGTGCATAACTGGGGCAATTTGGTAAATAAAAGAAAATATAAACAAGGCTTTTTTCTCAGTTTTTATTAAGTATGAAAAATAGTTAACGTGAATTAATATTTACTAATAACTTTGTATTAAAACCTAGTTTGAGAAACACTGTGTTTGGGTTCTTGTAGCTTTTATTATTATGTCAGTAAAATAAGAAGGTGAATAGAGAGAGAGAGGCCATTACAATAAAGAGATGAAAGTGTAAATTGTACGTTTTTTATTACATTATTTTAAATAAAAAAAAATTGCATTTTTTATCCGATTAATCGAAAAAAATAATCGGCCAACTAATCGATTATTAAAATAATCGTTAGTTGCAGCCCTAGTTAACAGCAATCCATTTGGCTTCTTCCTCCAGGAACATGAACCCTGTTGCAAATGTTTGTGTCATCAGCAAATAGACATACCTTTTCATCAAGACCATCTGCAATATCACTAATAAAAATATTAAGAGATTCAAGTGTCACTATAGGAATATAATTATATTATAACTTATAATAACTCAAAACCCAAACAAATCAGAAAAGAAAAACATTTCTAGAAGCATGCTTCTGATTTTTTCAGAAAGAAATCTTTCACTTTTTGTATGCAATGCATTCTCCAATCTCTTAGGGCATCTGGTACAAGGGAGTATACACCGATCAGCCATAACATCATGACCACTGACAGGTGAAGTGAATCACACTGATAATCTTGTTATCATGGCACATGTCAGTGGTGTTGGGGTAAATACAAAGTATGTATATCTGTAATTAATATGTGCTTGATTAAGTTTATGTGTGTATATATGTATGTATGATAGCTGCAAGCCACTTAGGGGGGAAGTAACAGGAAAGACAGCTGTAAGAAGATATCACACCTATACACTATGTAGAGAAGGAAGGAAGTGCATCACCTGGAGATAGGCATGGGAAACATAGCAAGTCAATAACATCACACGGTGGGGTCTTGGGAACACAGGACAGGGACCTCATTTACACATCAATAGAGAAATCCCTTAAAAAGACATTGTAGAAACACACACAAAAGGAGACTGGATTGGAGAGTCTCACCCTTGGCACATCACCCACACAGCATACACACTTAGCAGCAGATATTAGATAGATGGGATGTTTGTGAGTGGTATGAATGATTGACATCTGTATATCACTGTAACTCTGGTTTTGTCTTTGCTGTAACATTAATCTGGGTAGATTCTAATTAAAGCTCTCTCTCTGGTAAGAATCTTGGGTTGGCTGTTTTATTGTAATATCGGGTAGAAAACCTTAGTAGAACTAGACATATATATTATCTGGAAAAGGGGATACGGTTATATGTTAGTTCTTGGAGGAGGTAACAAGGGGTATTACATTTATCATTAATACACAACGCAGAGCGGATTATTCTCCACGCATATCAATTGGTGGTATTGGTTTGAGAGAGGAGAAGTATATACAACAAGTGGGTGGGATATAGTAGGTAGGAAGTGAACATTTCGTTCTCAAAGTTGATGTGATAGAAGCAGGAAAAATGGGCAAGCGTAATGATCTGAGCGACTTTGACAAGGGCAAAATTGTGATGGCTAGTCAGAGCATCTCCAAAACTGCATTTCTTGCAGGGTGTTCCCGGTCTGCAGTGGTCAGTACCTATCAAAAGTTGTCCATGGAAGGAAAGTGGTCAACTGGCAGCAGGGTCATGAGCAGCCAAGGCTCATTTATGCATGTGGGCGTGAAGGCTGGCCCATGTGGTGAAATCCAACAGATGAGCTACTGTAGCTCAAATGGATGAAAAGGGTAATGCTGGTTCTGATAGAAAGGTGTCAGAACACAGAACACACAGTGCATGTGCGTTGCTTACTAGGAGAACTTACTGGACTTAAAGGATGTGCTGCTAACATCTTGATGCCAGATACCACAGCACACCTTCAGAGGTCTAGTGGAACCCATGCCTTGGCGGGTCAAGGTTGTTTTGGTGACAAAAGAGGGACCTACACAATATTAGGCAGGTGGTCATAATGGTATGGCTGACTGGTGTATATAGTTTTAAAATTTTGAGTCAGACTACTTTTTTCCTTTAAGTGCTTAGGTGAGGAATGCAATGGGATCCATGTCTCCCAGAGGCTATCTTTATAAACTTTAACTCCCCATCCCAGCACTGGGTGATATATTTGGGGTTCATACTGTGGTTGATTTTATAACCCCTCATCCAACTGTTTACAGGTAAGAGAAACAGGGAGAGCTTTTAGGCAACTCATATGACCCCCCTCATTTGCTAATGCTGATACACTGAATATTCATAGTAGAAGGGACATTTATCTTTAAACCTAAACATTTATGTATGCTGCAAAATGTGCACTCCCACACACATTAATAAACACACTCTCACATGTGTGTCTACATATATCTATAGACTAGCTCAGTTATACTTGCAGGAAGCCAAAACTATACCTTGTTGGTGTACCAGCTAGTGAATAAATATGCTAAATTTGCTAAACTCACCGTATGATGATCCCTGAATGTGTTTAGAAATCATTGATCTGATTATTGGTGTAGGAATCAGAGAGAACATAATCACCACCCGGGCTGGAGTATAGAAAAAAATAGGCTATCACATATATACTATAAAGTGCATAAATATAAATATAAATAAATTCAATAACTTGCTCAAATTATCATAAACATCAACAGATTGTTAGGTATTGTGCTTCCTTAAAGGAAATTGATTGTGAATAACGTTCCTATCTTAATTTGTTTTTTTTATTTTGACAGAAAACAGAAAAATATATAAACAAAATAAAGCATTTAAGTCATACCAATAGTGTTTGCCTCTGTGATTTTGGGCCCTTCAGCCACGGTCATCCAAAGGATTTTTTCCAGGAGGATATCCTCCCCACTTTTCCTTTCTCCCACCTCAAATACCTCCTTACCTCATTTACATTGTCTACTTTTGTTCGCTCAGGAGAGGGGTTTCTTGGTGTATGGAAAATCATTAATATGAAAAATCATACGGCCGTGGTAGTAGTAGCTAACAGACCAACATGATATTGTGCAATAGTAAACAATATCTGGGGAGGTAAATATTAGACACAACTAACCCAGTCTACAATTCCAATTGTGTTCAGCCAGCAATGGCTGACTATACATCATGGGAGCTGAAGTTAGTGTGTAATGTAGGCCACCACAACCCCAGTCTCTAACTACAATTCTCATGAGGTCTAGGCAGCAATATGGCTGCTGAACATTTTTGCAGATGTAGTCAACAAAAGTTAGTGTTTGTACTGAATACTTATGGTAGCCCACCAAAGCCCGATCTACAGTTACCAGCTACTATTCCTACTATTATTGGTTCTACATCATGGGAGTTAATGTGTAGCATGTGTATTACAAAAATAGGGGAGTAAAGTGCCTCTTATTGATGCTCAATTCGCCAAACTCAGGACAAGTTCAATCACCTTAAGCACAACCCAAATTACTTAACTGGAAGAAACCCAGAAGAAATGGACGACACCATTGCCACTCAACAGACTGCACTACAGAATCAACAAACGTTAATACAATCTATTAATGATTAAATAAATGATCTTGTAAAACCCTTAACAGATTCTCACACCGGGGCCCTGAGGTTTCTAGTTACGCCCCTAGTCGGGTGAACCACTTTCTGGGGGGTACAAGAAATTCTGGGATGACTAGTTAGGGGCTGCGATAGTCAGAAGAGTCTAAGAGAAAAAAGATTCTGAGAGAAAGAAGAGTCTAAGAAAAGAGAGCGCAGTGAACAGAAGTGTTCTGGAGCTGAAAGAAGTTTCCCAAGAATGTGCTTGAGTATCCCTTTTATTTTGTATCATTATCAAATGTTTTGTGTATGTTGTATGTAACAGTGACCTAATTCAATATAAATATCCATTTTTCTATATGCTTGTATTTGTGCTTTATTTGTCACACATTCTTCATAATTTCTTACATAATGGCAAGCTAGGTAGGAGGGATTTATCCATCAGCAGATACATCTGAACACACATCAGTGAAACTCAGATATATATTCATATCTATTATTATTATTTATTGTTTTATATAGCGCCATCTAATTCCGTAGCGCTGTACAATGGGCAGACAGGACATAACATCTATGTATATATCTATAAAAAGGCTTATGTGATTCTCTAACTACAATAGCTAAACATATCCAGGAGAATGCGTCTATGAATACATTTATAAAACCTACACTGACAGACACACTCTCGGGCTTATTAATTAACACAATCCTTGTTCCTGACATTAATACACATTGATACAATTCTTTTTTACAGATATCATACTCATATCTACCTGTCTTGAGATCTCCGAGTGGGTGATGTTTCTTTTGTCCTGTATGATGATTACTGTTCTTATTATCTAAGCTGGCTGCCCCTTGACATGGGAAAAGATCCCCATTGGGTTTAATGGGGAGACATTTGGTTGGTTGGTATTGTTGCGTAATCTTTATACCCTTTGAAGTTTCTTTCCTGTGGCTAAACAAAGCTTGATATCGCCCCCTGTGTGTCTTACAACCTTAAGACAATATATATGTGATATTGACACACCTGGGAATTTCTAAGCTTGTCACCCAAACATTTTTGGCCCTCTCATACATTCTCACACATTCTTATTCAATCGAGATCCCCATAATTAATTCCTGTATATCTTAGACCAGGGTTCGCATAACATAAAATACATAAGCCATTTCCCACAGTGTAACACAGTGGATACATCCCAACCACATGTATCGATAAAATGGGCCTCTCACCCTTAGACAAGTGATCCAAGTGCACTGTGCACTGTGCACTGTGCACTGCTTTAAACCCCAAATACTCCGGTCTGGGAATCCTGAACAATAATAAAATAATGAAATTACAACATGTCCTGGGGGCGGTTGCAAGGAATTGCGATTGTATTATTGAATTATTGTATATGTGCAAAGTTTGCGTGCAGATCACGGATACAGGCTTATTTTATTCCCACAGTATACATAAATTTTGATTGCTGTAAGTTTTCAATACCAAATGATTGTAATCACTTATGTCTACAATAACAGATTTAAACACCAGGGAAATAAAAAGAAAAGCGGCCACCTATCTATGGCAACAGCCTATCAATGTCTGTGTTTGTGTCCCATGACAATTAAGAGTTTGTGGCAAAAATTATAAATGACACAAATGTTGTAATGATATTTCTAATACTACATTTAGTTACAAAATTGTTAACTTAATAAATAAAACCTTTGAACAGTATAGTATATATACTGTGTGTATATATATATATATATATATATATATATATTGTATATTTTTTTCTTAGCTCTCTGCCAACATAAACCTTCTGGTCCAGAGCAGGAGAACGTTGACTCCAATCCAGCTTCAGTCCCCTCTAGGTGGAGATCTAATCTCTGTTAATTAGCCACTGACATTTTTACAATGGAATTTATACTGGAAAAAATGTAAGAGGGGGGAAAAAAGGAGCGTTAAGAATGATTCAAGGAGCTAACTCTATGCCATAAACCACCCAAGATAAAAGAGGCCAGAAACAAAATCAGAGTCCCGTTGGCTATAGAGGCAGAATCATCTCTTTCCCAGGTAAATACACTCTGTGATTTACGTTCATTACAAACAAGATTTACTAATCACATATGTTGTTCAGGACCTGCCATTTTAGTCGTATACATGGGAAAAAAAAGTATAGGGGTCATAGCTTTCTTATTAGAGTAACGTTTTTATTTTAGGATATTCTCTAATCCACCACCCATTCCCATGGTATGAGTATTGCTTTGAGGTTGATATTCTAGAACGCTCGTCTTATCTTATTTTTATTTTTTTTAACAAACACACATTTGCCTCTAATTCAATTAGCAATACAAATAAAAATGCTATTTTTTATATATTTTAAGGAAATATTGTTTAATAAAATAATGTCACTTATTTTGTTTGGTTACAGCAAAAAAATAGTGTAAAGGTGCCTAAACTATCCTTCTTACATCCTTGCTAAACTATCCTCCCTAAACTATCCGTGCTTTTTGATGCTATTGTAGCGCAATATTTTGTCTTATAAATATCTTAAGAAAGTAATTATATATCGATAATACACAATTATTGAATTTCATTTTTAATAATAATAATATTTATTATTATAATTTTCTTATATGGCACCATCATATTCCACAGTGATGTACTATGGGATATATATATATATATATATATATATATATATATACCTTTTCTACTATGTTTTATATTATGTTTTAGTTGCTGTTTTACAGAATGGCTCTGGATAACTCTGGAAGCGAGATGGTTGCAGACACAAACTCTGAAAAAGGAGTTTTTTCTTTGTGGGCTGAAATATGAAATGCTTAAGAGAGAGAGAGAACCACAATTTGGGCAACATTCAAGAAAGCTGTTACAAAACATGACACAACAAAAGTTTTACTGAGAGGGTGGTTGATGCATGGCACAGCCTTCCAGATGAAGTAGTAGAGGCTTAACCAAGGATTGATTAATTTTAATATTAAGTTATACATATACTTGGGAACTAGCTTGGCACTCAAATACAACACTTCTGAATTAAGTCACCCGTACTCAAGCAGGGGTATGTTTCAATAATGTTCGTGAGCTCAGCTGTTCTGAGAAAAGTTAAAAGGAGCGCTAATTCACATACAATAACACTTTCTATAAATGTGTAAAATAATGGACTTTAATGGTTTCTGACTATGCTTGGCCTGCTGTGTGATTTTTAACTCAGGCGTGCAGGGACTTCGATATTCTCTTTCTTTGTAAAAGGTCATGTTTGCGTATTACTCTTGAGTGGCAGTACGGGAAGAGGAAAATGACTACATTTTTTATGCCCTTTCTATAGCAGATTATACAAACAGGACCTATGAGATCATCATGGTGTCTATTGCAGGAAGTATAATGCTGGTATCTGCCGTTATCTTATTGCTGGCAATCATAAAAAAGGTACGTCATGTGGCATTGATAAAGATTCTGCAGAAGACCCAGACAGATAAGGGCGATTTTAAGGATGGGGGATCAGCTGATCCCCATGATTTTTTACTTGTAATTATATGTATGCCCTCAAGCGGTATTTATGCTTAAATGTAGCTATGTCTTTAGTTTTGCCCTGGTCTTATACATATTTGGGAGGCAAAGCAGGCCTTAGGTGTTCTGGCGCCCTGTGTGGACTACTCCTCTGGCGCCCCCCCATCCCAAAAAAAGAAAGGATAAAAAATCTTGTCACAAAACTCCCCTTTCTCACTATCTATCCCCTCTCCCCCTTTATCACCTTTATCGCGGTGAGAGCGGGAGGCGTCCGTCTTCCCGCTCTGCCGCGGTGCACGCTTCACAGCTGAGCGCCGGAATATGACATCATATTTCGGTGCTCAGCATGAAACGCCGGCACCGCCACGGAGAGTGAGGGGCGCCGAGCGGTTGCTGAAAACTTCACGAGCGACCGCTCTGCGCCCCTGCCTGGGACTTAAATTAAACCATTGGTTTTTTTTTGTTGTTTTAACTTTATTTAACATCCTCCATGTAAAATAAAGTAAAAAAAAAGGAGGATGTTAAATAAAGTTAAAACAAAACAAAACAAAAAAAACCCTGATGTTTTAATTTAAGTCCCGGGCAGGCGCCCCTGTTGCCATGGCGTCCTGTGCGGCCGCACAGGTCGCACACCCCTTAGGCCAGCCCTGTTGGGAGGGACACATAACCTACCTCCTCATCCTTGTACTGAGCGTAATCTTGGAGTACCAGGACATGACTTCACATAATAACGTCTCCAGAGGTCACACAGGTTGGCCAAAGGGGTATTAGGGAGGTCTGTGCCTGCTGTGATGTCAAATACACAGGAAAGCCTAGATCTAGATTTTACTTTGCAGTCTTATTTAGTGAGTGCTGATGTTGGTGTGATAAGGCTGTCAAGCGAGCATTGAGATTGTTCTTAATGTGTTTTTACTCAGCTCAACAGTTGAAAGGGTGATAGTAGGGTATTACGTCAAAGTTGATACTTTATTGGACCAAGATACAAAACGATGTAAAGTTACAAAGGTTTTCAGAAAGTCACGGGTCTCTCCTTCAGATGGAACATTTTCTGTGAATATCACTTGTCTAAATGGTTCTTTGTCCTTCGCACAGGCGTTGGGGTGGCTGTGACTCCTCTTACAAAGAGTACGCAGAAGAAACAGGAGTCTCAAGTGTCAACGTGAATCAGAACACACATGGCAACATCTCCACAACTGACTTCAAAGGCCCGGTGCATGTAACCACGCTCGGAGATTCCCATCCGTAAGGTGAAGCTATCCAGAGATGCTCTTCTCTATATTTCTCTGATAACCTGTATGAACCTTCCCGATGACATTGATTCAGAAGAAACTCTTTAAAGATGACAATGCATCAACATGATTCTAAGAATCATTCCTAGAGTCCTGACTTGGTATGGCCACTTTCACGTTCCCATTAAACCACCAAACTGTTTAAACATAATGAATTATATCATTAATTAGAGAGAGAAAAAAACAATTGAAAAAAGTGAAATAAGTGCATTGATATTCAATAAATGAATAAGAAAGAGTTGAATTAAGAGTTCACACTAGAAAACTTGTTCAAGGCTCCACAATATAATAATATCTCCCTTTGTCGGGCTTTTGTATTGGACCCACTTGCCAGATAAAATTGAAGATCTGTAACCAATGTGATGAAAACCAGGAATACATCGCTCATAACGGGATTCAGATAGAATTAATTAATTTTTATTTATGTATATTTTGAAGAAGCCAGGTGTTGTATCTTTAAAACAATATCAACATGTTGTCAGTTCCATTGTACAGTTGTGTCTATGTTAAGTATCCATCGTGTATTTAAAATATTTGAAATAAAATTAAAAGTGTAGCAAAGTCTTGGTATTGTTCTTACTGAGCTCCACAAGCAAAATGGACACTTAACTGCATACGTTGTATGATTTCTATTGAAAGGTGTATGTTTGGACATCAGAGGTCTCTCCTACAGAAGAAATGGTGACGAAAAGACCTCTGAGGTCTAGAAAGCTTATGTGCTTATAGCATGGACCAGGTTAAAAAAGTATAAAGATCAGTGGGTGCAGGGTTATGTAGCAAGAAGGAAAAATAGGAAACTAGAAATGTATGTACCTTTGGTATCCAGGTAGATAATTACGATACCAGCCTGGAGTTGTTTAATTTTTTTATATATATATGACACCCCAGCCTAAAAAGCTTCCATCCACCAATTGGTGTACCCAAAACAAAAGTGCTCTGTGAAGACATGTAGAGTATGTTCTCTCCTCCATACACAATGAAAGTTTGGTGCTGGTACATGTCAGAGGTAAGGGTGATGCACAGTTCCCAAAACCACAGTGCATTATCAATAACAATAAAACGTGGTGGGGTATACCTTTCTGATCAAAGTCAACAGCCCTACCTAGTGTTAGGCAAAACCACAACATGGTATACAAAAGTTGTGATCTACCTGACCCAAGTTTCCGTGTTTAATACATAGGTACTTTAAGATAAATTTGGAACTGGAAAGAATTACACTTTTCTACAGTTCCAGCTAAAGATTTTGAGAAACATCCTCTGATCCAAAGACAAAAATGGCATTTTCTTTGTACAATCCCCCCACCAAACGCACAAAAAGTCTGCTATAAAAAAGGTATTAGGACAGACTCCTTAGGTACCACTGCCATTCCTGTCCCTCTCTACCAGGTCTCTGTATCATACAAAAATGGGGAATTGGAAATGTTTTCAATAATATATATATATATATCGTTCTGCTTTTGCTTTAACAGTAGGATTGCAATGACATCCTGGAGTGTTTTGATTCTGTTTTAGTTATGTTTATGTTTTATTAATACTGCTGTATTTTTGTAATACTGTATTTTCTGACACGATCACAGTATGTTGATCTCCTCTCCGTATCTGGTCTTGTTCACTGTTCATTCTAGAGTCTTTCGGACCCTGGTATGCTTACTGATTTGTTTTAGCGGACCATTGTTTTACTGTGCAAACGCGGGAGGTGTCTCTCATTCCTCTAATGTACACACTATAACTTGTCTTTACGCATACCTTGAATAAATGGAGATTTGAATTGAGATAAAAAAAAACGTAGGATTGCTGCAACTTAAAAAAACAAGATGAAAATGTAGGGTATTTTGATGGCACATGACCTATATAAAAACGCTACGCAGCTATCAAAAAGTTTGTTCCAGGCAAGTTAAAAAAAAATAATGTAAAAAAACCTATGCATGCAGGTTATTGCCATAATCTAAAAAACACATACTGGATTTCTCTGCCATAACTCATAACCTGTGCCAAAAAAATTCTAAAAAACACAGAAGCGTTGGTGAAAAAAAATTCAACAAAGTATTTCTATAGCTAATTTCGGCAGTGATTGGTGGCCAAATGTCTGCTTGGACTGTGTCCTGAAACCACTAGTGACATATCCTAGATTGGGTGGTGTTCATGGCTTCTTTGTTTAAAATTTCCAGTTACAAACCCAGCATACTAAATGTAAAAAAAAAACAGTTCCAAAACAGCAATATACACCTTATAAGCCCAATTAAAATGCTCGAAATGCATATACACCTGAATTGTTGTTGGGGGTATGTTCTGTCAATTTAACTGATTTAGTGAGGGTTTAGATATATATGAAAAATATGGGGTTTTAGTATTTTGTATAACATCATTCATTCTAAATGTTTAACTATGATGTGTGTGAAGATGTAAGTGACGTCTAAACATGAGACGCACTGATGCAAAATTGTAACCTTTTAAATTCATACATTGTCCTTTTTGTACACCTGTGCATTGGTGTTTTTTAATAAAGCATGAAATACCTGGCAAAGGGCCCTGAGGAAGCCAGCCCTGCAGCTCTTTAGCATACACACTGGTTGGGCCAGAACTATTGGTCTGGATAAACTCCATTCATTTTTGTTATTACATATAGTTACAGCTACTTTTAGTCAATAGTATAAAAAACACAACAGAAACTGATGGTCATTTAATTTATTTATTATTAATTACAAAATTAATAGTCCAATTAATTAGGCCTGAAAGCAATGATCATGGTGACAGCTACCTCGAGACTCACGAAGAGTCACCTTTCAGCACGCAGGAGAGGAAAAACCACCCTAAAGGTGGAAACCTCTGGGGAACCATGGCTTGAAAGATTGTCCTTCCCTCTGGACACTAAGAGGTTAACTGTGTATTTATACCTGTAGAAAAGAAAAGGCAAAACGTAATTGACAACACGGAAGCACAAAGATTCTGTGGATGATTATGCCTCCACCGCAAGCTCTTTCCCTTTAATAGACTGCGTTAACATCATCAGTTCAATATAAACGGACATCGCATTAAAAATAGACATCGCATTAAAAATAGACATCGCATTACACATGGAGATAGCATTAAACATGGATGTAGACCTACTCACAGACATAGCATTAAACATGGACAGAGCATTACACATGGACAGAGCATTACACATGGGCGTAGCGTTAAACATGGAGATAATGATACACATGGACATAGCATTACACATAGTGATAACATTAAACATGGACATTGCATTACACAATGACATAGCATTAAACATGGATATAGCATTAAACATGGACATAGCATTTGTCACGGAGCTGGCTAGTCCGACCGACTACCTCTGCTGTCTTGTGCTCCCTTAGCCTGGGACAACACACTTTCCCCGGTTCCCCAGTCACTAGCCGAGACTCAGTGTAGGGTAAAACCAAATGAAGACTGATTTATTTTGGACACACAGGGCTGGATATATCCATCAAAACACACATTTACATAAAATAAGATATTGGGACACAAACTGCCCCCCTTAATCTGCCTCCCAGAGACAACAGGGGCAGTAACTAGATTAACAATACAATGGGGGGGGGGCTGATTTATACAACATTAAACTGAAACAATGGCAGTCACTCCCTGGTTGCAGATCCTGGCTGTATGCTGGAGATAATCCCCTCAGCCAGTGATGAGATGGTACTGCTGGGGGTAGCCACAAAAGTCTTTACAAACCCAGGGCCCATGGTCAATAGGGAGGAGGCTAGCAGTTAGGCCTCTCCAGTGGTCCCAGTGATTGAGGGTTCTGTCACAATTCTCCCCCCTCCAAATTGGACTGACACAGGAGGAAACCCCAAACGGGTTGACTCCGTAGTCAGTCAGTTCATTTGGCCCATCAATGCCCTCCCAAAATTGTTGCTCCTGCTGCTGCTGGGGAGATGGGCCGGCTGCGCCATCTTCCGGGTACCGCTGGGGAGTGATGTCTCCTGCATCCCCTCCCTGGTGCTCCTGCTGCCGTTGAGGAGGGAGGTCAGGTTCCTCCTGTCCCGGAATTAGGTTCTGCCGCTGGGGAGATGGACCGGCTGTTCCACCTCTCTGCTTCTGCAGCTGAGGCGGGTCGGCCGCTGTATCTCCCTGAATTCCTGCAGCTTTGGTATGTGCTGGGCAGAGGCCAGCGATGCTCTGCCCTGTTGCCAGCGCTTCAGCTGGGGTTAGGGCATCTTCTGAATCTGCCACTCCGCTGTACTTCCGAAGTCCGGATCCTCCTGAAGACTATCCCATAATACTCCTGGGCCACCAAAGTCATAGCCCTCTGGAGAACATTCTTTCACAGTTCCCCAATATGCTTGCTCTGTATACCACTGCAGAGCCCTATAGTAATTTTCCAGCTCTACCTCCTGTTGGACCAGCCTGTCCAATTTGGATACCCATTGCTCCTGGGGTTGCTGTCCCAGGAATGACATGCGTAGTTCCCACTGGTCTCTAATCTTTTGTTCGGAGCTTGGAAGACACTGACCCTGGCATATAACAGCCCTCTGCCATAGTGACTGTCGAACCAGTTGCCTCAGATTCTGGTATTGTTCTGTAGGCAGAGTAGTGGTGTAGCAAGAGAGGATGACCCACAGCAGCCCCTGGAATTCTGATACCACATCCATGTGTTCGTCAAGGCGACCGAACTCTGCCGTCCTGTTGGTTAATCCCGGTAGAAAGTGAGTGTCCCTCAGACTAAGAAGCAATCCCACTGCTTGCCACCAATGTCACGGAGCTGGCTAGTCCGACCGACTACCTCAGCTGTCTTGTGCTCCTTTAGCCTGGGACAACACACTTCCCCCGGTTCCCCAGGCACTAGCCGAGACTCGGTGTAGGGTAAAACCAAACGAAGACTGATTTATTTTGGACACACAGGGCTGGATATATCCATCAAAACACCCATTTGACTGAAGGGCAGGGCAGGTTCATAAAGGCAGGGTAATCACAGGTAACAAGGCCCAGCTGGATGTATTGGCTAGGGCTCAACCCAGGTAACAAGGCACACCTGAGTTCTGAGTGCTCCAGAGGGCGGAGGGCAGCCACTAGTGGTAGCAGATTTAAACACCACAGGTATAAAAAAAGCCATGGTTCAGGCAGCGAAAAAGTGGTTCCTGACAGTACCCCCTCCCCAAGGAGCGGTCACTGAACGCGAACAGTCTGAACAAAATCTGTACACCTTTAATAAACTGAGCAGAAGGGTGTACTTAACGTGATTTCTTCTTTTTCTTTTTCGGTAAAGCTTGTTCACAGATCTCCAGGTCTTCATTTCTGATTATATTGCCATTAGAGGTAATAACACAATCAAAGGAAAGGTTATCTGTGGTGCAATCATAGGTCAAATTAGGACTGGATGCTGAAGAAGTTGATGAGAAGGTATGATTCAGTGCTTTCTCTTTCCATGTACCAGGGGTCACATAGCTGCCCTGTACCCAGGACACTACTGGGGGCAGGGGGGTAGTACCAGAACCGCACTGGTTCAAAACAGGAGAAGCAGACTTGGTATGGGAAGCACTGATGGAATAGGGTCATGTATCTTTGCTATCAGTCCAGAGGAGATATTAGGGGCTATGGTAGTCTCTGGTGTATCACACTTTGCAACTCCTATCACTCTTACCTCAGCAATCATGGCTGAACAGATAGCAATAGGAAGTTCATCCATATGGGAGCAACCCACACTGCCACAGACTGTAGAATCACAGAAGCTGCATTCCATCACAGAACAGTCATCAGGCTTCAGCTGGACATCCACTGGAGTTTGAGAAGCATTAGGAATCACCAGGGGTGGTATATACTCCATGGGTTCACTGTCCTGGGGAATAAAGCTACTTTTACCTTTTAGGAGAGGTCTGTGCTTGTGACGTAGACTATTCAATCAGTACAGAGGCTTTGGGAGGTTTCAGAGGACATTGGGTGATCCGGTGTCCCTTTTTGCCACGGTAAAAGCAAGCCTCATCATCACGCCTTTGTTGCAATTCGGTTGTGGTAAGGGGTTCACGTTTCCTAGAAGATTCCTTTTTCATACTGGTAACAGGCTTGTTGGATTTCTCAGGTGATGTAACAGATGTAGGTGAATGGTCTTCATGAGGACACAAAGCAGGGAGTCTGCTTGGAAGGACACAAAGCAGGGAGTCCGCTTGGAAGGACACAAAGCAGGGAGTCCGCTTGGAAGGACGCAAAGCAGGGAGTCCGCTTGGAAGGACGCAAAGCAGGGAGTCCGCTTGGAAGGACGCAAAGCAGGGAGTCCGCTTGGAAGGACGCAAAGCAGGGAGTCCGCTTGGAAGGACGCAAAGCAGGGAGTCCGCTTGGAAGGACGCAAAGCAGGGAGTCCGCTTGGAAGGACGCAAAGCAGGGAGTCCGCTTGGAAGGACGCAAAGCAGGGAGTCCGCTTGGAAGGACGCAAAGCAGGGAGTCCGCTTGGAAGGACGCAAAGCAGGGAGTCCGCTTGGAAGGACGCAAAGCAGGGAGTCCGCTTGGAAGGACGCAAAGCAGGGAGTCCGCTTGGAAGGACGCAAAGCAGGGAGTCCGCTTGGAAGGACGCAAAGCAGGGAGTCCGCTTGGAAGGACGCAAAGCAGGGAGTCCGCTTGGAAGGACGCAAAGCAGGGAGTCCGCAAAGCAGGGAGTCCGCTTGGAAGGACGCAAAGCAGGGAGTCCGCTTGGAAGGACGCAAAGCAGCGAGTCCGCTTGGAAGGACGCAAAGCAGCGAGTCCGCTTGGAAGGACGCAAAGCAGCGAGTCCGCTTGGAAGGACGCAAAGCAGCGAGTCCGCTTGATCGGGACGCAAAGCAGCGAGTCCGCTTGATCAGGACACAAAGCAGGGAGTCCGCTTGATCAGGACACAAAGCAGGGAGTCCGATTGATCAGGACACAAAGCAGGGAGTCCGATTGATCAGGACACAAAGCAGGGAGTCTGCTTGATCAGGACACAAAGCAGGGAGTCCGCTTGATCAGGACACAAAGCAGGGAGTCCGCTTGATCGGGACACAAAGCAGGGAGTCCGCTTGATCAGGACACAAAGCAGGGAGTCCGCTTGATCAGGACACAAAGCAGGGAACCAGGAACAGTACAGGTGCCGAGCCACAGCAGGAAGATCCATAGACTTCAATACAAAGGCCCTGACTGAAGGGCAGGGCAGGTTCATAAAGGCAGGGTAATCACAGGTAACAAGGGCCAGCTGGATGTATTGGCTAGGGCTCAACCCAGGTAACAAGGCACACCTGAGTTCTGAGTGCTCCAGAGGGCGGCCACTAGTGGTAGCAGATTTAAACACCACAGGTATAAAAAAAGCCATGGTTCAGGCAGCGAAAAAGTGGTTCCTGACAATAGCATTAAACATGGACATAGTATTGCACATAGAGATAACATTAAACATGGAGATAGCATTAAACATTGACACTGCCTTACACATGGATAAAGCATTAAACATGGACATAGCATTTGTGACAGTGTAAACCCCAGGGAGATGCTTAGTGTGGCATTTGGGTACAGGTGCTATCCAGATCGTAAATATGGGTCCCTGGGGTGGAGCAATTGGAGAGCAGGGTGGGCCAATGCTCCGTTTCCCCATGCTGTGGAAATTCCATGCCGAGTTTTCCAGGAGGCAAGAAATCTGCAGGATCCGGTCCGGGATTCCTATGGAGCCGGCATCAGGCACAGGTGCTGGACATTAAAAGCCCCTGGAGCTTGATACTCAGAGAGACTGTTGGGGGAAGAGGAAGTTCCCTGTGCTCCTAGGGCAAGGAGAGGCCCTGAAGAAGACAATCCCTGAGCCAAGTGAGACAATACCTGCCTGGACGTTTTGTGTGTTGTCTGGGGGAGGTTGTCTGGAGCCTGGCGTAGCTGGGTCTGGCTGGGAGGTTGAGGTAGTGGGTGATTAGGCTGGTCAGTCTGGACCAGCATAGTTCAGTTCGAGAGGGCTCCAATTGGGAGCTAGGTTTTCTTTTGCAGGTTTCACAGATATGCAATACATTTATCCAGCAAAAAGAAACTTCATGTCCGGATCATCAATAAGTCGTCACAAACACATCAAGGCCATCCTCCATAAGCATATGTATTTCAGCCAGCAATACACAAGGGCACATACCATGCAACAGTCAAACAGTGGTTTTTGGGGTTTAAGCGGTTAAAATAAAGTGATTTTTTTTTTTTTTTTTGGTTCCTGCTTTCTGCCCACAGACCATAGCAGTGCTTTGCCCGCATCCTCCACCATATGTGACAAACCCTATAGCATGAGGGCCATACATGTCACTTTTAGGGGTCCTAAGCACAGTCCTCCAGGGCAATTAGAGCCAGGAACAGCAGCTCATTTTTATTTATTTTTTTTTGGTTCCTGCTTTCTGCCCACAGACCATAGCAGTGCTTTGCCCGCATCCTCCACCATATGTGACAAACCCTATAGCATGAGGGCCATACATGTCACTTTTAGGGGTCCTAAGCACAGTCCTCCAGGGCAATTAGAGCCAGGAACAGCAGCTCATTTTTATTTATTTTTTTTTGGTTCCTGCTTTCTGCCCACAGACCATAGCAGTGCTTTGCCCGCATCCTCCACCATATGTGACAAACCCTATAGCATGAGGGCCATACATGTCACTTTTAGGGGTCCTAAGCACAGTCCTCTAGGGCAATTAGAGCCAGGAACAGCAGCTCATATTTTTTTTTGTTTTTTTTCTTTTTTTTCATTTTTTTTTTCCTCCTTATTTTAACCGCTTAAACCCCCAAAACCACTGTTTGACTGTTGCATGGTATGTGCCCTTGTGTATTGCTGGCTGAAATACATATGATTATGGAGGATGGCCTTGATGTGTTTGTGACGACTTATTGATGATCCGGACGTGAAGTTTCTTTTTGCTGGATAAAAGTATTGCATATCTGTGAAACCTGCAAAAGAAAACCTAGCTCCCAATTGGAGCCCTCTCTAACTGAACTATGCTGGTGCAGACTGACCAGCCTAATCACCCACTACCTCAACCTCCCAGCCAGACCCAGCTACGCCAGGCTCTGGAAAACCTCCCCCAGACAACACACAAAACGTCCAGGCAGGTATTGCCTCACTTGGCTCAGGGATTGTCTTCTTCAGGGCCTCTCCTTGCCCTGGGAGCACAGGGAACTTCCTCTTCCCCCAACAGTCTCTCTGAGTATCAAGCTCCAGGGGTTTTTAATGTCCAGCACCTGTGCCTGACGCCGGCCCCATTGGAATCCCGGACCGGATCCTGCAGATTTCTTGCCTCCTGGAAAACTCGGCATGGAATTTCCACAGCATGGGGAAACAGAGCATTGGCCCACCCTGCTCTCCAATTGCTCCACCCTAGGGACCCATATTTACGATCTGGATAGCACCTGTACCCAAATGCCACACTAAGCATCTCCCTGGGGTTTACACTGTCACACATTACACATAGAGATAACATTAAATATGGACATAACATTAAACATGGACATAACACTACTCATTGAGATAGCATTAAACATAGCGATAACATGCAACACATCGGAAGGATTTCATTTTGGAATGTGTCGATTTTATTTTGAAATATAACTATTTCTGGTTTGAACAGCAGTTTTACCGTCATCTATGTGGGACAGCCATGGGTGCCAGGTTCGTGCCGAGTTACGCCAACCTTTTCGTAGCCGAATGGGAAGCAGAACAGATATGGCACAACAATCCATTTGAAGCAGACCTGGTGCTGTGGAAGAGATATATCGATGATGTGTTAATTATATGGAGGGGAACACTGGATAAATTACATCAATTTATAGAATACATCAACTAGAACCAATACAACCTAAAATTTACTTTCAACATACTAAAGCAAACTGTTGAATTCTTGGATGTGGAACTATTCACAGAAGGCAATGCTCCAGAAATTATAAAAATGCTACCGATGCCAATGGTTTCATTGATTATACAGGCTGTCATCACCCAGCATGGTTAGATAACATCCCCACGGGACAGGTGATGAGAATAAGGAGGAACTGTACACGGGACCAGGACTTTATTAAACACACCACAGATATTAAAAGTAAATTTATGGAGAAACACTATCCAATAGAGTTATTAGCGAGAAGTCAACAGAAAGTGGAACAAATGGACAGATCTCATCTACTAAAAGGAAAGCCCGAACATAATATGAACAAGAAAGATTTCAGTTTTTCATTCATTAAGGAATATAATACTAAGGCTCACCACATTAAAAAGATATTGCGGAAACACTGGCATTTCCTGAAGAGCGATGACATTTTAGGTCCCCTCTTACCGGAAAAACCTCAAATCATATACAAAAAAAAACAAATGCAGAAAACATTTCAAGAAAGGAAACTAAGTGGATCTTTAAATTAGGAACATAAAAAAAAGGAGGCTTGAACAAAAACTTGGATATTCAAGCTTTCACCTAAGGGATCCTTCCCCCCGTTTGAAATAAATAGACACAGATTGCTTATGCATTCATGGGTTCTTCAATATTACTTTTTACTATACACAATTCCAATATTTCGTATTTTGTATTATTGTTTGGCACTTTTCCACCCTTATTGCTCTCTTTTCCGTGGATTCATATAGACATTTATGTATAAACAAAACCCATAGTATTTTAGTTATAGTTCATATATCCACGTTTAATGTTTTCTCATTCATGCAATCACATCCTTAAACGTTTACATCCTATAGCGTTTATACTTAGCGTTCATGTTAATCCGTCTTCAAATGTCATTTCTTAACATCTGCACTTCACAGCACAGCAGGAGACTAGGACCTGATGCAACACCAAGAAAAGAGACAGCTCTACGGAGAAGGAGAAGCCGTTTCTATGGGGACGCGTATAAACAGAATGACGGCAGTACGCACATCCAGCCTCCACGTAACAGCGCCACCTAGTGTACATGTGCGTACAACACGTCCTCATGTTCTGGGAAACAACGTTACACCGCCATCTAGCGTATATGGAAGAAAATACAACGAATTAACACACACAAAAAGAGTGGAAGAAGCGATCAAATACTTTTTCCTGAGGAAGCCATTAAAGCCGAAACGCGTTGAGGAAAGACTTTTTATTTCACTTAATCGTTTGACTTTTACAGATTTATATTTTATATATCTTAAAGTACTTTTTTTAAAATTTAAATAAAATTATTTTAAAGGCATATTCCCATAATAAACGTATATTTTTAAATATAAGCAGCAGTTGTTTATTCTCTGGGGGTGGTTTTCCGCTCCCTGGCTGGAAGAAGTTGCCACACTGTATCACAGCGTTCGGGGGATTGGACCTGAAATTCCACGACATTTGGAGAAGAGATCCTGGACACCGTGGGCTTCCCCTACCCCCCTCCCTGAGCGCACCTTGCACATCATTTTATGTGCATTGGATCCCGTGAGTGCAACCATTTACTACCTTTTTCACAAGCTGCTATGAGAGGGGAATGAGAAACAGACACAAATCTTCAGCACTATTGTGAGTGCAACTAACGCAATATAATTGCACCGTATTGACTGAACAGTCTACACTATTGTTGTTTCGTTTGTTTTTCTTACATGAGCGCCCCCTATTGAAATTGAACCTATACTTTACAACACCTGGAGAGAGTTGTTTTTAAGGAGGCAGCTGTGAGAAAACAAAAGGGAAGTATTTTTAAGAGATTTACTTATTTAGCACACACTATTTTTGGGGCACACCGGTTCTCCTCACAATCTTTTTACTAAAGCACACCGAGGCACTCACACTAACACAACCAGACAATCAGCACTAATACACACACCCAGACATTCACACTAACACAACCAGACCCATACATTAACACACACCCAGACACTAACACAACCAGACAATCAGCACTAATACACACACAGACACTCACACTAACACAACCAGACCCATACATTAACACACACCCAGACACTAACACAACCAGACAATCAGCACTAATATACACACCCAGACATTCACACTAACACAACCAGACCCATACATTAACACACACCCTGACACTAACACAACCAATCAGCACTAATACACACACAGACACTCACACTAACACAACCAGACCCATACATTAACACACACCCTGACACTAACACAACCAGACAATCAGCACTAATACACACACACAGACACTCACACTAACACAACAAGGCCCATACATTAACACACATGCACAGACACTCAAACTAGCACAAATGCATGCTATCATACCCAGAGAGACACACATAGACAATATCATACCCAGACAAACACAGTAATAACATGCCTGCACACACAGTAATAACATGCCTGCACACACACTAACATAAAACAATAGAAGAATTCCGCGCATATTCAGCGAATATCATTCGCTGATCTGAGGAGTAAGTATTGGGGGTTGCATCACACTATATGGCTATATAACGCTCAGTTGCCACTACATCAAAATTCCCCCGAGTTGGACGTGTCTGTCTAACCAGCCTTAGATATAGCCATATAGTATAAAGAAATCCCCAATATATATTCTTAAGGTTTTTTTGAATGATATTTACTGGGTATGCGCTGAATTCTTGCTTTGTTTTGTGTATAGCAGATAGCATTAAACATGTTGATAGCATTAATCATGGACATAGCATTAAACATGGAGATAGCATTAAACATGGAGATGGCATTAAACATGGAGATAGCATTAAGCATGGGCATAGCATTACACATGGACATAGCATTGCACATGGACACAGCATTACGCAAGGAGATAACATTACACACAGACATAGCACTACACACAGAGACAGAGCCGGCCTTAAGTGTTCTGGCGCCCTGTGCGGACTACTCCTCTGGCGCCCCCCATCCCCCCAAAAAAGAAAGGAAAAAATCTCCCCCCTCTGCCCCTTCTCACTATCTACCACCTCTGCCCCTTCTCACTGCCTTCCCCCCTCTGCCCCTTTTCACTATCTACCCCCCTCTCCCTATCCTTACTGACCTTGTTGCCGGAGTCCTGCGATGGGAGCCGTCTTCCCGCTCTGCCGCGGTGTGGCATAATTCCAGCGCTCAGCATGAAACGCCGGCACCCCGACGGAGTTTCGGAGAGTGAAGGGCGCCAAGCGGTCGCTGAAAACTTCACGAGGGACCCGGGACTTAAATTAAAACACCGTTTTTTTTTTTAACTTTATTTAACATCCTCTTAAGATAAAAACTTTATTTAACATGAAGGATGTTAAATAAAGTAAACCCCCCCCCCCCGATGTTTTAATTTAAACCCTGTGCGGACGCACACCTTTAAGGCCGGCCCTGGCGGGGGCTTCCCGGCCCCTTTGAGTGGCGGAGCCGGCCGCAGTTGCGGCGGGCTTAAGGGGCAGGTGCATTTTTCGGTACACAAGTTTATAGCAAGATGCACAAAACTTTTCATAAAAGCCAAAATACACCTACATTTCCATTCCGACATGTCATGTTTGGGACAGTCTATTTTAGTAGTATTAATTTTAATTCCAACTATGTACCACATGAGAGATACAAAAATAAAATACCTGTATTAACACCAATATAGGCTATGCAATGTTATACTTCAAGTGTAAAAAAAGGAACTATTATTTATTAACTCTAGTTACCTGGGGAAAGAAATATATTATTGCGAGCAGTTCATAGGAAAGCTACAGGTTGCAGGTGCAACTTATAACCGTTACAAAAATAAAAATGCCCTGGTCCCCAAACCTTAATAGAATTTAAGAGACTGGAAACGGCATGTGATGTAATTCTCTGCACTAAGGGAATGACATCCGTAGTTCCCGCTGGTCTCTAATCTTTTGTTCGGATCTTGGAAGACACTGACCCCGGCATATAACAGCCCTCTGCCATAGTGACCGTCGAACCAGTTGCTTCAGATTCTGGTATTGTTCTGTAGGCAGAGTAGTGGTGTAGCAGGAGAGGATGACCCGCAGCAGCCCCTGGAATTCTGATACCACATCCATGTGTTCGTCAAGGCGACCGAAGTCTGTCGTCCTGTCGGTTAATCCCGGTAGAAAGTAAGTGTCCCTCAGACTAAGAAGCAATCCCGCCGCTTGCCACCAATGTCACGGGGCTGGCTAGTCCGACCGACTACCTCCACTGTCTTGTGCTCCCTAAGCCTGGGACACCACACTTTCCCCAGTTCCCCAGTCACTAGCTGAGACTCAGTGTAGGGTAAAACCAAACGAAGACTGATTTATTTTGGACACACAGGGCTGGATATATCCATCAAAACACACATTTACATAAAATAAGATATTGGGACACAAACCGCCCCCCTTAATCTGCCTCCCAGAGACAACAGGGGCAGTAACGAGATTAACAATACAATGGGGGGGGGCTGATTTATACAACATTAAACTGAAACAATGGCAGTCACTCCCTGGTTGCAGATCCTGGCTGTCTGCTGGAGATAATCCCCTCAGCCAGTGATGAGATGATACTGCTGGGGGTAGCCACAGAAGTCTTTACAAACCCAGGGCCCATAGTCAATAGGGAGGAGGCTGGCAGTCAGGCCTCTCCAGTGGCCCCAGTGATGGAGGGTTCCGTCCCAGCATTAAACATAGAGATAACATTATCCTATGGGCATTCCATCAATACTGTCATTCACCTGTCATTCCATAGAACACAGCTATAATTCCACTTAATATGAGGTTTAGAACCTATAACTGTACTAGGGGAGTATACATGACAAAGTTCTATATCATATTTAAGATGGTTTTCTCTAAAAAACAAGTTTATTTTTTCTCCCATTATATCCTATGGGCATTCACTCAAAACTGTCATTCACCTGTCATTCCATAGAAAACAGCTATAATCCCACATAATATGAGTTTTAGATCCCGTGTCTGTGCTAGGGGAGAATGTGTGCCAAAGATCTAAATGATATGTCTTAAATTCAAAATCAATTATTCTTTTACCTTCCATTATAGTCTATGGGCATTCCTCCCCATTATAGTCTATGGGCATTTCTCCCCATTAAAGTCTATGGGCATTCCTCCCCATTATAGTCTATGGGCATTCCTCCCCATTATAGTCTATGGGCATTCCTCCCCATTATAGTCTATGGGCATTCCTCCCCATTAAAGTTTATGGGCATTCCATTTTGTCATTCGTTTTAGTATGTCCCCATTTTTTTGCCTGTTTTATTGTATTTTATCCATGTACTCCCCAGTATTCAGGGTCTGTCATTAAAGGGGCGCTCCGCCCGTCATATGCTGCAGAATCCCCCCATATGCATCTCCCCAGCCAGCATCTATTCTCCGCACTGGGAACGCATTCAGCCGAACGCATCTCCTTTCACGTCACAGATTTCTGCCGGTCAGCTCCATGCGCAGACTGAGCTGGAAGCACTTTCCTTTGTCAGATTGGTTGCTTTATGAAGAAGGCAGCTGGAAAGCTGCAGCTTCTACCTCCAAGTTACTATGTTTGAAGCGCTTCCTGATCTTTAATATGAAGGCTTCTTTATGATGTTTTGGGAGCCGCGCCATGGTGGGGAGCTTCTCGCTTTATACCCGTGGCAGACTTGGAGTGGTGATGGAGATGTGGCTAGCGCTGTGTTCTGCCTCATGATATCTACTATTTGGGTAGATTACGGGATGGATTGCAGGGAGCAGTACCTCGTATTCTGGGGCCATCGCTGCATGCAGTGACTTTCCTTCATTCAGTCTTTTTATACAGTATATGTAATTCATGCGTGTTGACATAAATGACCCAAAAATAGCATTTCCCCCTGCCTATTCTCTGCAATACCCTACCTTGTTCCGTCACTTCTTCCTGCTTATTCCAACGTTAAAGTCTCCTTGTAACCCACCTGTTCAGAAGAAACATACAACCTGCCCTCCTCATACCCTCAACCTGCATTCTGTCCTCCACCCGCCACAAGATCTCCAGGCCGAGGACTTCTCGTCATTGCCCTCACTACGTTCACCATCTGTCTCCTTCTTTGTCCGACTCCATATATACCATAAGCCTGAAGCTTCCTCTTTTCCTCCTGTCCCAGTATGAGCGCCCAGGGCGATCCTTTCTCGGTTTTGTGACAGGAATACTCTACTGCTTTACACAGTAGCGATACAGTAACCGGTGACCGTTATGTCCTGTTTCCCCAAACTTTGCACCAACCCCCGACAGCAAGTGTGAATGCGATGATACAAACATATGATGTGCGGTGGAAGTTACTTCAGTTTGTGTATGAAACCTCCATCTATTCTCTCAATTGTGGTCATGGTTTATCTACTGTCCCTTTTAGACAATGACATTCATGTAATCAGTTTCATATTGGCAACCATTTTACTCCATTGGGTTTTGCTCTTCGTGTGGCTATCCCACTTTCTCTGCCCCGGTGCCGTTGTGTAGGGTACAGAATTTCACCAATTGGTGCCAGCAGGTGTAAAGAGGAAACAGGTCAGACCAGAGACCGCATTCTGATGTACAGCGGATGCCTTTCTTTCAGTGAAACAAGTGGATCATCACCTAGGAACGCCGTCAGCCCAGTGCGTCATGGTCTATCTACATCATGTTGCCCTACTGAACACGTTTACTCAGGGTTCTTCAGTACCCAGAACCAGCACAGAGGACTCTTGTCATTGGGTCATGGCAGAACGTTCTTAAGGAAATACCTTCTTTTACTGACATTTCCTACCAAAATTGCGAATGAGATGAGGTCACATATCGGCAGTAGATCGAGAAGGAACTGCCTAGGTCTGACACGAACCACCTTGTGACCGGAGATATTTCAGATAAGCACTGACCAGCAGTATGTTTTTTTTTTTATGTGATGGGTTAATGGGTTTCATGAGGACTGGTCCAGAATACCATCTGCATTCCCCCATCACATAACCTAAACTATTAAATCATTCTACTTATTGGAAATCCACTGGCCCTGTCCGGTAACATCCACCTATATGTCAAACACTAACCTCATGTGTAAATCATATGCAATTTAAAAACCTTGTGCTTCCCTCCCAGCAGTGTTATGTGTGCTACGGATGTAGCACAGAGCGGTGCCACCTCACACGCACAGGGTTCTCAACAAAAGTATAGATCCACTACAAATAAATATCAGTAGCGCTGCAGCCTCTTCTCACAATGTGAAGAATACAGTAAAGTGCTGCAAGTGCATGAATCTAATTCATTTGTACATCAAGGGCGGATGAATTAGAGCATCACTACAACAGTGACAAACATGCACGGAACATATCCACCATCAACTCTGCAGCCATGCATATGTGCACGGCCATACTGAATGTGGAGCAAGATGGGTAATTGATACGGAGATTATATGAAGCGTAAAGAGAATGCTGACCCATAAACTCACAGTGCTGCTCAACACAAAAAAAATTATGTTATTGGGAAATTAGAGAGAGACTAGACTAAGGGCTAGAGAAGGTGATATGCTTTAGAGAGAAAATAAAGTCAACAACATAAGGAGACAAGAAGGGAATTGGTGTAAATAACACCCCCCCCCACCCTGTTCATGAGAATGCAGATAGGCGTCCAATGCATTTTACTGCATACAAATCGGTACATGCATCCCTTTTATATGAGGGAACAGAATACAGAGCAATGTGATAGGCGGCATTTTCAAAAATGTTAATTTTGAATGCATTTCCCCATTGATAAATTCTGCTTTGAGGTGGCCTAGGAGCCAACTTGAAAATCTTTATTTGCACAATTTTTTTTTTTTTAGCCCGCACTAGAACAGTTAAACAGGCTTGTTCAAAACGGATCTGCCGCAGTTGGGAGACTTTGCTTAACCTCCCTATCTGTATAATGTCCCATAATTTGTTTCCACCGCTTACATGTCCAGATAACTTCAATCAAAAGGAGGAGAAATAACAGTATTCAGCTGGTTTGGCAAGGTTAAGAACTACATAAATATTTCCTCTTAGTAACAACAGCTTGATGAGTATGCGATCCAGTTGAAAACTTAACCCCATCCGGCACTAGTTACATTGAGGAAATGCGTGAATACCGTATTGGCTCGGATATAGGCCGCCCCCGTATATAGGCCGCCCCCTAAAAGTTTGGTGCTTTTTTAAAGAAAAAGTTTTTTTCTTTAAAAAAGCGCCAAAAACATGCTGCCACTCTGCCCCCCCCCCCGAGATATGCTGCCACTCTGTCCTCTCCTCCCCCCGAGATATGCTGCCACTCTGTCCTCCCCACCCCCGACTTACCAGAGTAGACTCCCGGGTGTCTTACGGGGCCGGAGGGGGACATCTATGCACATCGGGTATACAACTCCCGGTGCCGGCACTCAGCGGAAGTGCCGGCACCGGAAGTTGTATACGCGTATTGCGTAGATGTCTTCCGCCGGCCCTGCAAGACACCCGGGAGTCTGTTCTGGTAAGTCGGGGGGGTTAAAATGCATCGTGCGGATGTTCACCGTCCGTGCGATGCGCTTAGACAACCTCCCGTGCCGGTACTCCCCCCCCGTGGAAAGTGCAGACAGTAGGATACAGGTCCCCTGCACCGCTGCGGGGGATCTGTATCCTAACCCCGCTGCCTGCCCGGCGCCCGGGACTGCATGTCCCGGGCGTCGGGCGCTAGACCCCGAATATAGGCCGCACCCCCACTTTAAAGACTTAAAGTGGGGGGAAAAAAGTGCGGCCTATATTCGGGCCAATACGGTAATTCTCACTTGCTAGCACCGCACCCATTGCAGGTTCATTTTAATGCTGATCCGTACAAAAGACCTTAAGCCAAATCAGCAGACAGCCGCAGGATGCAGCCGCACAAGCACGGCTTCCCAATACAATGAAAACCCAAGCCAACTTTTCCACATCCCTGTAACAGGCGTTGTTATACACATAAAAGGAGACCGTGTGTGTATGTATTCAATTAATAATGTGTGTAAATGAAAGATCAAACCGTACACTCTGGTTCATTAAGAATTTATCACTTTTTTTTGCAATTTCAGTAAATGGGTTTCTATAATTCCCCATTTCCAGATACTTTTTTTGTTGTTTTTTTACACGACAGAAGATAAAAATCCTTTAGAAATAAACCCAACAGGGATTTTTTCCTAGGCACCTTCTTGAAGAACAAAAACAAAACAAACAAAAAATGTCAACAGAATATGGAAGAAGGATCTTCTCAGAGTTTCACGTACAGGCTCAGATCAAGTCACATTTTTTTTTTTTAATGAAAGAGGTTAACCCTTTTAACACTCGAAGGATCAGTGTGATCAGAGTCCTCCCTGTGCAGACAATATATTACCTTTATAAGGCCAAATTGCTTTTTAAAAAAAACAAGTTAGAACCAACCATGGCATAAAGAATGTTGAACAGTGTATAGAACCTGAACAATATGAATTCATACTGAAGGTTAAAAAAAAAAAACAAAAAAAAAAACAAAGAAAAAACAAACCTTCACAGAGTCAATTTTTGTACAGTTAATCTTTATAATACATCTTGAATTATACTAGGAATGCAATCTAAAACTGCACACTACTTAAGTGGGAAAAAAAAGACATTTTTGTGCAATTTGCTGCCAAAAGTGGCAGTGATCCCTGCATTGATTTATTATTTCAAATGAACTTAACCCTTTTTGCTGCCGAAAGATCTGGCAATCAAGGCTTGGCTGTTCCCTTCAAGAGAGACAGGGTTAAGCGACAGTTATATATAAAAAAATAAAATGAAAAAAGGAAGGCAAAAATTGGCAAACATCCAGCATCTCTAGTATTTTGTGTGTGGTTCGGGGTTTTAAACAAGTAGATGAAAGTTTCATGATTAAAAAATGGTTTCACTTCTGTTTTAATAAATATACTGTATCTGACATCTGCACTGACGTGATTTCATAACGTAATCAAAGTAAACAAATGAGCCAGCAGCAGACTGCTGGTGAGTCTGGGAGTCCTTCCTCTCATTGCGTTTGGTATCCAGCCATACGATATCCCGTTTGGTTCGTAATCAGGGTTCCATTCTGTCCAGGGGGAGGCTGCACGCCATAATTTGGTCCCATCCATGCGGTGGCAGAAGATGGAGTTTGACTGCAAAATAAAAAAAATCTTAAACTCATAATTCTTAAACGCGAATCTTACATAATATGAATGGTGTAGGAGTTTCTTCAAATTCAGAAAATACTCAGGTTTTTTTTAATATACATGTTATATACTGTGTGCCAATGGTGTAACGCTTCTGTAGTGTTTGTGCTTAACTAATTTTGTTTACTGTACCCACACAAATTATATTCTTTTCTTTTAAGACGAGGACTCTCTTTAAATATAATCAGCATATCTAATTTACATATAAAAAATATTTTACTCATATACAAAAGCTAATGAAGAAAACCCGCCAAATTTCATATTTGAAATGCATATAGCTTTTCAATATGGTGAATGCGCTTCACCTAGGAGCTGTTTAACGGGACCCATACAGTTTTTTTGGTGTTGCTGCATGCCTCAATGTCGAGGCATTTCAGCAACACCAGCTGAGCGAAGAAAGCAAAAGTTGATTGCTTTCTACACTTGCTTAACCCCCATGACATACCAGGCACATCAATTGTCAAGGGGTAAAGCAATTTTAAAGCCAAGAATTCATCTTAAAATAAGGGAAAATCAGATTTCAAATAGTCAATTTTAAAGGAACAAATATCCACCCAAGGTTGTATGCATAGAATGCTTTTGCTCAACATTTATTAAGGGTTTTCAACCAACTGTGTCGTGCTTCAAGTGCTAAAGTTGTCTCCTCCTTGTGCAGCATTTGAAATAGAAATCAGTTTCACACCACGCTCTAGTGGCGAACCTTTATACATCAATTCGAGTTAATAGCCCAGAAAGAAGCTTGTAAATTCCTCAATCATAGTAACAGCGTTTAGACCAAAATATGTCTCTTATCTTACCTAAATCCCTGCTGATTCCAAGCTTGTCCATATACCCCATATGCTGGTACTTGCCAGCCATTGGGCATGTACTGGCCTATCTGCTGGGCTCCTCCATACCACTGGCCCCACTGACCGTATGGTGGGGGAAAGCTAATTTGGCTTTGCTGTAGAGGGGGGAAAAAAAGTTAGGTATACTTACATTTTTATTTTTTTATTAGTAGTGTCAAATACATTTGTAAAATCTGGGGGGGGGGGTTCATGATCGTCTGATCTACTCATTATACAGACTTGTGGTAAACAATAGAATGACTCAATCTTAATTAAATGAGATTGCATAATTGCATAAGGAGGACTTTATTAGCATTGCCACAAATAATCAACTCACTGTGGTGCTTGAGTAGGAAAAGTCATTCCCATGACTACCTGCAGATTTAAACGCTACCATTTTTAAAGGAAGTTTATTGGAGCAAAACGAAATAAAACAACTTTTTGTAAATGTTGCCCTACACTACTGTATAGAGAACTATTTACTTTATGCTCACTTTTCCATGTGATTACATTTAGCCATTTAATGAGGGTGCTTAAGTACAATGCTTTCTATAAAATTTGAATCAAAATTCTATTTTTTGTAGCTCAAACAATCCTTCAGCAGCACTTTTATTTCCAGCATATGAAAACGTTTAACAGCCTCAAACGGAAAAATAATTAGAATACAAACAAAATTACTAAGTTGGGCTTTTACACCAAACTCATCAAGAAGTAGGTGAGGAAATAATGAGGGTCATACAAAGAACCAATAGAATGCTCTTTAGACAGAAAGGCAATAGTAGACAGACCCATCGCTGCTAATGGGATTTAACCCCATTTATTAGCAAGTAATAGGAGTGTTTACAACAGCCACAAAACTGTTGATTTCGTAAAGCTAACCAACCAAGAGTCTTGTGTCTATAATTAGCACCAGCACCATTCCCATCAGTGGGACTCCGTCCAGCTTCGAACCACTGGTTTTGGTTAATTATAAAGTGTCTAAGATATGTAAGATAAAGCTGTAAGCAGTGTTTTGCCTCTTACCTGCTGAACAGTATTCAGCATGTCCGGGGTCTCTTTACCCCAGTAACATTTCACTACGTGCCCCTCAATTGTAGTTCCGTTCACGCTGACTATTGCATGTGCTGCGCTTTCGTGTGCGTTAAACCTAGAGCAACAAACAGTGTCTGAGGTTATACAAAATAAACACTTTTCTAGCAAAGAAAAATAGCAAATATTGCATAAATATATCTCATTTAATGCCAAACATTTAAATAGCTGACATAGGACATTTTTTACAGCTGTCACAATCCAGAGTGTTAGCTTTCTTCAAAAGACAGCTTGTTAAAGGTGAGTGGGTTTGGCTTGTGAGCAGCGAGTCACTAATATGCTATGTGCTTGATTCCTCAGTTTTTGTACCGCAACTGAACGCCGTTTACTGAACGGCTATGTAGATGTGAGCACATCATGAAAATCAAGTAGACGTGGTAAAAAAATTGTATTTTTTTATTTATTTATTTTTTTAACGATCATGTTCGAGAAAAGCTTACCTTACAAAAGAATAACCTTTATCTGGGAAGACCCTGACCTCCATTATTTGCCCAAAAGGTGAAAATGTCTGCCGCATCAGTTGCTCTGCACAAAAGACAGGAAAATAAAGTTAAACAACGAACTTACAAAAAGAAAGGGAGAGAGTAAAGCGGAGGGTTCTAACCTGTTAAACCTGATGTGACACCTCCACAATACACAGTGCAGTTGCTGGGGCTCGACTGGCTGACCACCTCATCATATGACAACTGTTTTGTATTGGCTGGGGAAAAAACAAAAAAAAACAAAACATGATTTTCAAAGCAAAGAACCAGGTGAACTACTCAAATAAAGAAGAAACCGCAAGCCAACTATGGACACACGTAGTTAATCAACAGGACCAGTGCAGGATTAAGGGATTCATGGGCCTAGATTTTCAGATAGCATAGTGATTGGTGACTGCTGTCTCCACTGAATTCTAGGTTATGTTCTCTGCTTTCAGTAGAGACAAGTGGGGGACAATAACTAAAGAATGAATAAAAGGCACATTGACATTCTAGATATAGTTTAATGACATGGACAGATCCCAGCTGGATGGCCCTTTATGCCTGTCTTGGAAACACTCACATTCATATGTACTCTTCGGGGCCGGAGGTTTTCTTGTGGCCCAGTTAGTTCGAATCTGTCGACCACCAAGCCACTGGCCTCCCATTTGCGCTATGGCATTTTCTGCATCCTATGAAAAGAGGATATTGAGAAGTTCTTAGAACCAGGCATTTACTAAAAGTAAACATATTGTATATTTTAGGCAACGCTTCGTCATTTAGGAAAGCAACAATAAAAATATTAATGCTCCCTATTCAAGTTACATACAAATAATTTTCAGATCAACATGACCAACATATAAACCATAAGCGAAGAAAAAAAATAAAATACTAGAACATATTAAGACAGCATATACCCAAACAAGCTGCACTTACCCACTTATTGAAGAAGGACACAAATCCATAGCCCTTAGATTTTCCAGTTGTCATATCTTTCACCACACGGGCATCTCTGTAGAAGAGGAGAAGAGAATAGATTAAAAGCGGAATAAAAGTTTATTTTTTAGAATGGCATCTAAGCAAATACAAACTAATGCAAATAACACAAAACCACACCGTGCCTTACTAAAAAAAACAAAAAGAAAAATCATTTAAAGCGCTGGCAAATGAAAGAAGTGGAAGCAGAACTTTCATAACCTTCAGAGACACTGCCAAATGTTCTTATTAAAGCTGGGGGGGACTGATGGCCATGCAAACTGACGGGGTATAAAAACAAAGGAAGAAGCTACTGGTGCCCCCACCCGCAACATAATTTTTAGTGCAATTTGGAAAACAAGCAGCTTCAAAGCTGCTCGGTTGTTGCTTTAAAGGCATGTAACTACGTCTAAGCAACTTCTTGAATTCACAGCAAATTCCACTAAAATGGAACACACTTAACACAGTCACATTTGTAGTTGACTAATGGAGACTTCTTTTTAACAAGTCAATGTGCAGATTTGTACTTTGAAGTAAACTATTTTGAACTCTTTCAGAGCAAGAGTGACTTGCTATAGGCGAGGCTCGCAGGTCACACCAGCTGTGAAAACATGCAATTCCCATCCTGGTCATTGCAAATCACATTCTAACTTACTGAATAAATAACAAAAAAACATGAGAACAAAATTCAAATAGGTAAAAGTATATAAAAAATTGAATTAAAAAAAGAAGGGCATACGTGGCCTGTTAACTGAATTCTCAGGTCAATGCGTTAACCCCCTTTTTGGTCTGTGATCTGCTGTAAATTTTGAGAAATTAAATATTAAAAACTTAACAGCAATGAAATAAAAAGTGCAAGACATTTTCTACGGTGAATGTAAAATGTAATTGATAGAAATCTACGAAGTATTACAATTTCCATACTTCCATTTGTTGAAACACAGAAACTTTTTTTTTTAACTTACGATATTCTCCCAAACGGACCAAATGCGGCTTTAATGTCATCAGTTGTTATCTCTGGGCTCAAGTCACCAACAAAGACATGGAAATGATCTTATTGGAAGAGGGGAGGGGAAAATGGATGAAAAGGAGAAATACATTCACATTTTTAAACTACATCACATTCAACTCCTGGCAAAAAATGTAATATCCATAATGGCCAGAATTAAGCAAGCTAAAATGATTCAATGTAACTGGCAAATGCATAGCTATTTAGACAATTTCAAAGTATCAATTGATGTTTTTATTCAATATTTTCCCATTTATTAAGTATAATCCCCAGTACTGTTCTGTACCCCTTCCGAGCCATGAAAAGGCCAACTTGCAATTAACTATAACATAACCAATGAACATAAGAATAAAGAATAGAAACCAGAAAAGATAAGGTAAACTCCTTAAAGACAAACTTCACACATAATGCCCAGTGTAGGTGATATTTAGTTTGTTGTTGTGCTCGATATCATTATAGCACACCACATAGAAAAAAAAAATAATGCTGAGAAAAGCTTGCATTTGCTTGGCGATATTCATTTGGGAACCAGAACATACTGAAGATGATCTGAAAATTCCAGCTAGAGCAACACTTTAGGGCAACAGAGGTTAGGGAGGGCTTAAATGCATGGGTTGTTTTTTTTTTTTTAATATACACACGATACAGGCTGCCAGAAAATGGCAGGGAAATAGGAGGAAAGTAGTCACATAACTGACAAAAAAAAGCTGTCACTCGTCACTCTTGAGAGAATTAATTTTTATCTGTAAGAAGACACAATTACCTTGAGAACGCAGTGTGCTGACAACGGAACTACCTGATGACAAAGATTAGATTTGTTCTTAAATATATTTGCACAAGACAACAAAACAAAAACATCTAAGAATAAATTAAAAATTTAACAGTAAAATAAAGTACAGTTTTTAATTGTTACTTTTATTCTGAAAAACAGTACACAGAAGGGTCTATAGCAGGTATGGAGGATGGTGAAACTTACTGTTTGCGTCTTTTTTCTGGCTGCTAGGGGTGGTGGCCCAGTTGACTTTAACCTCCTATAAAGAAAAGTATGTGTTACAAACCCAGGTGTTCTTGTGAAAATAAAGATTTCCGGTTTTCGTGGTACATGAAAGAGCCTTGTTATACTTTGATATGCATTCATTAAACTTGCTTTAAAATTCAATAAAATCAAACACTTACCTTTAGAAGCTGCAGCTCCGGTGCAAGGAGTGGGGATAGAGGAAAATGCATGTGGGGGGGGTTCTGCAGAACCCCAATGCATCTGGAAGGGGGGGTGATACGAGCATTTAAAGGGACCATTCGGCTATCATATTCATGGAAGCAAACAGGATGGCAGTAGCGTCCTTTAAGGCTAGTTTTTATTGATTTATAAAGCACCATCATGTTTCACAGCAGTGCTGGCCTATTCTGCTTATTTCAATCTGAAACTCTCCCGTTAGCACGATGTTGAAAAAAACGCTACCAGAAATGTTAGTGAGCACAGCGGAAGTGTTATTTAAGGAGGCAGACTCCACCGTCAAGCACATCAGATGCATGGATGTTCTGTGTGAGATCTGAAGATCTGTCCATCTACATATTTGTGAATAACTGGCTCACATTAACCATCAGACTACTACATAACTGAAGTGTCAGCCTACCTTCCCCATGATCTTCCGGCCGTTCATTGCTGCTAAAGACGCAGCTGCATGGCGGTGTTCGTAGAACTCCACAAAACAATATGGATCATTCCCAGCAGTCTGTTCAAAAATACATCAGATTGGAGAAGACAAAAACTTTTAAAACAAAAAGTTTGTGTGTTTAAAGGGAAATAGAACAAAGAAGAGTAAAAATGTGGCAACAATCCTTTGAACCACAGCCAGTTTCATTTGGTTGTGAAGCAGCAGTGGCCACTCCCGGAATTACATCCACCCCACGAGATAACGTTGCGTTAAATCACTCGTGTATACGGTTAGTAGATGTTCAGTGGTGGGCATGCTAAAAAGCTTCAGGGATTACACACAGGCGATCTACCATTCACGTTATTAAAAAACAATAACATTTGTGCCAAATACACAGATGAGGCATAAATGATCTTTCCCCTTGGAAGCAGTTTTGGCATTCCCTGTCACTGGTGCTGGATTTGCCGGGGACTACAATAAAATGTGCCGATATATACCTTATCTGACAATTTCAAAGTACATCAGCTTTACCACAGACTGCAGACCCCCGAGACTTACATCCATGATCATCTTGCAGCTTTTGCAGGGACCAATCTGGCTAAAGACCTGGAGAATCAGCGCTTCGGTCACATCCCTGGACAGGTTTCCCACATATCTGTAGTGAGAAAACATGATGAGTATATTGACGAGGTGATATCAGTACGATCCAACGAGATATTTGTAGGAAACTTATTTTACTCTAGTACCATCCATGCACATTATAAAAAATAGTTTAGAATAGAATATCTCTGTTTATTAATCCAGTATATCCAAAAGAGATATTCTGTTTAATTATACCCCTAAGCGGTAACAGCTCATGACGCAAACTGCTCAGGACATCACCTTCCCTGCCTAGACAACCACAACAATATTATAGTATAAAACGAGCCCAATGACTGCAGGGGACATGTTTAATACGAAATGAACACTGTATAATGTAATATACAGAAAGAACGTCCCAGGGAGCACATCTAGAAAGAGATGTCAATAATCAGCCACCTTACTCCTACTAATCCAGAGGGATTCATTAGCCCACGTCATATATTTTTGAAACAATGTCATGGCAGCCAGGGAGAGAGTGTATAGCGATGGGTCACGGGGGTCAGATACACTATACGGCTGGGTAGGATTATACGAGCGCGGACGATGGGCTGCTCATATACTTTGGTTTGGTTCTGGTTAATGTATTATAGATTTGTAACTATTCCTGCAGCATTGGGTTTGTGCGCAGGTATATAGCCAGGACAGGGCAGTTTTTATCATTAATCCTGCCCCAGGACATTGGAGGCAGCAATCTGTATCTGCTCGGCTAATCATTTTACAGACTGCCTGTCTGTAAAACATAAAATTATAAAAATTATTACAACTTAGACAAAATCTAAATGATGCCGTGCAGAACATTGAGAGAACTTTCACCAAAGTGTCTCAGATAAGAGCTCTAGTGTTTGCATTCTGCGCTCTGACATATCATCAATTTACTTTAAATCTTTTTTTTTTTATTATTTGAGTTGCATATCAGCAATGTATGTGGTATAGGTCTGTCGTTTTAGTTCAATCTACACGACAAACACTCCTTACACTGCCTGAGAGAAACAATAGCACAGCCCAGGCCTGACACCCTAATGAAAGCCTATGTAGAAGCCGTAAAGCATCAGCTCGGTGTGGTGTTTGAACAGGGATTCACCCGAAATATCACATGACTGACAACCATGGCAGCCGCCAGCTCTGCAGATAAATGAAGATTTTTGGAACAAAAAGACATAAAACCAGGTTTTGTCAGCATTCGCCTGCATTACTGTATACAGCGCTGTCTCTTATGCTTAAGAAGATATGTTTTAAGAGAACGTTCCAAACGAACCTAAACATTGTTTGATTTTTGGGGGGGATTTGGTTTTTAGACACCAACCTATCAGTGTCTGCTACTGAGTCACATGATCAAGCAGGCACTAAAATATAACAAACTACTGTCTCTGGAATGATGTTTCTACTGCATTTAGCTACAGCTGTGTTAAATGTATTAGCTTCTTTAAATACAGGCATTTCCAAAACGTCACTCGAAGATAACAGAGCTACAATAAAAATAGAAGAAACGTCAGCACGCAAATACATTTCTTACATTTCAAAAAGATAGCACTTAGAAGAAAACATCACAAGAGAACCCTAAAAGCGAGAGGCGGCAGCGATGTATTCATACTGATACATGCCGTGACGGAACAAAAGGTAAACCATTGCATCCTTAAAAACGTTGCCAATCACAATGGTAATATAAACAGGATAGAATAAGTACATCTCCCTATACGTATTTCAGTTTAACTTTACTAAGAGGGTGGTAGATAAATGGAACAGCCTCCCAGCAGACGTGGTAGAGGCGAGCACGGTAAGGGAATCATGCGTAGGATAAGCATAAAGCTCTCCTGAATCTAAAACAAGCCCAAGGATTAAAAACATTAAAGCCGGAAGAAAAAAAAAAAAAAAACCTCAAAAAAAAGGCAGATTAGGTGAGCTGAATGGATCTTATTTACTGTTAATTCCATGTTTCTAATCATTGCACAAAGAATTTAGGAAAGCAGATACAAAGAAGAAGAAACATCAGAAAATTGCTATTTTATGCCAAGAAAACGAGCAGAAAAACAGATTTCTCAACACTACAGGAAGGGATAGAGACAGCGGGGTCTCGGGAAGCCGTATACCGCTGGCGGGGATGCAAAGAAAGTGAGCGATAAGCCAAGCAGGAGTGCGATAATAGAATAAATACATTTCATTACACGTTCATCTTAAACAAATGACTTATTCCTGCCGTCTGTAGAGCTTAAAACAACACACAAGACCCAAATAACCTCTCGCTACCAGTAACCAAATCCCTTCATGATTAAACAAACACGGCGTGAAATAACGTGAGGAGAGAACAACATGGGAATCCATAAGGAAGTCTTCATTTACCGAAATGGTGATAGATAAGTGGAGCAGTACCCCAGGAAAGGAGGTAGAGGCTAAGCTAGCGAGGGATAGACATAAAGCTGCCCTGAATCTAGAATTAACATCTGGGCCGGAATGATTATCTGCTGTCACATTCTATGCTTATAGTGAATGTAAAAAATGAGGTTTAAGTGAAATAAATGGATATATATTCGTCTCCTTTAAGGAAACAATGGCCGCCAGTCACATCACATAAAAGGCATTACCGGATCATCACAGCTGGCAGAGACGGTAACAGAAAGGGAGGGGTCGGGGATATAAGGCTAAGGTAACAAGGTAAGAGCAATGGCAGTAAATATGGACAGAATAAACAAAGCACAATATGCTACACTTCTATATAAACAGCTGGACCCTCCATAACTCCCAATACCTCAGCCGGGCCTTGAATGCCATAGCGATACCAACAGGCCTCAGTATAGTAAATCTAAGGCCTCTGTCCACAGACACCAGGAAATAACATAAGGAGTTGTACCCGACCACGGCCGCTAATACCATACCCGACAGCACCGTGTCTGCCACTATGAGGGCATGCAGGCAGACTAGCGATAAAGGCCTTAGAACTCACAGGGTCTTGGGTAGCTCTTCGTCCATGGCTACAAGCTCCGGGCCCCGCTATGTCCGAAGGAACAGGCGGGAAACCCGGTACAGGTGGCGGGGGAGTTTCGAGCCCGACTGACTTCTGTTTGGAGATGAGGGCGACGTGGCGTAAAGCTGGTCTCCGCTCTATGTATTTTCCTTCTCTGTATCGGTCCCAGTCCACCGGCTCCCACTGCCCGGCCTAGAACAATGCCAGAGAAACCGTCACCACAAGATGGCGGCGACGGAGGATGGCGCAAGCGCGGGTTCAGGACCCCAGCGCATAGCTGTCCTAGTTAAGCGCCTGCACGGGAATGTAATCATTTATATTACACGAAACCGCATTTGGGATATTTTACAATGTAAAGCGTTACTTAAAACGAAAACCACATTAAATAGTCCACTGTATAAAAATAAAGTATTGTTTTATGTTATAGGAAAAGAAAAGTGAGTGCGCCGCCCGGGAATCGAACCCGGGTCGCAAGAATGGGAATCTTGCATGATACCACTACACCAGCGGCGCTGCTGATGTACACGTCTTCCATCTGACTATCGAAACAAATCTGTAAAAAAAATAACACTACAGAATAAAAAATAAATATATATATATATATATATATATATATATATATATACACGGATGTGCTTTTCAAATGTGCATTTAGAAATTAATTATACACCAAGTACCAATAAATATGACTTTTGGAAATAGTTTACAGGGTTGCAGAATCATTTCCCTTTCCCTAAATGCCACAATACTGGAGTAACCTGCTCAGAAGCCTATAAAAATTCATAGAATTATCGACTTATTGATATTCGTTTTTTCTCCTCCACTATCACAACATATGTTTTGGAGGAGAGGGCAAGGTTTACAATGTAGCCAGTCTAGCAGCAATTAGCTGGAGGACCACCAGGTTCTCCTGTGGCAGGAGGTGGGCGCTGCTGTAGGACGATGCTTGTCGGAGATATTTGGTTCAAAATGAAGAAACTATTCTCTGTCCTGAATTTATCTTCCCATCCGACAATTACAAAGGATGTGTAAATCAATCGGCTTTCACCAGGGGACGATGAGGCGGCCCTGGCGCTTTAAGGCCAGTGGCCACCAATAACACAAGAGGGGCTGATTGCTGGCTATAAGAGGCTACAGCACCTAGCCGGGCACATCCGGCCGGTGGTTGCGCAGTGCTGATCCCGATAAAGGGGAAGTCAGCGTGGAGACGACATACAGAAACAACCCCAAAAATCCCCACATTACTAGGTGCTTATATTCTGTGTATGAATCATTGGTGATTCTGATCCTGATATTTATAACGCACACAGAAGAATCACATTTATCTTCATAACGCCTATGAAGTCATATCCGTCAAGGCTAGGGTTTGCCTTATTGGCAACTTTTTTCCAGGATACATATACATTTGACATGTTCTATATACAGCACTGTCCTGCAAGATGTGTGATGTATAACTGAGTAGATGATTACCTTCTGTGAATTTATACATCCCACATACTGCAGGACATGCGGGGCCAGACGAGCACATGAAGCAATTGCTCCAGGGCCTTGCTGTTCTGAGGAGCCCTGCACCAATTACTCCAGGGACCCGGCCCACACCTTTCAGCTGTTCCACGAAGCGGGGATGCAATCTTATGAAGACATAGGTAAGAAGGGGTCGTCGTCCCTTTATATCCATTAATTCTATGAGTCCCTCTAGTGCTCAGAAGTCATTATCCCTCTAAACACGAAGAGCTTAGCTATATGCGCAGTATGCATTGAGTGCGTGGTATAGCATCAGGACCTGTTAGGACTTGGCCGGTCGGTGCAGACTGGAGACAAATGTCTGGCCTGTCTCAACGCATCGTTTTATGACACGTTGAGTCACGTCACAATTTCACATGAAACCTAAATGTTATCACAATCTAGTCCTGATCGTACGTAGGACTGCTGAAACCATTAGGGTTCGTGGAAAAACCCTCTGGATCTTTTTGTACAGAAATCAATACTAGTAGTCTCAATTTAGACAGAACGGTCCCAAAAACACTGACCACCAATGGCATGTAGTTAAAAAAAGCAACTACATTTCATGTTTCATGCATTTTATTTAGGTCTTTGATGTTTTTATATTGCAGTAACTACTTGACATGAAGTTGACATCTTCTGTTGAGGTCCAGAAGACCTTTGTAGCTTAACACCTTTCTCGGTGTTGGCCCAATAAAAGGTATCACCTCCCACAAAACACTACATTTTTCTCTTTGGATAATACGGTGGGAGCTGTAACGTTTCATGTGCCCATGTAGTGACTGCTTTGGGCCTGATATGTTCCTATCCTGACATTAAGAGATTGATGAAGATTGGAACAGCTGTAAGCAGGTGGAATGCTCAGGATCACGTAACTCCTACTCCATGCTGTGTCTAAAACAGAACGTATTTGCCAATGAAGGAGCCCAAGAAGTACCCCGGAGAGATTCATGGAAAATGAACTCAAAGACTCCACGGAAAGGAAGTTCCTCTCCTACCACTCGGTTCTGTATGGACTTTTTTCCAGGAACCCTCCCAGAAGGTGCCATAGAAGAAGCTTGGTGTCTAATGTATTGTGTTAAGGACACTTTGTGGTTTGCCAGGAACCGCTTGATCTTGGGTAGGGATCGGGTCACTGTCCGAGACTGACGCAGGCTAACCCTCAGCTTGCTTAAAGACTCCATCATTGACAAGAGGAGTCCACGCACTCCTGATCCCCTTGGGCTTTTGACATATCCCCCCACCACGTGCTGTTCCTGCCGTAAGGCTAATATTCTTCAATGTGTTTTACTGTATGTCATGTTGCTGACTGTTTCTGGTGTCTCTTATAGACAGTACACGGACGCCATCGCTGTATATTTTTGGTTAAGTTGCTGGGGTTTGTGTTCTGCGCCGCTGTTTGCTGCTTATCTAACGTACGTGCCGTTCCTGAATAATCCGCACCTGGACGATTCGGCTCTTTTTGGTGGGAGAAATGGAGGTGCTTTTGGGTGGTCCCACTCATATGACCAAGAAGATCCCGGCCGCTGGGTGGTGATGGAAGGGGTGGCATACCCCCTCAGGGAGGTTCAGTTTCCACTCCATTGCCGAGTGCTTTTTGGTGCCCTCTTCTTCACATAGTTAAATAGGTACCCTGGGCTTAAAGTTAAAAAATAAACGTTATGGGTGGCAAAACAGTGATATTGTCTATTTAACTGGCTATTGTTGTTCCAATAAATATATGTGCAAAATATCTTTATAGCAAGTGTGACATAACTCATACATTACAATGCCGAGTGTGCAGGGAATGAGTCCATTTTTAATGGTAAATGTCACGTGTTCCTTTAGTTACCCCTAGGGGGGGCTTTATCAGCGGCATATAATGCAATAGAGGGTTTAATCACTAAGATTAATCTACCCCAACAAAGTGTCCTCTGTTTTAATATTGTAACGTTCATATAAACGTTACAGATAAGCCGTAGCCGGGAGAAGAAATCCACCGGCGTGGGTGGTGCGTGGAGTCCATGGGCAGGTCGCGCATGCGCAGTGTGCAGGCTCCAGGACGTGCATTGGAATCGGAATGAAGCAGCTCGCTGGGCTCATGGTCGCCTTTTGGCTCTTTCTAGTGGGCAGCCTGCGGGCTGGGGTGGCACAGGAGCTCCGGTTTCCGCCCAACAGGATAGGTAATATGCCAGGGGTAAATTGCTGGGGGAATGGGTAGTGCGGTGTGCGCGCGGAGGGTCTACCTACTGCGAGGTGTGATGGGAACACCTGCAAGCACACGTTACCGTGATGAGGGGTGCTTTGCTTGGGTACAGAGGGTAATACTGCGTAGCAAGGGAGTAGTAAATGCAGTGCTGCATTATAAGGTGTGGGCTGATTACCTGTCTCCTGATAACACTTCTTGGCACACACTTTGTATTTCACTGTCTTTAATGCCAGAGTCCAGCCTGTGCCTAGTCAGCGATCTTCACCTTATTGTGATGTTTTAGTGCTTGTGTTAAAAAGGTTGCACAGGAGTTTCCAGTTCCATTCCCTGGCCACAAATGTTATGATGACTTGCGGGGGATTGTATATTAGCACACAGTACAAAGTTTCAAGCACTCTGTGACCTCTGCCCAAAGGGAGGGGGGGTCCATAAATTATACACCTAGAGAGAATCCTGGCAGTTCATGTTCTTTGAGAGAAGAGCCTCTGAACAGAAATGAGAACCCATTGAAAGCTTTGGGGCCCCTTCAATAACCAACGTAGAGGCCGGACACGCACGGGGAACAAAGGACATGAAACCCTGATATAACATGATACAGTGATTCAAGGAGCTGACAATCTAGTGACGCTCTGTTCACTTATAATAGAGATATTGTGCTTACGTTTCATTACTAGGCAAAAGTGAAAAAATACGAAAAAAACCCCAAACTAAATCAGTTTTATAAAGAGAAGCCTTACAATTACGCTTAACTATGAAGCCATCATTTTCTGCCCTATCTTATCTGCGGTTTGTATTAAATTGGCTAACGTTTTAAAATAACCTTTCTTTTTTGTAGCTGTGGTGGGAGCTGGAATCGGAGGATCGTCTGCTGCGTATTTTCTGAGGCAGAAATTTGGGAAACACGTCCAGATTGATTTGTTTGAAAAAGGAGAAGTCGGAGGCCGCTTGGCTACGGTGGACATGGAAGGTGGCCAATATGAGGCTGGGGGATCCGTGATACACCCCTTAAATCTGCACATGAAAACATTTGTTAAAGAATTGGGTGTGTACATTGCGTGGTTTATATGTGTTTATGCGCTTCTTGTATACACTTTACTGTACAATATAGGGTCCCTCAACCTATCTCCAAGGGCCACCAGCTGTCCAAGATCTAGTGACGCCCTTTGTGCTTTTATGACAACGCTTTAGATAGAATGGAATAATGCGACGTGAATTCTGAAGTTTACCGCCCCAAGGACTTTAATCCAGATATCACGTCTCCCGATCCAACATTTTTCAGTCCAGGACTTTCCTCCTCATTTAGTTATCTTTCACCTATCAGGTTGCTGATCGCTGTCGATTTGTTCAGATAGCCTTTGAAAGGGTGGGCACTGATTGAAAGACCCCATGCACCTGGCTCTGTGGAGTACAGAATGTAGTAGAATGGGAATTTCATTAACAAAGGCTTCATGTTCTTATAATGTAACATTCTGCCCCAAGATTAAGTGGTGAAGGTCTAACTCTCAGGCAAGGAACTTACCAGCGTACTGTTGTAATGCAGATCATTCGGTGTTTGTCTGATGGAGATCTCCCGGAGAGCCCAGAAACCTGAATAACACACAGCTTGCAACTTAGAACTTGTACCACCCTAATCAGATTATTTTTGAGCTGAAATGTTTTTTCTCGTCATTCCCTCTGTTGAATTTGCTGGGTAACGATTCGGTGTGTTCACCCTGCAGGTCTTTCTGTCCGTGCGCCGAGCGATAGCCTGGTTGGAATTCATAACGGAGAGGACTTTGTTTTCCAAGAGAGCCACTGGTTCATTGTTAACATCGTCAAAATGCTGTGGCGTTACGGGCTCAACTTTCTGCGCATGTACATGTGGGTGGAAGACATGTTGGATAAATTCATGAGGTAGGCATTTCAGGCGCACATCTTCCAAGTGTCCGTCTCTGAGAGGCTCTCTGTCCTTCTATAGCACAGTGTTCTGCAGCCACAAACGTCAAATATATATGCGTAAAACCAGCAGAAGATAGTCTGGATAAAACACACTTTGTCTTAATGCAATATAATACATAAAAAAGGTCACAAATTGCATACAAAAGGTCTGTGGCCCCTGCCGTATCTCTTACTATACACCCTAAACGCAAGGTATGACATAATTCGGACTGACCGACTAAGACAAACAATGTATCAGGCTGGCTATTCATTTGAAGTGTCTTTGGCGTTATTCACATGTTCGATTCTTTCTTAGAACCGGCCCGTTCACTGACATATTTTGTTTCTCGTAGGATATACCGCTATCAAACCTTCGATTATTCATTTTCCACAACCGAGTCGTTACTTCACGCCCTAGGGGGTAATGACTTCATGACGAAATTAAATGTTACCGTCGACGAGGCCTTGCAAAGGGCTGGCTTCTCCCAAAAGTTCATCGATGAAATTGTTACCCCTGCCATGAGAGTTAACTACAATCAAGGAGTGAAAATCAACGGCTTTGTTGGTGAGGACCTTGCAACACAATATATATATATATATAATATATAATATATAGATAGAGAGAGAATGTTTGGCCTAAAGGGGCTTAAATGGCTACCTGGCTGTAATATGACATAGATCAAGATAGATATCAATTATATATATATATATATGTACACTACATGACCAAAAGTATGTGGACACCGCTCATAATCTCTCAATTTAGTCTGCCCCAGTCCACTGTGAGTGTGATTTATTGTGAAGGATTGAGGGGTAACAGCAGCTCAGACAACTAAACACTTGCATGCGCAGTGGGGCCGATGACTCCTGAAGAGGGTCGGGGGCTGTTTTTTTTGTTTTGTTTTGTTTTTTAAGGGTACAGCATAAAAAGACATTTTGGACATTGCTATGCTTCCAGCTCCACCAGTTGGAGAGTCTTCCCAGAAGAGTGGAAGCTGTTATAGCTGTAAAGGGGGGGACAACTACATATTAATGCTCATGGTTTTGGAATGAGATGTCCAACAAGCTCATATAGTTGTGATGTCAGGTGTCCACATACTTTTAGTTATATAGTATATATGTATGTGTGAGATTGTTTTTTTATTTTTTTTGTAAATAAGAGATTACTTTTCATTTTCTGGTAACATTCCATATGTATATTTGAGAATCTCCCTCCCAGCCAGACAAAACACATCAAGCCAATAACATCCTGTATTCCTGGTTTACCAAAGCTTGGACCGCCATGTGAATGAGGAAAATATCAATAGTATATGTTTGAAGACTATTTCTGAGATGGTGCAAATTATTTGGTAGCTAGTATGAATTAGCATGGATGTATGCTTTTTACCATTTCATCTATTTTGCACGTTCATGTATTTTAAATAGTACGTGCACCATTTTATTCATCGCCTGTTAAAGGGTGATACGACTGAATCTTCCTGTAAAAATGAAATTTTAAAATGCATTTTATTCTGATCGCTTACTAGTTTTACACAAACACAATATTTGGAACAGTTATGTATTTTATTATTTAGCTTAA